>NC_040884.2:8083372-8755872 GCF_900634795.4 Betta splendens | reverse complement strand
GTTGAGTGTGTGGCATCTCTGACTCCCTGCTGATGGAGCAGCAACAGCCCCGTGTTCTGTATTCATGACAGGCACAGGACGCGTCATTCAGCCCACGGAGCCTGGTTCTTCTCTCCAGGACCGGGTGAAGCGTCGTACCTGTGTCACCGGACACGCGTGTGCTCCGTGTGTCAGCACACGTCCCGTTGTATTCGAGGCTGTGGTGTTAAGTGAATCATTGGAATTAGAAATCTCTCACCTATTTTCCGCCGTGACGCGGTCGTCTATTGCGTCGCTTCTCATTAACGGCGCCGGTGGAGCGCGTCGCCAGCTTCATCACGTCACGCGTGCTCTGCCCGTTCACGCGGCAACAATTAAGTTTGTACAGAGCCTGTACAGAACCGGGCCACGCAGGCGCCGCCCCGTCAGCGAGTCTTATTTCTGGCAAAGGATATAATAGCTATAATAGAGACAGCAACAACAGGAGCTTTAGGCACTTCAGACCATCTAATGGCCTTAAAAAGACTGTCATTTGGACCATTATCCCAAATTGATGATGCCATTGTACATCTGTGACAAGATCAAAAGAGTGCAGTCCCTCAACAATGACCACTTTAGCTCCGTTTCCTATTATGAGTAATTGGTGCGAGACGGAGCTCCAAGAACGGAAAACGCTGTTTGGTCCCAAAACCTTTCAGGAAGGACAGCAAGTACTTCACACGCGTCTCAAAATACATCACTGGGCTAAAATCTGAAGACTCTGCAGAGTAGAACCCAGGTACGACACCGAGCTGTGAGTGGGTGTGTGTTTGCTTCAAGGAGGGGCGTCCATGGAGCAGGACCCCACAACCTTTCCCTCCACTGGGGGTGTTTAGAATCTGTGAGACTCCCAGGTCTACTCTTAGACGCTTTGTTCTGACCCGCTCCTGTTCTGACCCGCTCCTGTTCTGACCCGCCCCTGTTCTGACCCGCTCCAGTTCTGGCCCGCTCCTGTTCTGACCCGCTCCTGTTCTGACCCGCTCCTGTTCTGACCCGCTCCAGTCCTGGCTGGATGAGCCCGGCGTCGTCGCATTTCGCAGGCCAAACCGTGGTCTTTGCAGGAACGACCTCCCGCCACGCGGCTGATCTGTGATCGGCCCGTCAGCCTGGCACCTGCCCACATCTGCATGCGTTCACCCGCTCTGGAGTCGGTCCCGCTGTCTGGAGGCTGCGCACGGAGGACACGCGTCGCCAGCGCCGCATCTGGACGCGCTCGCGTCACGTGCACGTGCGCGTCCGCCTTCTCCTTATTGCCTCAAACCTTGATAAACTGTGAGGTTGCCACGGCAACCGCTCTTCACAGGTGGGAGGATGGGTGGCCGGCTTTTCTTTTTTTCCCCTTTTGCTGTAGATGCAAAGCCTTTAAGACTGCACATGAAGAATGACTGTATTCAGCTGCTTAAAGCTACTTCACGGCTGCTCTCACGCAGTTGCTCGGTTATCAATCGCTTGGCAGCAGCCGTTCAGACGAGCAGGACGGACTGAGCAATCTGCTCGAACCATTCCTTTGTCTTTAATGTCATGTTTAGGGAAATAATTGTCATTCCATACGCCCTAAACTGCAGGCGGCAGCCTCGCTGGAGGCTACGACGACCAGCTCTCTAATGACGTGAAGCAGTACCAGAACAGACCCAGGCAGTTTCATGGTAAAACCACTGGCCACGTGTTTACACCCATACAGTGTCCGCCTGCTGCGACATGACACTTGTGTTGAGGCTCATGCTCGGATCCATCAGTCAGAAGGGAGAGAGCGGGAGAATGGTACTGATCTGAACAGGAAGACATAAAAATTTCACAAGGGGTAAAAATAGACTAGAAGGGGCCACAAGCGAAGGCGCCTTACGTCACTGCCAAGAGCAACACTGCCCCCTGCTGGCGGCGTCCGCCCGGGGCTCGCCGTGGGTCCTGCCGGCTGCCGGGGAAATTGAATTACATCTGAAAGTTACATCGTGCGCGCCTGTAAAAATAGTGATTATGTGCGATCAGTTAAAAAGGACCAAAACAGACAAAGCTGACGCCGCCGAGAGTAATTGGTGTTTAAAGCCGGGATGTGCTTCGCCCGCTGTGCTGTCAGGCAGAATTATGGTGCCGGGGGATAAAAAGATTACGTAGTGCCTCCCAAGTTAATGTTTATCCAATCAGTCCCGAGTGCGAAGAAAATGGCTCATGAAAACATGTTACACATCATGCCACCGTAAACACAGCGGGCCCATTCTGGAAGCCTCTTAAATCATGGCTGCGACAGGCACAATGACTGCACTGTGTCATGAATACAGTATTTTGAGCCCATTGCAATTTAATCAACGCTTGAAATATGTCACTTAATGTGTGTAAAGCGCGTTCTACTCATTTAATTATTTTTCATTCAGACTCCATTACGAGGCGTTTCTCGTCTGTGTCTCGGCTGCGGCCTCCAATAGTGTCTCAATGGCGGCGTAACGGCTCCAGGACGGTGCGTTTTACTCGTTTTCGCTTCTAAAGCGACGCTAAAACCCGTTGTGTCGTGGAGTGTGGAAATGTGGATGGGTTCGTTGGCCCGATGGAGGCACTGACGCTTACTAATGGAGCTCCTTTAATCTTTCACAAGCAAAGCAGCCAAATCTAGGACGGAAGGAGCCACGATTTGGCTTTTTCCCCACGTTTTCACTCACTGGAGGCAGATTTTCACCTGATAAGAGCTGCGTTGCTGCGTGGAACCCGCAGACCTGAGCCCATTCTCGATCCGCTCGGCGTTTCCACCAAGCGGCTGCCTTTTGACAAAGCACCTCATCAGACTCAGACAGTACGCGGGTCTGAATGAGCCGCGCCGTCGAGGGCCCGGCGTTTCCTGTCTTCTCCTGTTCCACAGCGTTTCAAGCGCGACGATGCAGGTGAAACACGGAGAGTCGATAAATAAACTAATTTGCTGATGGAACCCTCCTCTGTGCTTTGTGTTTGTCACGGAGCGGGCAGTAACGGCCTCGCTCTGACGGCGCAGGGAGAAAACCACAAGCACCACCGGTCGGACACACACTCACACACTGAGGAATATAATTAGTGTATAGTTAACTACAAACAGCTTATCTTAATTAACTGTAAACAAAAACGCGGCACAGCTCGGAAAACAGCGGCTTAGATTCAAACTGCACAGCGCGGTGTCACTTCTGCTGCATATTATCTTTATGAACACATATAATAAATATAAAAACACATATCACACACAAACTGCAGCATTTGGTCCGTGTTAAGTCTCAATAAGCAGTTCTCTAGATTACTTGTCAGGTAGCGCGCTGTAATTAAGCTTTTAATTAGCATTGCGTATTTTGTCAACGTGGAAACAGAGCTAATAAAAATAACAGGATTAAAAGTCACTGCTGACTAATCTGGAGCTGAGCAGAACCATTATGACTAAATGTCCTATTCACTGTGGAATTACATGTCTGGAGCCTTCAGGCTGCCGCCGCCGCTGCTTTACTGGCTCGCAGCGCTTCAAATGATCAGATCGTGCAGCGGCTCAGTGGAGATGAAGCCTCTGTCGTTGAGACAAGGATGCAGCCCCCACCGTGGGGGGGGGGGTCCCTGCTCCTCAGAGCTGCCCACTTGGAAAAAGGCCTAATGGACGAAGGAGCAGCTCCGGGGTCCGTCTCCTGACGCCGTCTTCCGTAACTCAAAGCGGGTCGCTTTTGACAGAATTGACGTGATTGTCTGAAACGCGGCCGTACGGAGAATGAGCCTCTCTCAATCAGCAACAACACGGGGAGGGATGGCAGGAAGCTGGTGCACGCAGCCAAAGGAGCTGAGTGGAGGTCTCGCGGCAGGAGTGGTGTCAGAAGCTGAGCCCTCTGCAGGTGTCAGGAAGTGTCTGTGACCGGTCCCCAGTGTGTGTGCGCCCACTCCACAGTGTCACGGATGCAGCCCGTCCCACCCACTCACACTCTGAGACGCGGTGTCACACCATGAATGCTGGAAAACCCTGCTGCTCCTCCAAAATAAAAGACTACTGCTCCTGTTCTTTGCTACCGAGACGAATACATACAGAAGCTTAAAAACTGTAGGAATCCCTCGGAAATAAATGGTCTTGGTTTGTATCAGCAGTGAGCAAGTATTTTCGTTTTTAATTCCCTCTTCAGAAAACAGTGTCCTTCTGCTGGAAGCCACAGACTTTTGGGAGCACTTTGACCAGCGCCAAGACATATGTTTGTTCATCCTCGAAATGTCAACAGCACCATAGTCCTCGCTGTGAGCTGAACAAATACGGGTGCCAGGCTTTAACAGGATGCCAGGCATATTTTAATATCTGGTAAACACTGTCCTCTAGTGCTCATGCAGACCACAGGACGGTGCCTTTCGTCAATGCCAGAGAAAACATGCATTTTGCCAGACTGAGGTCAACAACGTGTGAAACGGGTCATTTTCTTTCATATGACTTGCAGTAATAGCTACATTTAGACAGGCAGCCATGGTTCCACCTTCAGCTCCTCGCAGATGCTGTGGTTGGTCTAATGAGGCACATCTTGGTCACAGGGCGGGCGCCAATAAAACGGGGGGGAGCGGCCGATCCCTCCCTCACAGAAATGCACATCAATCATTAACTAATGGATTCCGACCAGCTGATTTCACCTGGTGAAGCCATGGCAGCACAAGGTCAGGCTGTCCTCCTCCCCCAGACGACTGGAGGGGATGCAGACACAACAGATCCGCAATCAGCCCGTCAACCGCTGCTCCAAAGACTGCGGGATGTAAATGGAACATAATGGCGATATAATTTTACTCATCCCGCTCAGACTTTGATGGCGATGTCTTTGCTCTGCAATTCAACACCATCTGGTTAAATGGGAGCAGGATGGGGATGCGGAGCCAGGAGTAGTTAGGACGAGCAGTCTTTGGTTAAGACGCAGTCGTCTTTGGACGGTGACACGTCCCATTTGTTGAGACTTAAAGTCTGGGTTTGAGCCAAGACGAGCGCAGTGAAACCAGACATTTAAACCAGAGGAATAATTTGGCCCCAGGACATTTTTTCTGCAAAGGGCACAAAGAGCCGTGAGCGCCGGGGGCGTACGTGGAAACACTGTGTGCCGATATGAGCAAACAGACCTGATGGGTCGACCAAACAAACACAGCAGGTCACGCAGACCTTGTCAACATTTGCCTCTTTCACTAGCAGCCCCTCCAAAAACATGATCATTCACCATCTAGTCCATTGGATCCAGATCTCCCAACATTCAGCGTCCACACAATCAAATGGGATATTAAAAATATAACAGGACATAATAACAACCGCCAAATTGCCAAATTGGCTGCGGCAGTCGGGACGAGCCTCAGCAATTTGGCTGCGGTGCCGTGCACTAGTTCCACTTGGTCTCCTCCGTATTGCCAGGAAATCACATTGTGCAAATAAAATTTAATTTCATTACAATAATATAAAATTCAGAATAACTGCTCACCATCGCATTTAATGGTGAGTGCCATATTTATTTATGAGCACAGGTTGTATTGGTGTAAAACCTGGTGAAACAGAGATCATTGGCTCTTAAAACCACCCACTTTGTAAACATGAGTATCTAATAATGATCAAGGAAAAGAAAGAAGCCGGTTTCTCTGCATTTTAATCATGGGACACACATTTAGCACACATCTGAATTGACCGTGACACATTTAGAACAAAGCCAACTTTGCTGAAACAGGTTTGGATAAATCCAGCTTGAGGAAGGTACAATATTTCAGAGCATAAGCACAAATTTACAAGACATTTCTTCAAAAGGCTGTTCAAATATTAATGTGCTTCCAAATGAATAAATCAGGACCTTTACAAATTATTTCCAAACTGGTGACATCTAGGAGATTACCGATGCATCTTTTATGATCCTCGCTTTCATCGCAGTGGTGAGAGCTTGGTTGCGGCGTTAGCGCTGGGAAAAGACGCATCTGGCTCCCATCTGGAGAGTGTTGTCTCCCTGAAACACAAAACGTATTTTAAAAAGCAAGCGGAAAATAAAGGACGCAGCTTTTCGCTCGGCTGCTTTGCATGGAAATCTGTCAAAGCAACCCGCTGCCACGAACACACCCACAACATCCTGCAGTATTCAAACACAATGGAAATGAGTAGGAACATTCAATTAAGCTCGGCTGAACCAGTTTGTGTCGCTCACTTGCTTTATGGGCATCCCTCTATTGTTGTGTTCCTGGAGTCCAGGACACTGGCGGGTGGCATGGGGACAGAAATGGCCGGGCGGTAGACTGTATACTGATGACACCAGAGCATAGAGGACACATGTAAATACTCAGTCACAAGCAGGTTAAAGGCTCTGCAGCATGAAAGGTTTCCTTCAGCACCTCAGGGAAGTCGATCTTCACATCGACGGTGTCGGGCGAGGCAGCAGCGACCCATGCAGAGACCTCCTGCTTGGCGTTGGCCTCGCGAGTCTGGTAGAAGCCGAGGAAGAAAGCCATGCCTGGGACGTAGCTCTCAATTCTAGGACGAGATAAAAAGAAAAAAGAAAGCTGTTTTTTGTGATTATCACAGATATTTGTCTTTGTCATGGCAGTGGGCTGCCATTCATAAGACAAGGCGCCCGGGGAGGTAGTGCAAAGTGTTTTACTCAAGGACACACATGGTGCTCTGGTGGGGGTTTGAACCTGCGACCTTTTGCTTCCCAAGCCAATGCTCAACCCACTGAGCCACCAAGCCAAAAGGTAACATCATCTTAAAGGCTGGTTTAAGGCAGAAACCCTGCTCATGTGCACTCTGCTCCATCTTACCTCTTGCCCATCGCTGCCCAGGTTTCTGGTACGGCGGCCCAGTGCAGCTTGGTCATCAGAGCTGGTTTAGAGTCAGGCGTGTGTGCGAATGCAGCCGTCATTGACATTTCATAGGGCTGACATTCAGCTCCCCATCTGAGCTGTGCCTGGAGACAAGAGATCAGTTTTACCTCCTGCATATGATCAAGCTGCGCTCATACGTCAGCCGTGCATGAGTCTAATTTCTTTACCTTCGCCTCGGCGGCCATGTTCACACTGGTGTCCACACACATCTTCCAGTTGGTGGCTTCTCCGACTCGGGACACGATCAGCTGAGCGCTGTGGAGGTTCGCCTCGGGCGTGTAGTACACGGCTGCATCGTAGCCCTCTGGCTTCTGGTTGCCACTTATTGCGAAGGCTTTGATGTTGAACACAGCTTCTGGTGTTGCATCCAAGCTCTGAGAGGAGCCAGACGGCAAATACTCCATCAGGCTGTAATGGGTTTGTGTCCATCATATCTAATATGTGCAGAGTATTACTCGCCGTCGGGGGAGCGGATTGAAATCATTCTAATACCCCAGTGAATATGCTTCAGTGTGATTGACAGCGAAATCTAAGCTGTAAACAGGGGGACTGGGGGGTGTAAGTGTAAATAAAAAGCTCTATTTACTGGATAGATCAGATGAACCACACTTTAAATGGAGTGTTTTATGCGCGCAGACAGGCTTTTACGCCGCGAGATTGCTCTGCACTCTGTTCTGCCACTTTTCCGCGGCGAAACAAATTCCCGCTCTCTCTCCGCGGAGCGTGTTTAACATACTCCCATTACGTCGCGGTGATTGCCGCGATAAGCTCGTCAGATGCTCGAGCCCGGATCGGAGGACAGACGTACCTGTTGTGAAGGTTCCTGTAAACACATTCGGGAACAGGAGAATGGGAGTGAGCGAAACACCAGAGAACACAACAGCAGGTGCAGAGATAATAACTTTGCGAGGGGAAGCCAAATACCTTGGAAAGACTCCTCAGAGTCTGCAGCAGTTGGAGCGTGCTGGTTGGACGTCTGCTCGGGCCAGCGCTCACCTCCAGGTGGATTCTGTCAACAGCCCTGATTGCCTGGGCTGATAAAAACACACGGGTTATGTTGGCGAATTTTATGAAGGAGAGCTGAAGAGGGAGACACAGCTGATTCCAGTTTTAATTGTTTAAAGTTTGTTTTCCACCTCTATTAGTCTGGATGTCATATGAAATAGATGGGAATGACATTTGAACAACCCAAGCCAGCACCAACCAAAGTGGCCACCTATAGCTCAATATCAGGAAGAGTCACGGTGTCAGGCTGCAAAATGTCATCCCAGCAGTGGCATCCACGGAGCAGAGACCGGTCTTTCCTCTGCGAATGCCTCCTGACGCAGTGTTATTGGGTTTACCGGCAGGTGTTATAGTAGCTCTTTAATGCCAGGCTGTAATTCAGGACGGCAGTAATAAAATGACACCCGCCACAATCTGCGGCCTCGCGAGCTTTATTCCAATGATTTTCTTAAAGGGACGTGTGTTCTGGTCGCGTGACGTACCTGGGGCGATCGTCATCGCAAAGTGAGTGTATCCCAGGAAGTAGGACAGGGGATACTCCTCATGATAATACGCTCGCCTCAGCTCGGACTCCACACACACACCGGCTCCATAAATGCTGCTCTCGAAACACTTCTTGACTCTCGGATGCCAGGTTTGTTGCGCCAGCGACTGCTGGTTCTGAAAGAAAGGCAGATCATTAGTTGTGGGAGAAGAGATCAACTGTGACTCAATGATCACAGAGCTGCGGATGCACAGTACCTGATTTGACACTTGGTTGGCAGTGCAGTCAATGATGTTGGGCATTATTGGGGTCATTTTAGCCATCGCTGGCTCTGCGACGTTCCTGGAGATGGCGAACACGTTGGAGCTGGTGGCCAGAGAGAAAAACAGGAAAACAGCTTGAACTCAGCATTGCCAATCACACGTGGTAACATGAACTGACCGGTGTACAATGTAGCATTTGTTAATTTATTAAATCTCAACTAACTGTGCTAAAACCTACCTGATTGAAAAGAATTCAAACTCCTTCTTCAATGATGGGAAATCGAATTCAAACTTCTTTGCCGGGACGTTGATCTTTGCAACGAAGGACCATGGAATGGAAAACGGGGTTTTGGCTTTAAACTCACAGCCGGACTGGAAAATGTCTGTGTTGATCCCGTAGAAAACCCAGAAATCCTTTGTGAAACTGAAAGATGACAACAATCAGTATAAATGCCAGTAATAACAATTACAACAATCAATCTGTTCTACCCGATGTAGCCGTCGCTCTTCAGGGAAATATCAGACGTCAAGAGTTGCCCAAGACGGTCGGTCAGCGGTGGGTTTACTGTCGCTTTGGCTAAAAAAGAAGCAATCAAATGAAATTTAGTCCTTAATCGATAAGAAGCGATTTGTAAGTTGCTCATATCTCCTCACTGTTGACGGTGATGCCATTGACGGTTTGATAGTATTTGCTGATCTCCACTGGGAAGCCCAAGGTGGTGGCCTGGAAGTAGCGAGCCTCGAGCACCAAGAACGGCTTGGTCCAGTGGAAGGAAGCTCCTCTCTGCATGTCCTCCACCAACTCCCACAGCGGCGTTCCCTTCCCCGCGGCCGAACTGAAGGCCTGCAGGCAGGATCACAGCGGGGGGTTCAGGATCACTCAACAGCGTGAGCCACACAGGGTTTTGATCATTGTTAGCACTTCTGTCTCGCTGCACTCGCACCTTGACAAAGTACTGAATGAAGTCTTTTTTGACATCGGCATAGAACCACTCCTGACCAAAGAGGCGTGTGAAGGCAGAGAAGACCGGCTTGTCGTTAGGAAGGCTTTCCCAGTTCTTGAGCTGAAAATGATGAAGTGTAAAGGTCACCCACAGCGACAAAGCTGGCACGTCGTAACACAGTCATGATCATTCAGCCTTAAAGCCTCAGCAGCATCCTCACCACATTGAAAATAGCCTGGAAGTCACTGATGCTCAGGTCTCCTTTAAATCCGGGGATGGTGCTGCCGAACAGCTCTTTGATTCCGCCGGCGTGGACGCCGAGCTGCAGCGCGGAAAGAAGATTACTTCAATTCACTGAGAAGGTTCATCTCTCCGTGAACCTTCAAACATTAACACACTGTACCTCAAGGAGCTGCAGGACTCTCCCGATAAAGTAAAATCTTCCTCTCATCGTCATTTCAGTGGGGAACAGATGCATTGCACTTTTCAACATGAAAACTTCAGCAGCTGTGCCAATTAGGAAGTCGTCTGCATAGAAAGAAAGCCCGCTTGTCAGGACATGTGTTTTAGATGCCCAAGTGGAGAACTGCTGTATGTAGTACTACCATTGAACCAGTCCAGGCGCATGGTTTTGCTGTAGAACAGGCTGAGGTGGCCAAATGTAGGGGCCAGGGTCTTCATGGCTACGTTGCACGCCGTCGACCTGAGACGCAGACAGATACAGTTACGCGACAGACCCTGCGGACGACAGAGCACAGCACCGTTCACAACACTCACAGGAAGTGGTTGTCCGGGGTCGTGGACCTGGCAAAGCTTCTCATGTAGGACAAAGCAAAGCTAACAACGTGGAGGTCTTTCTCCTCCTGCAGCCGTGCAGCCAGCATGTAGACCAGAGCTGCCGACGGCTTGGCCTCAAACAGGACCTTAAAGGCCAGCATGCGAGCCTCAGCAGGAAGGTTCCTCTGCAGGAACAGAGTCATGGCGATGTCTTGGACCTAAGAACAACAGGGAGTAGGAGTTAGAAAGTGCCACACACTGGTGAAAGCGTTGCCTTTACTCAGTCCTTACGATGTGAGGGTCTCTGGCGGCTATGAGTCTCATCGACTGCACGGCAGCAATCTGCACACGAGGTGGGAGGTCCACGGGGGTGGCAGCCACCCCGGGGAGGAATCGCAGGATGGTTTTAATGCTGCCTGGATGACCCGCGTTCCCCAGAGCCTTCAGGGCGAGCACCATGTCGGCCTCGTTGCCGGCCTTCATTGCTTCCGTGGCCAAATTCACAAGAGGCTGGCGGGGAGGTAAACCATTGTTGTTCTCCAAACACTCATCACATTGTGATTGCTTATAATTGATTTTTATAGTTTTTTTAATTTCCATTTTCCCTCGCAGAGTTTTAATTAAGTGTCAACAGAAATTGATTTCTGCTCTAGTGTAATTACCTGAACAGCAGCGACTGGGCAGGGTGAGTAACGCGCACAGTGTCTGTACACCAGGGAGCCGTAGGAGAGCACCACAGTGTTCCACAGGTAGACGTTGGACTTGCAGAACGGCATGGTCAGGAACATCTGCCAAACACAGCCAGGCTTAGTCCACGACCTGCACGCGCGTCTGTGACCGTCTTCGCTGTGCGACTCACCTTGGCCATCTCCACCAGGTCGGGAATAGCCTGCAGGTGGTTCACGGCCAGCACCAACGCCTGCAGAGCCTCCGTCGCGGTGACGTCTCCAGCCTCAAACCTCATCTCCAGGAACTTCAGAACTCTGGCGTCGCTGACTTCAACGATCATGTCCAAAAACCAGCGTCTGGGGAATGAAAGAGGTGAGAAAATGGTGTATTATTCTCCAGATAAGCCAAGAAAGCTGCGAAGGTCAGGTGTCTCTTCTAATGACACCTTGGATGATATGAGAGCGTCAAGTTGTTAACGAGCAGACTTTCAGGCATCACCTCTCTGTCAGCGCTTCACGTGATAATAAATCAGTCATCGGTGCCACAGGAAATCCTCCCTGCACCAAGTGGAAGATTACTCTTTAATTACCTGATCAGTTCCAGTGGATCAGTATCGGACATTAGAGACGGCCTTGAGCCACAATACGGAGAAAGGTTATCTATGAAGGAGGCTCCATTCTGAGCCGAACAGCCCACAGAACTCATACAGAGAAATTCTAACACCATGGGAGTAGTACATGTAATATTACAGCTAAACTAATGTGGTCCTGACTCACCGGTGCTCTGCATTCGCTGCAAACTGCTTCCACATGACGTCTAATCCCTCAAAAGGAATCACACGCAGCAGCTGGTACAGTTTGATGGTGTCCTCAGTGGCCGCATTGTCAATTTGGTACTTATTGGCCTCAGCCAGATGTTTAACCAGTGCAATGGCCTGCGAAGAGAAGGTCCGAGAAGGTCAGAGAAGGTCAGAGAAGGTCAAAGGCCACTGGTCCACAGTGTAATACGCTGACGGAGCCTTCCTCCCACGGAGTCTTCCTCACCTTAGGGATGGGGTCTGCCAGGCTCTGCATCGTGATGGGGAGGTTGGCGTCCGCGTTGACAAACTTATAGACGAGGTTTCCCCTGTTGTCCATGGGCCCGGTCACGGCGGCGCCGGCCGCGTCGCTCACGCCCAGCAGCGTCAGCTCCTTCCTGCAGACACGTAGCTTTGGTCAACGCAGCCGATCTGCGCGTCGTCAAACGTGTCACCGGGAAACGTCCCCCCGCGTCTTACGTGGCCTGCATCTGGAAGCTGCCGCCCTTCACGTTGAAGGGGCTGAAGTGCTGGCGCTCCAGGGCGTGCGCCTTGGCGATGACGCCGCCCTCCGCCGTGGGCCTCACCGTGTAGACGTACCTCACCGTGGACGCGACAGACTCTCCTCTCTGGAGGACAGGACGTTTGACTTTAGTCTGTGTAGGCAGACGCGAGGATAGAACGCGGCGCGCGGCTGGAGACCGACCTGCCGGGACATCTTGTCGGGCACCGCTGCCGCCATGCCGCTGTAGAAGGCTGCTTTCTCCCTGCAGGCACCAACATCCACCACCTGCGACACCACCATGTCCTTGGTCTCCTTGTTCTCCTCGATGGCGTAGCTGCTCTGACACAGGCCGTGGATGCAAACCTGCAAACATTCATCAAAGGAGGGCGAAATAAAAGGCAGATGGTGGGTGAGTGAGTGAGCGGGCGAGCGAGT
Organism: Betta splendens; assembly: GCF_900634795.4. NCBI lineage: Eukaryota > Metazoa > Chordata > Actinopteri > Anabantiformes > Osphronemidae > Betta > Betta splendens. The sequence goes on along the minus strand of NC_040884.2, from coordinate 8,743,175 downwards.
GAGCGAGCGAGCGAGTCACCTCCTCCAGCTCATAGAACCTCTGTGTGGTTTTGATGGTGGCTGAGAAGAAGTCCAGGATGCCCCTGATGAAGTTGACCACGGTGTTGGAGACCTCGGCGGCGGCGTGGATGTCGCCCACGTGGCCGCCGGCGAACTCGAAGGTGAAGGGCTTGGCGAGCTGGGCGGCGATGTGCTGGGCGACCTTGGGCGCCGCCGTGAAGCCGTTCTTCCCCGGGAAGCCGTTGAACTCGTCGAAGGTCAGGTCGAAAAGCTTTGAAGAAAGGTTAGTGGCTGTAAAGGGTCTGAGTCCCGTTCCTGGCGAACGGATGTTTTATTGAAGACGCTGATGAGGGATACAACTGTTGACACGCAAACATTCATAACGAGCCTTTTTTGAACTAATTCCGCACTTTCATAAACAAGCTCATAAGTTTCAAACAATAAATAATTCACAAAGAGTTTTCGCGGCGAGTTTGGAGGCTTCAAAGCCAGTGCAACCTTTCAACAGACGCCTAATGACCTCCAAATTATTTATGATGCATGAATAAATGATAAATGACAAACGATGCACTGGCAAATTACTTGGCGTGACTTACGAGTACGACATGAAATCATTTGCATGCGCCGGACTGTTTGCTGACGCGGCTGTTTTGCACCGTTACCTGGAGCGTGAACGTCCTCGCGGACACGCCGGCGATCCTGACTTTGCAGGTCATTCTGGCGCCGGACTCGGCCAGGTTGGGTTTTCCCAGTCCGAAATGCACCGCGCCCTGGTAACTGTACTCGTAGGTCTTCTTAGGGTTCAGGACCAGGTCTAAAACAGGTTGCGCACAATGAGACGCCGGCTCACAGTCTCCAGCTTCAGACAAACTGCGGCTGTGGAAACGGACTCACCATAGCGGAGGTTCTGGCAAGCTGGAAATGAACCACATAGATTGTGAGGACATTGTGTGTTCAACAGGTTAAAGGTCACTCACATCTGAGGTTACAATAGTAAAAAACTAGCCCATAATGTCAGAAAGCCTCTCTACATGTTTACTGTCTAACACAACAACACATGAATGAGTGATATTAAATGGTCTGAAACGACCTCTCGTCGTATATCATTGCGTTTAAATCCGTCTCATCTCCAACGACACAGAGTTCTAGATCAACCAACTTACTGGCCAGGGCCACGAGGCAGCAGAGGATGAGGCTCCGCATGCTGACAGCGAGGAGTGGGAGCCGGCGTCGCAGGCGGCTGCTTTATATGGAGGGGCCACAGCGCCGCTCCAGACGAGCAAACAGGCCAGAGCCGCCGCGGCCTGTGACATTGTCAGAGTGACACCGGCGGCGAAGATAAGCGTCACAGCGGCGCTCGGCAAAGTAAACCCCATCTTATGTAACAGGGCTTTGAACGCCACATGTGGGAGAAATGAGTGTTTTTCTTTGGCTCAGCGTGCGTTGAATACATCAGATGTAGCAGAAGTTAAAACTTGAGTCCTCCTGATAGTAAACAACTTTTTTTCAATAAGCTCTGATTCATTCCCTGTGTGAGGCAGGAGGCGGAGGCGGCTCCTCCGTTCTCACGTCTCGGCCCCTGACCTCGAGCATCACAAAGCGTCTCCGTGTGGATGAGACGGAGCCAGAAATCGGCCAATCGCGGCGCTTCGTGCCAATAAAAGAGAAAAACCCCACACAGCTTCGCCCTAAAGGGCTTCTTCACAAACAGGGCGGTTCATAAGTGCAGCGTGAGGGTGACGACACCGAGCAGCAATCAGCCGACGCGTCGGCTGCCGCTGTCCATTGGGCTCATGTTCAGATTGTGCAACGGTCCCTCGTGTAATTGTACTTAAGGATTCTCTCAGGTTTCGCACCTTTCATGTGGAGCCTTCAACGCACCCGACCTTTTCTGTTGTTTCGGGATCGACCAGCAGAGGGCTCTAACGTCACATGTTTGTTCTTCAGGGTGACACAAACAGCCCGAATGGGTCATGACCTGGACCTGACATTAAGCAGTAACACCTTTATCAGTCGCACAGAGCACAGATCATGGATTTCCTCTTCAGCCGTTACCAAACTGAAGCAGCGTGAAGCTTTGTTGTGCCACTCTGATCTGGAGGTACTGTTTTTCTTGCTGAGTCATGGTATCGTGTGCAAAGGTGACCCGACCTAGTTATCACATGTACAGGAACGTTTGGGTCGAATACTGTACGGAGCAGTATTTTGCACCACTTACTGTACTTTTCAATTTTCCAAAACAAATCTTTTTTTTTCTCCTGATGCAAAGCATGACTTTGGTTTTGATAAGATGATAGATGGTGGAAATGTCAGCCACGCGCTGTTTTCAGGTGTATGAAACCATGATCATTCGATTCTGTTTCTGAAGCGTTTACGCATCTTGGTTCAGTTTTATTAAAGTCACTGTGTCCCCTGTCAGCTCATTTTCTTTGGCCACATACTGTATTTACTGACTGATCATAACTGGGATTATTCAGCCTTTAGTAGTTTCAGTGGTAAGAACCCTGCAGCCTTCCTTCTAGCTGTTAAAGAACACCTATCTGAATGAATGCTAAGACTTTACAATAAAAATAACAACATTCATACAACAATACAACAATAACAGGAATAACAGTTACAAAACCAGTCTTTTACAATAGTTGTGTAGCTCTATTTATGTTTGTTTGTACTGTACTAAGTAAAATGTAAGATTTTCCTACACAACTGTGGCATTTATTGGACTCCTACATTCAGGTAATGTAAGAGAATGTTTAACATGTTTACAACTTATTAACACATTGTGTTTCCTGCAGTGATTTAATAATCACATTATAAGCAGGAAGAATTCTGGTCTAGATTTCTAAACTACACTTTCTATATTCTTAATAAAATCCACGTATGGTTCCTAAAATGCAATTATTTTTATTTATTTTTTTCAAAGTTATGTAGCTTTAGAGGCAGGACGTGTGTGGTGTAGTTTCCAGTTGAGTCCAGAAGATGGCGCCATTGTTGCATGTAAAAGCTGATTTGTCCAACTTTCCTCGGAGAAAATGAAGAAGTGAGCTGCAGGTAAATCAGATTTGCCACATTCATTTTAATAATTTACAAACACAAGAAAAAAGCCCGTTGTATGATTCTGATAATGAAAAGGTATTCAATTAAAATGAAAGGGAACAAAGTTTCCAGTATTACTCTCAGATTAATGACTTTCTGAGTAACATATGGATGTTTTGTTTTACACATATCTGCTGCGTATAAAGTAAAATGACTTATGAAGGATTTTATCTTCATTGTTCAGATTTGATGATGTTGCCAACTAGTAGCATTGAGTGTTACTGTACAAGTGCAGCTGATAGGGCTTTGATGTCAGTAATTCATCGCAGGCATTCAAAACAGCACGGCACGTTCCTGAAAAGCCTGTAGTACTCCTCCTGGATCTGAAAGACACAGCAGAGGAAGAAAAAGGAGAAAAGATATAAAATATATTTTAATATCCATACTTCAATTTGAAATATTGAATTATTGTATTGTTTATTGCAATTCTATGTTAACTACTACATAGTTAACAGTATTTAAATGCTTTTTATAATAATAATATAATATAATATAATATAATATAATATAATATAATATAATATAATATAATATAATATAATGTAATGTAATGTAATGTAATGTAATGTAATGTAATGTAATATAATATAATATAATATAATATAATATAATATAATATAATATAATATAATATAATATAAAATAATATAATATAATAATAAAAAAATAATAGTAGTATAATAGTAATAGTAATTAATATTATTAATAATTCATATCAAAGCATCCTACCTTCCTGGACAGCACACAGAGAAAGATGAAGATGAACATGCCCTGGAAGGCGTTGCTGAGGGTGAACAAATAGGCGGTGAGGGTGGTCTCGTGCAGGATGTGCAGCACTCCAAAGGTCCAGGTGGCTCCCAGCACGAACAGCAGAGCCAGGGCTCCGCGTGCACACGACCTGAGGGGGAACACAGCGGCTTCAGCAGAGGCCCTCTGACGGGCTCGGACCCGCGGCGCCGGGTTCGGGGAGCTCGCGCCTTGATGTTTATTAGCGCTGTGACCTACTCAACGGGAACGCACATAATCATACCTGATGTTTTCATAGTGGCTGATTTCGGGCTTTTTCACAGCAGTGTGCCGATACACTTTGTAGATGATTACTCCGAAAGCCAAGAGATTAACCTTTGGTGGAGAGCAGCCAAAACAAACGCCGTTACTCTAATATTTGTCTCTGAAACCAAACTTGTGATGATTTGATCTGATGCTGCTGCTCCGCTCTCACCAGGATGATGAGGCACGCCGGCCCGATGAAGCTCCATATGAAGTGGTTCTCTGTGCTCAACCAGCATCTGTAACAGCAACACAGTCAGTTATTGACAAACATGTGTTCAGCTGATTAGATCTGATTCAGATCTTTGTTGCAGGGACCCCTCCTGATACAAGGAACACCTCGTATCGCTGTCCTTAATCGCCTTTAAGGTTGACTGTTAAAGTGCTACATCTCCCTGAAAACAGAGAAATGAACAACACACCCTTCTTTAACTCACTGGCAAAAACAACCAGGCTCCCTTTAAATTCACATTTCATGATTCGTCTCCGCTCTTAATCTCGCGATTAACGCACTTTCTGCCCGGACGTCTAAACAACTGGCTTCACGTCCCCGCGGGCCAGACGTAATCTCCGTCCCTTTGTATTCATAATTAATGTAATTTGTTTATCTTTCTTCTGTGAAACATGCTAAACGAGTTTGAAAATAAGTCTTTGTGCGAATCTTTGTTTTCCGCCTTCCTGCACAAAACCCGTGACCCTGAACCTCAGCCCTTTTGCGCTCACGCTTTGTCGGTGCCGTAGTACTTGGAGCCCAGCGTGGCCGAGATGGTCACCACCACCGCCGGGCTTCCATAGCCGAAGATGTAGAAGTTACGGTGCAGGAAGCCTTTGTTGTAGATGACGCCCACCACTATGAGGTACAGGTGGATGCCCTCGATGCACATCCAGGCGAAGGCCGCCAGGAAGAAGTAGTGCAGCAGCCCGGCTATGACGGAGCAGAAGAGCTGCCGAGACACGGACGGGGGGAGAGAGAGTCCGTGAGACCGGCCCAGTTCACGGGCAGAGAACCAGGAGCACGTTATGGTCCCACCTTATGCGTGTTCATGTTGATCCCCACCAGGAAGATGAACTCGGCCATGAAGAGGCTGCAGCACAGGTTCTTGTGGATGGTGGTTCTGGTGCTCTGGATCTCGCTGAAGAACCAGAAGGTGAAGATGCACATGGACAGACAGATGAGGGAGATGATCATGCCCAGCTGCGTGATGCGGGTCAGCACCGTGTAGTGGGCCGCCAGCTGGGAAGCCAATCACAGAGGAGACTTGTTTCATTCGCAGGCTCGTGGGCAGCTGAACGCCGCCTCCATCGTTAGCTACACACTGCTTATGCAGCTAATGCAACATAAACGCGGAGGCCACTAATCGCCACTAGTGGACATTTCGCTCGGTTAGTAACGAGGCAGCGGAGGCCGTTCACCCACGTTGGCGCGCCCGGAGGACATGAGGATGGCGAAGTGCGTGAGATGAGTGCAGGAGCAGGTGGTGGCGGCGCTGGTGACGTGGACGCGGCGGCAGCCCTGCGTGTCCCAGCGGCCCTGCAGGCTGTCGGCGTCGTACCTCCAGAAGGCGCACTTTGTCACGTCCGCTGCGGTGTCTATGGGCTTGGGGGGGGCAAAGGCAGTGTTAGCGGGGCTGCTATTAGGTCTCTAATAGCACATCACCGGGGGGTTAAAACAGGCCTCATCAAAACAGCACTGAAAATAAATGATTCACCATCCAAAGTTTGACTGCACCAAATCTTATCGCTAAAATGCATAAAGTCATCGTTGTCATTTTCACGGGTCTCGTGTAATTGCTGCGTCTGCGTCGGCTTTTTCTAATTGTTTCCTTGAAACGGTGTCGATGCGTGACTCGCTACGAGACAAGGAACGCGTCGGGCGATTATTGTGCATGACTGCAGGTCAGGAGCGGCGACGCCGGGGCCGAGGTGTCAGATGAATGAAGGGCTGTGCAGCTTCACAGTGAGAGGCTGTGAAAATATACACGCGACTGAGTGCAAAATGTGACTTGGAAGCAGACGTCAGACAAGTGATTCCATGTAAAACACACAGAAAAGAAAATGTGCACACGTCTGGTGTCTGTTCAAGTTCCTCTAGTTGGTTTTCAGCTGAATTGGCTCAGCTTTTATGAAGTAAAATGTATGAAGCAGACATTTCTACACTTCACTTAGTGACTTTATCCTGTAGATAAATAAGACGGTGGTGGAAGACGGTGCAGCAGGAAAATATCATTGGAGGCTCAGATTATTGATTGTTGCTCTTTAAAGGCAATTTTCACTGCTCATCATAAATCAACACATTAAACCTCAAGGGTCCAACAAAAATAATTATTTTACTGTCTCATACATTTATATTATCTAAAAAGAAAATACCAGTACATTAACTTTTAGGGTTATTTCCCTCATTACTCGCTTTCCTTCATCGTCTCTTCACCTTTCCTCCTCAACCGAGAGGTCATTGCACAAATGCACGAAAGGAAATCACAGAATATCGACACCAACTATCTGTCCCATGTGACTTGGTTCAAATCTGACTGTAATTGAGCCGGTAGCAGTTATGAAGTTAGTGTCAGAGTCAGTGAGGGAGCGAGAACGGGGGCTGTTTTCTGGCTGTTTTCACTGCGTTCAGATCAGTCAAAAACACAAAAGCATCTAAAAATGGTAATAATTCCACCAACGGATGGTTCAGGACGCTGATCGGAGCCTCTCGGCAGCGCGTCTACCTGGCTGTGCCTCAGGGTGAAGGTGACGTGGTCCAGCTGGAAGGCGTCGGCCGGCTGCACGGCCGCGGCCACGACCTGGGAGACGACGGCGATGTCGCCCGTCCCCGCGTAGCGCGAGTAGTCGGTGACGCCGGGGTCGCGGCCGGGCTTCAGGACGTCGCTGATGCCGCCGTAGCGCAGGAACACCGCCGACACGCTCCCTGGGGCAGGAGCACACGCATCATTCAGCCTGTCACACGCTGAGGAGCGGAGATGGACCCGCGCGCACATTTGATTTCAAGGGATTTTTATTTTTTTATAGGCATCAGCAAAAGATATTTATAGCACGGGCATCTGTGACATATGCCGACACGTAGGAAAACAATGCTCCCAGCACGGCCCGGACCGCAGATGGCAACATTCTTCATCCTCCCTCTCCTCAAAGCCAAAAACTGGGTTATCTCACCGTTCCCGTGCCGCTCCGGCCTCGGAGCCTCCGTTAGATTAATGCGGTCGCCGCCCATGCTGACAGACAGGCTGGGCTTCACGCGCCCAGCGTCGAAGGTGAAGACTTTCAATTCTGTGGATGGGGAAAAAACAGAGAAGAGAGTGAGGCCTATCGCAAAGGTATGAGAATGAGAATGAGCCCGACGCCGACGTTCTGCACACAGACAGAGATAAACGGCACGACGGTTTGATGTGATTCCAGGGTTTGAGTGTTTCTCTGCGCTAATAATTATCTCACCCATTTCGGGAGCTTTGATTTCAAGCTCAGTTGGAGTTTTGTAGTTGTTAGCCAATGTCAGGGCACTTTGCTCAACAGTGTGTAGCAGCTTGGTAATGGTATGTTCCCGGCGCTGCTCTTCTATTCTGCTCCAGGCCGCCGCCTCGTCCTTCTCCACCAAGTTGTTCACCGCTGTTACTAATTTCTGTCGGAAAAAAGGAGGCGAATTTACCGACTTTTGCTGGTTTCTCCTGACCTTTTATTAATTTCTGGATAGACTTGAGGTAAGGACGGTTTTTGTTTGTCTTTTAGGTCTATTCATTTCTAACTCTATTATTCTATTGGAGTTAATGCTCCAGTGCTGACTAGCAGGATCTTTCACTATAAAGCTGTCTGCACAGAGCGGGTCAGAGGTCACGGATGGGACGCCTTCTATGCAACATGACCACAACCAGGCTTTTTCTGAAGCAGAACTGTGGTTCAGGCAGGTGCGAGTGAGAGCGTTACTGAAAGCGTTGCGTTGATGACAGACGGCTGGACGGCGCCGTCCTCTCCCGCCGCCGCCAGGGTCGACGCGGACCGACACACGGCCTCCACGTACGCGATGACCTCCACTGAGCTGAGGTCGCCGGACGTCCGCTCGGCGATTTCGGCCAACAGACCCTGAGGCTCCGTGAGGTTGCTCATCTGTGAAGGAGTTGTAATGAATCAGCCTTTGCTCCTCTCACATGCAAACATTTGTATCGGAGGTGCCTCTGTGTTCTTGTTGCCTTTTCTGGTTCATCTCCTCTCTCACCAACAGAGGGCAGTGTCTTCAAAGGCCTTTCCCTCATCTGAAGGCAGAGGTACTCACATATTCAAGTGTTTTGTTGACAGTCTGTTTGAGGCATCCGGTGTTTTCGTGGCAGTATTTTTGGGGATCCTCTGAAAAACAACAATTACCAAAAGTATCTCTTTGATTGCTGAGTTCACTTCAGTGATTTCACCAGCATAAATGATGTTGGAGTAGAATATGAATTTAATAAAAGCTGTAAAAAAAAGACGTCAGTGCCGGCGTTGCTTAAAACACCAGACAATTTGAGATTGCAGCATTTACTCGGTGTATTGCATAATGAAGTCTTTCAAAAGTTTATAAATGATGTCTTACTCTGGCGGCGGCTGAGAACGAAATAAAAAAAAAGTGAAGAACAATATTTGTCCTTCACAATAACAAGCAGTGTGTTTGTGGACTTTATGGATTGTGGCGCGTGCACGTCTCCGTCCTGGCGCTGACCTTTACATTCAGCACCGCTCTCTGGGTGGAAGCGCCTGCTGCCGGAGCTCGGGACGTAATCGCGCTGGCAGGTGCAGTAGAAGGAGCCGGCGGTGTTGTGGCAGCGCGCGTTGAGGCCGCAGCGTTGGGCCGAGCCGCACTCGTTCACGTCTGACACACGCAAACAGGGTTAACAGCGCTTTGATCGGATGCTATTCAGCATCATTTAATAACCCACATTCAGTTATAGATGAACATTACACATGTGCTCCTGTCTCAGCCTCCTCATCGTAGAACATACTAAGAATACTTGAAGCTGAACATGTGACAAAGGTGTTGTTGTCCTGGTGCAAATGGAGCAAAGGCTCTCAGATGGTTTCTCAGAATAGCAGATGGGAAGGAAGTAAAAGGCTGAAGGGAAAATCACCTCCAACATGTTTATCCTCCCCAGTACAGGGAAGAAGCAGTTTACACACACCTACACACACACACACAGTGCAGCCACCCTCACAGCTGCCACACACACACACACACACACGCACGCACGCACGCATACACACACACATACACACACACACGCACGCATACACGCACACACACACACACACACGCACGCACGCACGCATACACGCACACACACACACACACACGCACACACTCACGCACGCATAGACGCACACACGCACACACACACACACACGCACACACTCACGCACGCAGACACACACGCACGCATGCACACACGCACACGCACCCCGTGCATGATATGATTATTGCAGATCTTCCCTCACCCGTGCATCTCGTGCCGTCGTTGGTTCGGAACTGTTCCTTTCCTGTTGAGTTGTACCCACTTTTACATGTGCAGTAGTAGGCGCCAGGAGTGTTGTAGCAGATTGCTCCTTCGCCACAGATGTCGGTGACGTTCTGACACTCATCGTCATCTATGGAACAAAAGCATTGCAAAATACAGAGCAACTTTAGCCGCTTGCTCCTGTGCTGCTGCAGTCCAACGCGAAGGAACTTTCCTGTTAAGTTGTACGTCTCTGTAGAAACGACTGTGTCTCACAGTTGATCCACAGAAAACGCAGTTCACTTGTTTCTAACACAGTTACACACACTGTGAATGCACGTTTGCCCTACAGCCTGCTTCCCCGTGATGCCGGCTCCCATCCTGCACTATATGTCCAACGCCCGATGACATTAGCTCCCAACGTGTTACATCACAAATGCTCAAAGAAACGTCTGGACCGTCAGAGTCCATCAACACAACGCAACAGGAGGCTTTAAATGCTTGAAGGGACACGTGAAATAAATCCATACTTAACCTTTTTCATCATTTCATAGACAATGACCTGAATGTAAACAATGCAATTACAATAATGTCACGTTTATGATGGGATCTATTTCAATTTAATACAACAAAGGGAAATACAATCCTACAATTTGATAAAATAATGTTTAAAGCTAATGCTGATTTAATGCTTGGTAGACGGCTGAAACACAATGAGTCCAAGCTGTATATCTGACATTTGTGGATGTTGTTTTAAATACCTTCCATAAGCTGTTTGTACAAACAGAAGCATGAGGCGACCTGATGACAGGACGGCTGAAGGCGCTGGTGAACGCAGCACAGTGTCATGTTCCTGTGTGAGCTCTCAAAAGAAGGAAATTACTGGAAACAACAGGAAACCCATAATACGACTCCCGAGCTATTACTATTAAGAGTTGTTCCTCAATCCTAAACGCAATAACTCATTTTTTAATTTTCTTCAGGGTGTCGTTGCTTAGTACAATTACCAAAATGCCTCTCAGCACACTCACACAAAAGGCCCCACGCTTTTTCTTTTGCTTCGACTAGTAATTGCTCAACAGGCTGCAAATCAAGTAAGAGAATATTATATTGTTCTGCAGTTAAGACATTTACATCTGCGCTCTGGCTTTGCAATGATACGTGTCTGTCTTTTGTGCATTCTACAAAATGTCTGCCTCAATTAGAGCCAGTCAGAAGTCCATCTAGAAGGGTTCTCAAGGAGTAGCCTGAAACCTCAGCCCATCTGAATTAAAGGCCCTCTGATTTTGCTGAACTGCGAGCAGTTTCCTGCACACGCGGCTTCACTCCGCTCGTTATTTCCCCGCTTGATTGGAAATGACCTGGCAGGACTCCCCTGTGCTGTTCTCGCTTGCAGAGGTATGACGGACGCTTTGCTCTTCCTGTCCTCTGTACCTTTTACACAACAGCTGTCCGGGAAGGGAAATCCTCTGCTCTGATGAGGGACGTGAATTTATTTCAAGGGGAAATATCTTTTTAACACACAAAAGACCTGTGAGACATACTTAGTTTCACCTACGTTTATACTGTAATCAATGTTGGAGGGAGAAAAAAGTCAAATATACGTTGATTGCATACTTTAGATTAAATTAAATCTTTATATTTTATCTACTACTTTACAAATATTCAAACTTTTCATTCTATACAGTTTCTCGAATTAAACTTTTTTTCAGTATAAAATTGGAGAATTCTTTTTCAAATCTGCTGCCGGAGGAAACTCCATCAACCCTGAACGTCGTTAAGCCCTTTTTGTTCCCCAGTCATTCGCTGCAGTGTTTGTATCGCTCCCTTTACATATGTAAGCTGCGCTGCGATTGTGATCGGGCAGGAAACACAACAGATTCCAGGAATTCTAAACAGCCCAGAAACACAACACCAGTAACAATGACGACTGGGAGCTGCACTGGCCATTAACTCGCTAATAAAGTGAACGTGAGACGGAGATGTTGTTTGTGCCGCGGCGTTTTCTGCGCAGTTAACCTCAACAACCCGCATCGGCTGCGTTTGCCAAAGGGCCGCGGCAGACGAGCAGTTCTTCAAATTACCTACACGGCTCCTGCTTCAAAAGTCACGAGCAACGGGCCTCCCGGAATAGACAGGGCTTTCATGGCTGCTACGCGCGAGGCGCCTCGTACCCTCAGATCATCCGTACACGCTGCGATACATGCGGCCTGTGTGTGTAGTCACCGTAGCAGGCCGTGGTTCCGTCCCCAGTGTATCCGTCGTTACAGAAGCAGGCGTCGTTTGATCCGTTCATGGGCCGGCACCGCGCGTGCTCGTGACAGGAATCACAAATGTTGGCGAGGCGGCATGGGTCCATCAGACTGGAGAGCCATGCTGCGGACACACAGGTGAAGGCAGCGTCACGTTAATCAGCGTTTTCGTGCGCCATGCGTGGAGCCGTTGTCCTGCTTCTCACGTACAGCAACTGTGTTTGTGACACAGTCCGATCCACTACTACACGCACAGGTTCAGGAGCACACGCACATCTGTTAGAATCAACGCCGTTCTAACGACCGGATCATAAACAACTGGACTGTTTCAGCTGTGGCCTTGAGTCCAAACTGACCGTCGTTAACACAGAAGCCCGTCAATAAACACACACCCACACACAGTAATGAGAGCGCGTCAGTACACGCTGAAGTACACGTACCTGTCAAAAGTACAAGTTTCATTGGTGACTTGAGCAAAGACTCCATACCAGCGCCAGGTCTGGACTCGACTTTTAGCTCGGCTGCAGTGGGCAGGCTGCTGACGTGGCCCATTTCCTTGCTTCAGGTTTCCTGTTTCCCTAAACCTGGCCCTTCCTGTCCTGATGCTTAATCTGCTGCAGAAAACAAGCCCGCACCCTTCATTAGGCGCCTTCACACACTGCTCCCCACACGGTAGCCCCACTCCACACCATACTGTATGCTGGTACTTCTACCAGGACCGGGAGGCTTTCCCTCCTGTGTGCTACTGACGACGGCGAGGCTTGTGGCGCCGCCATTTTGGAAGCGTCGCTCCCATTGTTCTCACACGAAGACATGGAGCAGACTATGTAAACACAGGCCAAGACGAGCTGGGCTAAAGGACGCTGAAGGACGAGCCCCCTCCCTTCCGCACAGCACACACACACACACACACACACACACACACACACACACACACACACACACACACGCATTCCAGTGCCGCATTGCTTCAGCTGACCATCTCTGAGGTCTAAAGATCTTCCATTGTTTAAGACGCCTGCTGCTGATGGAGAGTGGGCTCGTGAGCCCTCGCTCACTTTCTGCTTGTGTAACACTGTAAATAACACAGTACTACACATTCTTCAGTGTACGACTGTAACATGGTAAATGGGACTAACAGCTTGCCTATTAAGTCATGAGCAGCATCTAGATCACATTCACATCGCCGATAAGAGATTAACAATAAATTACGTGTTGTCTTATCAGTGACCTTACTTTTATTTTGAAGGGATTCAGCTTCGCTTTGTTTTTCTCGCACCTCATCAGGCTTTGACACATTTCCTATGAACAGCTACGTACGGGAGGCCTTTAATAAAGTTGTTGAAATACTGTGCAATTTACTATTGTTCCCATTTCTACGCTCATTGCCCTAAGAGCGCATCGCCATGACAACTGCATTGTATAAGAAAGGCTACACAAACAAAAATAAGTGCTGCAGTTACACACAGTCCTTCCTGTGCCTTTAAAGACGCCTTGTTTCAGACTCCTGTCAACCACTAATGGCTCTATTCTCTCTGAGGGGAATCGGCAGGTGATTAGGAGCGTTGTTGTTGGGCCACTGACCCACAAAAGAGAAAGTTGTGAGACGCAACTAACTTACTGACGCTGGCAGGGTTTCATCTTTACCAATCGTTTCGAGCGCATCGACAAAACCCGTCCTTTTCGGGCCGCATTTAAGCGGGAGCCGACAGGAAACCGGCAAATTCAAATGTGAAACTGTGGCAATAGTCAAAAAAGGGAACTAGCCATTCAGGTGTATCTGAGGGCCTTTCAAACTGCCTTTACTCCCTGGCACACAACCACATTCACTGATGAATGGCTTCTCTTGGAAGATAAGTTCTTTGTTGACTGTATTGCAATCTGTGGCGGCGGCGTGAATTGCTTAGGCAAGGCGTTCAGTTTATTGCTGAGAACGGCAGCTGCTTTGAATGACGCCATTGGAATCGCGCCGCATTACTGTCCTGGGAAAGTGCTGGGTGAAAAACCACGTCTGAATGTCTCTCTGACACTCTCCCAACTGTAAGGAAGGAAGTGATGTTGTCTCGAACAAACCTGGACTGATTGCACCCTTCCTCCTCCGCCTTTTTTGTCTCAGGAAGTCTCTCATTGACGGAGGAACTCGCTAAAGCTCTCCCAGGAGCTTGCTTGTTCCACAATGACATTGTAAAAAAAAAGAAATATATAGAAAAACGATACCTAAGAGAAAAGATCCCTTCAACTGTCTGGAGGCAGTCTTGTGTAAAGGTTTCCTCTCTCATGGATATGGAAATTCTGAACGTGCACCGGTGGAAGTTTGCGCGTGGTTGTGTGCATAAACCCGGAGTGTTGTTTACGCCATTCAAGCAATATTGAGATACGTAATAGAGAGCACAGCACATAATCCAGTTTGACACTTCTCACACATATCGGCTCTGATGTTGGCCTTATGTTCAGCCCTGAATGTTGGGCCACAGATGGCATCAACCGTCTCATAAACTCTGAACTCCTGAATATTTCAGCGTGCGGGGCTAAAAAAGACAAAGTTTTCTGCTTGGGTTCAGAGATGCCAGCTGTTGAGTGAGTGGAAAACCCAGGAAGATTTACATAAAATGTGAGCGGAGATGGGAGGGTTTCCTGCAGAACCACCTGCACTTCCTCCAAAACGTCCTCAAAATGACACCAGTAAAGATTTCACTTTTATTTTTAGCGTTTGACCTCAAGTAAATAAAAGGATCAAAGATTTCCTCTTAGAAAGTTAACAGAAAGTTAACAGATCACCATTTTAGAAGTTTTTTGATAAGCTACTTGGCTGACCAGGACCAAAAAAGACACTATATATATATATATATATATATATATATATATATATATATATATATATATATATATATATATATATATATATATATATATATATATATTTATATATATTTTTTTTAATAATAATGGAAAAATAATCTGTGAATCTGTTTTTCTTTCCACTTTGGCTAATCCTATAGTTTCATTGCCAGCAGCTCAGGTGACATGAGCTCATTATATTTTGTTGACCATCTTTTTGTATTTTTAGTATTTTTGTTGCTTTTCTAAGTTGGAAACGGGTCCAACGGGAGGAAACACCTTTCACGAAGAAGCTAAAGGTAACCTTTAAGAGTAGCCTCTAAGCTAACGCTTTAGCGTTCTAGGTAAAGAGCTCACGTTCCTTCACTTAAAAAGTAATGTTTGCTTGTTTAAAGCTACTACTGCATGCATTACACGTGTCTGCCACCGAAAATGGGAAGGAGAACGCTACAGACAACTTAGAGCTACTGAGTAATGTGATATAATAGCTAGTTAACGCTAACGCTAGCCGCTAGCATCTCAGCTAACGCTAGCCGCAGCAGCCGTACGGGAGTGGCTAGCAGAGTTCCTTTAGCAAACGCACGTGTGCAGCTGTGTTTACGTCGTTACGGTGGTTTGTTTGTGGCGTTCCTCTGTCTAAGCACAGTTTAAACCTGTCTAGCAGCTAAAGTTGCTTTAACCCAGTTTCCATTTACCAGACATTTTTTATGTTTTGTGTACCGACTGAAAGTCAAGGGATATTTTTACTGCTGAAGTCGGCCCCACTTCTAGACACAGTAAGTTATACTGTATATAATAATCATTTTTATACTCAAAGTCTGTGTGAGAGGCGTGTGAGGCTGTTAGAGTCTTGCTTATGTTCCACCCTAAGGGTCTCAGAACTTAGATTTTAGGTTCAGTAGGTCACTATTGTTTTGTGGGACACTTCTGAATGGAGCCATCTGTTATCATTAACAGCTGTCTATTACTGTGACATGTCAACGTGTGTGCTGTGAAAATGGCTGCATTACAACCAACGTACTGTGGTGGTGGTGGTACTATATGGATTTTCTGCTGAAAGAAGTCATCATTTTTGCACTATTGAGTATCTGTTTAACGGGTGGTGGATGTGAAAACAAGGGGGTGTTTTTCCAAACAGATCGTCTCTACATGTGTATGAAAAGCAGGATCAAGTTCATGTTCTAAATGCTGAAAAACAGTAAAAATGCTTCTTTGCTTGCTTTAAAGAGTGTTGGGAGGATGCGATGGTGTGTTTGATTTATGTGTTCTCTCAGGGTGGACAGGTCAGCAAAAAATCCAAAATGTTCAGTTTGTAAAAGGTGAGGATTCTAGGGAAAATGCTTTTCACTAAAAATAGCCGGGAGGTGAGTAAGAAACAGAGTGTGAATATACGTGCATCACGTGTAAATTAGGCAAAAGCAAAATTCTCCCCTATGTATTTCCATTGTGATGAAGTATTTAGGAAGGCATCACCCGCTGGCATCTCACATAGTGTCAGGTAGGAAACAACAGCTATGTTCAGCATTAAACAGCCTTTTCATGCAGTTTCAGAGAAGGCTAAACTCATAACTCAGGGGTGTTTATAGTGAAAGATATGCAGTCGTGATTTCAACACGTGGTTAAAGTGCTTGGGTTGCATTATAATATCCCTTTCTGCCCTTTATACGAATCTATGAGCAATGCACAATTCAAGAGCAAACTTTTTTTTGACGAATGCATAAAAACCATGTTGAAATTGGCAATGCTCACTTTTTCTTTGCAAAAATGTATCAGACAAATATTTTGAATATATATAAATAGGTGCATTGATAGCATACATGTACAAATGTGATAGGAAATCGGGAATTTTGGATCAGGGGCTAAATGACAGGCTTAAGTCTGTTTACACTCACCTCCACACTTTGAAACCAGAAGCAGACAACAGTTTCCTCCTCAGTCAGGATAAATTCTTCCCTCTCATTCTTATATACAGACTCCATGTAAGACACGGTGAAGTTTCATTATTTTGAGGTCACTGCTTACGCCTTGCTTCAGGCAATTCCAATTACATCAGCCTCTGCATATTTAAAATCCAAAAGGCTTCAGTTTAATTGAATGAATGCGTGTGTGAACATGACGAGTCCCTGTTTGTGCGCTGTTTGCTCATTATCTATTCTCCCACTAAAGAGATGACCAGTGGGCCGCTGCGTAGGCAGTGAAGTGTGTGTCATGTACATGTCAAGTCATCAGTGGGCAGAAGTAGAAGCGCTGGTTAGTAAAGAGACGCCTGACAGCCGGGCTGATCAGAACAAAACAAAACACAGATGTGTTTAGGAGTGTGATGCTCCATGACAGCTCCCCACAGTTGGCCAGGGACATACTGTAGTGTGCATGTCTTTGTTTATTATAGCACAAAAGCTAAGATTTTGCAGACCTACTGTGAAGTTAGCCAAGTGAACTTTGTCTCGACGTTCTGCTTTTTTCCATACAGACATTCAGTAGTTGGCCCATACTGTAGCATGCAGCACAGTTATTCTGTGGTTCTGACATCCACTGTAGCAGTGTTTTACTTTTTTTATCCACAGTTTTTCAACAGTTTTTGAAGCACAGGACCAGAAGGCTGAATGCTATTTACAGCCTAATATGACAAAGCCGAGCAGTCAGCATAAAAGCAATGATTCTTCAACATATTTAAGCTTAAAAGATGCAGGGCATTCAAGGACACGCTTTTCTATTTGTTACACAAAAGTGCTCAAGGCCACTGAATCTTGTACTTGCTAAATCATTTCTAGAGTCAAAGTGGATGTCCTTGTAAATATCTAATAGATTTTAAAAAATGCACTTGAAACCACTTGTTGAGATCAAAGTTCTTATGATTGAGGGAGTAAAATGGGGTTGGTTTTCTTGCTCTGCAGTTTAAACGTGTGGCATTCTGTTAAACTGGCCAACACAAAGATTATAATAAAAAGGTGCTTCGTTTCATTTCGGGTGGTCAGTACTTTCTTCTTTTTCATGCCTGATACACTGTAACTTTAGTTTGACAAGGTGAGGTCTGTGTAAATAAATTACTGACTTTGCATGTACAAAAGTGGCATCACTACAACCTACCTATCTGGTGCACGGTTCTGCTGTAGCTAAATTGTGAGGCTACATTTAATGAAGTTATCCTAATAAGTTCATGTAACTCTACTTAAAACTCCAGACTTTGTTCTTCCTACTCTTAATAACTTAATAACTGCTGTGAGAAGCTTATGGTTTTTCTCATACTGTATGTTTTTTATGTAGCTTGATTTTTTTATGCTAAAAGGCGCTGAACTCTATAATAACAAAATGGGTTATAGAAACTTTTACTTCTTTGGAGGTTTTGGGGCTCTATTTATGACATATGTGAGATGTAAATTCATTCGAGATAGTTGAGAGTATGGAATAATACCACACAGTATAATACCACAAAAAGATATTGGTTAAGCAGTTGAGTTTTGCTGCTTGCACAATTTTCCAAATGTGAAACATACTTTACTCTGATCAAATCCCTGCAGAGTTGTACAGTATGGATTAAATAGACTTTGTTCTGTGTCAATTCTGCATCTAGACTCGAATTTGGGAAAAAAAAAGCAATTTCTCCAAAGATCGGGTGCAATTTACAAATGAATTTCCTTCATGCTTGACTGCTTCATAAAAGCATTTGTCCTGACTCAGATTGAACACAGTTGAATGATTCTTTCCATATTCCCGACTTCTTTACAAGACAACGTTTTCCATTTTCTCAAACACAGAAGTCTAAAATTTTCATGTTCTCAGGTGCAACAAGTGTTACTGATTGGTCCTTTTTTCTGCCACCAACCTCTTGTTAGGCCACTGACTGGAACAACATGACACTGGAAAGAGCTCAGGCTCTTTCAAGGATAAAGGGGATCCTGTTGAGGTGACAAAGCTTTACACTGCCACTTCCACAACTGCACAAAAATAAGTATTTCTCTTCGTTTTAGTTTTTAAACTACATTCAAACAGAAATAACAAACCTTAGAAAGAATATATTGTATATATCAATACCAAAATTGGAACTTTGGCTAAGTCTAAGATTTAAATAATTTAATTAATTGTTCACTCAGTATCTAGTAGCCAGAATAAAGAAATGACATGAGAATTTTGCTAATTATTAATAATTCAGTTTATGTATTTTTTTGTATAATTGTGTGTACAGTACATGAACAGAAAGTCCAAAATGTTTAAATACTTGTTTTTTTTCTATATTGTTTTTAACAGATGTTGTTTAATCATACAAATACACCATTTCCAACATATGATCTCATACATCTGCCATTCACACCCCTAAAATTACTACATGTTATGATGTTAAAAGCTGCATTGATATGTTTTGGCATGATGTGTTCTAACCTTTGGTGCAATTGATTTATCCAAAGCTAAAGGTGAAGCCATTAGTTTCTGGTATGAGATCCCTCTGTGAGGCCGATTCTGAATTTATAAAATTTCAAGGAGCTCTGATAATTTAATTTGGAGTGCCCTTTTATAGGTTAGGTCACCTGCAGCGCCCCTGCAAATTGAATAAAGAACAGTAATAAAAAACAGGATGTCAGGTGGGCTCCCTGCTTATAAAATCATTAACAACAGTATGTCTTTTCTCATAAAGGACCCCATTTATTCTAAGGGGGAAATGTTATGAAAGTGTAGGGAGCAACTCAATTTATTTTTCATTAGGAATTAACTCAGGAGAATCAGAGAGAGGGGTTAATAGCTGTATGTGTACATCAGCAGTGTGAACTAATAGGTTAGAAACAGCCTGTAGATGATGGCTGTACATTGTGTTTAGATAATGATCTCAGTTTGTGAATATTTTTATTAAGTTGGAGTCACCACGTGTGATACCGCTCTGTTTCTACTTTTAGTCTAGTATATTTTTTGCTCACTTACCATTCTGAACAACATAATTAAGATATTTTTGAGAAATATGTCCACATATTAATCTTTATTGTAAAGCGAACAGATAAAAGACTGTACCCCCTACGCTGCTCTCATGCTGATGGCTTTGTTTGGGTCATGTCTGAATAATGCAGCAGCTAGGTCAAATCCTCTCCATCCTTAACAGACTTCCACGGGGCTCCTGGTGCTCTCAGCATGACTCAGGCCATGTGCCGCAGGAGGTAGAAAACCCTGCCTAATCCCGTCAGTGCTTTTACTAATATCTATATTTCCTCACTGAGAAGATCCGAAGATTACTGCAACAGCCCTTGTATCTGTGGACAATGACTTATTATTGTAGCCACTTGGTGTTTTTTCATAGGCCCAACAATCTATTTTATGGCTTAACCAGCCTTTGTGCCATGGACCTTGGGGCTACAGTGCACTTACGACAGCTACAGGACTGTTTCCTGCTCTTGTTTTGGGTCTGCAGGTAATATTACCTTTTGTTTGATTAACACCATTAGCAACATTTTCTATTTAGCTTACTGAATTCCGAGTACCTGATTCAACACTTTTTTTGAAATTAGTTTAGAAGGGTTGTGAGCTGATGTTTTGGTATTTGTACAGTCTGTTGGCAAAGTAATAACATTTTGTAAAATTCTTTGTTATACCAAACATACGTTTGTTCTACGTACCACAACTGCAAGCGTATAGTGAAAGGGTAAACATATAAATTAATAATAATTAACTAAATAATTTTAGATTGACGTCTGTCTGTTTACACCCTTGGAGTTAAATATAATACCTAGTCTTATTTGTATCTGAAAAAATTAAAGCGCCTTCATCTGCATATATATCATGACAGTGCAGAGTGTTGTGCCCAGTATTTCCCAAGAGGTTGTATGTTTTTTTTATTCTGTAATGTAAGATATATGATTATAGTGCGAAGATTGAACACTGAGTATACATATAAGTTATTTATGCAGGTTGTGTATTAATTAGCTGGCTCTGGTGTATTTCTTTCGGGGCTGGGTGTTTGAAGTGTTTCTTTACCAACAGTGGATGCTTTTGGCATTACAGCCAACTATGAAGAAGTTCAGTCTTCCTTTTCCCTGGAAGTTCACCCACCAGGGAACCTCTGCTAATAAGTTCCCTGGGCTAAACCAACCTGTTTTGCGCCTCATTCCCTGTAATGTAACAGAGCTAAAGATATATTTGCTACTGAAAATCTTTCTTTTATTTGTGGACTGGAACTCCTAAAAGATCGAGAAAATATTCAGCATCGTAGTTTTGGGCTTTAAAAATTGAGTATTTATATCATAAAATATAAAAATTAAAGAAGTTATAAAAGCAACATTTTCAAATTTCTATTTTGCCTCTTGCAGTGTCCACTTTCTTCACCGCTTCACAGCAATGAATGAGGCTAAAATAAGTTGCCTGAGTGAGGCCTAGACCATTACTGGTCATATTTTCACAGCATAAATCTGCAATGGAAATGAAAGGCAATTATTACAGTTTTTATTATCACCATTATTACACAGTGACCCCTCATTTCACACGGTTTGACCATTTTGGTTAAAGAAGGTTTGTTGAAACTCTCACAAGCTTTTATATTTTTTAATTCTGTCTGAAAGGGGGACTTGTCTTAGCTTTGACCTCTCAGACGGGGGCTTTGTGTGCTCACTTTACTATGTTATTTTCTGTTCCTCTTTCAGCTGTGTCAGGTTGTCTGACTGTCCAGGAACAGTCACCCAATCTGCCACGCTGACAGAAAGCACTTTTACTGGCTTCTGTAATTTCTTGGTGGGTATCACAATTTGAAGTGTCCACTACAGCCACTCAAAAGCTGCTGACATCTGTCATTAACATAATTATGTTTCTTCTGAGAGTAAACGGTAGATTTCTTTCAAATATGCTAGTTCCTGGCAAAGATTAGATGGCCTTCTCCAAGTGTTTCAAGATGTTAAAAGAACAAGTGAAGAATGATGAATTAATGACCATATTATTTGATAGCAATGCTTGAAATGCAGCGTCTCAATTCATGTTATTGTTCTAAAATCACAGTGATCAGTGATCAGTGATGTTATTCGTGCCACTGACTTTCTAAAACTTTATTTTATCCTGAGCTTTCTCTTTGTTCAGTGTTTTCTCCTGGGTGTATTACAGAGAGTGATGCTTGTTGACACATATTTGGACAGGGCAGAGCCTCTTCTATCAGGAGAAGGTGTCCGCATGCTTGTGAAGTTATCACCTTCAACAGATCAAAGGCAGTTGGCACATTATTTATGCACTGCTGAAAGGTGAGGTATTCAGTTGAAGTCAGGCAGCAAAGCATAGCTACCCCTTATTCTGAAGTAATAACCTCCTCTTGATTGAGCGCTCCCAGTCAAATGCAAAGGCTCTGCTTTGTGTTCTTTGACTTTGTCCTGTGTTAAAGGCTGGAGTATGAGACAGAACGACCCAGGGAAGAAATATCCATAAACATCATTGTGTTGTCTTACTAATGCTACTAATTATAATGTATAGTGAGTGTTTAGATTCTATATTTGGATCAGCAAAATACTAGTGTTCTATTGTGCTCTCAATGTATAATATAGCCAAAGATTACTCCCTAACACATTGTGTGGAGTTTTCCAGGACTGTGTAAAAAATGAATGGTGACACAAATACACAAGGCTGACTTCAAGGTTATGAACCACAGACTGAGATGGTCTTCGATAATCTTTGTTTTATAGAAGCAACACAGTGGTGAGCCTGAGGCTAGTCTGTTTGTTCTTTTTCCTCTAGGGCCTAAGACAACAACCTTGGTTTGTACATTTCAACAGCTTCTAATATTGGCCTGGTCATAAATGAGCCCTGCATTCATTTATTGATTACCTTCACCCTTACATTATAATTTTTAGGAATAATTGCATATGTTCTGTGCTACTGTAGCTTTTAGCAGTGTTGCACAGGAATTAGGAGGGCAGTGGTCTTGTCTACTGTTTTGTTTATCTCAGCATTTTAAGCTGATAATGAAGGACCATTAAAGGATATTCCACTTTAAACAAATGTTTCTGCAGACCAGAGGAAGCAGATTTAAGCAACTTGTTCACAAAGGACTGTTTTCACTCAAAGGTCATCCAGGATAAGTGGGGAGGAGGAGGTACACCTCGTCACTTTTTGAAGGACTAAGTGTTCTTCTCTGAAATAGACCACTGGGAGACTCAAATGACTCAAAATGCTATATCAGCGGGCACTTGTGGTCGACGTTATTTATTTATTAATTTGAGGCCTGTCTACTGACACATCTGAGTGGTCTAATTGCTGCGAATTGACACCGGTTACTGTCCATAATGGGAGCTTGGGAGTCTTTCCTAACCGCAGTTCATTCAGCCGCCCCTCGCTGCAACTTAACTGCCCTTAAAATGTCTGATTGCAACACGGGAGCTGTGGGGCGAGACAGGATTATCAGTCTTTGTTGTGTGACTGTGTCTATTATCCTGACCTCTATTCACAGTGGGCCCTTAGGAGTGTCGCTTCCAGCCTCGCAGCAAACTACCCCGTCCCCGACAAACAACAAGTGAACCAGAGATCTCCTCTTGTCCCAATGCACTAGACACTTACAGCTCCAGCACTGGGCAAAACACTTCACTGCAGGTAAGGCTATCAAATCCCTATTGATTTAATAAAGATAAATTGAAGGCACTTCCTTTAAATGTTATTGCAGCAAACGCAATTGATTGTTTAGCTTGACTGGCGATATTGTCACCAAGCTGGGTGACTACTGTTAGTTTAGGAACTTCATTAGTAGTGAAGAGCTGCACGAGGGTCTTTAATAGGTGTTACAGTGTTGTGATTGTGTGAACCTGTTCTGCTCTGCAGCTATGTGCTGTATAGTAAGTGTGTGGGATTTTGGTAGAGAGAAAGCCACTTTGAGAATGAGAATATTTCTTGCTAGAAAAATTGTGTGTGTGTGTCATTTATCTTGGGTTGCCTCTTTAACTGCTTTTATCCTCATAATCTGCTTTCCCACCAGTCACATTTGGACAGTATCTGAGTTTTATAAAAAGAAAAAAAAACTATTTTTATAGAAAATAATTTATCTTGCTCCTTTAGAATATTTCTTAAATATCATCAAATACATGAGCATTTTATTGGTATAATAATAAATTTTAAAACAAAATATATTTATTTGTGCATCACAACTTTTAAGTATGTTTATGATTTAATACATTTTATTATTTTATTTTATTATTATTATTATTATTATTATTATTATTATTATTATTATTATTATATTATTATTATTATTATTATTATTATTATTATTATTATTATTATTATTATTATTATTATTATTATGTTTCCTTTCGAATGGACATTCATTCTGAATTTAATCAGAAAAATCCACACCAATGAAACTAGAACATTTCTATATGGTATTTTCAATGGTCAGCTATAAAGTTTTTACTGGACAGAAAAGGTTTCAATTTTTTTATGTTTTTTGCTTTGGCAACACTAAGAATAGTGATGAACAATGCCAAGGGACAAAAAAACATCCTTTTCCCTGGGGTTTGTGGATTGAGGTCTGGCAATACAAAGCACACATGCGTAATAAGCTTTGGAATACAGTTCCATAAATACATATCTATTTAGGCACAACTGATTAATTCATCATGTTTATTTTCATGGAGGATGTCACATAGTCTATATATAAACTTTCTGCAATCACAGTGACGCCAGGGCACCAAATGTTTTTGGGGCTTTTGTGGCATATTTTCAGTAATACAGTTGACCTAAAACCATAGAATGCACATGATGAATGGAGGATGAATAGAGACTATGGATTTTCGGCTTTCTTTTTCTTCTGCTATATGCAAAGTCGATTGAAATGTCTATGCTGTCACGGCAGATTAAAAAGAGGAAACGGCATTGAAGTTAACATCATCATTTATTAAGTAGCTATAAAACCTAATATTGTTGCTTCTTTCTGAAAAGCCGTGCAGACCTATTCGTCTCTGTCTGACTTGAGAACTTTCAACCACAGCAAGTGTGAATTCAATTTATTTCTGTGTGCCCTGATTCACCGCAAATTGCTTAATGGTTTGAAACTCACTCCTGACAGCACCATTAGAGACTTGTACAGAGATAATTTCCAGTGAGGGTCATTAGAGATGTTTTGTACTTTATGCTTTTTTTCTGGCATAGTATTGAAATGGGGTCATTGTGTGAATGTGCTCTGTTGAGCAAAAGCAGCAAAAATAAATACCACTTAAAACTGAATATTGATTAAATATAAATAATGCTGATGCATTTAGAAACAGTTTTATACAAAGTGGCAATAATTTAGCAGCCAGTCATTTAGAAGATTTGGACAGTGTGTGTATATAGAGTTATCTCAAACTTGTCCTACTGTCAAACTGAGCTGATCCACACATGTTAGAGTCTCACTTATCCTTCCTCAGCCCACTACATCAGATGGGGATGATTGCAGCCTTAGAATCAATAAAACCACAAGCCTTCCTGATAATATTCCCTCTTGTGGTGCAGTGCCAGATACAGTTGGGGCATTATTTATCCATTTACCAGAGTCTATACTGAAGACATTTTTGAATTCTGCTGTTGAACTGTACTCAGTTTTTGATGCTCGAATTTGTGGGGGTTTATCAAAACTGTTAAGAAATATGAGTAATATACAGTGTAACATGCTATTGTGATGCACACGCGAGTATGTAGTTGAATTTATTAATCAGTAGGTTATTGGCTTCCCCACTTTATTTGATAATGTTTTTTCTACCTTTTTATGATTTTCTATTTAGAGGAAACTCTCAGGAACAATTGTACATAATGACATTTTAGTCGGTTAGTTGGTTAGTTTGGATTTTGAAGATCATGTTCCCTGGAGAAACATTCACAATCCTCTAAATGGACCCATTTGACAATATGAAAGTCTCTGTAGACCCCCCAATCAATCATTGCTTTCAACTGAATTATTCCCCAAACAATAAAAGGACAATATCAGATTAATATATAGTCTTGACTGAGATTTATCCTTGCGGGGCAGGCAACATCTCCTTGTGTGAAGTCACAGAGCAGTAAGAAGGATTTGGTTGACGGAGCACAGCGGCCCAGAGACATCTTCACATTTGAGGTCACTGGTGGATAGCGAAGTTATCTAAAGCCCCCGTTTGTGTCGATTTCCCCACCATCCCAGAGTGAGTGTCAGAGATTAGTGGGGCATCCGTCCTCCACGACCTGTAGGGGCGAAAGAGATACTGTGTTGCCATCTTGTGACATGTCAAACAATGCAAGGGCATGGCTGTCATTTCAATGCCACGCTATGCCACACATTGGACCTTTTGTTAAAGTCTTTAGAATGGTGCCTTGCATGTCATTTCAGCCAGTGTGCACCTTTCCCCATCCTGTGCACTGGTGTTTTTCAGACTGCAAGGTCATTCAGCAGAAGCACTGGGCTGCATCATTAAAACAGAAATGCGCTCATGTGAGAATGATAAAAGAATTGATAGTTTGTAGACCTCTTGAAAAGTCACAGGATAATCTAAGGAGACTACAGTTGTACAGGATACAAAATTAATAATAGGGCACTTTTGTTTATTGTTTGTTATTGTTTACTCATTTATCTGTTTATCATAAGATAAATGTCCATTCTAATGGCAGATGACATAGCTTCGGTGTAAAAATAATTTGAGTCTGTCATCTTTAGAATAACAGTGTATACTGAAAAGGTTCAAAATTGGTCTTATTAATTGACGTGCCTTCACATGTGACTAATCAACCTTTATTTGATATTCTGACGTGAAATTGCAGTATTTCTGTGATTTTGACTGACGAGCCAGCAGTGGAAAATGACACAGCTAATAGAAGTGGTGTCAAACTGCCAAACAGACCATTCCTGAGAAGAGCAACAAAATGTCTGTATCCAATCTCTCCAAGGCCTCAGAATTCCCTGCCCCAAACCACAGAACTCGGTAAAGCTGGCACAATACCTAACTTCGGTAGCTGACATTCCTATTTCTAAGGTTGTCAAAGCTTCTCCTACTTCTGGAGTTGTGTGACTTATACTGCAACTTGTTTTCCATAACGAAGCATAGTCATGTGAAATACCAAGATTTTATTCTATTCCATTCTAGATCAGATAAAAAGGATATTTTATCACTTATCTTATACTTAATTAAGCATAATCCTAGGAAAGCAATTTAATCAATCTAAAGACCAAGACACAATCGTTAAGTTTAGGTACATGGCTCTGTAACTGTATATAAGAATAAGAATACGAAAGCCTTTAATAGTCTCACAGTGGGGAAATTCCGTACTACAGTATACTACAGTTGCTCAATAACCTCTAAAGAGCATGTGTTGTAGCCGATTCACTCACTGAGCCAATTAGCTTCAGGATTTAAGATTTAATGTTAAATATTCATGACAACATTATTTTTATATAGAGTTGAAGACACATGGTTGCTGATTGAAGGGAACTTGAGCCTTACACTGTAAACATACAATGTACTTTGACGTAGTTTGAATTTAGCTGGCAAATAATTTGAGACACAAACCCTCAGGCCATCACTATTTAAGGTAATAACTTTAAAGCTGCTTTTACACTACACTAAGGTGTGAAATATTTACTAAGCACAACAGTAATTAATAAGACATTGTCTAGTACTGTATATGGCAATGACTTTAATTAAAGTTGTGTACTTAAAGATTTTTTTATCCTTCGGTTGTTTTACCATGTACTTGGAACATTAGAAAATTGTTTCTAATTCATCAGAAATCTGCTGTATCTACATTTATTTACTTGAATGGTCGGGTGTCCATACGTATTCACAGCTAGACTGACGACAGTGGTGTGTTTGTTTGTCTTACTGATTTGAAAAGAAACTGATAAACGCTGCTTTGACTGATTTTTACACAGTTTACTCCACATTTTTAAATTGGGGAAATATGCTTTGCCTGAAGCTTTGTTGGGAAGTGTGAAGTACCTACAATATACTAGTAAAGCAAAGTAGTAGTTGTTCTTCATTATGGCCATTCTTTCTCAGAAGGAGCTTGGTGTGTGATGGGTCATGTTTATTGTGCAGGTGTCAGTAGGTCCATACAGCCAGACTGGACTGGAATAATAACCATATAATTTGAGTTGTCAGCCCCCTTTACACATTGCAACGTAGAGAAGAAGGTGTCCATCAAGTGCTGCAGCTTGCCTTTTAAATAGCCCTTTTCAAGTGATACTAGCCTCTCAGGCACTTGCTTTCCAGTTTCATGCATGACACTTTCATTACATTACAATTTTAAGAACACTTTGAGGCCTGTTTAAGTAGTGTTAAAAAGGAAAGTATTCTTATTACTCTTAACTAAGTGGAACAGA
Organism: Betta splendens; assembly: GCF_900634795.4. NCBI lineage: Eukaryota > Metazoa > Chordata > Actinopteri > Anabantiformes > Osphronemidae > Betta > Betta splendens. The sequence goes on along the minus strand of NC_040884.2, from coordinate 8,715,210 downwards.
CGGTCAGGACCTGAGTCATACTAGCAGTGATATGGTCTTTCCTCAATAAGCACTGTAGGAATATGCCTGGCAGTCAGGAGTTAATGATGAGTATTGGAAGGAATGACATTATCTGCTTAGTGTTCATCTCCTAGAGCCCTGCCACATACAGTAACAGGGTACCTGGGCCCAAGGCAGAATCTGTGTTCGTACCTAGATAGGACCCCAGCTGTGTGTTTCACTGAGATAGCAAGCCACAAAAGTAGCCATGACAAAAATGCTGATAATGAAATCAGTGACATTTGATGTGTTAGTTTAATCCCCTCTACTTTTTGACTCCCTCACTTTATTTATCAATTCATTATATTCATGGATTGGCTCCACCTTGCCTGAGAGGGGTGTGGATTTGTGGCTGTAGGAGGATTTTTGGTTAAATGATATGTTATTGATATACAAATGTCGTGGTTGAATGTTTAATTGAGTCAAAGGACATCAGTTGAAAGTGAAACCTTTTCCCATTTTCAGGACCCTAGCTTGCTCTTCATTTTACATATTGCCCATTTTAAAAAATCTACCGTAATTTTCAGGCTATAGGGCGCACCCAAATTTAACTTGCACCATTAGATTACATTTTTTTTTGTTAAATACATATAGACCACACCTGTCTATAGGCTGCAGGTGTCAACGTTGTAACATAAGATATTTAAGCAAGATGAGACACAGAAAGATTTTTGTAACATTTAATTAAAAACTGTAACCGAATAGCATCTATAACATGCCTGGTTGAAGTACACTAGTATAACACAAAAATAATTGATCACTCTCTACCACTAGCGTCGTCTTCTTCAGTGTCAGAATTAAACGGTCTCACAATTACATCGTCACACACTTTCTCTGTCTTTCTTTCACTGTTTCATTGACTTTTTCCTGAGTCATCTGTGCTCTGATAGACAGGCATTTTCTCAACTTATTTTAAGGTGGGGATTGTTTTGGCTTTTAAAGAGCGCAGCAACTCGTGCATGGTATGCACATAAGACTAAGTCAAATATCTTCACAATCTCTTTTGGCGAGTTGATTTAAGGCAGAAAGAAGAGTCCACTCGTTGACTCTGTCCATCCGACAAGGCCAGCAAGTCAATCACATATGGATGCATCCTTTAAAAAAAACAAAACAAAAAACATGTACCGTAACACCAGCAGCAAGAGCACACTGAGGACTCTCAACCACACAACAATGACTAAGGGCGCGTGCTGTGTGTGTGTGTGCGCGCGTGCATGCGTGTGTGTGCGCGAGATGGATGGACGGATGTTTGGAAAAAAAATACCATGTCCTTCAAAAACTGTGTGCAAGAGCACAGTACTTATTTGCATTTTGCAAATTTATAAAAATAAAATAATTTTAACACCTGCCTAAAACACAGTAGTGTGTGTGTGTGTGTGTGTGTGTGTGTGTGTGTGTGTGTGTGTGTGTGTGTGTGTGTGTGTGTGTACTTAATTGATTATATAATTACATGCATAATTACACGCAGGCAGTAATTCTGCTCGCCAAGTATTGCTTATGTTATTATTCTAAAGTTCTCTATATTTATTCCCCATTTTTAGAATTTATACTCCATGTAGCCAAAAACAAAACAAAAAAGCTAAACAAACAACCAATCTGGATTCCAGTTTGCATACAACTTTGTTGTGGGTTACGACTTACGACATTTAGAGGTTCATAAAAGCTAACGAATTACATCATATTGGTTCTAATAGTCAGACCCAGAGCAGCTGTGGTGTAGCTTAGAGCAAGATCATTGATCAATTGAAAATACAACTACATTGCAAGCAAATAATTTACTAATGAGAAAAACATCTGCAATTGAGAGCTCAAATATTATATACTGTTGTACATGTCCTATGAGCTTTTTTGAAGACTGCTGCACCAGAACAGTGAGATTCCTTCCTTGAAACTACTTAAGAGCAGCCTTTTTCTAGGTGCCTCTCCAACTGCCACTACATGCCATGATTAATTCAACCATAATGTATGTTAATATATGTTAATCTGCGTCACTGATATGCTAATAAAGACCTAACTGTTACAGTCCACGTTGTCTGTGGTGGCGACACAGTTGCTGATGTTTTGAGGAAGGGCTATTACACACACTGTGTTCACACAGTAGGCTTTTGCATGAAGCTTGTCTTATCTATTAGTCAGCAGTTTTACTAATGAACAAAATAGAAAGACATTATGCTTATTGTACTGTGATTGTGTCAGATTCACGCAGACTTTCTTAAATGTTTTGAGTATTATAATGTGCTGATGACTGAATTAAATTTTTTTTGACAACAAGTAACAAATAAATGATAAATACAAACATATTTAAATTGGCTTTCACTACCCTTTCTGACTTTATTTTACTGCATCACATTCCCAAGCAATATGATCTCTACATTAACAGTAGATGGCACCAAGTCATCGTGATGTAAAGGGAGAGATAGACCTAAACTATTACTTTGAATCTCGTTGCATCATGAATAACTGGGAGAGGGAGAAGGGAAAATATGCGTCCATCCATATCCATGGGACATAATCAAGTCCATTCCTTTTTTTTGTTTCAAACTTGAGGAAATTACATGAAGTGCAGCATTGTGTATTTGCAAAGGGATATAGTAATGTGTGTATATGTAATCAGATCAGTGTGCTTATTGAGGCTGAAAGCTGTTTTACTGCATTTGTCTACTGTGCAGTGTGTACTAAAAGGGCTGCTGGAAAGTTTATGACACCAATAAAAAAATAGCTGAAATATGTTGCAACACCAGCTACAAGAAATGTCAGGGACAGAGTGAAGGTTAGCGTTTGCTGGCGATAGCTCTCTTTGAACCTTGACCCGAATGCTTCTTGGACACAGTGTTTTGCCGTTGCTTAAGAGGACTGAATGTCTTGATTGTATCTGCTCGACATTCACCAACTCTGCAGTAAGAGGCAGCATTTCTTCGCTGCACTTCATTTTGTTGTCACCTACCACAGAGTACATATTGCTTTGTCTGGATGAGGGCATGTGCATCAATGTAGTGATGACTTTAGAATTAATGTTTTTTCAGGCCAACACTTGAGTGAATATTTTATGATCCTATTCCACTCTATTTGTCTTGCTTTGTGCCAGTCAAGCCATTGGAAAACAGTTATCAATTATTCACATTTGCTCAACAGGCTCATCAGAATTTATCAGAATAATCAAATCACAAGACACCTAATAATACAAGGAAAAAGTTGTTGAACAATTTTGTTTTCATAATTAAGTTTTTGAGGACAATGGGAAAACACTGGAATTAATGAGGACATGGTACAAGATGTTTAATAATGACATTGGTAGTTCAGGAGGACAGTGAACATAGACAAACGATTTATTATTTATGAGCAAAATGTTCAAGGTGATGATTTGACTAACTTCTAGTTAGCCTTCCAACATATTCAGTTCAGTATATAAATAAAATTCTTTCCGTTCAATTTTATTACATTAATTATTATTATTTTGCAATTTTGGTTTTACACCCAGCATCAAGAGATCAGGTTTATTAATGAGGCATTAGTATGTAACCTAAAGGAATATTTTTATTCGTATTTATTATAAAGTAGCATGGGATTTTATTATTTTTTTCTATGCTGTTTCCTTTCAGATTATAAGAATTAACCTTTTCTAGTGTTCGCTCTTTTTGCTTTCTTGTTTCATCAACGTTTTTTAGCTAACATTAATGGGGAAATCATCACCACTTATGTACTAATAAACAAGCTCCGGCCATTTCCTTAGTCAATGTTATAAAAGATAATGACATGTTGAAAATAAATGAGCCCACTCGTAATCGTGCCTAATCTGCCATTGCAGCCCTTCTTACAACAGACATTAATCACGTCTGAATCCAGTGGGATATTTTATTGGCAATGCCTCAGGATAGGTAAGTGAGAGTAGACACTTCAACCAGATTTGAGTTGCGTCAACCATTATACATTGACCACTAATTGCTAATTATAAAATTCTCTGATGGGAAGGAACCACAGTGGGTTTATCCCATTATTGTTTATTCTTCATTATGTTAAGCTTTGTGCTAATGATTCCATTTTATTCATAGCACATACACTTAAGAGCGTACCTACTGTCATGTGTGTGTATATACGAGCTGGATATAGTCATTGAGTATAGGTCAAGACAGCACAAAAACAAAGCTTTAAAAGAACTGTTTTGAAATGTGCCACTTCATAGTCCTAATTGAATTTAAACGATTGTTTGTTTAGAGGGCCATAAAATCCCTCAACAAAACGTCTCTTGAATGGAGCCATAACATCAAGTGAAGTCTTTAAAACAGTCAAGGAAACATAACAACAAATCTCTGAACAGCTCAACTGTAGAAACTAATTGTTATTGTCGGTGGAAAGCATAATTTGGCTTAGTCTAAAGACAAGATCTAAGCAAATATATGGAATGTAATTTTACAGCTTAGATGTGTTCCTGCAATTCCCAAATGGTCACCCTCTGGATAGACTAAAGATTACTCCACAGCAGGGCCGCTAATGACTCTAATAGTTTTTGCATTGTGAAAATACTGCTCAACAACCAGCACTGATCATATTATCTCAACTTGCTGTGTAGACAGTACAAAGGAACAAGTAATGGCACTATTTGCAGTTTCCTGGTTTTCTGCATAAAGTTGTCCTGAAACGTGATCTGATCTTCACGGAAGTCACAGACATCAGCAAAAACAGTATTTTAAGCTATTTTTAACGGCCATGATCTTTCACGTCTTTCGAAACCACCCACAAGACATTCAAAGGGATGGTGGAGGAAGTAGGCACTACACTTGGCTTTTGATGTCGCAAAGTGTCAACGGGTGCGGGGTGTTTTACAACTTATTGTCTAAGTTATAAAACAAGAATAGAGCTGTGGTGAGAACTACCTTGACACACAAAAATACTTGCTATTCATAAACAGCAACACGCCTCAATATAAGAGATCTCAGAAGACCTGCGATCAGGATGGCTGATTTGCATGTTGCTGCAGAGAATAACAGCGTAATCTCAAAACGTTTATACATTTATCAATCTTTAAAATGAAGATGATTTGGTAGTGTGACTACTGCCAGGCAAGATTACTGAACAGGAGCACTTCTGCAAGGAAAGACTGTGTAAAATTCCTCCTGGACATTTGCAGATGTAATTCACAGAAAACACTTGCTTGAGGTTATTTCTGCCAAAGGTGATGACAGTTATTAAAACTTGTTGCCAATTCCTTTTTTCCACCATCACTCAGTGTGTTCAACAGAATAATAAAAGTTTATCACTTTTGATATTTTTGACTGGTTAAAATTAGGTTACATTTCATGTCCAGCTTATGCAGAAAATTGGAAGCAGGGGCTTCGCTGTTGTTGCAACACCCTTAATACATACTGTTTAAAAGGATGCTCAGTTGCTGCCAGCACAGCAAATCACTCAGGATCACTCTTTGGTGCGTCTGCCCTCAGACAGCATTGTTACAAATGACTAACCCTAACCCTGTCATTAATTTGTATTAGACCATTTCTTCTATACAGTTTGTTGGTTCTGTACTGTAACAGAGCACCCATTTACTCTATATACAGAAAATTACCTTGAACCTGTTACCTGTAGCTTAAATTTATTTTGTCACAACATTATTTAGTTACATAAGGACATTTGTAGTTCTGATTCTCTAGAGCAAGTGTTTTCATTCCAAGCATATGAGCTTCAGCTCATTTATTAAAGTAGGACACCCCTGCGCAGCCTGTCGCTCTGCTCTGCAGTGTTATTGTACAGTAAAAGAAGCATGATGTGACAAGAATAGCAATTTGTTCAAGGAGGCATTTTGCGCTGTGATTGACAGTAACATCTTATTAAATATAATGCTGCCTATTTGTACATGCCCTTTATGGGATAGCTACCCAGTTTTTACATCCTTCAGGTCATCATTTACGTCCTTCAGGTCATCCATTGGCTTTCCTTGTTTCCTTGTCATTGGAGAGGGCATATTTAAGCTTGTGTTACGTTTGGGTCCGCTCTGACCTTTAGGTCTTTAGCATCAAAGTTGATCTAGAGTATAGTTCTGTAGGTGTTAGGTTGGTTTATGAGCAGTAACACATTTTGAATTATTGTACCTATACATGATTCCTTAGATATCTTAAGGTGTTCTTCAAACTTTCCTAATTTCTGACTTGTGCATTGGCCAGTTTGTACCTGATGTATCTTAAGATTCAAGGTGTAATTTCCTGGTTTCATCCGCTGTTCCTCGACAGTCTAATTGCTTTGATGCTGGGCCATGCTTTATATCTGTCTGACGTTATAGTTAGTTAGTTACATCATAAGGACATATGGTCTTACTTTTGAGGAAGTGGTTAGCAAATTCGAATGTTAGGTTTATATGAGACCAAAGCTACGACAGCAAAGCTCTTTTAACAACCTGTAGGACTGGCTCAGTCATTTTAGTTTCACTTGATCTATTCGTTGCATTTAATTGGCTAGGGAGTAAAGCTCACTTAAGTGCTAGAGAGTTTATACCTGTTTCACCACAGGCTGTTTTTATTCGTGGTTGCAGTCAATGTTTTTGTTTTGAAGAAAGTACATTCACTGTCACTGAAGGGTCAGAAGGCAGCATATAGACAAGGGTATAAATATTAATAAGAGGCCTTAGAAAAAGGCCTTTGCATTGTTGGGCATCTATTCAGTTTTGAGGGTATCCATTCATCATTCATTGTATAACAGTAACAAGGAGCTATTTTTATTTGAATTGTTGTAAGCTCTCGTAATGATATTTCTTTATTATTGATTTTGAAATATTCTCCTTTGAAATGTTTGGATTTGACTGAACTCTGGCAGAAAATGTAAAACATTTAAGACTGTGTCTCATATTATCTATCTATCATTCATTTTTATGTAATTGCTTCGAGGTAAAGAATGAAGGGAACAGCATTCAACTGCAGTATGATGTTTCAGGTTCTCATCATTTTATCATCACAAGTAATTTTTGCGTCAAGTTAGCAACGGCTATTATTTGATGGAGCCTTGGCTACCAGCTCAAGTGTTACGGTCCTAAACACCTCTGTTCCTTCACACTACTTCATTTCTGACATACCAATTATCTTTGCATCAATCATTAAAATCTATTAACATTTGATGTTTTTTTATGGATCATATTATGCTGCAGTTCCAGTCTTAATGCTCAAAGACCTTTGTCACAGGATGAAAAACTTACTGCCTAATACATTTGATTCCAAATTTCACTATCATGCGACATCCAAAATAACTGATACACTACAGTCTCTGTGGAATATTGGAGAAGGTGGCCTGGTCTGATTAATGCTGCATTAATAAGCAGGTTGTTGGGGGCAGTGTTATGTTTTGGCCAATGTTCTTCTGGGAAAAAGCTGGCAGTTGTTTGTAAATCAGCAAGTAAGCTCATTTCTTAGGTGTCATATATAATAATAATAAAAAAAATGGTTTCCACAACTGGGACATAGATCAGAGAAAACTGATTTCCCCAGATCTATTTCTGTAAGATAATGCTGATTCTTCTGCTGTGCATATATAAAAAATTTTTTTTCTTAGAAGACTGGATGTAATTTACAAAGGCTGCTTTCACCACTCATAGCATAGAGAGCAAAAGCTTGATGAATTGGGGAATTAGTACGCAGAGCAATCTGCCTTGTTTGTAAATCAGGTTCGCCTAAAATCTCACAAAAAGAAGAGTTCCTCATAGATGTCTTACATAAGCAAATTTTAGCTGTGTTTATGTCTTTCATACAGTCTGCCCTGTGCATCTGGCATGTTGTGTATACATGTGTGTGTCAAAGTCAGAATGCAGTTTACTCTGTCTACATACAGTTAAAGTCTATTAGCAATGCTTCTAAAATAAGCATGGATTACTCATCTGCTGCACGTATAAGCAGATATTTGCTGTAGTAACCAGGCTTTTTAAGCAAGTGTAAAACTGTTTTCTGATTTCTTGAGAAACCCGGTCACTTAAGCTCATGTCCTTGTTGCACACCAAGTACACCACTTCATGGCAATGAGGTAGCGGAGGCCTCTTTCAGCTTGATAATGCCTCGTGATTTTTCTGCAAAAATAGTTCAGTAATGAGAAACGTGCAGATTGAGGTGGTGCATAAATTCATCACAACTCAGTCCTATCAAGAATATGTAAAATGTGCAGAATACAGCCTATTCTGTTTATCAGTCTGATTCTTGAAGGCCCCATCTACAAAATGTACAAAACTTGACCCCATGTGCCAAATATCTTTCAGCGCTAATCATTCAATCTGTCAATGTGAAATTGTGTAATTGTAGTGTTGGGCACTCCACACACATTGATGCTATTGTATGACCATGGCTTTTCCCCCCTTATCCCGTCTGTCACTCTTTGGGTTACTTTTCATAGAAATCCCATGGTAAGATTCATTACAGCCCGGAAAAGGATCAGTACTGAATAACTCCTCATGGTGGCTTTTAAAGGCCTTCAACTTCCACAACATCAGGAACCTGAAACCCCAAACCATATCCAGTAAGTGCATGGACAACACCTCCACTGAATAAATTTATAGGATTATATTTGCCAGTGGAATATCAGTGTCATCGTTTGATCTAATTTCTAGGGTTGTTTAGATTTTTACTTAAAAACTCTCAAAGAATGAGAGATTTTTCACCTGTGTGTTGGATAAGTACCACATCTGAATACTTTACCAATGATGATAGTATAGTTATAGTACACATACCAGGTGCATGGGAATGTGTTTTGTTCTATTGGTCCTACGTTTGATCACTTTATAGCTTTATGCTTTAGATGTCTTCACTTATCTCATGCTCAGCATAACTGTTGTCACTTACCTAGTTGCATCAAAGAAAAGCCAGAAACTTTTTTACAGATAAATGCATTTAACACGTATGAAACTGAATTAAAAATATAAAAAAAAAATGAACGATGAAATGAAATGAAAGAAGGTCCTTGGGAAAATAATGCTCTGTTTTTTATCCATGTAATGAAAAAAGAGCTTCGTGCCAGTCAAAGAGATTGATTTCCATGTTCACAGGGGGGTCAGCTTTCATATCAAAGACGCTGAGATGTGATTTTGATTATGACTGCTCCAGTGCCACCCTACTGAGATGATGTTTTTGGTTGCTGTCTCAGACATTTGAAATTGCTTAAACAACAAAATGAACTGACAAACAAACAGACAGGCAAGTACTCAACAACAAACTATCTCTTAGTTACTGGTTGACTATAACTTGGCCGTATGGTAGTCAAAGTTCACGTTAGTTCTCATGTCACTAAACAGTAACGCGTGTATGGAAATAATGAAAAGGTAGCAGTATTTTTATTTTATGTCTTATTTAGTTTTTTATAAGGTCCTCTTCTGTATTGCAGAAACAACTCTTAATTCCACTGTAAAGACATCCAATTAAAATCAGAAAATATGGCCTTTGGGCTGGAGGTTACTGCTTCCAGTGGTTTTTTGCTGGCAGTAATCTCACGCATAAATGTCTGTCAACGGAAATAAATATACTTCACTGTCTTAGGCAATTTTAGTGGCTTTGCGTTTATGACATCAGATGACGGTATGTCTAAAATCAACCCAGTATTGTCTGCTATAGTGTAGTTGTATAGTTTGATATGTAAAAGTGCCGTGCTGTAAATCTTGAGCGAATGAATGGATAAATGTTTTAATATTATGGAAAATTTCTTTTCCAGCTGTAATTTTCTTCCTGCTTTACATCCATGGTCTTAGACGTGAATATATGTATAAATAATTGTCTAAAATTTAATCCATGTTGATGAAGCCATTGTAAGAAAGTTTATTTTGACGACTGAGGTCACTGTGGTCAATGCAAATCAGTGGACAGTGTCAAACATCTCAGTTATTATGGTTATGGTTTTATACAATGGGTGTTCTAACAGTAAACTGGCCGACATTTGGTCTACAAATGCTTTACACCTTGTATAAATTAGTTCAGCTTTGCCTCCATGCCTGTAATTACTGGCCCCATCTGAATGGACTTAGGGGGCTAGTGTGAAGCAGTCCCAGTGGGTCCCAGCGTGGGTCCTTTCAGCCTTGTATATTCCAGCCCTGCCATTTCAAAAAAAATGTATTACCGCCTTGCAGCTCTGGTAAATGTCATGCCATTCTCTCCTGTGTAGGAGGACTTGCAGCCATGGCGGTGGTCAAAGAACCCCAGCCCTTAAACCAACAGGAGGCCAGGCATTTTGAGAAATGGGAATAGATGTGCAAACAATACACATCATTCCTTTTTTTATGTCTTAATTTTCTTTTCTGAAAGTTGAAGGAAAGACAGCGAAACATTTAGCTTTATATGGAATAGAGTCTTTGTACAGGAGCCATACAGTATTAATACTTTATTATATTCTATTACTTTTACCCCTTTTATTTTCTATCATCACTAATATTATAGCAACTAATATTATATTAGTTAAATAGTGTATTTTATGTTGCATATTGTGTTAAATATAAAAAAAACTTCTTATATTTCAGTGCCTGTTACCATGAACAAAAAAAATTGAAGACCTGTTTCGTCCTGTTAGGAAAGATGTCTTTAGATACATATAGCATTAAGACAAGTCATTCCTCCTGTAAAGTGTTACATGAACTACGTCAGCACAATGTCAACTGCACATTTGTTTGTGTATTTTGTGTTCAGTCCCATATTCACACTCCAGCTTGACAGATTATTTGGTTGCTCGTCTGTTTTACCTAAAAAGATGCCAGGCCCTTTTTTTTAAGCAACCTTTCATTTGCCAGGAATTAATTTTATACAGGCATGTTGTAAGTCTGGTTACACAGTCCTACTGAAAACGTTGTACGAATGTGTGTTTGGTACATTTTTCCAGTTAACAATCTATTCAGCTTTACTATTGATCCCCGTGCCTTGCATATTAGCAGCTCCCTCTTCACAAAAGAGGATGTTGACTGTCTGAGATAATTTCTCTCAGCTCATTCGACTATCACTGAACATTGTGTGGAGAACTCGAGTTTTGCTCATTATCAAAGGTGCACTGCCAAAGAGGTATTTGCGGCTGAGCACTGTGGATGATGTATGTGTTTGTGTCATGCCACGCTGAGCCTGAGGAATGACTTGGAACTGGAGTGCATAAGCTGCTGTAGTTTATATGAAGACAAAAAAAAAGAAGAAAAAAAAAGATTTGATTGCTTTATAATCTCCAAGCTCTCAAAATTGACATGTTACAAAACTCAAGTGGCATGAATAAATACATACATATACTTGCTCTTGCTTTCATCAGTGCACAATATCAATATTGGTCAAACATCATAAAAATAAAGCTCAGGGTTTATTTAGAAAGTGTCATTTCAGATGTGTTAGAGCGAGAAAGATTTATCAGTAAGATCATATGAATCATCTTCATATGCTGCAGCAATTAGGAAAGAAAGGTGATTTTCCTATGTGCAGAAAGCTTCAGACTGTGTTTTTACTCAAAAGTGAGCATTTATCATATCACAGCTTGGTTTCCTGATCAGCTTAAAGCGTCCCTTAGGTTGTTCTTCTTTAAAGACATTAATCATGAATGCTTACTACACATGACCTGCTGATTCCCCATTTTTCTTGGAAAGGAACACTCCCAATGTACGAGGTCAAACAGTTACACCTGATCTCCACTACAATAGGTGCTCTTGCCAAAAAAAACCCCACCGTATTAAACCTTCAGTTTAAAGTAAAAAATATGTTTTTATTTATTTACCAAAGAAATAACATTAAAATAACTCCATAACACAAATACAATGAAATAGATTACTAGCGGCATTTACAAAAAAATTGGATGGACAAGGAGCAGAAAGTGTTACTGAAGCTGCAATCAGTGGAAATAGCATTAATAACAGCATTAATAGCCAACTACTGTGTTTACACTATTAACCAGATTTGATATAGAGATTAATGACAGAATTATTTTACACTGTTTACTGTCAGAAGGTCACAAAGCTTTACCCACAATGGTCTGAATTATAGAAATGTGTGGTGAGAAGTGATTCATTTAACAACATTGAGGCAACATCACTGAGTAGTGATGTCCGCTTTGATCCAACTGCTCCCCTCTGCTTAAAGAAGTTGTCGTCGTCATAGTAGTAGTAGTAGTAGTAGTAGTAGTAGTAGTGATAGTGAAGTGATTAGTATCTGCAGGCAACTGCAGCCTTTTTACTTCACACATGCTCTTGTAAAAAAAGACAAGATTAGAAACCCAGAAATAAATGGCACAGAAATCATCGCTCTACTGGCAAATTCCATCTTGGGTAATCGGATTTCTCTGAACCCTTTAGCAAATGATGGTTTCCAGTTTTCCAGGTTTCCAGTTTACATGACGTTTTTAAGGTATCTGGTTTTGGAGAAATCCGACTGACCTGGCTACTTTACTTGACTTCACCTCAAAATATGTGGTTTAACAATATATATAAAAGCATTACTCTTTGTGTAGGTTACATACCGTAGTAAATTCAACATTCTATCAACTAAAAACTGTTTTAGATGAGCACAACTATTTAAACTTTCAGATTACTAACTCTGTGATTGTAAACAGTTTAATGCTGTGCACTCGCAACATGAAGTAAGTTAAACCAGAAGAGCATAACCTGAACTGTATTGCAAGTCAATTTTTTCCTTCCTTTGAAATACATTTCCCAACCCAGTACAATAATTCCAAGGTTTTGAGGATTAATCTGTTGTAAATGTTCTCTTATTGCCTTTTGGCCTTTGAAATGACCCCAAGCTTTAGGACTTACTGTAGCTTCCAGGCAAACACTGACTGTTTCAGAGACCCACATACAGGAAGGGTGAAACAAAGGTTATGGCCACACTGCAGTCTTTTACGGGGGAACCCCTCCCCTGCTATAATTAGATAGATTACCTGTTAGCCATGTCCTTGTGTGCACAAATGTTTTTAAACTGCTCTATCCTCCAGGCAAATGGAAGGGAAAGTCAAAAAGAATTACACGCTGTTTGGGCAACAGCGAATGCGCTATTAATGGCCACAGACAAAAAAATCGTTCTCATTTCCAAGTTGTGATTAAATTTTTACTGGTTTGGAGTACAAAAGGTTTGGTTAAAAATTAAAGGGGCTGGTGGCTGACAGGGGTAGTCAGATGTCGAGACAGTTCAATCACTCCTGCACAGGTTGTTTGTGTGCAGAAACTCCACGAGATTCACAAACACTGTTTGACACTTAAATTTACTATAAAGTAATACTGTAAATGCTTTAAAAAAACAAACCACTTTTAATGTGTCATTGGTAACAGTCCGATAGTATGTTTCATACGCACAGATCTAGGTATATTTTAGCTGGTTATTTTCCACGAGTTGTCTAGTTTATTGTTCTTGTGTAGGATTTAGTCCAGAGAATGTAGGTAATATGTGTAATTTTTTATTATGCTATTTCTAGTATCAGAGCCATCAATATTTAAAATTATTTAGTAAAAATGGTGCACTATATTATCACAGTGGTAAAGTCATATACTGTATGTTTTTTAAACCCCACAAACAGAAAAATGTGTTTGTGGGAGCACATGGTCTGTTCTTTCTTCTAGCGGTTTTGTGTCTGTCTAAACTTTCCAAGTAGTTGTCACTGGAACCAGTTGTTTTGCATGTTTTAGCTTATAAATTATAAATTGCACATGTGAGAACAAGGATCACCGTTGTTGTTGATCATTCACATTGAAACATGATACAGTAGGTTCAAGACTTGTTGCATGCTTAGAAACAGCCTTTGTTCAAGAACACGTCAGTGAATTGTGACAGATGAAAGTGTTACCACTGACAATGAACAGTCCATGTGTTAGACTTAAAACAAGAGATGCGCTGGAATCCTTACTTGGTACTTGGTAAATGTTCACCCTTGATTTTGCATAAAACAAGGGTAAACCCTACTGCGATAAGTGTACAGTATGTACAGTATACTGTAAATGATTACATTACTACTGTATGTTTTAATTTGTATCACCATTATTTTGAAATTTTCTGAAAAGTGGCCTAGTCGATCATATATTATCTTGTTTCTTACGTATAATGCACCACAAATCCCATTTAATCTGCAGTATGAAGATTAGAGTATATGTTTTACTTGTGCCGGCGTAATTAATTGCTTCCTACTTTTCCAATATAATCACTTATGCTATATTTAAACCAAGTACAGTCTGTGTGATGTTTCCCCCGTGGACAGCAGGGCCATCTGTGTTTTTTTCTTTTTTCCTTACTGATGGCACCAGAGCTTCACTTGCACAATATTTCTAAACTTGGTCCATGCTGGATGGAATTGGCTGGTTTATCTATTGTCTGATTTCATTTCACAGATTCTCCTCTCTGAGTTGAACACTTGCATACATTAGATCCAGTGCTTTTCTATGTTTTTGTCCATGAATCCTTGTGGATAAAATGAGTTACCAATGTGGCGTAAAGATAATAATTGGGGCCAGAACCTAAACACTGTTTTTTCTTTCTGGCCAAGATATGCAAGCTTGATACAGATTTCACATACTTGTGGCCTGTTATTACTGCCAAAGGTAACTTCAAATGTTAACTTGCAGTTAAAAAAATGCACATTACGAAATATTGTACGAATGCTGTTGAGTTTTTAAACACATTTTTCATTATGTCCTGTGTAAATTTGTAGCGGGCTGAACAATTTCATTTACCGTACTGTAAGTATGTTTACATGTGCCCTTCACGTAACATGATTGGGTTTTAATCTAATGCTGCTGGCTTTTTGCAGTAGCAGTAAATTAACCCTTGACAATTAGACTCAGTGTAGATAAGGCTCAGATGTTCAAATTGCCAAACAGTGATTTCTGTCATCTTGCGTTCATCATGCACTGACACCAGGCCCTGCCTCGGGCTTTGAATGAATTTTATGGAGGTCAATTGTAAATGGTAGGAGGGGTTCTTGAAAATAGAAATGTGAGTGAAATTCTGATGCAATATTTCATCTTGCAAAAGGGAAAAAAAAGCCTTTTCACTAAGCTAAAGCTTAGGTTAGTGAAAAACAAATGCTTCACTGTACAGTGTGCTACTTAAATGGCAACTGCCCGCCTCCACACTCTAAGTCCATCTGTATGCAAAGCAATGGGCAAGAGGCGCTAGAATCCCAGGTCTTATGGGACTCCATCACAGAAGGGTTGCGGAGATGCAAGCACCTATCTCATATTTTAACTAAACTATTCCTTTCCTCAGACCGTGGAGAAAAGGGGAGTTGTGTAAAGAGATGTCAGATCCATCGAAAGGCAACGAGATATGCAATGTCACCGCCATGCTATCTGGAGACTCTTTCTTTTTAATCAAAGGCCTCATAATAATGTCCACAAGCGGCTGCCTGTTCATTTGCAGTGGTCTGTGCAGAGACTTGCAAAACTGCTGGCATACCGAAAGCTCTCGCTCTCTCCCTGCTGCGATTCTCTGTAGATCATCTTTGATTGACCCAATTAGCCAGGTCCACCGGGTGATGCTTGCTGCTTATTAGTGTTTCACATTGGCTTAATCATTGGATGCAGTACGTGAACGAGGTGCAGAGCAACCTGGCGGAGGGCTGACACAGGCCTCTTTTCAAGTGCAAATGAAACCAAACGACGGTAGCCCGTGGCAACTTCAACAGCTGCCTATCATAACCGGCCTTAATAGAATTTAGTAGGTCACTGGAGTGGGGAAATATTTAAGAAACTCTTAAGTACAGTAGGGCTATTGTTTTGACACCCATTATTTTAATTTATAAGCAAGCAGGAAGACCAATCTCATTTCCTCCCCAGTGACACTTCTAAGTGAGCCAGTGCACATTCCGGCGCATTATTGAAAATTCAGAGCAGTTGTGACATTCTTTCAAGGCGTAATGAAGCAATATTTTATGAGTTGAGCTGTAGAGAAGTGGGATGTGAAAGAATTGAGCAGCGGAGCATTGTGCTACAGATGCAGGTGAACTCCCTTGTGTGACGGATGGAGGGGAAAAGGTAATTTGTGAAGAGACCTACCTGCCAAGATGATGAAGAGTTCTCCTTTGTTGATTTTCCCAAATGTGTTTCTCCCAGTCAGGAGTCATAAGAGAGCAGAGCTTACAGTGACACCTTGACTGGCAATCAGGGAGAAGTAGTCCATTCCTAAGCTTTGTGTGTGTTTTAAAATAAAGAATATCATTATGTTTTGATAGGAATTCTCTGTCTTTTGCAGGGGTAATTCCTCTTCTCTGTTTGACATTCTTGCCTTTGGGCTTACTGTATGATGGTATTTGTAAATAGATTAAACTTTCCTTAAGACATTCCATAACTTAGACAATAGCTCCTTATTTAGAAAGGAAGGTGCAGGGTGTTTATGGTGCTTGTTTGAAACCTGAAGGGTGGTTGACAAGGGAACGCTAATTCAGAACCTCTGTGTATCACGATCATCATAATGTAAGCATTTGTAAACATAAACTCTGAAGAATAAAGTTGTGTACTTGTGTTTCGCTCTTCCATTTATTAGATTAAGTTCAACATGCAACTCAAAATCTAAAAGCTGTGCAAGGAAATCTGGGGGTGAGTGTAAAATTCACTTTTGACCAGTTGAACTTTGTTATTTGGTATTTGTTTTCAGGCTGAAGCTCAAAGATAGTTTTTTGCCTTTACTGATAAAAATTTGAAAGCATTTTGGCTGATTCTCATTCTGAAGTGAGTCATCACTGCCATTGCCCATGACATTTCATATGCACAGGGAAAAAGAACAAAGAGTAGCTTTCCTAGTGTTGGTTTAAATGTATTAGCAGGCCTTAACACGCTGAACTTTATATTTTTTTCCGTGCCTTCTTCGGGTTAAGTGGTTCCTCTCTACTACAGTGTATAAATTTGACAAATTCATTATTCTGCGAGAGATTATTCTGTGTATGAAAGGAAATCAAGGAGAGGAAGATAGTAAAGTGTTGATAACAGGTTTGATGTGAAGATGACAGTTTTATAACTACCTAAAATGAGACGCAGCTGTGAGGTAATAAATGTGAATAGTATATCCAGGTGCCTGCAAACGGTGTCTGTTAGAGCTCTTGGATTTTACATATGTTGTTTCTAAAGCTGAACTCTTTGTTGTTCAATTTAGAATTTAATGAAGTGAGGAAACATTAAGTGGCACTGATGTTCTCTGTGGTGATAGGTATTTGTGCAGAAGTGCTTAAATATTTCACACACTGCGATATGTAGACAGGTGTTTTAACAAACACCATGTGCCTAAGCACATCCCTTAAGTGAGAAGCAGTCAGGAGCACATCAGGATCCCCATCTGTCATAAGGAGATGGAGGCCGCTCGGGGGAACTCGCACAGGTAGACTCACTAAAATCAATAATCTGCCTCTCTCTGCATGTGTAATGTGCTGTCAGACTTCATGGTGGTGCAACATCTTCATTTGTTCCCAATCAAATGTGTGTAGAACCTGTGAAGGCTTCATGACACACCATGAAGCAACCTGTTTAGTGCTATGACGAACATGGAACCGCCTACAGAAACGCAGGGTGTTCATTAACAAAATAATACACTCAAGCTTATCGTTTTAATTCGCTGTTAAAGTAAGTTAATATACAGTGTTAGAACAGTCATCAGCATTCGACTGTGCTCAGTAGAACTAGGTTCCATTAAACATTCTATCCAGTGAGGTGAAGCTCAGACATGGCCAGAGGTTTATTATTAGAGTACTATTCACTTCTTAACAGTGTCTCGTTCAACTGCACAAGCTGGCAAATGCAACAAGAGCTGAATTTATGTCCTCATAAATAAATTCTCCTGCCTTGACATGCAGGAAATACAGACACTTTGGCAGCTTCATGAGTACAATAGGGCGAACCAGTGTTGCAGCAGATCTGAAATGGCTTTTTGGGTCATAGTGATGTTTGCTTTGCACAAACACTGACCAAGATTTTTCATAAAAGAAAAAGTCTTTTCAGTACTTTTCTGCTGCGTCACCATCAGGATGAAATACAAAAAAAACCCCAACAAAAACTTTAATAACTTTTAGACTGTCACGCACAACCAGTGATGTGTTTAGAGTGTTTGACAGATTCTTTAACTACTCGCACCACTCTGCTGAACTTCATTATCCTAAAATATCACCATGTGATTAAAAAAAAACCAAATTGCTCTATTTACCCATAGTACCCATAGTGCTGTCTGTCAGAGGAGTGACGCCCATCTCACAGTTGTCACAAACGCTCTGTCTCGTGTCTCCCCTTGGACTACATTAGTGTCAGCATGCGCTCCGGTCTCCTTATTGTGTGTAATCATTGCTTTGTCTCTGGTGCCCTGACACACACCTCACTGCATGCAACTTCCGCAGTCCCACCAGTCCCTCACCACCAAATCTCTCGCCGTCCCCTGCGCCACTGAGCTGCACTTGCCTCGCACCTAAAGGGATTGCTGTCACGTTGAAAAGGCCAAGCTTGCTATGCCTGACAACTTGTGTATTTGTACACCACAATGCAAATGTTTCCCCACTGATATTGTTTTGTCACTTAATGGTCACCCCCACTAGTGCGCTATTAAAAGCTAGGCATTCCACAGTTTCACAGAAACAAGGCACTTTTGCAAACTCGTCCCCATAGGACATTTTCAATACTTGTCCTTCTTGTTATCTGTGCGCTATTGTATGCCGCACAAACCCATTTTCTGCTTTATTCGTCCCCCGCTGCATGATGTTTCTGGGAACCCATGGGGAGGGGGGTTGACAAGAGCACTTCACCACTTGCTCACTGAAAACTTTCTGCCTTCGTCTATGGTCTTATTTCTGTGTTAAGATGACACCTGGGAATAATCCCAAGGGCTTTGACATAAATGGAATTCAAATTAACTGGTTTAAAAGCTATAATCATAACAGGCAGTAACTATTACAATTTTAGGTATGTTTTGATCATGTCTCTCATTTCATTTGCATATTTTTGTACTGGAAGAGTAGATGTTACGGGGAAGAAATGTTGAAGTAAGCAAAAACAAAACAGAAAACTTTTAGTAGAAGTTGTTTATTGCACCAATTATTGTAAAATGACAAACTTAATATAATTGATGTAACCCAAAAACATATTAATATTGCACTGCAACAATTTACATTCAATACCAACAGTAATAAATCATGAGTGTTTTTTCCAAAGCTGCTTGCAGCATGAGCCATATGGTACCATATTCTTTTGCTGCCACTTAAGGGATTGGCCTTGTCTCCGTAGCACATATAGTTTACCCTGTTACCTGTCAGCACCTCAGCTTTGTGAGACTCGGTGTCAGCAATCACTGTCATAAGTCACATGCTTATGAATATATTCTGCTGGTAACACTTTGAGGCCTTCACTTCTCTTGGTGGTGTGCGGGCAAAGCTGTCACAAAAGCCTTTCAAGCTTTTCTTGTAAAATTTTAAATCATTATTTTAAATTAACTGCGTCTGACAAACACTACATTTGAGTGGGTTGGCTTGTCCATGAGATTTAATAGGAGTAATTTTAGTGTGTGTGTTTTTCCAGTGTCAGGATTTCAGGTTACCTTGTACACCTTTTGTGCGCTCCCACCCCAGGTTTGGTGCAGGAACCTGCTTCTGCACGCATGTAAAACATTCACTTAAGGTCAAAACAATTAATTCAATGTATTCCGCTTTTCTATACACATGCTCTACAACAGTGAGAGGCCTTGTCTCCATTTTTAACAAAAGTTGAGAATGTGTCGAGGGAAACAAAGTATGCTGTCTGTTGAAACCTTGCTGCTTTCAAGGACATGCCATAGATAACACATAAATACCTGGGGGGATATATTTTTCCCCTTAGTGGTACTTTTTTAACAGGATATAGAATGAAGTACATCTTCTTTCCTCCCCTTTTAATTAATTGTGAAGTCTATAATGCTTGCATACTTATGTAGATGCGGTTTCTAAATAGGTAGAAGGGAGCAGAGGAGCCATATGGTGTTGTCTGACATGCAGAAATTAGGCCACCAATGCTGTCTGTTCATTGTCATCAACCTGGCCACCTGCTTTGCTTCTGCAGTGGGTAGACTGGTGTAGACCCCCTCCCACTTCCATCTCCTCAGTCCAGCCTGTTATCTTTTCAGTATAATGGAGATTTAACAAAACAACCAAATCTATTGAGTAGCCACTAACATGTTAATACAAATGAGCTGAAAAGGCCAGCATAGGATGTTTGGCTGTACTCCACAAAGTTCAGTCATTTCACAAAACTGATTAAAAGTAAAGAGATATGTTGCTGGTGGCTTGAGCCTGATGATACAGATGGTTAGATTGGCCTCGGCCATATCCTCTTAGGTTGTGTCCTTGACGTTGAGGCTGTGGACGGCACTGCCAAAAACCCACACTGAGTAGCCATATTTATAAAAGCATCATCCAGCAAGCATTGTTTTTCATCCCTCTTTAGTGTCCATAGCCAGTGTGAAGGGTGACATCTTGTCTTACCAGACAGATATACATGCACATATTTCATTGTACCCTCTAGTCCATTGTCACTCTCAGGCCACCTTTTGTTTGTAATGTTATCATTACCTTGGAACTTACTGAGTTGGGATATGACAGTGAGAAAACATATGGCAGTTGAAGCTCCGACGATCAGTCAGCAGACAGTTACTTAGGTCGCATTACAAGCTGCCGGTTTCCACTCAGAGTAGACACATTTAAAGCAGACCTCAATGCCGGGAGAACAACCTCTGGGGACAGACTACACACTCTTCCTGGGGCACTTAATTTTTTTTGTGTCTCAATTAATTTTTCATCATTGCGCTCTAGACTCAGTGAGGCTCCATGGTTTCACTGATCTGCAGTGAAGCGAACGGCCGTATCCATTTGGCAACAACTCACAGGCTACACCCAGCTGCTATGTTTGTGGCTTTGGTACGATGATACAGATAGTTATTTAGATTGTCCTCTGTCTTCCCAGCTTAGCCTGCGTCCTTGACTTTTGGATGCTGGGAGAAAGTGCCAAAGCCCACACAACACCAGGACTCTTTGATTTTAAAATTCTTTCCAAGTAATTCTTAACTCTTTGCTGCCAAAACTGGCTTCCATTTCTCTTTCCTTAATGAGTCGTGCTTTGAATCTGAACCTGCAAAATAAAAGCATTTAGCATTTTCAGCATTAATTAATCATCTGATTTAATTTGCTGATATTTGTTTTAGCCACTTCAGTATAGTGATTGTTTCAGTACACAACATATAGATGCATCCTTTAAAAGCTGTGTAACGTCTTGTTTCTGTTATGTGTCAAAACACATAAAGGAAAATTGTTAAACTCTTTGGTCTAGGCACAAGGTGGGAATTGGCGCGTCTTGGCCAATGAGTCAAAAGAGTTAAAAGGTCTCCTCCTCTGGTTTGACCTCATCAACCATCAACAAGTCTTCTAGGCCTTTGCTTGAACCTTGAATGTGCTGGAGTGTGGCCTCGTTCTGGTTTTGCAGGGAGGTTTTTACTCACTGCGGCCCCACTGAGCCTGAGGAAGGATTAAAGATTGATGAGAGCTCTCAGAATCAGTTTATTGCTCCAGAGATCTTTGCATGTGTTATGAGTGGGAAGATTGTGCTGCTGTTTTGCCTTGTGGAAGTTCATGAGGCTGGTGCAGTGCCGAAGCGTTTGACAATCAAGGTTAGATTGTTTTATTATTATTTTTTGTTTGTTTGTTCACAGCAGATCGCCACTGAGTTGCCAGCCGCGAGTAGCCAGTACTGCCGTACAGTATATTCCAGCGTGAAATGTGATGAAATGTTTGTGCTATTAGGAAGAGAAGCTTTCATATTTCCAGACTTATGGGTCTTGTCTGACTTAAAAGTTCACATGGGCTACAATCACTCACTACTAAACATAATACCTGGACATTTTGAATAAATTCACTTTTGCCTCTTTGAAAAGAATGTGTCTCAGTCCAATTGGAACATTTCAATACAAATGGATTTAGAGGTACTTTTGTTTGGTCTTAGCTGCATATCGATTCTTAAGAGAACACAATCCGTAGCTTGTATTATTTAAGAAGTTTTTTTTTTTTTTTAAATTTGCCAAATTTTAATGCCCAAGTATGAGTCAAAAATGAACAGTTTACTAAATATTCTGTAAGAATTGTGCTAGTTTTAGACACTTGATCACTAGATATGTGAATTAAAAACTTTATATCTCCGTTCTCCAGTAATGCATTCCTTTCAGGCCGCAGCTGAAAAATACGATTTCCTTTCATTTTTAGGCTTTCTACGACTTAGATGTCCATTATTTAAAGTCTTATTCAGATTCTTCTGCACACTGTGACATTTTAAAATAAAATACAGTCTATCACAAACTTCAATTTAAATAAGCCTGAAAAAATTTCATATCTGTCAAGCCTTCCTGGGTGCATTTGAAGCGGACCTGAGGCGATGATAGAAATGTCTGTGGGGACAAATAACAGACTGTATTACCGCACGTTAATTTTTTGGTGTTGAGTTTAATTTTTCATCCATGTGCTATAGACTCAGCATGGCTCCGTGGTCTCACTGATGAACAGTAGCGCAAACTGTCATCTTCATTTGGCAGCCGCTCACACGCTACACCCAGCTGCATTCTACGGCATGAAGTAAAAGGGGGCCTGCTAACAACACACAGCTTTATTACCTGGAAAATTAATGATCTGAGAGACTAAGATGTAATGGCTGAACCATCTGCAAGAAATCATCCTAGAAAGGACCTATCCCCTTTTCCGATCTGTATCTGTCTATTCAGCCATAATGCTCCACGAGCATAAATCAGTGAGCTAATTCGTACTGTTAAGGTGAGACACCACAGTTAGCGAATGCATTCATATGATTGATGATGTGCAATTATAGTTTGCTATAAGTTATGTTTTGAGGTTTGATTTAAATCTCTTTTGTGTTTTCTTTCTGGTCACCTTTTGCTATTCATACCGACCGAAGCAATAAAAGAAATAACAATAACAATATAGATGTTTATTGAGTATTTTAGTTGAATATTGTTTGGTATTTTTGGCACAACAGACACTACCAGGATATTGTTGATGTCATTACTGGTGCAGGCCTGGTTTCTATGGAATGGTAGAGCTGGACCATAGCTGATTGGCTGTCAAGCCCTGCAAGCAGCCAATGGAATTGCCAGGCTTTATGTGTGTAGCTCACGTCCACCAATAGCGAATGAAGACGCACCCCTTTTTACACGGTCGTAGAATTTGCTCTCTTGGCTCCATCTTCAGCCCTGCTGGATCTGACGAGTCCACAGCTTTTAGAGATTATGACCTACAGTAACGGACCACAATGCAGTAAGGTCTCAACAGTATTCTACTCTAACGGCAGATTTACCCATAAGCCCTGAGGATCCGGTAGCTGGATTTCGTTCCACTGCTACTGTATGTTCGTGATCTTTTCTGTGAAGAAAGTGTTGTGAGCTCAGAGTTGGGGGGGGGGGGGGAGGACTTGATGAAAATCGGACATTTTCACCATGGCTGGGGAAAAAAAAAGGCTTTGGCCTTTCACAGTAAAATTTGATAGGATTATGCAGTTGATGACACTGTGGGACTGAAGCCTGACATCAAACTTTCCCCAATTCCATTAATTTGCTCCATGAGTCTATAATATGTATTTGCACATTTAGAAACCTAATAATTTGGACTTTAGAAGGACTTTTTTCTGGATCACATATTGATAAATTCCATTATTGTATATTAACTATTCAAACATGGTAATAGATCATATGCTAACTAGCGAGCGGAGGAAATGAAATGGTCTGGACAGATTTCTTTGGTCATTCTCACCAGGACATTCTCACAAATTCACAACGACAAAAGTTTCTTCAGCTCCGGTAATTTTGTAAATCACTTTCACAACACACATTTCTTCCCAGCTGCAAATCCAACATTAAAATTAAAAATGTACACATTGGAAATTCTGCTTGTCGCAACTTAACCACTGTCTATTTAATAGAGCTGTTACCTAGTCTTCCGTTCAGCCTTACACACTGTACACATCCCCTCAGCTGAACCTGGAGCTTCGTCATATGAAAAGCTCTGACCTTTCTTTTGTGGTGCAATCAAATGGGGCTGCCTTGGTCCTTGGCTGTGAATAATTAATTCCTCCCCTCAGTAGGAGTGTTTGCTAAACAGTGGGGTCCTCAGCAGTTCACTTTTTCTGCACCACTGCCACTGCACCCTAGGGGAGTGACGAGTGTACGCTTCAGTCAGACTTAAGATGTGCCTTTCAGAAAAAAGAGAGACGGTCAGGAGATACTGCAAAGCTTTTCTTTTTTTCCAGAGAGGAAAGACGCATGCATACAAACGAAGGTAGTGAGCAAACTTTGCCTAATTCCTTGTTTCCTTTTATGTGTGCAGAGAGGCTGCTTGTAGTCAAAATTTGTCCAAAATTACAATTTTGCACTCGGTACACTTTCGTTTGTTTGTTTCTTAAGCCTTGTTTTTGTAGGCGCGTGTGCAGATACTGCCAATTTCTGTGCCATAGACACACCCATGCAGAATGTTTCCTGAGGAACACCAGCGTAGTGGTTACCAGTGGGGTGGATGGGTTTGATAGGCAGCCTAAACCTGAACCATGTTCCACTCCTTCCTTCCCGCAAACCAATCCCCTGTGAGGGGGTCCTAATGCAACGCCCCCTACTGCATTTGCCTCGTAACAGTGTCATCTCCACCTCAGTATACACTCTTTCGTCATCTATAGAGGAATAGAACATTGTAGGGTGAGGCTCCCGAACTGTCCTCAACTGGCAGTGGTGCGACAGTCACTTTGATATCACTGTGGAAAGCTGAACCTCCAAAAGAAATTATCAATGAGACTGTGTGTGTGTTGATGGTGTTGAAAATGTGTAGTTCCCGCAGCTTATGGATTTGGGCAAAGTGATGAAAAAGGAAAAGTATAAATATTAAAATTATTTGCTCCTGATGACTTTTAATTTATAAACATTCCCTGGTTGCCTTTGTTTGCCTTAAAAAAATACCACGTTGTCTGTGTCCTGCAAGCTCATTGTGTGCAAGGGGGCAGTAAAGGACCTCAGTAGAAGAGACAAAAAGCTCCATCTGCTCAGCTTCATGTAAGCTGAACCCTGTGTTGAAGCATTAGCTGTGACCACACTCACAAGTGTTCTTCTTGAAAGCCAGTAGATCTTTCAAAGAGTAAATAATCACCGTACCTACAGTGCTCTTCACTGATAAATATCAGACGAGGAATTTTATTGAACAACAGCGTATTTGTCGCCAGAGAATGGTGAAATGTTGATGCAAGTCTAGTTTATTCACGCATTAAAAACAGATCAGTGTTTGTCTCAGTGTAGCCCATTTCTGCAAATTAAACTGCATTTTTGACAGTGCATTTCAAGCATTGTTGACACGCTACTGCTTCTGTTATTAATGATATTCACATATTTCAGCCATCACGCTAAAAAGTAGAAAATGGGCTTACAGTACGAAATGCAAAAAATATTTTATTATGGTTTATGGGTGTAAAAGTAAATTTGTGTTTGAAAAAAGTGAAAAACAGAGTGTTACAAAACAGTTGATATTTTATTTATTTGACTGAAAAAAGTGGACATATTTTTGAATTTATTTCGTAAATTCAACCACGAGGCCAAGGATAAGCACTGTTAAAATGCACACACAAGATTTTTATTGACCTACTTACAGCCCTTGAACCTGAGCTGACGCCCAAACCACACCTAAACACAGCGTTAACAATAAAATACTGTACTTTTTTCAAAGACCCCACGTAGAACTATGAAGACAAATGAACAAAAGAAAAACATTACGATACCGACTTTAAAAAAATAGAGGAAAACAGTACTTAGCAAATTTACATATGAAGAATTGCAGTTTAATGAAGACATATTAGCCCGTAGAAACGTTATCACGGGTGCAGGGAGGGGATTGTTTTGTTTTCTGAGGAAGATCAGAGCTGGTGCTGTCCTCAGACTTTCTCTTAGTCCTGATCTCATCTGTCTGGCATGAAGGGGGAGCTGTGGCTCCTCCTGTCAAGGTTACAGCTCCGGGCTTCACTGTGTGCCTCGCACATTTTCTCACACTTTTCTGGCTGCGCTGTGCCACATTGATTTAAATGTATCTGTTGAGGGGAAAATAATCAATGCAAATTCCCTGGCAGTGCAGCCAACAAATAAGACATGTCTGATTCATCAAGCGGACATTGCTATAAAGACTACCCTTTCTCCTTTGTCCCGTTTTGGCCTCTCTGTAGTTCCCTCTCTCTCTTCTCTCTCACCTCTGGGCCGCTTCACCCTTTTTACTCTGTTCACCTTTCTCTGTCTAAAATCACTTAACCAAATTAGTTGAAGGGGCTTTGAGTGTATAAATACACGTATGGAACTGCAGCGTAGACAGAATTTAAGGTAGGTGCAAATGCCATTATTAGACATTGAAAAGCATTTCACTGTAGAGATTCAAAGTAGATGCGTTTTTGTCTTGTTTTTCACAATTATTATGAAGGAATGTTCATTCAGCCTTTGTGAAATTTTCTCTCTTTGCTACTGATATGAAGGTTGTCAGTGGGTGAAAAAAACTGCATGCCTGTTATAAGCAATATATTTGTTAAATTAAATTTATTTTCAGGAGGAAAGTTAATTTGAAACATGTCCCTTGCTCTTAACCATATTACAGTGAAAGTAAGTCAACATGTTGAGCAGGAAGGAAGTCTCACCTGACACCTAACCTTAACATTTTGTTTTGCTCCAGCTTGAACTTGGTCAAACGGTCTGGCTCCTAACAAGGGCAGAGTGTAGCCTGTGTATGTAAATTCACTACATGTGTGTGAGAAAGAGAGGCAGGGGCTATTTGGAAATTCCTGTGTGATGAAAGGGAAAGAATATCCCCCAAAAATGATTAATGTGGTGTTCAGGTACACAGAAGATTGAGTGATCCTGTCATGACGCCATATGGTACCAATTTATTCCGGCAAAGCATAAGGCAAACTCAGTGGAGGAGCTCTCACGACTGCGTCTCCAAAACTGTCTGAGAAAAAAAAAAAAAAAAAAAAAAAAAAAAAATATATATATATATATATATATATATATATATATATATATATATATATATATATATATATATATATATATATATATATATAGGTTTGTGATTTTTGTAATAAAAAACTTTAATAATTCTTATATACATTCAGCAATCCCACATTCCTAAATTCCTGTTTCTACTTCTTTAATGTGAGGAAGACTGTGCCACATTAATGCAGTTTAGTGCTGCACGTAATTGGTGGGTAAGAATACCACGCTTGTAAGTTGTGAGACCATCATCTTGTGTCTTCCTGATCCTCCCCTTTGTGAAATGCCAGGGATTTAGATGAAGTTTGACTAGTAGTTGAGAGAAATCTGTGTTTTTAATCTGTTATGTATAGTAATTCTTTAAACCAGGCACAGCAGATGTTGAGTAGTGGAAGCATATGCAACAATACAGCTTATTATTTTGACAGCAACTCTACAGGTCCCATTCAACATATAAAGGCACTTTTTTAAAACTATATCCAGATAGGAGACATAAATGTAGTTTGGATCTGACAAGCCTGTCGAATCAGGCTGAGAGCTGTAATTTGACATGGTTTGTTCATCCTCTATCACTTAAACAGGGTATTTTCTCAGAAATAGACTTTTCAAAATACTCACGACTTACTGACCTAAAAGCAAATCGTCATAATAAAATTTAGGTCCAGTAATGTAGCAAAAACATAAATATTCTTGTTACTAGTTTTTTATTGTCAGTATTATTTATTAATAGTGTATTTTTATTTATTTATTTTTTTAGGATAAAAAATGATCTTGGGAGATGCGGCTGCAGGTTGCAGGTCTTTCACTGAGCAGTCTGTGTAGTGCTTGACATTTGTGACATTTCTGAGATGCACCAAGTGCAGCGTCTTGCAATCATGCGACTTCGATATCTCCGTCTAATGCTGCTCAAACACGACTTTCAACTCTCTTATCTCCTATCTCAAGTCATGAGCGGAAATGAGTTTTTTTGAAAATGCAGATGGCCATTGGCAGAGGGGAAGCAGGCTAGGGAGCTGGACTCCTACCACTTTTCTTTTTCACTACCTTGTTATTTGTCGCCTCACCCCTGCAGGGCATGCTGACAGGAACTGATAAACCTCTTTATGGGCTGAACTGAATTGGCTCCTATTATCCAAGGTGTGGAGCTGCTCAGTGGTGGAAATAAAAGACTTTATCCACTGCCCATCTGCCCACCAGTCACACTCTGCCCAGTTTTTCGGGATTCCATGAAGCCATGTCCCATTTGTACTTGTAATCGTGGTATATGGCTACGAAAAAACAACAATGTACATTCCTTTGGAGAGAAATACATTTCGCTAAATGCCTAATTTAAATACTGGCCTAACAGTCACACCTTTTGGTATGGAAAATAAATTGCAGTCCAAACATTTAACAATATATAGGTTATACGCTGTGTGTTTATTTGGGTGGAACATTACCAGCCAACACATACACATGTACATAAAGGAACAGTGCCAGATCAATATAGCTCAACTTTTATTCAACAAAGTGAAGGAAGGCAAACATCACTTTTTGTGGCAATTGGCTCCCTTAAAGCCCAGTGTGTGATTTATTATTTTATTTTAGTAATATTTGTGTAAATGATACTGTTCGTATGAGAAAAACAGCTTTGTAATGTGGTTACCTGTAGATCATTTTTATACTTTGCTAATTTGCTACTATTTTTGTTAAAGTGTGTCTGGTACAGTAAGGTCACAAACAAGAAGTGTTTGAATGCATTTGTGACTTTTATTCCTTTATGTATTAGTGCAGTGATTAAACTAAATGATCTCAAGTATGTTTTTCTCTCCTTTTGTTTGTATAAATGACACTTGACCAATCACAATAGTATAAGCTATACTTAATATTTAAATTGCATATTGTTCTTAAAGAAGTATGCTGAAGTAATTGCACATGCCTGTGTTTGACGTTCATCTATTTTTAAAGCATAATTTAGGCTCTGGTAAAGCGGCACACCGGTGCTTAGTGCCTATGATGCAATATTGATTTTTTGAAGTCTGTTAATTTCACCATCACTTCCTTCATACTGAGGGTTTTAGGGGCTTTTTATCAAATCACATCCTAAGTCTGTATTTTTAGACTTTTCTCAGGTCAACTCGAGGTCAGCCTGATCTATTTATTTATTGTGCATTTCTTCAGGTTTTAACCTACTGTAATAACTACCATTAGGCAAACAGCACAAAACAAGGTACAGTATAACAAAAGTAGGTGTGAGTAAAGATGTGAATTAGATCAAACATAAACTTCAGGTTGTGTGAGCTGTAAGAATGAATAAAAGTGCAAGTAATTAGACAATGTGTGGAGGCTGGAACAAAAAGTGATGTTGATGTGTGAGTAGTTGTACAAACGGGTGAACTGTCTAAACCTTTCTCTTGCTTCTCACGGTAAAAACCTATTTGTGCCACTGTGGGTATTGGGCTACGTCTAATAATGATAAGCAGCAGATTGTAGCTTTGCTCTGAGTGCTGAATCTTTGCCAGTGTCCAATTAGTAAAGAATTAATACACCCTGATTACTAGTATTATGCATACATGCTACATGACAGGTAAAGCATGTTTCACTGGAGACATTTGGAAGCCCTAGGGCTGACACATCCAGTTTAAAGTCTGCTGCATACAGGGAATCAATGACTAGGTGGTGTGTGTCTTTTACTGAGTTCATTGCGTGGTTTTGAGCATGTTTAATATGAGATGTTTACTTTTAGGTTTAACGTTCAGCAGTTATTTTTAACATTAGGATAAATTGAGCAGAACTTCATGTTCAGCTCATTTAAATGCACAAGGTATTATCCTTGATTGTAGGGCCACCTGAAAATAAGATATACTTCATGGTGACTAAGCGCTGCAGACTTGCAGATCCCAAGTCACTGCATAAATTTGAGTGATTTGGAAGTGTAGTTTGTGAAGCAGTTTTAAAGCCTGTACTAACTTCTATGATACTTGAAATGATACAACTATCAATCACAAAGGGCTGTAGATGTGTAATTGTTCTTCCGACATTGATGAATGTAACATTCAATAAAAGCTGACTGTTTCTGCTTTAAATCTGTCTTATGATATACAATGAAATAAGAATACACATTCATGAAGAATAATCCATACCAAGCTAACTGTATATTTTAAGTTTATTTGTAAAATAAAATAAAAAGTTGTGGAATGTCACTTTGAGCAGAGGAAAAAAAATTAGAAATGTCTGGTGAAATGTCAGATTGTTCTTGGTGACTGGAACCAGTTATTCTCACTTAATATTAGTGTCAATTGACTGGTTTAAAAAATACAGATGACACCGATCCAAATCCTTGAGAGGAGAGGGTTAGGCACTGTGACAGGGAATCTCTCCCCCAAGCCAAGTGTATAATGACTCTGTTTGCATGGGAATGGAACAAATAGAGCCAAAGATGGATGTCTAGTTTACTGTAGCGCTATCTGTGGAGTTTTGGACAGCTTTAGGCAAGTTATCAAAGCCATCTGTTTGGGCCTAGGGGCCGAGGCTGATTAATATTACCAAGAAACAAGAATGTCACATAGGAACTAGAGTCCCAGGCATTGACTATAATATTTCTTAAGCTGTGGAGGACTCAAAGCCTCCCTCCTACGATCCTGATGTTGATCCTTCATGGAGGTGCCGTCAGAAACTTGCAGGAAAAGGCATAGCTTAAGGTCACACTATCATGTCTCATTACAGAGCAAGCGAAAGGTGTTGAAAAAAATCTGCTTTGGGTGCGTTCAGGGTCATATAAACAACTTCTAGTCTCTATGGGATGGGATTTGAGAGATGTGCACCCTGCCAAGAATGATGTGAGTTCGTTTATAAAAAGACAAATGCCAATTTTTATGGTCAGAATTGATTAGTGTAATGGAAAACAAAGAGATTGGTGAGTTTTTGTAGATGGAAATGCTTTAGTGGCAATTTGAGGTGTAGGTTGTCACAAAGTTACAGTTAGTTAGCAGTCAGTGAATTCCACCATCAGTTTACTGAGTATTCATCTTATTAGCATTTAAATGGCCATGCTAAATGGGATATTGCTCAGGACACGATATAAAAGCAACACCCAATTCATTGACTCTGTGCTAACCACTCACATATACATCAATAAAAACAATCATGAGTAGTCCTACACTGCCCATCCTTGCCATTTGAATTATTTCAATTCAATTTAACTGCTGTGCCCCACCCTCTCAAGCACCACAACACCATTCAAAGTGCTCAGTGACTTTCTATTTTGGACTAATAATCCAGAAAACAGATTTCCCTTTCAGACCAGTAAA
Organism: Betta splendens; assembly: GCF_900634795.4. NCBI lineage: Eukaryota > Metazoa > Chordata > Actinopteri > Anabantiformes > Osphronemidae > Betta > Betta splendens. The sequence continues at coordinate 8,683,928 of NC_040884.2, read as the reverse complement.
CTAAGCGTCATTGATAGTTAAAGGAAGACATTAGCATGAGTCGGTGGTTAATGACATTGTTTAATGGTGTGTTCACTTTGTTAATATGGCTGACGACGCAGGCACATTATGCTCGCAACTTTGAGTTGTTGCGATTTCAAAATGGAGAGTCACTTTCAAGGATAAGTTCACAAATTTTCAAATGGTTCTTTACATGGCTGCTCGCCTGGAGGCCTGTCTACGCGGCAGGTGAGTAGGCAGCAATGATTGGGGTAAAACAGGGCAAATTGTGAGGCAACAGTTACATTTTCAAAGGTACATGTCTGCCAAGTGATGCAGAATGATCGCTTGCAAGTCCAGACACTCACTGTATGCTGTGAATAATGGCTGACATGGGATCCAATCCATGTCATTGCTGAAGCCTAGTTTGCACCCAAGGTTTAGATACTCAATTTAGTAGAAAACAAACAGAAGTGTAGGTTTGTTTCTCCGAGACTCTCGTTTGACACAGAGTGCTCTGACCCTAGGTGTATCTCCAAGATAGCTCAAGCAATTAGTATAATCTCTGAAGGATACATTCACTCCTCATAGTTAATCATAACAAAGTCCCTCCCCATGATCCACAGTGAGCACGCATCAAATGCTCCAACTGCAATGGGAAGATAGAGGCATCTGTCACTAGTCCGTGTTTTCAGAAGCGCTGAGCTCGTGTGGTCATCGAGAGCTGCATCTTGTGCAGCTCTCCGTTCGTTTTATAGCTCCAAAGTACTTATTTCACTGTAATTGTCGGATTTCAGACTTGAATGCACCCCCTTTCCTTAAAACCCCTTTCAGAGTCCCCTTAAAAACCATGATGCACTCAACCTTGAGAATGTATCAATAATTCAAACACATCATCCTCTCATGATGTAGCTGTCTGAAATTGGGGAGACTGTGTCAGAGGGATATTATTGCACTCTGTCACATCTGACTAGCTGTCACCTGCTGGAGTCAAAGCATGCACATTATCATGATTTGCAGTACAGTAACTGCTGCCCCTAGCGGGAACTGTGACGCTCCCGTATGACAATGTTCAGACAGTAAATAGTGGAAAGCACATTTCAGGTGTGGTCTTCAGCACAAAGTAGATTCGAATCATTTAGGATAAACTAGGCCAAGATTAAAAGTAGGACATGCATTTGTTATGCATGGACCTTTAGACAGAGATTTGACAATGTCTCATCACCCCCCAAGTTCAGATTTAAATAATGTTTAACCTGCACATCCATCTGCTCACCTGGTTTACTGATTTGTTGTCATATGATCAACTGGAACCATTTAGTGCTGTTTATTTTGTTTGTGTTCTCTCTCCCTCGTTGCACCATACCTGAGACTTGGCTTGAAGTAAGTTCCTTCCACACGCGTTTCTCCTTAACATTAAATCGGTCTATCCTGGATTTTACATTTCTGTGTGCTACTTCATTGTCAGATTCGGCACTTGCTTCTGCTGCTACAGTAAATCTCCTTGAGACTAGTCTGTTGAAAAATCCCCTTGCTAAATTCCCATCTCATTATAGCTATTGTGCGATCTGCATTGTGCCGTTTATTGCACCACAGTCAAGCCTGCACTAATTTAAGTGAAATGCTCAAGTAAGCTTTTGAATTTTTCATTGGGTGTGATGCAAGAGTTTGGTGCTGTTCTGTACGAGACTATCAATGTAATTCATTACCCAGCGTATCAACTATATTAAATGATTCTCCAATTGAATGCTGGGGTCTGAAAATCTATTATGTGTTGTCATTTCCACTGATGAGATAGCAATAGATTTGACTTGACTCTTCAAATTACATTTATTCGTCATTATGTTTGGAAATGAATACAAATTTTTGTGATCAATTTGGCTCCCTCCCAGTAACTTCTGGTACAAGATAACCAAACATGGATAATTAGTAGATATGAGAAATCATTACCCACTGTTAATCACGGTGGAAGTTTGTCTTGTTCATTGTCGCTCCAGTATCAGCACGCTTGTGAAACAAGAATATTTCACTGATGTAATGTAATCAGAGATGTCTATCTCTGAGAAGTTTTGGCTCAATTAGTCCTCCTGAACACTCGAGGCTGAGTGCCGTGCTAATTTTGTCCTCTACTCAGCACCTGCAGTGCAGTCACTGCGCTCTCTGACAAACTTCATAATAAGTGAATATTTATGAAGCCTATCTTGGCATAGTGTATTCACCATAGATATCATTTAAGCTTCAGGTATTGCCATCATTTTATTTAGGAAATGCCATGAACAACTGGGATGTGCACAGGACAATAAACACATTATATAGATTACATCTAATGTAAACAATCAACGTGAGCTAATTTAGAGAACATAGCAATACTCATCTTTGTCTGTTTGATAATCTTGTTTAGTTCCCCCCAACAAACAGCCCTGAAAATGAACAGTCACGGAGAGATAATGCCGCTTAGATTCAGCGGGTACGTGCTCTGCTTCCCATGGGCTGGAAGATATCTGGATGGTCGAGTGAAAAATTGCCCTGAATTCTGACCAGTGAATCGTTTTACACATGCTTTAATGCATTTCATAAATAATCTGCCTGAGAAGGTAATTAGTGCAGGTGTTTACACATATTTCTGCCATCAGGGTGCACAGTAGGATCACAGTTGGCTGAGTGAGTTTTAGGTTATTAAATTAGGCCCAAGGTAACAGGAAGAAGGATGAGCTACAGTTGGGCAGGTATGAGCAACAACATGTTTCACTATTTATCATCCCCCTGCTGAAAATAAAAAAGGGGAAGGAATCAGGAAATTATGCAGGCTCAAGTTATCTCCCATTCGTGGAATGAATGAACAAAGATTTTTCATATTAGAAAGAGGTCAATAGTAGAGAAACATGTCCCTGGGGGGTATTCCAAAGATGACAGGAGGGCTGGACCTAAAAATGTAAGCATTAAGCTGCTTAGCTTCGCATGGCCTAATAGGAAAGCAAATAATATTCATCACCTTCTTAGTAACAATACAGTAAACTATACAGAGCAAAGATCACAAGAAAATAGGAAAACTCTTTTTATTTTTATTGCAGTCTTATGAAAATTTCCTTTGGAGCTTTGGGTAATTGCACCACAGCAGACATCGGTCTTATCAGTTTCCTTACAATGACTGTGACCTACTGGATACAAACTGGCCGACCCGGTGCAGTTACCATGAAAACATCAGTGCTTCTCAGAGCTGCACACGCTCCACAGGTGATGACAGGTCCTTCTCTGCAGTGGGCCGAGTTTCATCACCCTCACTTCTGTAGCCCAGACACAGAACAGGAGGCACAGATTAGTTTCTACAAGCAACGTTAGAGAACATGCATGGAACCGTTATAGGGGGTGATGCTTTTAGAGGTCACTGTGTATCAGTAAAGGCTTTATGCTGTAAGCGTCATACTGTGTTGGAGCTATGGCTGCCAATATAAACCCAGAACTATCACACCTGACAATGTCTTACAACATTTTTAAGGTAATTTATGATGCAACATTCTCTTAAATCTTCGTAACCAGTTTGGCTTCATGTTGTCTCTCTTTGTTTTTTTTTCTGGTTTTTACTGCTTTTATCATAAGGAATCCACTGACAAACAAAGCCCCTCTGAAGTACAGAGGTTTGTGCTTCAGGTGGTAAATCTAATTCAAAGGGTTTGCCCCATTTGTTGGTTTACGTTTGCAACACAACATGGATGTTTGATTTACATCGCGTCTGATTTGTTGCTGGAGCATTTCCATATGAGATGTGACACGTTTTACTGAATTAACTTGGCCTCCGACGTTTCCATCATGGTTGTTTAGATGCCCACGTTCCTCAGGCAGCTGCATCGCAACATGGCGAATTATGGAATTATGACAATGAACACGACATCGCAAACGCTCACTTGCACCTTATGACTACTACGGCTCGGCAGCAGTGCATGGTATTGGTGGTTCATTCCCTGCGTTCTAATGGACAGCACTGGTATCTTGGTGCTGGTGTATGAATGGCTGAATGAGAGGCAAACTGTAAAGAGATTAAACATCTAAAAAACAAAGGACAAAAAAACAAACAGCGAACACATAATGGCCTCTAGTTTCAGGACAGTATTGTTAATCAGCAGAATAATAAAAGGCTGGTTTGCAAGGGGAACACACTTCAGTATAGTCTGTGCTAATGGATTAAAAGGTGGGTCTAATTAAAAATAATGAAGTGTGTGGGTTGCTGTAACTATAGTCTGTGCTGTTATGAGCATTTCTAATAATATCACTCATAACACACAGACATGATTTCAGATGAACAGCAGTGATGCTTTGGTTCTAAGGAGTTTTAGCAGCAACAGGAGACAACGTCTTTAGCACTTTGGTGTAACTGCATTGGGCAGTTATTGACCAAACTACGGTCCACTGAGGGAAGTAGTAGTAAAGCTGGTGCTGTTCATTAATTTTATTATTAATATACGTCCATCTGCATGTGATGGCGTTGCAGTCTGCACGCTGCCGAACAGAGACGTACTTTGGCTTGTCAGGTGGCACTAGCTGACAGTGCCAGTTTAGTGTTTCTCAAAACAGAAGCAGGGTGTTCTGGAAGAAATGTTTCACACCATGGATCTATTTTCATATATCAAAGTTAGTCACAACCCAGTAGCAACGATTTTCACACTTTTCTCGCTAACACATCTTAAAAGTTTCACTTTGGCCGATTAGACTGTTCAAAATGCAGGATTTAACATACTCTGCCTCCACAACGGTTGTAGGTGTAATGTTTTACGTGTCATAAACATCCTTTCAGTCAATTGTCATATAACCTGTCATCATAGACGGTAATGTTGTTGAGAAGTGCTACAGTATTACATGAGGTAATGACTCCCTAATATTGTTCTTGTTTGGAAGTATCTCTGAGGTTGAACAAGCTGAGCACTCTGTTTAGCTAATGAGTTTAACTATATTGTGTCAAATTTTAGAAAATGCAGCTAATATATATTTCTGTTTATATTTAATTTTCTAGTAACTACAAATTGTTAATAGTTATTATAACCTGGCAATTTACAAACTGAGAGTAGATAAATGTATAGGTAATTAAGCAATAATGTCTTTTTATTAAATGCATGATGGAAGAACCAATGTTCGGTCTCTTCCAAAATTAACACACATATTTTGTATCTAAGTAATAGTGTTAAATTAGATTTGTTTTTACTACTTTTTACTAGCTCTGTGCTTTTTGTAACTGCCAAAGGAAAATTATTAAGGACAGGGCTTATAAAGAGAGCAGTGACTAAATATGTGGTAAAAGCCCTACAGCAGAAAGTCTGGGCTTTAGGTTTGATCGTTAATTACTTTTAGTTTCTGTTACTGCCAGTGTCAGGCTTGTCTGGTGACTGGCCCTTAAATCACAATTCAAAATGTTGAATAAAAGGTAGATTCAACCAAGTTACATATTTTACAAAGAGCATCATGAAATTGTTTTGTTACTTTTGTTGAACAAATTAAAATCATCTTAATTTGTTGAACATTTAATTCTCCTTCCCAAATGTATAAAAAATAGATAAAGAAATAAACACGTTTATAATAAAATAAAGCTGTACCAGCCATTTAGGTTTTCGGTGCATCAACCAATGACTTAACCTTGTTGCCATGTTAGATTCATCGACACAGACTCTGCTGTGAGTTGCACCTTCCTTTATTTCCACCTCTCAACAATTTCTCAGTGCACAAACATGAACTTTTTGGCCTGGAAATAAAGTTGTGAGTGAGGAGTGATTACATTTCCTTCGAAAGCATATTTGGCAAAAGCCCTAAGTAGTAGGAAAAATGTAATCTCTAAGGGACAGGTTTGCAGAACTAATAAGTTCCACAACACCTAAATGAACATGGAAATGAAGCTGATTTATAATAGATGTCAGAAATGTGTGCCACCTGTGTGCCTTGGCCAGTTTTCTTTGTTGCGTCCTCCAAGTACAATTGCTTTGGTGAGTTATAAACCTTGATGTATGAGGTAATCACAGCACACGGACGTATTGGCCACCTTGTAACGCCTGAAAGGGTTTGCCCACAAAGGCGCAGCTTGTTGATTTATTAAAAACCAACAAAACATATTTAAGCAGTGACGATGACGGTTTATATTTTATTTTTTGTTTTATGCTTTTATACTGCTGAGTGGGGTTCAGACTCCCAAAAGCAAGCAGGGCACAGTGGACATTATGAGTTTACCAATAGTTCCTTATAAATCAGGGCGTTTTATGTTGCTCAGTAATGTCTTTGCTCAGTGGGCAGAGAGGAGAAGCTGTGTGTGTTCGTGTGACTGTCTGGTCAAAGCAATTCTGGTGTCACTCTTGGCTGATAATGACGTGTAGCCTGTGTAGCTTTTTTAGGATTTCTTTCTTTATAGCCTTTATTTCTTTACATTGACACAATTTCCAAGGAGTGTGGAAGATGATAAAAGTTATAACTTCAGTAGATGCTTGTTTTTTTTTTTAAATCACCTGAATAACGCAACATGTGCCATGAAGCTGTTAAACTTCTCATTTAAGGCGCCTGTTCGATAGCCGTGGTGCGAAGCTGCCGATGATGGGTTCGAGTATGTAAAGCCCATACACAGAACTAGTTACTCAGTCTCTGCAGATACGGGAACAGAAATGAGTTTTAAGTAGCGCTATCTGCGGCGCGCACACACACAAAGACATTAAAGCATGACAACTTTACGAAACTGAAAACATTTATGAAGCACATACCTTCATCAAGGCTGTACAACTCTCACTGTCTATTACTTTTGGATTCAGATTTATATCTAAAAAGCACTTTGGCTGATGGCAGGTGTATATTATTCGATGAGCACCTGGTATAAATCCTGTGGACAGCGCTCCTGGGGGCGCTGACTTGTGGCCATTTATCATGATGCCATTGTGCCACATTGGTTGAACACTGTCACACGAAATCCAGAATGATTTTAGCAGTGACTACTTACAGTACACAATACAAGGTTTTTTGGGAGATAAAGGAATTTTTATTGTGCTTTACTATATTGTAGAAGGTGTATATTATAGCCCTGTTGTTTATGTATAGTAATTGGTGAAGTCAGATATTTTGTGTTTTATTTCCCAAAGGGCAGAAATGAACATTTTAGCAAACTCAACTCTCAATACTTTGCTTCTGATTTGTGCTTTACTCCTGTGCTGCTAATGGATATTTGGAAACTTCAGAAATATCAAATATCAGATGTTTATCAAAAACCTGAACCAGGTACACTGAATGATTGACATCCTCTGAATACTTCGGTCTGCTGTGCGCGGCCTGTTTTATGTGAATCCACCCTCTCCATCAGATTATTGCCTGTGGAATGTGACTTTAATTAGAATATGCGCTTTTGAAGTTGGACTGGTCATTAAACAGCCGCCAGAATGAGAGCATTTTTCACATTGTACAGAGAATATAGACTGTTTTTGCAGCTTATGTAGATGTTTATCGCATAACACACATACTGCAGATTAATGCAATTCTGTGTCTTGCTTTGAGATTCTTACAGTATGAAGCCTGTTTTCAAATTATCATGCTACCGGTTTTCAGCTGCTTGTGGAGAGGAATGGAATGTGACTGCAGATGCTGAAATTAGTGCAGACCCATAACACAAGCATGAGACAAGTCAGATAAATTACCACAGAATGCCTTTGCACAACAGAAGATTAGGCCTAGTTACGATAGAAATCGTTAGTGCTTTGTAATGGTCATCAAACCTAAAACATATTCAGCTAAAATGCACACAACTATTTGAATTAACATTAAAACAAAACTACATTTTACACATTTTGTATTCTATGTAACTTAAATATTTTACCGTGATTACACACTTGTTTAATCTCTTTATTTCAATAAAACTTTATCATATTTTGTCAATGACATCACTGGTCTTGCCTCTAACTCCTGGTAGCATTAACAGGAGAGAGTGTGTTGAAAAAGTGAGGAAAGCCCCTCTTGGACATGTGGCTCAGTGTCTTCAGCTGTGGTCGCTTTAATTACACCAGAAACAATGGGTCAGTTGTCTCAATACAGTTCTGAGAGCAACATCTTTACAACACAGAGAAGCATGAAGAAAGCAGCTGTCAGCAAGGATTTCTGTCTCTGTCTCCTTTTTTTTTTTTCCTCCGGTCTTTCCTTTTTATCTGCTTCACTTCGATGTTGCTAAGCACCGGAGCAAGCAACCATGTTTGAAAATATATTCTTCAGTGGGGAGAGGAATCCATATATTTCTTCCGCTCCTCGCTGCTGGGTGACACCACTTAGCATTTAGAATATAGAATGCCTTCTGCATTTGCACGTATGTTACGGCGGGCAGTCATCAAACCCCATGATGTTTCTGTGGAAAGGAAGACAAATTGTTGTTGTAGGATGGTATTTACTGGAGCTATTTGTGTTTATGATAAACAACGGGAAGTCACTTGTGTAAAGTCTCATCTGGGATTCACTGTAAGAGTCTGCTGTTACTTAGAGGACTGAGGTTTCTTGCTTTTTGCTGGACTGATACCGCCTCAGCAAAGCTAAGGTTTAATTGGCCCTTTTGAATTAAGGTGTGGCAGAGAGTATTTGGACAAAAATCAGATATATTTACCTTTTTATCTAGTGATGCTTTGAGCCATAGCCAGAGGAGCAAAATCAAAAAGCCTTCACTACCTGAAATCAATGTCAGTGCCAATCATCCTAAAATGTGGGAGAAGGAATCTTAAAATACAAGATGAACTCAGCCAAACCAGATGAGGACCAGCAGAACCAGGTATGGGCTAGTTCAGACTCAAATGGCTGCGTGTTATGTTGCGCGGAATCAAATTGCACAGAACAAAGTAGTGTTTAACTGTCTCCCCTGCAGCGCTAAAATAATGACCCGCCTCGCGCTCGCGCGTGTGTGTTGATCTTTCTCTTTCTGCCTCTCCACATTTTTTTTCTGCATTTTTCTTCCCCTCTTTTTCTCTCTTGCCACTTTTAAAAACTTTTTTTTAAGCCAGTCGAGATACGATGCTCAGCAGGAGGACAAATGCTGTATCTAGTGAAACAAGACCATGAATTATTAAAAGCAGCATTATTAATGAACTTCCAGACATTATGTTAATGAACAATTTCAAGTCTAATTTGTCAGCTTGACTTGTGGTGTCTCTCCCATCACTCTTTTATGCACATTAAGGGGCTATCACAATAACCCTAGTAATGACAGCGTGACGTGCTGTGAGAAAGGTGGGTTGTATGATAATGAAGGGCAGATAGGAAAATATTAATGGATGAAAATTGTTCTCTATCAATCTCTAAGTTGTTTGGATGCATTTTTTTGTTTATTTATTGAAATGTTTTTGTAACCAAAATTCACAGAATTCTAGTCAACCTGTTATTGATAAATGCTTGTTTAAACACCTACAATGATTCTACATGACCAGACCCACTCACAATGTGTCTATGAGCCTGAGAATCAACTGTGGCTTATCAGGGTGACAGCATAGTGCGACTGACACTGAAGAGCCCAAATAGCCATTAGTCTCCTCTTTTTCATTGTGACGCTGACTTCTGGATATCTGCCATCACTTAATATTATATTACAGCATCAACAACCCCCCGTTTATCTTTATTACTGGCCCCTAATCTCCTGTGACAGTTAATCATGTTACATGTTCTTTGGGTCACTTCAGCTCCTCACAGCTTTCAGTGTCGACTTTGTTTTCGTTACGCTGTAATATTTCTAGGTTTTGATCACTGATGGTTCTTCATACAGTTTATCCGTCCGCTTCGACGCGTGTCTTAAAAAGAGAAGTCGCGCGTTCTCTCCCACTGCTGGTTAGCCGCTCTGTGATTAATGTCTTCATGCTCTGGTCAAAGTGTCGATATCTTAAACAGCTGGGCCCATCTGTCATCTTTTTCCTGTGACACCACTGAACGTAACTCAGGTCCTATCAGGGAGGCCATCCATCAAAGTGGTAAACAGAGACGTCTCACATTAGCAGCCCCGAACACTTCTCATCATATACCATAACAGACAAGCAATCATCTGGTGTTATGTAGCGCCACGGGCTAATGTGAAATATTAACGGAAATATACAGCACACCAGCTGCCGATTGGATGGGGCATCTGTGTTTATCGTAATGGGTGGGTAACAATTTAATATTGTGGGTACAGGAGTTTGCAGATTTGCTAGGTGGATTTGTTCCAAAGCTGTAATACTGGATCAGGGACAAGTCAATATAAAACAAATGATTTTTAAGGAATCTCTCTCTCTACCCTTTTCTTTTCTTATTTGTGCTTTGTGTGTGTGAACCAAAGGCACTGTTCTTTTTTTTTTAACTTTGAGTAGCCTTTACCTGCTTATTGATTCGCACTGTAAACCGTGTGATGTAAACCCCAGGAAGCAAAGCAGAGGAGACATTCACTCTTTAAAATGACGGATGTCTACAAGCACCTTGGAACTTTGAATCTCATAATGTGTTTTGATGCATGTGTCTATGGTTTGTATCCTCTTGGGGGCAGTAGAACGAGGGCGAGTTTGTCTATCGCCTCATCTGCCGTATTGATGATGGATTCACCACCATTGCCGCTCAGATAAGTGCTGGAGGGTTAAGGGCATGAGCCAACTTAGTAGGAATCAACCTCATTGTACTCTCCGGCAGCCCTTCCACCGCCCTCGTCCTCTCTGCCTTTTCTCGCAGGCGTATGCTGCAGTCAGTCCTGGCAGGGATTTTGCTGACACTGTAGTGGTAGCAATATATGCACGTTAAAAAGATGTGGAGCCGTTCTTAGTGTCATTGTCAAATAGTGGAGATAAATGTGTGTTTTCTTGGTTGCCTAACTGTCAGCTCTTTTTCCAACCAAAGGTCACAGTTTTATTTCTGTATTTTTCTGTGCGCTCCCAGCAAGGATACGCTTTTATATTCACAACTAAAACATAGATAATGGTCTCAGCAGCAGTGGGGATTCTTGAGGATAAACTTGTTAAAGTTAGAGATAAAAACTGCACTATTACAGATAAAACATGGGTTTCTTCCTCTCGTGGCTGACCATTGTGGTCCATTATTTGGATTCAACCAACAGCAAACCACATGGTGTTTAAAAAAGAAAAATCCTATTAAATAAAAGAGGCCCAAATTAGGCACAGGCTCCCCGAAATTGAAGCAAGATAAAGTTTCTTTGACTCTTTGAAACCCAAGCATGATCTGGCACACATTTGGGAGGAGATGGTTAATTGCATCAGCACCTCCGCGTAAAAACTCAGTCAGTTATGAAGACATAATGGGAAACAGGATTCCTCTGTAATGCTTCGTGTAATGCACAACTTTTTTTTATTTCCTTGCTCGGTGGATTTTTATTTTTTCCCATCTGCTGTGGTCAAAGCAAAGATACCCATTGTAACAGTAGGAAACATATCACATGTGCTGAGGAATGAAGCAAAGGTGGCCAATAATCAGAGCAGTTAAATGGAAATAGTTTCATTTCCTTTGGTGTAAACAAATACCCCATGTAGTCTCCGTAGCAGAGCTGTGGGTAACCGGCTGCTATAACTCAACAGAACACTTTGCCCCGAGCTAAACATAATACTTCCTGGACTTAACTAAATCCATTTTTCAGCTCTTTACAAATGTCTAACAAAATTAAACCTGTAAAAAACATATAACACACAAATAGTTATTTAACAACTGTGGGGGGAAATATTTTTTACCGGCTTTTCTTCATTTATTTTTTGATGGACTAAACTAAAACAAAATAAAAAGTGCAAATAACGATGGCCAGCTCGTCTACCATTTGAATTTGAATCAAATCAATTTTAATTATGCGTTCGACATCTGCATATCAGTAGTTCAGTCAATAGGCCACGGCTGTGCCACCTCCCATACCCACACAGTTTTCACAGACACTGTGTGCTCGGGGCTGCTTGCTAATGGCTGGTCAAGTGCAGGCAGAATTGTGTAGACTCATAGAAACAACATATGCAAGTTATAAGATGAGCACAAATTTACAGAAAAAAAGAGACAATGCCCTCGATGTTGCCTGTTGTGAACGTGTGTCCCGGTTCACTTGTTCCCATGTGTTTGTAATTAGCGCCTTGCGTCTCTGGGATGGGTTATAGACGATTACTAAGGGGAGGATGGAGCCTGCACCAGTGTAATGGCACGGATGCTTCTTTTCACTCCATCACAGGAAGACACAGGAGGTCCTTTTCACTTCTGCAGGTGGTATAAATGCTGTTGCCACACCTTCTCGAGCAGAATGCCAATATCCAAAAGCCAGACCCTCCCGTGACACCGCCGACATGCCGGTGATGCTGTTTGTACAAGCTATGAGAGTGAAGCCTATTTGTTTCCCTCAAGTCGTAATGGTGCTTGACTAGCTCCTTGTGCCTGCACGTTTCAGTCCATATCTCAGCAGCAGAGCAGCAGACAGGTCGGTCTAAGGTCCTGCTGCGAGGCGTTGGTAGATAAACTTCGCTGCAGGTAAAAGCATGCATGGCCACTCACCATTAGATCACTCCCCATGCTGTCCCTGTGATGGCGCTCTTAATTAGAAGGTCCTTGGATCCGGCTGTCTAGACTCAGGTTTTACTGCCCCTATTGCCACTTTACATTGTAGAGTTCATTGCAAGTGATGGTGAAACGTGGCAGGGGTGGACAGTATATTATGAATACATGCTGTAATTGACACTATTTGGAGTTGCTTTATGGCTTCCTGTTGAAGTTCTGCTTTCTCCCGAGCATCATAGTCTTTGGCGATTAGCTTGTTACTCACCTGCGTTTCCTCTCTAGACAATGGCCTGTTCTGCTTATGCAGATGACGGTGAGCAGTATCAAAGCCAAATGAGATGTCTGCCAATTAGAGAGGACTTCCAGGTGTATTTCAGTGCAAAGCCACCGGGTAACTGCACCCTGTCGTATCTGCTCTCAGATGTTTTATAACGGGGGGATTTGAGCAGAAAACTATTTGATTTTAGCAGAATAATTCCGGGGTGGGGGGTATTGATGTCACACTAAATGTTCTAAGCAGGACGTTAAATTGACTTGCTGCTAGTACAGTTTGTGTAACCTTCTTTTTTCTTTTAATGCTGAAAGTTAACTGGAAAAATCAAATAATCTATTTGCCTGTGTTCTGGATGGACTCCACTTCAAATGGTTGGAAGCAGTGTGAGACCACACAGTTATTTGGAAAGCCCCCCACACTCCCCGGGGGATACAATAGACTTTTATATAGTCTCTGTAAGTGCTGTAGCACAAAAGCCTCAGACAAATTCAATCATGTTTCAGCAAATACAAGTCCTTTCTGTCATTGGATTTAAACTATTATTTTGGAATGAGACATTTTTGGTTGCTCTTGACAGTGTCAGATGTAAATTTAATTGGAGCTAATTTGCAAAAAGCAAGACTAAATGTTGCCTAAAACAAAAATGAAATCAATATACACATAGACTTACCAAATTCTGATGCAAGACATTAGCATTTTAATCAGTGATGATGAACCAGGAACTTCCTCCATTTACCAAAAACAGGTTAGGTCATGACAGGCTTTCCTGTGTTGTTGTGAGTGTGTTTCCTGAATCTGCGAATGCACAGTAGTGCACCAAAGTGTCCTTTGAATCTAAATGTTCAGTTATTATTCAAATTAAATCAAGTCAGGGCAGATGGGAAGAGCAGTCAGAAGAAGCTCTCTGCTGTAAATCTTGAAGCTCTACCTCTGTGATTGCTCAGGCCACCGTGGAATAAAGATTAGAAGAAAATCACTAATCACAGCGGATGTCATTAGCATATTACCAATAACGGATACAAAAGGGAGAAGAGGAATTGCCTTATAATGCTGGTTAAAGTACGAATCAATGCCATGTATGGATGCACGCAGCTGCCTGACAAACAGATATATTCACTTCCAAACATGGGTAAAGGAAGTGTCTAATAATGATGTTTTTTTCAATGTTTTTGTCTGAGTCACTCGGTGAAGCACTTGATGCTAATATCACATTCCCCCTCTCTCTTTTGATCAGCTTTTGCAGCTGGGCTGCCCTGCCTCACTTGGATGCATCAACAAAGCTTGAAGTGGCCACTCTAATCTGGTTAAGTATTGCCTGGTTGGGTAGAAATTAGCCGAATTCTTTTAACTTTTCAAACAAACATAATACAGTCAAACTTGCTGGATGAGAATCAATTACATGAACCGAAAATAGGTTCGGGGGGGACATTTAATTTCTGGAAATCATCTAATACATCTGTTCAATAGCATAATCCTGTAGTGTCACATTGAAGTCATATTTCAGTCCAGTGAAATGAATGAAGCAGAGGAGAATCTGTTGAAACACTGCCGGAATACGTTTCACAAATCTCTTTCAGCCAGTGGCGATTTTGCTATTATCAGCATTACTTCAAAAACGGTTATTCCCTGCCTAAATCCATAAGATATTGTAAAAGGGATAACGGTGCAATTTCTGGGTAATTGCATAGTATCTCAACATGATTGCTTGGATTGGCCACCGCATAATATTGTCCTTGAGTTTTTGGCCTATTAAATACAATATAGTAGCCTCCCATATATATTATTACATATATATTTTTTTCATTTCTTTATTAATATAAGACATGACACATTTTATTTCACAAAAATACAGATTACTTTAAGCACATACCTGCTTGATCTAGTGATTAAGGAACACATAAAAACACTGCGCATGCTTTATTAAGGCTCCTTGAAGCTGTTCCCATTGAACTCCGATGAATAGAGTCACTTTCTCACTTTAAGTCATGAATGTTTACGTTTGTTATGCCAGAGAATCCGTCTATGTACCTGCCAAATAAAAGAGTTTTCAGATTATCACAGACACAGCTAACGAACTCTCACCTTAATACTCTTTAATAATCAATAGCCTCTCGTTTCACAAAAGACGAGCCTAAGAAAAAAAAACTGACTTCTTTTATCATCGACTTGCCTGACAGATGGTTTCGGTGAGAAAAAAGAATATGATCACAATACAAACATTTTTGTTGTATTGAACATTTTCTCCCATTGGATCTTTCGTGCAGATTGTCTCCATTTTTCAATGTATCCAAACCTTTTGTTTGAGAGAGTTCTGTTAAATCTGTCTTGCTGCTAATAAACTGCCATTATTCCCTCCAACAAGGCTGCGCTCATTAATAATGCTTCTGTCAGATGCTCATTCTCCTCTGTGAAAATAGAAAATATCATTAATTACAGTTTCTGTCAACCTCTGACAGGCCGAGCAATTGTTCCGATCCCTGAGTTCTGTTTCATTGTGTCCCTACCTAGTGACCACCTATTCTTTATTGTCTCAATGGGGATGTCCAGCATGTGAGAGCCACAAAGGCCCTGGGAGATCTCACCACACATTGCAAAGCTTCTGTCCCAGCAACACATTAGTCATCCAGGGAGCCAGTGAGTTTGGTGGCGAACTGCAAATGTAAATCTATCTCCCTCTCTCAAGCAGAGATTAGGGAGTGTATCAGTCAGGAATGAGTCAGGCGACTTTCATTGTGGATTTGTTGCATTTGTGCTACTTAGGAAAATATCCTCCTTGAAGAAACACAGAGGGATTTTCGCGCTCGCTTCATCAAAAGAGAGAACGGAAGGAGAGCGAACGTCTCGATTTAATATTGCGGCTGCTGCGTGTGGAGCGCTGCGCTCCTGTGCGAATACGCAAGGATCCTGCTGCATGTGCAGCGCTTACAAATGAAACAGCGCGAATGAGAGGAAACAGTTGCAGGACAAGAGCCTAACTCCTCCAACATTTCCAAGCAGCATGTTAACACAGCGATTTGGACCCGATTGTTTAGTTTCACATTATGTAAACTCCAGAGAAGCCCACAGTCAAACACCAACTGTTCCCTAGAGTGTTGCCATGTCACACAGATATGAGGATTTCATTCCGTCTTCAGTGGCAGATATAATTCTGCAGCTACTATATTTTAGTAGCTGCAAGTGAGAGTGTGGTGAATGCTACCAATTGTCAACCTGTGGCAGTATATGACTAGACGTCTCCGTCTTCACACAGAGCTCATTTCACTTTGTTTATGTGTGTGTTGTGATTGACTACAGGGGGCAAAATAAGCCAAAGCAAAACTGTTTCAGCTCCAACAAATTGACATGTTTTGCTAAATCGGCTTGGAAATGCGTTCATTTGTGTCGGCGAATTTCTGTCCATCTTGATGAAGTTTCTTTGAACTGGCGCCGCCGCCGCCACAGTAAACTCACACTTTGTATGCGTTCGGAATGCAGATATCCAGCTACATTTGCTTAAACCAGCAGGAAAATAAAAGCTGTCATGCTGCGGGTCGTCTCCTGCCTCACAGATGGGTACACGTCTTGGGTTTGAACTTCTCCGTGCAGATTTAGCATGTGGCTCTCTGGTTTCCTCCTCCAGTCCGAAGAAGCGCAGGTTACGTTGACTGGTGATCAGCCGTAGGTGTGATTGTGAACAGGAACGCTTGTCTGTCCAGGTGTACGTGTCCATGGCAGATGGGCTCGGCTCCATTCCCACACAACCCCTGACACGATAAGCAATAAAGATGGTGGATCCATGGAGGAAGTCACCATCTGATCATCACATGGAGTAGAAATCTGAGGGAATTATGCAGCCCAATAATAATATTTAAAACATACAGCAACGGAAGTCACAGCATAGAGAATAACTTCACATCCTCCACATCAGCATTTGCAGCGTGCATGATATTTTTCTATAGTTATTTAGTATAAATTTAATATGTATCTATTCTAAATTACTTTTTAAAATGCACACATCGTGAAATTCATACAGATGCAGTGAAGGCAGCGTACTGTAATACATATGAATGTGTTTCATTCAATATTCTGTTTTAGATATATGGATGGGAACATTTGTGCTGCGCGTCGACTCGTGTTTAAAGCGGGACGCTTTGTGTACGTTTCATGCAGAGTTGAAATTTTGTTGGACATGCTTTTGTAGTAGAACACGAGTAACGCGGAGAAATGAAATGACACGTCATAAATAAACAACCCTGGGGTTAAGTCAAAATCAGTCACTGTGAGGGGGGGGGAAGAAGCTGGTCTTCAAAGGCTTTTCAGCCAGCGATCTCAATATGGTGTTCATTATTCATTTGCAGTCCAGGAAAGGGAATTAATTTTATATTCTGCTGCCTGTGATAAAGCGCATTAATGGATAAGCTGTCGTGATACCATACTGTTTCTTAAGTTATAGCTGAAATTTTGTTCACATACTCTGTCAAACACGGGATTATATGACACAATAACACTGACTTTGGTTAAAGTTTCTATGATGGATAAGCTTCGAAGGGATGTGATACCAGACCCCATACATGGATGTAATTAAACAAGGGCAAGTGATAGCAATAATGTATCATCCACTACAGCCCAGGTCCCGGCTTCCTGCGAACCAGTGTTACCAGAGACAAATGACTTGCAGCAGTCGCCAGCGTCGCTTTTAACTTTGTATGGCGCAGACACAGAGAGGGAGTATCTCCCTAACAGTGGTGGCCCAGCAAAGACAAATGGACAGTCATAATCCCCCCACTGGTGCCGAGTGTGGTTTATTAGAATACCATACAGCCCAGTTGAAATATTTTTCTTGCAGTGCCATTCAGTTTCCAGCTCGTTCCTCACCACACACAAGTCAAACTTGACAGCTTTCGCTTTTCGGAGGGAGCTTAGCTATATTGGAGCGGCTGCCTTCAAAGGTAGATAAGTTGTCTGTCAAGGAGGAGAGTCTGAAATGTATTATCACCGCCTCAGTCCGCTACTGCTGGAGCTCAGACGTGCAGATCCAAGCAGGACGCCACGCTGTGTGTAATTAAGCTGGACGTTTCCACTGTAAGTGTCCTAAATGAAGAGGCCTGGTTTGGCGTCTGGTGGCCAGCGCTCGCTGTCTGTCCCATTACAGGACGCTGTGTTTGAGTCACACGTCCTGCAACTGCTCACGTGGAGGAACGCAGCTAATATCACATATCATTACACAAATAAAATATGAATATTTTCAAACGTTTGTTCAACACATCTCCGATTTGGTTTTATTGGCTTGGGGGGTTGTGTGAGTAAATAGGCCAAGGACCTTGGTTGATAAAAAAAAAAAAAATGTTGTGTAATTATACAGAAGCCATGTTTTACATGAATCCAGTCCTTTTATTAGGCAGTCCATTAACCTCCTAATCAAAGAATTAGAATGTAGAATGTCTGACATCCTTTTCCAAATTGTGAGCCTTGACGTCCCTTCACCTCCTCTTCTGCTTCTTCAGCCTCTAACCTCTTCATTGTCATTCTTGTTATCCCGACTCTTGGGGCTGTAAAACATGTTTGCTTTTTATCTCATACACTCTGGTCATTTCCTTGAACACAGTAAAGACCTGCGGTGCTAAGAAAATCATTTATGGCTTATGTCCTGTCCAGTCCTCCAGGGCTCCTCACGGTACCAGGGGAATGAAGATGAGCCAGCCTCAGCACACCTCTCGTTGCCATGTTTGATAGACCTACAGATGGTTTCTTGCACACTTGGACCCCCGATGGGATCTTGTTCCAGAAATTACCATCTGAGCACCGGATTGTAGTTTGTTAAGAGATGTGGGCCCGCAATTTACCCCATAATTTTACAGACTGCTGCTTGCTGAAAGCAACCTTTTACATTATGATATTCTGTGTTTGCTTTGATTATTTATGTGGTTTTTAATGTGTCATCTTTCACAGAATCTTTCGTGAAACCAAAGATTTATTATCTAATTACTCGAGCATAATTACCAGGAAAACGGTTCATCAGAATAAATTAACAAAGCAAATAGTTTAAAACATCAACTTGAGGAATAAACATACTGTCATTATAATAAAAGGCAACAAGCATTTAAGGGGCTTGAACGTGGCTTTAAAAGCCTGGATGTGGAGAATGCAGGTGAAAAGTCACCAACAGCCAGTGTGGTTTTGACTTTTTGTGGCTGCTCAGTGTAATAACGATCCTCGTAGTGATTCTCTTTGTTTGCATTACTGAGCCCTGGGCTCCTTATGCACACTGGAGCATTCACTGATGCACAGCATGAACAAACCTTATATTTATTATTAATAGACGATGAAAGACACTTGGAGGCACACAAACTAGTAACAGTTCAGTTGGAGTCAGCCAATGACTAATAAATAGTATCCAATGAATATGCATTTGGTTTGGGTTTTGGCATGTTTTCATGGGACTTTTTAAACCTGTGTGTGTCCACGTCTAAGTGTTCTGTCAGGTTTGACAGCCTGCGAAACAGGACTTACAGCATCACAGACATTAAAGCTCCTCCGTCCGTTTCACACTCGGTCTTATTTTGGGGTTGTGTGAGCCTGCGGTGAGACTCACATTCTCACCTGCTGGCAGGTCTCCAGTCAGCCTGAGCTTGAGCTGAGCTGCGTGGCTTTGGACCGTGGTCACAGGATGAGTAGGAAGCCACAGGACACGGGCACGAGCCTGCTGTGTCAACGAGCAACTGTGTCTGATGTTCATGGTCTTGTATAGAAGGTTTAATTGCATCTAATGCTTCTGTTCATCATGTGAACATCATACAATTACAGTTATATTTAGCTATAACTGTTTTGTTTATAAGTCACATATGTTGCAACCTACGGCACTGAATTGTCTTGATATAAATGGAGGGGTTTTCATAATCTTGAACTACAAGAGGCTTCAAACAATTTCTCCTTGTTGCCGACTGCCTGCATCACAATATGGCAGGATTATCATTGGATGGATGTTAAAGTAGGTCTCTGCATCATTGCTTTTGCAGATTATAGGACGATCTTATGAAGAGGATTTAGATTAATATTTGTAGATTATGATTAAATCCTGAGTTTTAGATACACAGGAAGCAGCTGGGATGAAAATACTGATGTTTAGGGTGAGTAAGGACTCAGCTTATTGCTGGTCCGACTTTTAAGCGCGTTTGTTCGCTTTGTTAAAAAAAAAAAAAGGGAGCAGAGTCCTGGAAATCAAATAACGGTGTTACTCTTTCCTCTGGGTTTAAGGTTAGTAAATGCTGATCAAACATGACACCCGTGCAAGGAATATAAATTTTAATCTCTGTACCTTCCCGGTAATTCCCCATTTTAGAGCATTAACGCTATAAAAGTGTTTACTCTACAAATTGCAGGAAAGCTGCTCGCCAGATTAGATTTCATTGAGCGTAGATTCGCCGTGTGAATCAGGTAGTGCGGCGCGGATCAGCCCTCCTTAAGAATCCCGTTAACAAGCTGGGCGTGCGGCGGGGGGCTGGTGCCTGCGCCGTCGACAAGGTGCTGTTTGTAGTGGCTCCCAGAGGAGGCTCAGCGCCGCGGATTACAAGCCCGGCCAGCGTTTAGCTGCCACCCCAGACATCATGACTCATAAGCTCCAAAAGAGCCGCCGCATATGTCTGCATCATAAGTCCATTTATGGTGTGACAACATGACCTTTGAATTCAGACCCATCTGCTGCGCCTCGCGTGTTTACAGAAGCATGTAGACGGGCTTTATTTACGCCGAGCGGAACTTTAGGACGCGCGCGCTGTGCGAGGGAGGAGAACGAGCGTCGAGGCCGGAGCCGAGGCCGAAGCCTGAAAGCGGCGCCGCGCGCCCCCCTCTGTGCTCACGTGCCACAGTGACATCATGACAGTCCAGTGTTTTGTCATCACTGTCAGCACGCTTCGGAGTACGACCATGTGAGTAAATAAACACAATCCATGTTACTGTGTGTTTGTGGGTATAAATAAACAGCACACGTGCTGATTTGATGCCTCAGCGTATACGACTAATAATAAAACCCTTCCTGTGTGTGTTGGAAACCGTCTTCCTGTGTTTGGGACCTGGTTTGTGTTTCATCTCTCACCAGTAACAACACACAACACACAACACAGCTCCGCGTCTCTGCTTCAATTTGTTTTGGTCCTCGCGTGCTCCCGAGTCAAACGTCAGCGATGCTGTTAACG
Source organism: Betta splendens (assembly GCF_900634795.4). Classification (NCBI taxonomy): domain Eukaryota; kingdom Metazoa; phylum Chordata; class Actinopteri; order Anabantiformes; family Osphronemidae; genus Betta; species Betta splendens. The sequence goes on along the minus strand of NC_040884.2, from coordinate 8,663,024 downwards.
GTTCCATTATGCTCAGCAGACGGTGGTGGGTTCTGTCAGTTTGCCAGTCGGTGCTGGGCAGGTAGCGGATTGTGGGCTTTTTCTGAAACTAAACCAAAATGTTAACGCTGTGAGTTGTAAAACAAAAAAAATGATGGGAAGTGAATAATTGCATGTACGTGATGTCGGGGGTTGTCAATAACACTGACAGGACGAAGGTGGAAGAACCAACTAAAACCTTTCAGTAATGTATTTCCTCCCTGTTTGCCATGAGTGGGGCAGATCTAGATATAAAGTAAGTACTTTAAACTCTGCCACAGTGTTTCCTTTAAAAGCTTTAGTTATATTTCAGACGTTTTTAATCATTCATTCTGAACAATCATCACATAATCATCTTTTCTCACTCCATCAAACTTATTTCGCAAACATGGCCAAAAAATGCAAAGAGGAAATTTTAATTAAGCTACAATAAATGAATTAGATGCACACTTATATTATCATAATTTCCTCTTTTCCGCGCTCAGACGTGCGCCAGGCCCCAATGTGCTTTTTGAAGTAAATGGCCCAAACAAAAAAACAAAATGACAAAAGACTATTCAAATTAGAGCCGTGGTCTCTGTGGGCCAAGTGTAAAATTGCTTTCACCCCCTGTGTGTTGACCGGCTTGCCAGGTCATTACTGTAATTCCACTGTGAAAGTATTTTGCTGCAAATCAACTAAACTGTGGAAATTAACAAATGAGCAGAGAATGGTTTAATTTGTATGAAGAGCACAAAGATTGAAGCACAAGTGATTGAATTTGGTTTAAATACACTCTTAAGGCTGCTTCCTGCTGTCAGACTGTACATGTACTGTTGTTTACCTATGAGAAGTATCGCATAACCCGCGGAACTGTATTTACACTGTTCCATTATTGAACCCCTGTCTGTCCGACCCTCCAGATGTGCAGCGCTGTGCGTGTGCGCTTTGTTTAGACATTTGAAATAAATGCCACGCGAATTAAAGCCCTGCATATCACTCATTACCGCCATCGATCAAATGCGTAAAAAGGCTTAAATACACAGCGCCGCCGACATGTGAAACTAGCTGCTGACGTGGCTCCGATGCATTAGGCCCCTAAACAAACCATTCCTTTGGCAGTCGTCTGTTGATGTCAGGCTTTTGGCAAAAATGTGTTTGCGTTTTTAGTGTCAGGCGGCGCTTTGCTGCTAAAGCCATTTGAGGCATCATTATTCTTCGCCTTGCTATAAGGGGAAAGTCTCTGTTCGTGCCAAGCACGCGTACAGTATACTGTATCCCTCATAAAGTACAATTCCTTTAAAGTCTAATTTTTCAGAGTGGAGTTGCCTCCTTATTTCCTGATTCGTTAGGCTCCATTTTAACTTGGCACCGAACCGCAGAATCGCGTTCTTGTCTGGGGATGTTTTCAGCAAATGATCTGAAATTCACACTGAACTGAGACAATAAGAGTTAATCAGCCAGCGATGATTGCCTGCCACCGACAAACATTTGAACAGCAGGTAGAAAAGCAAACGCGCCTGTGAGGAGCCCGTCGCTGCCTTGTCAGTGGGAGCCATCGCGGTTTACACGTAGTTCATCTCACTGATAAGTAAATCAGCCTCACGGGAGCACGTTTGGAGCCTGGCAGCGTGATGGCACGGCGCCGGGTTCGATTCCTCATCGGCGAGACCGCTCCGCGACCGGAGGAACCCGACCTGGACGCGCGCGTCAGCAGCTTGTCACAATTATCCCAGGGCTCCATTTACTTCACCTGAGTGGGAGTCACCGCCTCCCGCAGAGCTGTGCCTCCTCGTCTGACCAGAGTCACAGGAAGCGAAGACGGCAAAACCCTTATCAGCCATCAGCACCAGCCCATGACACGGAAGACAAGCAGGCATGCGTCTGGCAGGCAGATCAGCCTGAGCTTAAGTGGCTCCTCTGCCACTTCACTGTTGCTGATAGTAAAGCCATTTGGCGAGCAGACATGACTCAGCTGCCTGTAGGAGGGCCGGCTGCAGGCACCCAGCAAACTCGCTGGCTTTTTGCATTCTTTGCACAAATGTTTCGCGAACACTTTGTCTTATACTGTGCTTTAGTTTCTCCTTCCCCTACAGATCCGCATTTCAGCGGTTGGCGTTCTGTGGAAACCTCCACAAATGGCTTCAGCTGAAGGACGCGGCTGAAGGAGAGAAGGCTCAAAACACAACGTGACAGAGTTTCATTCAGTGCGTTCACAATGTCCACGGAGGGGATACGCTCACAAAGCACCACGATACTACAGCAGCAGTACAGTAAATGTGATATGAAGTGAACATTTAAATAGAAGGTGTGAAGGTAACTTCATGATTCTCAACAGGAATGCGGTTTTCTACATTAAATCAAATCATATCAAATACAAAAGTGAGACTTTCAAATTCCTGAATGAAGCTTCCAGTAAACTGGGGATATTTGTGTTTCAAAGGAGACTTTTCAAACTCTTCTGAATAGTCTGAAATGTGCGAGGGGTCACCTCTGCCTCTATTTGCCAATTCATAGCTTATACCCATGTAGTGCAGAGAAAGCCTTAACCCCAATGTCACCAATTGACTCAAAGAGTGTTTTTTTTTTTATTGATTTAAATGAGTGCGTGTGTGTGAGAGAGTCTGCACACGCATGCTTAGATCAAGAAGGAGCCCGGTGTCACATCTGCAGAGGCTGTTTGTAACATGCGTGAAGTCCTTTATGCCACAAGCATAAAAGTCCTGGTTTAAAGGCAGTACAGTCCAGAGTAGGTTTCTGGTTCTGGGCCTCTGTCCAGCCAAGTACATGTCATTTTAATTTCCCCTTAAAATCAACCATTGGCTACCAATCAATAGAATTTGCCGTTTTCATGGGAGCGGCAACAATTTCCTTTGAGGATGCAATTGAGGCATTTCAGAAAATCACCGCTCTGTTTGCTTAACAATTTGTGGCCAGCCTCTGTTTATACGCACTCGTGTGAGCGCGGCAGCCGTTTGCTACCGCGATCGGCCTGCACCAGCCCGAGGAGTGGGCCCGAGCTGAGGAATGGAGCGCAGACAACAATGAAGCCCGGAGAAGCCCATTAAAGACAAATGTAGCAGTCCAGTGAGTCGGCGCCTGCAACGGCTGCAAATGAATGAAAACCGGTTCAAGGGAGAAAATAAAAAATGGGGGCTGCGTGATGCATTCGGGCGACCTCCTCCACCCCGGCGTCCCTGCTGGCTCCACTCAGCCACACTCCTGTTGTTCCTCTGACACCGCGGTGCCATCCCGCATCCTCAGTCAGCGAGGTAATTATGAGCAGAGCCCGGCGCTGGAGGGCCACCCTTGGACCCGCTCCACTGTGAGCCACGCCACCTCCGTGTCCGTCTTCAACAGGCTGGCGGAGCTTTAAGAATGGCCAGCGCCGCTGGTGTTGCAGAAACAATGGAGCTAGCAGAAAGTGAGCCAAAGTGCCACATCAGTAAATAATAAAGTAATGTTCTTCAGAGCAAAAACCCCAAACGGTGAAACTGGCCCCTGTGAGGCAGGATTTGTCATTCTGAGGTGTGCTGCATTGTGTTGGCAAGATAAATCACATATATTTTATGTTAATGTTTATTAAGAACTAGCAGCTGCTGCGTTGGGAAACCAAAATGTATGACATCAGGACGAGCCACATGTTTGCGCCCACAAATCTTCAAGCCCGCATTAACCTGATATATGCAGGTGGAAATGCTTATGTTATATTTTTATGCCACTTTCAGATAGACCATAATAAATTGCAGTAATATCATACTTGCACGCTACTGTTTAACTGCAGGTGCCATAAACTCGGCAGCTCCAGTTTACGGCATCTGTGTCACGCTGCGTTGACTTCATGTCACGACCTGTTTTATGCCACAGCCTCATTCAGTAGAGGCACCTGGTTTTGACATTCTTTATTTCAATTCAAGTCTTGATCTTTATTTTGATTTTATTCTAAATTCAGTTGCAGCTGATGGATATATGTGTCCAAAAATCTCATTGTTATATTCATGATGTTTTCAGGATATTGCAGTACTTCACCTGCCTAAAATGTTAGTTACATTAAGTGGAGCTGGATCGTTTTGCTTAAAGAGCTAGTTACATAGCTAATCTCGCTATGTAATAAATATAATCATTTTATTTGAGGACCAATCAGCCATTATGCTATTTAAACGTGTCTCAACATTAAACTAACCCATAACGACTGGACTGTTTACCTGTTTCAGCCTTAATTGAAGACACCGCCCATTCATTCTTGTCCCCACAGAACTGAGGCGCTCCAACGTCCTGCTACCCACGAGGAGCTCGGATCTGGGCCTGCGGATCTTAAACCAATATATAGCTTATTAATACAATTTATGTGCCGTATACGTCTTGGCGGGCCCGGGCTGCCTAATTATCCCACAGGCTGAGTGATATCGGTGCGCTTTATTAATGTTCCACCGTATTGCCAGGGACAACCAATAAATACGGCGCTGGGGATCCCACCAAATTAAATAGGAATATTTCGGCCTTTTAATGAAGGACTGTCAATGTGCACCACATATACCCCCTATTTAAATATGCACATGATTCCTCAATGGCATATTATTCAAAGCATGCGTAAGTGATGGTGGCTGAATTGCCTTCCAGAACCAAACGGCCGCCTGGAGCTGGCTTTGGCTCTTTTTTCGTGAGAATAACAACATCATATACAGATTAGACTCACGGCGTGGTCTTTATCGTGATCACAGCGTTGGCTAGGTGGACTTAATGAGCGCCCCGGGGCTCTGGAATGACTCAACTGTCTGTTTCAGGGTGCCTAGTCCCATTGGAGTTAGTGGCAGGAGTTTACGTTATGGACTCGGCCATTTACAGCGATGGGTCCGGACATCAGCGCTGCAGCCTTGGTTTCCCTCACCTTTCAATGGAACATAATGGAAAATCAAACATCATTATTGGTACATTGAGCCATAAAAGACAAATGTGTGTGTTACTGCTCACACTCTGTTTTCCTCAGTGTTTTATGTGCTCCCTTAGGAGATGTTCAGGTCTGTTGCAGATGGGCCATAAATCCACAACCTTTTTTTTTTTTTTTTTCTCGCAAAGGGAAGTTGGTGTCTGAGTGAAGATTGGCCGTGGCTCAGAGGTGGATAGAGACCTATATGACAGGCCCCAGCGAGGACTGAATGGACAGCGGTGTCTGATAAATGGCTCGCCTCCATCTTAATCACAGAGCGCACACACCAAGTAAGACACCGACAAAGGCAAGTGTGACAGCTCAATATGCCACCGCTGACAGCAGCGTGTTTATGGTTTCTGGTGTATCACAGTTTGGGACTTTAGCATCTGGCCGAGCGTATTTGTCCACATTTAGTTGGGAACCTCGACTGAACTGGCTTTTTTAATTGCTCATACAAGGTGATAAAAAACCAACACCTTTTAATTATTCCTGTGTTGGACTAGTAAACCTTTACTAGAGCTGCAGAATAATCAAACTAATTATTTAACAAAACTTGTTTAATGTAATCATTTTTATTTTCTTAGTCGTTACTAGACTAGTTACAGTTTAGCAACATTTTTAAGGAATCAGTAACACGTCATGCTTGCTCTTGTCTGGAGTTAATAAATAAATCAAACGTATGCTGACATACGAAGACAAACTCGAAGCAAATGACTTCAACTGCCGGTAGTTGGAGTCAGACGTACACAAATCTGACATCCAATCAATAAAACAAGATGCAGGTAGAGCTACAGTACACTGATCTGCAACCAGCAAACACTCTCAAGAAACATTTCTTGAGCTGATCAAAGTTTACATATTCCCCAGCCCAAGGTTACACAAATTCACTATAATTGAAGTTATATTTAGAATTTGTAGTGATATATGACTCCAAACAGTCGATATAATGTTACGGGCGAGGGTCAAACCGGACTGAACAAGATTCTAAAACACGCTCCTTGAGCGGGGAGACAAACTACAATGATCTACAAACTGGACTGGAGGGAGGACCCAAACGCAACGACCCCGAGACAGGACTGACGAGAAATGGTTTAATAATAACCCAATTTAGAAAGGACAATACAAACTAAGGACGCTGCGTATGCAGGATAAACCAGAAAACAAAACATGCAAACTAACACCTAAAACTCAGATAAACTAAAAATCGCTGCAGAGCAGGAAACTAAATAACTATCCTAAACACAAAACATGCAAACAACAGTATCAAACGTAATCAGCAAACAAACACACAAACCTGGACAGGACACGATGGCACGGTAACAAGTGACGAGTAACAAGCCTGAGTAACACATAACGAGTAGTGAGTCACAAGTAACAAGTAACACATAACGAGTAACGAGTAACAAGTAATACACCAACAAAGACTGTGCACAAACTGAGACCTTAAATACCAGACAAGACAGGTGAACCCAATCAAACTAATACAGGAAACACAAGACAGGAAACAAGGACACAAGAGCAAAAGGGTGAAACCAGGCTGCCCCTGGTGGCGTGGAAGCCGAGTCACAACATATAATGGTTAAAGATGGAGGCATAGTTGCTCAGACCAATGGTTCCTGCTCACTCAGAACTTTGTGTCCACTCAGCGTCACTACTGCTGATTTATCACATGTATCTGTAAACCATCACAAGGGCGATATCACAGTCATCGATACAGAAACACTGGCTCAACGGTCAAAACCCAATAAAGATCTGTAGATTTATGGTTTAGATACGGTATTTAACGCATCAATCTTTTTATTTGCCTAAAATATCAAGAATCTGATTCATAACTATAAACTAACGCTCAGATGATTTTTGTTTTACATATGATTTATTGACTTTGCGGGAAATATAGCATAACATTTTACCCACTTCTACCATGAAATAGCACGCTTTCAAGAAAAGCTTATTTAGTATTTGGTGTGAAAGTCATGTGTTTTTCTGAGTCGTGTTTAGCACTAAAAGGCAAAATGTAATCCTAATAGTGAGAGAAAAGCCTTGTGTCAGTGGTAAAAGGTGACCCTAAACGCATCCCTCAGTGGCTGCACACTGGCGAGAGGAGAAGAAGCCAAATTGTCCTTCAGAGCCTGTTACTATTTGAGTAAGCTATTGCGATGCACGATACACAGTGAGCCTGGAGCATGGGTTGCATTTGCTGTACACTCCACTGCAAAATGAGACTAGTCAAGCCCTAATGTAACCAGCAAAAGCTGGATAAAAATCTATACAAACTTAATTATGAATCAATTTGAGTTTGTGTCAGACAGTCTGGTGCCAACAGAGTGGATTTTTTATTAACTTATGGTCTGGGAAGAATGAAACACTTTTCATTTGTGTACTTCAGTATGTTGCTTTATGATTCGGAGGAAGGGTGTTCACACTTTGTCTTGGAAGGACCCGCTCCCTCACGGTGGACCGGTGGAGCGGGACAGAGCCGCGTCCTGGACGCGACCAGCGAGCGACTCATTTTCAGCTAGCGCAACACAAGGTAGCTCAACAGCTGCTCGGGTAATTCACATAAAATCCCACCCACGCTGACTCATATTACCACGTAGCTGTTGACTTCTGATGAATTTTTACCGTGCACCCCACTGTCCTGCTCCAGCGTATCAAACTAGGTCACAGGCTTGAATATTCATGATTCTCTATGACAACTCCCTGCTATTCCATGTCAAGACCTATGTTAATTCTGAGATTTGCACATTTGAGCCTACTTGAAACTCTTTAACTTCACTAGATCAGGATTTGAGCACTCCTAGAGCCGCCTCAACAACTGTGGCCTCGCTGAAAAGACAACATTTGCTGCACAGGATTTGTGTGATACACCCGACTTCCAGCGCGCCGCGAGGACTCCGCCTGTTATTCGTAGACCGGACTGGACATATGGCTTTGGTTTTGGAGGGTCACTCGTGCTACAGCTGTGATAGCTCGAGATGTTATTGATTGGAACAAGCTACAGCCAGGTGGCCAATGGGATTTCCAGAGCATGCTGTTGTTTTGCACATAGATTGATTGTGCTCCCAGTCTCATGTGTCACCAGAGAAATGACAGTTGAGACTTGAATATTCTGCGAGGTAATGGTCAGTTAGACCCACAGCTCATTAGCATCACAACCCGCCCGTCAATCATTGTCCGTCATGCTGCTATCGTGCTATTGTATAGCGGTGTGTGCGCGCGTTTGCCACAAGGAGAGGCACTGACACGTGCACACGAACCCGCTCAAGTCCCATTGGTTCCATTAAAAGTTGCCCTACAGTAGTTTGTCCATTTCCGTCCCTAACTCATACACCTGCCACTTCCCTGGAAAACCTGCTCCGTCCCTTAAGGTCAGTAAAGCACTAAAGAATTGCCCGGCAGAAATGACAGCATTTTCCCCTGACGTGCATGCCTAGCCGAGATGACCTCTCATTAGTAGGAAAGTGGGTCATATAGGACGTAGTAATTATCAATTCTTGAGCGTGAATCGGAAGCTGTACATACTTCATCTTGGGAAATAAAACAGCCCTCTTGGTAGCCATTTACTACGCTGCTGCCAGAAGCAGCATCATTAATTGGAAATGTGCGGAATACTTGGCACGGTCCTTTTCTAACAAGTTGACTGAGAAGCGAAGGCGTTCGCAGCCAAACTGTGGGTGCGTGCGGCACAGAAACAGTAGGGAGGAAAGCAAATGTGATGGGAATGTGCCACGCTAGACACAGAAGAGGGAAGGTAGTCAGGATGAGCAGAGCTCCACGTACAGCACGAGTGGCGGGAAGCGGACCGTGATGTCGCCCGCCGCGTCCGCCCTAATCTGTCGCTCTGCAAATTACGACCGGGCCGTCGGCGCGCGTCGAAGGCGGCCGTCCGGCGAGATCGGGGTGCCCGTTTCCCAGCGCGCCCCGGGGAGCCCGATCAGCCCCGCTGTAGCAGACGAGAACAAAAGGAGCGGAGAGAGGCAAGAATTCCACTGAGCCACAACAAAGAACACAGTCAACCCCCCCCCCACTCCTCCTCCCACTCGCATCCACTCTCATCACATCGTCCGCGGCAGACGCTCAACCTGCTCGTTCGCAGCGTAGCTCGATTCTCATCTCACCTTGGGAGAGAGAGACGCCGAGGCGTATTGATCACGGCCGGCTCCCAGCTGTCGTTAACATACTTGTATTAATCAGAACTTTTCTCCTTCTCTTTCTTACTTACTAGCGTTAGGTGCCCGTCCCCCCCTCCAAACCCCTCCACCCCACTTTACTTCTGCCCAGTGTGACATAGATGCTGCCCCTCCTCGCCTCCACCTGCCAAATCCAACATTTAAAGATTTATCTCTTAAATGAGAACCTGTGGTAAACAGGCTAATCTGTTTGGCAGCACTCACGGTCATGGCTGAATAAAACATTTGACAACGTTAAGCTCCCCAATCTTCCTATCTCTCTCTGGCAAAAGGACTCTCTCTCTCGCTCTCTGTCTCTCCCTCCGCCTCCCTTCAGGGCTCCTTCATTGTTAATCCTACCAATCGCATTCTTCTAGCTTCTTGCCGTGCTGCAGGGGTGTGGCCGGACTTTTTGTCTCGTCTGACAGAGAGTTCATTATGTGATTGGCGAGGAGCTAATGCAATAACGCTCATCACGTGCCGCTGCCGGGGCCAAGTCCAGCCGTTCTTGCAGTGCTCTGCTCTTCGTCCTCCCCTCCTCTCCCTCCTGTCTGGTGAAGGCAGCCTGCCACCGCTCCTGTGGTGACAGGTTCCCTCTGAGGTATTTAACCACTTGTCTTGCAAAACCCCTTTTAATTGAAATTACCCACTGGCTGATAAGCTTCTGGAGCCTTATCAGGGAGGAGATATAGTGGCTGGAAGGTTTTGCTCTTCTTGCTCCGTTTCTAATAGTCTTTCTCCCTTTCTCCTCCAGCCTGGGTCTTTTTTTTCCCAACTGGACCATCTTTTATTCCGGTGTATTTCTATCTGCTGCCCACTTGGATTTTTTTTCCTTGCTCCTTCATTTCCTCCCGGTTTGAGAGTTGCCCAGTCAAGCATCGTGTCCTGTCTCTTTGGTGATTCACGTGCTCTTGTTGCAGCCTTGTGGCGTGCAGTAAACGATGTGATCCAGTGAGCCCTTCCGTTTTATCTGACACACACAGACCTATGAACCACTGCGATACACCTCCCCTGTTGTGAGCTGTCAGGACTCACTGGTTACCCCAGTTAATGCCGCGCTAGCCGGTGCCACTAGCCGCGGCGCGCTTTCCAGTCTAATAGCGTGGCGCCGGCTCTCATCAGTCACCACATAAACTGCTAATTTATCATTCGGCTGGTTCAGGCACATTACACACAAGTGCAATGTGTCATAATTAGGCCGGTAACAATCTGTTATTTAAATTCTGTCTCAGTCAAAACTTGACAACCAGCCTCCCACACGCGCACTGTGAGGCATCAGCGGCAGCAGCAGTGATATTAGTCGGCTTTTTAAAGCGATGACGACATCGTTCTGGCCCTAAACACCTCATCCTGTTTTCCCCAGGTGATTTCAGCCTGGCCCGGAGCTATCTCCACAGCGATCTCCTTCCACCAGGTACAGTGAAGCATGCGGGCTTCTTTTATGCGCCACTGAAAGTAGAACGATGTTATCAAGTCAAAGACTTCTGCAGTGCATCGCTTTGCCAATAGAAATACACATTAGCTCCGTTCAATATCCCCTCCTTCCAGCAGCAGCACAGCGCACTGTACTTGTGAATGAGCTCCAACTCAGCTGGCTAAATTCAATATGAACATGCAATCAGCATAAAGCGAGGTAAACAAGCTCAAATGCAGTCTTACTTTTGCAAGGGAGACGCGGACGCCGGCTCAGTAGGAGGACGCAGCTGCAAATATTGCTTTTATCTTTAACACAACACATCGCGGCCGCCTGAAAAGTGGACTCGGCTTGATATTCAACCGCGTCTCCCGCGCCGGAGTAAATAAACTTAGCCTGCACCCTGTTGAATGTAATTTAGGAATTTGATGAGCACTTAGGATGCTGAAACCCCATCACTCCTCAGGTCACGACGCAAATGAGTAATCCAGTGGTCATTTATAATCAAGAGGCTGTTTTTATCACAACTCTTAGTATGAACAAATCAATGTGACACCAGCGTTACATCTGAATTATTCATCAGCGGTTATTAGGCCCTTTCATTTACATGTACTAATTGGAATGACTGCTTGCACACTCGCCTGTATGATAATAGTTATGCTTAAGCTGTCGAGTGCATATAATGGACAATAGATCTGATACTTTGTCTTTTCTATGTATGTTCTTGACTGTTTGATTGCTGGGGTGATTTGTCAAAGGAGGCTATGGCTCATTAGCACTCAGCTTATACGCCGCTGACGCCATCATCGCGTCTAGATTTGTTTTTCTCCGATATTTCAAAAATGTAGTGTAGGAGTCGAGGAGCTTTTTACTAAACCTTCCTGTTTGCCCAACATTAGGACATGCCTGTAGAAAGAAGCCAACTGCCATCTGGGTAATAGAAATGTATTAACCGATCATGTAACTGAAAGTTATCCGAGCATTTTGCCTGGAAACGACACAACTTAAAGGTCTGAGCAGTGGAAGAGTCCACCGACGAAAGCGGAGCTGGGAGCAGGAAGTGGCTGCGGACGGAGTGGAGTGTGGACGAGTGCCAGTGTCCAGACGGGCATGACCTGTGCAACACCACGCGGAGGTGGAAGAGCCCTCTGGAGCCACCTGAGCTCAGCTCCGTCTGAAACAGGAGCGCCTCGTTGACAAGCCGTCACTCAGAGACTCCAGCAAACCACCCTCCTCCCTGGACCCGACCCCTGACCAACCACCCCCCACCCCCGCACACAGACACACGCCCATCCAACCCTGCACCCCACACGTATGTCAGCGCTGTCATTAGGGTAATTGCTGATTATATACACAATTGTCTGACCCGCGTCCACCGGCCGTACATCAATCTACAACAAGGTTTTCCCTCCAGTGATTAGTCTGAATTTGAGATCCTTCAGGATGCTGACTCCTTATCCCTCAGACCGTGTCGCCCGGCAAGAAGTGGGAGAAATTCCCATTGTTATGGGAGATGGAATTTGTTTTACCAGGACATGTTTTAATGCAAAATTTACACTGGTCTCTCTCCGCTGCAGGCTGTGGACGTGTGCGAGATATGACTGGTCAGACATCTCCGGCAGATGAAAACTCATGGCAAATGCTTTCGCTTTGAGGCCCGCTGATGGATAAGTGGACAGTGTGTCACGGACAGGTAGCTGTGAAAAATTGCCCTTGTTATGCCTGTAGACAGTGAAGGTGTCTGTGGAATTCAGAGCGGAGCGTGTCCTTGTGGGCTTTTTTTGACAGTCTGCCCTTAGTGGAGGAAACAATAGTATATATTATGCTTGTTGTTTTTTTTTGGGGGGTCTATCATGGTCTGCAGTCTCCGCTCTGAAATTCTCCGAGAATAGCCTCCTGGTTTTGGGCTTGCGCGTGTGACCTCTGAGGCTTTTTTACCACTCGGCCAGCTAGCGAGAGGAACCCGACGCCCGTGGAGCCGCGGCAGCTGCTTTCACTTCTCAGATAAGTTTGATCTGCGAATTGTAAGGCAGACACAGTCGCGCTTAATGAATATTTCATTTTTTATTTGGGGGACTAAAATTCGCTCTTCTTGTTAAAAATGCATGATTTCATAACAGCTCGGCGATAACAATGTTAACCCACTCAAACAAAGGTTCGCCTTCGCAATTACACAAATCAGGAGCCGCATCTAAGGGGAGGGCAGGCGCATCCAGCCTGTGTTAATTTCCTTCCCGTGATTTCAGGTGATCTCACCGAGGCGCCTTCAAACGTGGAATTTATGGCTGTTTGAGCAGAAAATTGTTCCTATTACATACTGTGTGCTTGGCTTTGTGGCGAGGGTGAAATCTGCTACGAGTGGCTCGGGCAGAGGGATGGAGACGGCGCTTGAGGTGAGCGGTCCTCCATCAGTACCAGGTGATGAGTTTATGCGTCCTCACTCCCCGGAGGCCATGACCTCGCACCCGCCCCCTTACACTCTCATTCATTTTACTTTCATAAGCGCCAGTAATGACTTTGTTGCGATGAAAGGGAGATAGAGGAAGCTCAAACACTTGTTGGGCAGAAGTGGAATCTCTTCCTCCAGTAGCAATTGGTTGCACTTGTGGAAAATGCTGCGAGGGGGATATATAGCTATTACCAAGGTCACGCAGGACGGGAGCAACGATAATTTTCACCTTCTCATCTACACACTGCTCTACGCTTTCGACACCCGAGCAGAGTGACACATGCCTAAACGGACACGTGCACGTGTACGGGCCGATAGCGCACACGGGCCGATGGACCGATGGCTCTGTGCATTGTAGTACGCTTGGGAGCCTGTACGGGGATTAGCAGCTCATTTCAGTGGCTGCACAGTTGGCCTTGACAGTCTCCCGGAGGAGGGAGACAGCTGTGCATGGGGTGCCGTTGAGAAAGTAGGGTGTGTGTGTGTGTGTGTGTGTGTGTGTGTGTGTGTGTGTGTGTGTGTGTGTGTGTGTGTGTGTGTGTGTGTGTGTGTGTGTGTGTGTGTGTGTGTGTGTGTGTGTGCGTGCGTGCGTGCGTGCATGTGCGGAGCAGGAGGAGGGCACAGCGTATGCTTATCTGACACCGAGGGGCAAATTTGAGATGGTCCAATACCAGCTTAACCAATACACACCACTGCACTTAACTGGGACGGGACCAGGCAGCTGACTCCCAGCTCTCAGGAGGGGCCTTATCATGCTCCTCCTCGCTTTAAACAAACTACAAGTTTGTGAGGATTTAGAACGGCTTCGACACCAGGACGTGATGAAGCATGAAGTCATGTGTCAGAGAGGATTTGTAATGATTAAAAAAAAGACCCTCAGAGATCCAACTTCATTTTGTAGTAGGTCTCAGCTAATTCAAAAAGATAAACACAAACACGGCACCCAGGGAGCAGCAGGCCCCAGCTTTGTTGTGATAATTATATGTGTAACATCCAACTTTTATTACATTTTGCCCCGAACAAACCGGCGGTGATGGGATCCAGGTGCGCATTGTTGTGGAAATGCAGGAGGTCTTGAGTGACGAGGGGCCGCGTGAAGATGTGCAGACGCGATCTGCTTGGGAAAGAAGTGGGAGGTCTCTGTAGACGCTGCAACACAAATAAATATTAGAGCGGAGCTCGGCTCCTCTGTCATCTGGAGACTCTTAAGTCAAGTGACAAGGTGTGAATTTTTTGATTTGATGGCCTGCACTCACACCCGGACGCATGCTGGTGTTGCTTTGTTTTGACCGTTTGCATTAAACGTCCTCGTTTTCTGAAGCCATGCACAGCTGTGCACCGCTGCAGCCAGCGGAATTAAGGCTCAGCGTGCATGGATGAGGTAGTCTTGGGTGTCAGTCGCGCGAGTGCCGGATCGGAGTGACTTTGTTGATACAGGTTAAGATTTCATGGCTGCTGGTGGGCCGGCTCCTGGAATCCTAAAACATCAGCTGTCAGCTCCAAAGCAAACACCGCCGGCTCTGGGACGGAAAGGAAGGAGGAAACAGCCAACGAGTCCAGAGTTTGGCGCTCAGAGAAAACCTCTAGCAGAGTAATAGTCGCGACATAAAACCGGGGCCGCTCCTCTGCTTATTTCGCCGGCGCATCGGGAGTTTTACAAAAGTGAACAACAAAAGAAAGGGATCCTCACTGACCGATGTCACTGATTGTAATTTCCCACACAAAGGAACCTTTTACTGTGTCGCATCCTTTCTATTATGTTGGGCACCGTGAACTGTTGTGGCATTTACATGAGAAATGGGACTGGTGGAGCCGGGCTCCGTCTCACAGCTAGCTGTCTCTCTAATCCAATCTAGGGCAGTGGTGCTGGCATTGCAGTACCAAAGCTACAGCAGCAGGGGAGCGCTTTGTGAGCGGAGGAAGACTCTTATAATTTGGAGACCCCAAAGCGTGGAGAGGTCAGCGGCTTTGCTTTTCGGGCTTCCTCTCGCTGTGTCGACATGACAAGTGGGACTGAGCGCGATTGTGAATTCAGCAGGAAGGTTAGCGATAAGTCACGGGCGATATTCAGATGGGAGTCCTGCACAAAAAGTACAGTAGGCTCCATTTGAAAAGCAATGGGATTTTCTGCTGTGCTGAAACACACTAAAACAAAGAACATTAGGATTTGTTGGACAAGTGAAAGCCTTAAAAAAAGACACAAACACCTATAAATATTTACTAAGTCCTTAGAGACGAAGTTAAGACACAATTGCTTTTCAGCACACCTCCGTCCATTGTGGTCCCCTCCTCCCTGCAGCACATCTTCCACTGCGCTTTCAATGCTCGGCAGCCGGAGAGTCTCGAGAAGCGCCCGGGCCTCATTGTTCCAGACACAACAGCTGTGACTTAATGAGTCTATTCCAAAGTGCTCACCCTTTGGCCAAGTCTGAGCTGCTTCCACCGCTGCGTCCTTATTGACCACATGACCATTGTCGCCGGGGTATTCACTGGGTCTTAATGGTAAGACACACAAGAATGCAGCGGTGCCTGAGCCTTTGGCACCTCGGAGCAATGGTGGGAAAGCTCCTGAACCCAATTCCAACGGCTTATGTTTACCATGACAAACCAGTGACCTGTGGGTTCACTCTGGTCATTTGGAGAGAACCCCGCACGCGGGTCCAGACATATTCACTCATCGTCTGTCTCTCGCTGCAGCTCCATTTTATCAGCCTCACTGTGTCTTTCTGGGCCCACAAGGACATTCATAAAAGAAAAACTACCAAGCCACTAGTATCACATTTAAAAACAAGTTTGTTACCTTCTTTTCAAGAACTACAGCAATAGTGTCTGAAATGGAAAACTCAGTGTCCTCCTGCAACATGGACAAAATAACAAGCATAACAAAGATTTTTTTTTTCTTCTGTCAACAGCATAATATCATTACCAGGAAGATGCACTAGTTTCTCACAGTGAAGCTGGCTCGCCTGTGATCTTCGCAGCTACAGTTTGTGTAAAGCCGAAAAGGAGCGAGACACGATGTAGTACAAACTTGCAGCCCAGCGAGGGAAGTTAAGATGTTGCCATAGCAATTGAGATGAAATGCACAAGTAGCTGTTCAATTAAATACGGCCTGTTTTGTAGAGGAGGGTGGCGACAATAGACGGCTATAATATGAAGTCCATCATTAGACGCTTCTTGTGGAACCATGCGAGTAAATTCATTTCGCCTCCAAAGGGGGCGTTTTTAAAACACGTTGTGAACAGATTAATTATTCTACAAAGACGTGGCAAGCTCACCTCGTGAGCGAGTTGAGAAATGGAGCCTTGTACCACCACAAAGCATACTTACAGTCTTCCCTTCCACTTAATCTGAATTATCCGCATTTTACAAGGCTAATCGTATTGAGTCTTTGCTATCCGTTCATCCTTGAGGAGGGAAGGAGCTTCTGTCATCCCAAAGCGTATGCACGCAAAGTGCTGCGCTTCTTTATTAAGGACTATACAAACACGAGCGTATTAAGAGCCGGGAGCCAAGATGAGGCTGAAGAGCTGGGAGTAACACACCCTTAACCCCACAAATGTCACAGCGTGGAGCTGTCAGCCGACTCAGGTGTCATTATCACGGCAGGTTTGAGTTCTTACTGAAGGCTGACAGCTTTATAATTTGACTCACTTGTGCTGTGAAGTAATTAAAAAGGAGGGTATAGCATTGGGAATACAGATATGAAAAGTTGACACCTGAATCTGTATTTTTTGTTGGATTCTATACAAGGTGCCGCCGCATTCTGCTGAAGTGACCTAGGTTCCATTCACACTCAATGAATACCGGCTGAAGTAAATTCCTCTAATTTAGCAGCATCTCTAATCACGCTGTATTTACAGAATAAGACGTTAGCCATGACACGTGTGACACCCACAACAATCCTCCTGCTTAAAAGCATTCCTAATGTCCTCTTCAAAGACATTTGACTTGCTTTTATCAATCCGGTGTCGTGTCCTTATTATGGAGGATCATCCTGTGAATTGAATGCCGGTCACGTGCGTTCGTGCGGGCTCTGAATTATCCGGGGCAAAAGCTGCGTGTTTGACTCCGGACGTGGACCTCAGCGGGGGAATAAAAGGCTTGTTGCGAAGCAGATGGGCCGATTCGCGGTAACCTCCCCTCCGCCGCGTCTTCCCCTCATCTCCAGGACGCGCCGTGCAAAGTGAATGACATGATATTAAAACACTTCCTCATCAAGATTGAGAGGCCTACGTTCGTTTTTTGCCTGCGAGCAGTCAATTATTTGACAAGTACACATAATGAACAATGCAAGACTAGTCGAAATTTAATCAAAAGGCAGAGACAGAAGCCCAGTGCAGATGGGAAATGATTAACACAGTTAATCAAACATCCCAGTGTTAGGTTAAACATGGCAAGCCTATCCCATCATCTGAAATATGGATGGGTTCCATTGCATATTTCCATTTCTCCATTTCCTCTCGCCTGTGGAGCATTTATTGCATTTATTATGTTGACCTCTATTAATTCTGCTACTTTCATAAAGGTATTTATGTTAGTTCTGACACCTCTGACTAATTTCCTCTCCTCAGTGAACCCTAATCCAGACAAATTTGATTTCGCTAGCACGCGAGAAATTGTGGAGTTCAGTCTAATCCGAGTGGTATTTATGTAAAGGTTATTTGGTTTTGCTTCTCAGAAGGTTGCTATCGAGAAAATTTGTGAGGAAAATAAAAACACCCACACAGAATTGAAAGAAGCCAGGCTCTCTTTGGAGAAAAAGCAAAGCCTGGAGCAGGTCAAAGCATAATACGTAGGTGAGAAACCACACAGACACAGAGAATTTTATATTTAATTCATAGCTTTTCTTTTGCATCAGATTGACAGAAACTCGTAACAAAGGAGGGTCAACTTTGTCTGATGACCTCCACAAGTGTTGTTTCTTCACGCTGTGAAAGCGATACAGTATATACTCATGTTCCGGCTCTTTAATACAAATTACCTGAATATTTCATACATTTGTCTGTGTTGTGATTAAAGAACAGGACTCAGTGTACCCAGTGTACCCAGTGTAGGGCGTCTCCTGCCCGCCCACCTCTTCCTCAGAGTCACCACCTGTTGGTTTAACACTGGTGGATCAGCGAGGACAGTCTGACTGCTCTGTGGCCACGCAGCCACCGCATTCAAGCCAGAATGCTAATGTCGTGGTTGATCTGTCGCTGCATCACGAGCGTCGCTACCTTGTTGAAACCTGCTTCACTTGTGCTGCACCTTTGCTACTTTTACCTGTAAAAATTCCAGCAAACCTCTATTCCCATTGATTGGAGATTAAACTAATATGCGATGGTAGGACTCGTTAATGAGG
Source organism: Betta splendens (assembly GCF_900634795.4). Classification (NCBI taxonomy): domain Eukaryota; kingdom Metazoa; phylum Chordata; class Actinopteri; order Anabantiformes; family Osphronemidae; genus Betta; species Betta splendens. The sequence continues at coordinate 8,644,718 of NC_040884.2, read as the reverse complement.
TGGTGTGGATTTGTTTTGTCACCGGTCTCAGGTGTGCAGTTGTGGAGCTCTTAAAGCCTCCAAATCTGCCTTTATTTTGCAAACTCAAGGAGAATCTGGAACGACAACTATTTTTCCTTTGCCACTTTACCACGCAACGACAATTAGCCATGATTACAAAGTATCTCTTGAGAAATTGGGACAGAACAATTTAGTTCATTGTCCTCAGAAATTAGAGTTGCCCTTCCTTTGCTCGTCTTTTTCCCCTATTGGATTCATCTGTTCTTCAGTGCACCAGGAAGAGCACAACACTAATCAAGCAAACTATTTGATTGGCTTGGAAAGATTTCATTCAGGCTAATTTGGCTTAATAAAGAGCTGTGTGGACTGTTTCGGATGGGTGCAATTTCAGACCTATTAGCGAGCGTGTGCTAAAGAATGTGCTCGTGGCATTGGCCGCCTTTTGCATACGACCTTGCGCATTTGCACACGGCATTTGGTTTCTGGGCCGCGCGGCTCGGACACGCCTCCGAAAAAGCAATCAGCCCTGGAGAACAATTTGTTTAGTCATTTGTGCAAGTTTGGAGGAATTGAAAATCCCTAAAAATTGCTGTTGACTTGCTAATAACTCTAAGCATCTGCAGGAGGGTCGCCGGCATGAATTTGGCAATTTCCTATGCCTTGGTGAGCAGCGTCCGTATTTAGAACACTAATGTTTTATGGAAATAAGCTATATGTATTTAAAACTTATAATTGTTCCTTTATACTGGCACAAAGCAGTTACTTTTAAATTAGTAGAATTAATCGGAATGCAAAATTGAAGTGAAGAATGTCTGTTCACAGTGATGAATGCTTAAGGAAGATTTTGCTTCAATTAAAAATCAGGCAATTATTGTAAAAGATTATTGACCTCTGAAGGGACGGATGGGGTCACGTATTTCCTCTGTCTTTGCAGTATAGCGTTCGTCTTCATTAGAGAGAACAATTGAAGGCGTCCTGCACTCGTACTAAAGGGTATTAACGCAGACAATTATCCCCGGCACAGTTCACTAATAAAGTTGATTTCTATTATTGTGCAGGTAAAGGCACATTTCCCAGCTTTGTCTTCTTCACTCTGACCTAATGTCCTCTTCTTCGGTGCTTCTCTTCGGCAGACGTGGGAAGGTTCCTTCGGTTCCTTGGTTTAGTGCAGTTAGTCTCGCGTGTCTGGACCCTTCGAATGTTTGGGGCTATTTCGTCTCAGAGGAACATAGTTGAGGAATAAGTATGATGCAGGAATTAAAATGATTTCTGGAAAAGCTGTGGAAAAGAAAAAAAAGAAAAAAAACTCACAGATGTTCTGTGGTGCTGAACAAGTCTGTTTTGAAATTACAATATATCAAGTTGATGAATTATAATTGTGATAACATTGTGCTTGACAGAGAACCTTCGCTTTCGGAATGCGCCGCAATCATGAATAAATGAGTCTTTCTTTCAACTCCGTCATCGCGAGGTGCAGTGAGCGGTTTACAGAGCGACGCGGCCGCGCTCTTGTTTGAAAAACACATCCGCGTTTCTACAGCGGAGAGCGGCGGCAAAGTGAAGCAAATTGGAAGTGTTGGCCTCCGCTGAACTATATTACTGGTGACCATATATCATTTTTTATAGGTCACAAGTGAAGCACATCTGTTTCCACTTGTCTAAGTTTCCATACAAAGCATCTGAATAGAGATTCTTCACCTATATCTGCTGCTCCCTTGCGTTTGCCTCATGCATCAAAGTTCTTTCTTCGTGGGACAGTCTAACTTTGAATGCCCAGACTCTTTAACGTTTACTTCACCGTGCAGCTTTCTTAAAATGGTTTGTTTATCCAGTGGGGTCTTTTACCAGTCAGCTCATTTGACAGTTGAGCAAGCCAGTGCCCAACATGCCCACAATGGACCTTGCTTTTTTCAAATTTGATCTTAAAGCCCCTCATGTGTTTGACTTCCTTTTAATTGCTTCCTGTCTGCTGGGTCAATTATAAGTCCCGGGCTCTTTCTGGGAGGGAGGGGGGGGGGGCGGGGGGCGCAGGGGGCAGCTCGACTATGGAAGCAGTTTTTGGACACGCCGCGTGATTGAATAAGTGAAATTCGAGCAGAATGATGAGATCATTCATTGGAAGTTGATTCGATAATATTTTACTTGGTGCGCCTGCTTACATCACACACATGTTGATTTAAATGTACACAGACGTTGATTGCTCGGCCTGCCCTTCTTCCAATGTGTCTGTGCAATGAAGAAAGTGGAGAGAGACAAAGAAAACTGTATTGATTCAAAAAAGGCTTAAGAGTGTCTCACTCTTTTATCCATTATTGATTTTTGGGTCAGGTTCATGCTGGTGTAAACACACCACTGCTATTGTATTTAAACGCACAATGTGAGCCTTAAGAAATTACTCTGTGAATATTAACTATGTGTCAGGAAATTAAAAGACTCATAGAAACAGGTTTTTATTAACATATGGTAATCCGTTCATTTTTAATTAACCCCCGTAGCAAAGTGAAGACAAACAAATATGTGTCAACCCGCGCAATGTTTAATGTCAGGATACTTGAAAAGACTGGTGGGTGATCACAATCCATTAGAGAGTGTAATAATAATACTTGTGTTAATACAGCGGCAGCCATATACACGTCTTGGTAAAGCTCTAAATAAAGCCGCCCATTGAATGGAGCCAGCATTCAGCCGTCCTCTCCTGTCAACATCCGTATTTACAGGCCAGAGCCCAGTGTCTGCACGGAGCTTGAAATTACACAGGTTGATATTTATCATTGCCGTGAACTGAGAGGCTTTGTTAGTATTCAGATTTCTCATAATGAAGATTACACACAATAAAACGGGCCCTGTTGCTTGAGCGACAGGAGCCCCTTTCAGCCGGCGCAGAAGCTCGAGGTGCTGCAGGAGTGAGGTCAAAACTCTAAGCTGCACGGTTGCCCATAGCTACATAAATATTAACCGAGCCTCCGCCGCGTACAGGGGCCTTCTTTGATTATGGCTCCGCTCCGAGACTTGAATATCCAAGGAGACGGCCAGAGCCAGCGTGACCAGCGAAAGCCGGGACCGTGGACGTGGACGGGTTTCGCTCGGCTCGGAGCACATCGCTAGCCTGCGCTCCGCGTAGTGGGAGGAAACGGGCAATGAACATATTGTGGACTCAAGCCTGGGCTTAAACACCGCCACAGCTTAGCAGAGGTGAATAAAGTAAATGACAGAAGCAGAATCTAATGTCTGTGTCAACCCCAGTAAAGCCCAGCGAAATGATAACATAAAGGTCAGGAGGACTTAACGAGCATATGACTGTGATACCGAGACCGCATGTGGTCCCCTTAATTGTGCTCTGAAGCGAGTAACTGGGCCAGATCTCCGTCCGGTATCAGGGAGAGGGCTGTGATTTGCCGGGGTCAGCGCGGTCCTGTGACTGGTCATGTGTGCCCGAGATGTCAATCACGGGCAAATATTTTGGGAAGGAACCCGTAAGCGTTGTTGTGGGAACAATCGAAGGTGGAGCGGCAGGAGCGCAGCCCCATGGGAAATAGGGAGACGTGTTTGCTTTCACCACGGATGACGAAGGTCTGTCTGAAGCATCTGGCGTCACAGCAGCTGCATCGTTAGCATCTTGCAAACATACACTCGGATTTTCTTCTGTTATTATATAAATTTAGGTTGTTTTTTTTTTTTACAGCAGAAAACACACACACACACACACACACACACACACACACACACACACACACACACACACACAGGTCAATAATGACAGAAAAAAAGAGTGGCTGTTCCAGCATATCTCCACATTCACCTGTTTATCCTCCGTCTGAATGGATTTTCACCGTTCTATGAATTACGTTCATTCACATATGCAATATAAGTCTATTGCCCTCTGTTGACAATCTGAGGGAGCAGATTCAAATGAATTCCTGGGGAAGAAACAGCAGTTTAGAGCGTTGCTTCGGCTGAAACCATAGAGACGCCACATGTTTTTACTCTGGGCTTATAAATAAACATTTCTCCAGATATGGATGCCTGCCATCGTGTGACCTTTTATTACATCTGTTTTCTCTTTTTTGTCCCTTTGCAGAAAAAGGAGGCTGAATTATTATGTAAAATTATGCTTATGAAAACATAAGTCTGCCCCTCTCCTGCGTTCACCTTCACCTGGCGAGCATGACTCAACTTCACATTTCTCCCATAGTGGGTGAAAGACAGCTTTTATTGAAGCCATGTGTGTACCCACGCCCGCTTTATAATGTTTCTGGGCAGAATCCTTCAAGCGTATCATAACGCGATCTTCCCCAAATCTGGGAACAAACAGAAAACAGTTATGACCCACACCGTGGGTTCAGTGTCACGTTTTACTGCTTAGAAATAGAGCGAACGACGAAAAATAACGGCTGCGCCAAAATGGAAAATATACGTTTTAATTTTTAATGTGGCTTCAGTACAAATTTAAAAAAAACTTCTACTACCTCATGAAGATCGTGTACGACGTTACAGAGAAAAAATAAACTTACGATGAGGAGCTCGGGGTCAAAGCCTCAACATCCCAGCAAGCAAATGGTGCCACGAAGCTACACACACACACACACACACACACACACACACACACACACACACACACACACACACACACACACACACACACACACACACACACACACACACACACACACACGGCTCTTCATCGCAGCTTGACCGCTGCAGCCTGGGCCTAGACTTTATCCTGTGGGGCCTGTTGGGCTCACGGGGAGAACCGTCTGCCTGCGCTTCCATGTTCCTTTTGATGCTTGGTTGTGTTACAGTAGAAAAAAAGTCCCCCGGTATTGGCTGAATGGGCTGCACTGCCTACAGTGGCAGAGTTTGGGCCTCTCGTACCCAAAAGGAGGCATTGTTGGCTCTCTACGCAGGAACGAGAGCAGAATAGGGAGGGGGGGTAATGATAACCTCCTTTCTATTCTGAATGATATAGTTGAATCATCTCTGAGCCTGCATCAACTTGATGCGATTAGTTTGCGCCGCTGCCGCTGCTGCTCCTAGAGCGCGCGCGCGCGCCTGGAGACTCCGAGCCAGCGCGGATCGGGAAGTCCACGCCGGGTTTTAGCGGAGTCCTCGGCTCAGACGGCTCGCGCAGACGGCAGCCTGTTCCTCCTCTGCGCTGGCGCTGTTTACTGGAAGCCCGCTCCGCGCCGCTTCCACCAAGTGTCTCAACACTGTGAGCGGGGTCTTGTCCAGAGCGGAGCCGCTCAAACTTGCCCGGTGCGCGCAGTCGTCGCTGAGAGGAGCCGCGAGAGCCGCGTCGGCGGCTCAAAGTAACGGGGGAGCGCTCCACGTCTTCGCCCCTTTCACTCCAGCCTGTCCCCTCTCCGAGTCACCCACTCTTGTGTTTTTGTCCCCGACCTGCGCCTTTTTGCCCCCCTTTTTCTTGTGTGTTGTTGCCGCGTCGGGAGTGAGGGCGCGCGGGGGAGCCGCGCGAGCGCTGCGGACGAGTCGGGACCGAGCGCGCAGCAACACCTCGCCCGCGTGCCATGGAAGCGTGCGTCCGGTGCAGGGGAATGTGCGGTGCGCGCGGGGGACCCGCCGCCTGACGCCCGCCGCCCGTCCCAGCTCGTGGGGCATGCTTCGCAGCCGCACGCGCAGTCTCGCCGCTGCTCTGGAGTTCCCATCAAACTGTCTTCCCACAATCTGACATTCGTCCACTCCGCGTCTCCTCCCCGCTGACTTCATTCTAACGCTGTTTGGCTCCGCTGCATTTCGAAATTAAGGTAAGAGCCGCGTTTTTAAGTCCTCTCCCGCACCTCAGCGTCGCCGACGCTTTATAAACCGGACTCTTCATTGGCTTTTTGACGAGTTGATGTGGAGTGTAGTAACTTTTCGGACGATTGCATGCGCTTTCGGGACTCGGGTTTTTTATGGCACTTTCGCCAAGTGTTTCTGACGTGACCTTTTAAAAGTACATGTCAATGATTAATTGTTTAAAACATTTCCTCTGTAGTCATTTAAAAAGTCCGACGGGCTCCGTGGCTAATTGAAAAATGGTTAATGAAAACATAAGCAGATGTGGATTGATGTGTTCGGCTGAATGGGAACTGTAGGCTGCTCTGCTCTGTACCGCAGGCTTAGGCATTATAATTGGGACTGAGCTATATATATCACATAAGTAAAAAAAAGAACAAAAAGAATAATAATTAGTTTTGGCCAGAGGTGGCCTCTAATGCGACGGCTTACAAGAACTCAATCAAAGGCAGGAACACAATTGAAAACATCTATAGGTGCTCGGGGAACGGTTGTTTAGCCTTAACTCAAAGCCAGTCGGCGCAGAGTGGCTGTAAAATTAGATCCTTTTACTGCACATTCATTATTTAGGCCTGCCGGTTCGGGAGCGTCAACCATGTGTTAAAGAGCAGGCAGCGGCAGCGCACACGCGGCGGCGCGTGAGCCTCCGCTGGCCCGCGAGAGCCCCGGCGGTCGGCCGCCGGTGCGTGGCAGCCCGGAGCACGGCCGCGATCTTTAGTGATCGATCAGCGCTGGGGTGGATTCGGTCCGTCTTCAAAACACGCCGCTTTTTTTATTTAGTTGTGATCTGACGTTTGATTCGAGCCTGGATCATGTCTCGTGTGCGTGTTTGAGGTTGTTCCTCAAAGCGCCGCCGCCGCCGCTGCCGGAGCAGGATGTGGCCTTACTGTAAAATGTGGCATCTGCTGAGGTATTTTATTTAAATAATAATAAAACGCGTCCCGCACCAGCACACTGCAATAATGTGTGAACGGGCAAAGGCTGAACAAGCTTATCTGACGCTGTATTCTTGGGATGAGAGAAAACAACAGAAGAAACCGAGTGTTTGCGGGATGAAGTGGCTTTATCTCCCTCGCCATACATAACAAAGTGACATTCAGGGAAACACAAAGGCAGCTTATTGTGAACAACTCCGGAGTTTTCAGGAATGGGGAGGAAATAAGCCAACACGCGCTTTCATCCGTGCGCCGGAGCACGCTGCTCCTTCAGACCTCTTTATTTCACGTGTTTGTGCCATTAAAAATGTGCGAGCTAATGCAAGTGCAAATTCCAGCTGTTGGGAAAAGGAACATATTAGCATATCAAAGTGTCCAAAGCCTCCGCACAATGCATGCAGTCGTGTTTTTTTATTTTTTTTGTGCCACTGCTTTTGGCTGAGCCTGAAAAGGCTGGAGATGGAGTGTGTGAGCTGGCAAAGGCGCCAGAGTCGTGTATCTGCCTCGCGCTCTCGTAAGAAGGGCCGCACCACGCGCTGCGTGGAGCGTAATCGCGCTTGTATTTGTGTGTGCTGTGGTGTGTCTGGTTGCACAGTGACTTACGAAAAGCAGGATTTAGCAGAAATACGTGTACAGTCAAACTGGTGTGGGATTCAAACCAGCGCTCCCAGTCGTCGGCGCCTGGTGGAAGCGGTGGCGCACGCGGGCTGTGTTCTCGCGTGTCGCGCCGCTTGGCGTCTGTCGCTCCGGCTCGCCATTATGAGCGTTTTACTGAGTACCTTTTTCAGCCCGTGGCTTTATTCCAGTGGAAGTGCGTCCGGTTTGAAAGAACTGCAGCTGCAGTTGATCTGCCAGAGAGCAGATTGCCTCTCTTTGCCCGTGCATTCATCTCTGCTGCAGATCAATACAGCCCGGCAAACTTCTGTGTGGCTTTTGGAGGGTTTGGGGGGAGGGGGGGGGGGGGGGGGGGGGGGTTATAGAGTGCTATATTTCACTCCATTCTCAACTCTTTATATCACACTTTCGCAGCGTGAGACTTTGCAGGCGGCTGAGGAGTGGTCCCAGTCTGTGACACGCCGGCCTGGTGCCTCGTTTGGTGCCGGGGGATTTTATTGCGTTCCTCTCCCCGCCGCACAACGGCAGCTGATGTTTTGTTCCCGACTCCAGACATTTGACTGGTGCACTGAACAGATCCCAACGCAGCCGTCGCTGCCTCTCCAGATTTTCAAATTACAACAACAAGGCAGCCACTTCCACTTTGGCTTTATTAAGGTAATTTGTTATTGATTGGATCCAGCGTGGGCTCGCGCTCCGGCCGGTGGCAGCGTTTGCCTCCCCTGTGCCTGCGACCCCCCCCCCCCCACGCTCATGGCCATCAGCCCGCTGCCGTTGGCCGCTCCATTCAGCCCATTCTGAGGTTGCACTGCCTGAATGGGCCGTCTGTGCCAACGGCGTCGCCGCCGAGGCGTCGTCGTGCCTCTTCATTCCCGACGCATCTCCCTTTCTTCCTCGCGAGCGCGGCGGCGGCGGCCTTTGTTAGGCGGCGGGAGGCGAGCAGCCGCACTTCCCGTCAGCTGACCCGGCGGAGGATGCAGCGGACACCGCGGGGGCCGCAGTCGCTCGTTGGGCGGGTGTGTGTGTTCAGACGCGACCCTTCCTGTTGCTGCAACCACCTACATGGAGCCACGCTGTGCCAATAACTGCTGGCCATTAAAGGGAATAAACAAGGCTGTAAAACAAGGCTATGGCAAATTTAATGCAACACAGAGGCCGGAATCCCTCCCCTTTCGTGACTGATTTTATTTTACGATTGGCAATCAGTGAAACGGCGAGCGCCAGCGCGCTCCCCTCCCTGCCATTTTGTGAAACATTTGTTCCCACTCGCCAAAGGCCTCGGGTGCAGGGGGGACTCGCCGCCCCTCAGACGGCAGGTGAAACTTTCTGCCTGCCTAAATAATTCCCTAGCAGAACAATACGAGGGTCGACGGGGGCCGCGGCGACGGGCTGCAGCGTGGAAGTTCCAGCCCGTGGAGCGCGCACGTGCACGCCCACGTGCACACTGCAGCCGTGCTCCGCTGCAGCGGCAGCGTCCCCCCACCCCCCAGCGCGTCTGCCGTCGCTCTCCCGCTGCTTCGCTCGCTCTCGCGGCCGACTGGAACGCGGCAGAGACGGGTCGTGGAATCCGCCCGGCCGCGGAGCCATGTGGGCGGCGCGTTGGGCCGGTTCCTTATCGCACGCCGGGTATTTTACATCACGCCGGAAACACTACCTGGCGTCCAGATAAGCTGCACTTTGCGCTATTAGTGGTGTTTGCTCAGGTCACACCCAAGCCGAGACGAGGAAATGTCTGCCGTGTGGAAGAGGAATGCACCAGTGTGGGGCATGAGTAACAATCTAAGATTATTGGATTTCACATTTTAATTCCATTCCTCTTATTAAGAAAGTTAAAAAATAATAATAATAATTCAAGCATTGTTTTAACATTAAAATTCAGTTTTCTTTTTTTGTTGTTATGACTAATATTTTTTATTTAAAATCTACACACACACACACACACACACACTCGTCCCTTTCTGCTCTTTGTGAACAGGACTTGTCCTTATCAGTGCACAGCTGCAACACTATTTGGGAAAATATTCAATTTCTGTGTGACAGAGGAGAGAACCTGGGAGGCAAGGCTCTGAGCAAACAGCAGTTATTGCAGCTCTGCCATAGCAGCCGAGAGCAAGGCCTGCTTGGCAGAGAGGGGGGATCTGCGGACGTCTGCCAGGGGAAGGAGTAATGTCTCGGCTGGATTATAGGAGAGCGGAGCACATCCACACTTAAAAGCCTCCTTTTCCAACAAGACAGGGCTGTTATTTAGGGACGCTTGTGGGTAAACACACCAGAGCAATATATTTCCTCCATACAGGCGCTTGTTGTCCTTGACTATTGTGACTGTGTGAGTGAGAAAAGTTTTGATCCATGGGCCAGTGTTTCCCCTAACATAATTATTTTTTTTGGCATTTTGGGCTTTGGGCGTTCTCCAACATTCAGACTGACATTATCACAGTGAAGTGCAAAACTAGTAAAGCAGTCTTTCAGGACTCAACATTCCTGCTTTGTTGCTGCTGCTGTGCTTTAGATGTGGCCGCGACTGGCTGTCAGGCGATTTACATACCTTTGTGTGGAGTTACATGCTATTTAGCAATTAGGGGAAGTTTGCTGCTCCCGCAGAATAATGAATAGGAAATTTGGATCAGGCCGAGCTGGAAGGAGCGAAAACATTAAAAGCACACGTAATGTCTCAGGTGAGGGTTCAGCCTTTAAGTGTGTTCGCGCCGGTTTGATAAACGATTTTAGTCGGCGAATTCGTACAGCGGATGCGATGGATGCTGGTAACTGTGTGTAACGCTGCCAGCTATGTACACATTATGTGTATTAAGTGTATGTTTCATCTCATAGGCTCATTTAGCTTCCTGGTTCATTTGGAAGCTGGACGCTTTGATAAATGCTGTTTTATTCTACAGTGTTTAGTTGGGGAGAGTGGAAGCTTTGTTCTTGTAATGTCGTTGCCAAGTCAGATGGAGTTGAGCGTCTGGTCTGGGACTTTCAGAGGAATATCACAGGCATGGTAAGTTGCTAAAAACTAAGCTAATCAACAAAATAATTGTCTGTTCAATTGCTAGCGAGCCAGAGACATCAAACACAGGCGAGACTGGAAAAACAATCAAATTATCTCTTAATGATTGCTCACGCTGACAGATGAGCGCTGGTGAGTTGGGTTTGTTTGGAGGCGACATATGTGGGGCAGGAATGGAGTTCGCGCTCTGCCCGCTCAGAAGTATTCCGTGTACATTTTTATAATCTACATAGAGATCCATCATCACCTGTAATGAAAACAATTTTATCTTATGATGTGTGTTTTGGCATTGAAACAGAGAGAAGTGTATTAGTCTATTAATTTCCTGCAGTGAATCATGAATCCTGCTGCTTTTATTCTTGCAGTAGCCTCCATGTGTGGTCCACACAAAAAATGTTTCTGTTTCCTCCACAGACTTAAGTTTGGCCGTTATGTCAGCTCTGTGTCGCTCGCTCGCTCGCTCGCTCGCTCGCTCTCTCTCTCCCTCTCTCTCCTCCCTCCCTCTTTCTCCCTCTCGGTCTGTCCTTCTTTCTTTCTCTCAATGCGTACATAATGTCTCTGCGAGTGATTTAACCGCCCTTGTTGAAGCTCCTTCCAGTAATTGAACAAGCAGGCTCTGGGTGCTTTACAGGAAAACAATAGTCATTTTATCCCACATCTCCACTACGAAACCCAACAGAACGCTGTCCCACATTGGACTTTTACGGACTTGGAGGATCCGTGTTGAAGACAGGCATCAGGTTTGCTTTCTCTCCACCTACCGGGGAAAAAAAAAAAAAAGAACTGCAAAATGAACTGCTACAGCAACATTGGCGCTGCTAGGTTTGCATGCACGCGTCGCATGATTGGGATGCATGTCTTGCAAGCTGCACCTGAGGGTAAAGTGCAGCCTTGGGTGGTATTTAGTTGACTTAAGAAGCATGAACGCGAGAGAGGTTTGCTAATGATTAAACAGAAATGTGTTGCAATGCTCGGAGTAATAATTAGTACTTTTCCCCCTCATCATATTCCACTTATTAAATACAATTATTAGCCAATCTATTTCTATGAATATTTTTTTAATTACACATTGTCTTTTTCATTATTTTGACGGATTCTCTTCACATAATAATATGAAAATATACCTCACACCTTCATGTTTCATTGTCATTGCTTCAGGTTGGAATTTGTTTGCTTTTCTTGGCAGAACAGGGAGCTTTGATTGTGTTGCCGTGGAGCGGGATTGACCTTGTGTGTCAGACTCAGGTTTTTCCTCCGCCTTGCTTCGTACAGAGCGCTCTTGGACTGGAATGGCCTTAGGAGGAGTTGTTCTTGACAGAGATGCATTGTTTCGGGCGCCCAATAAACCACTGCACTGAGTGGCTACATCTGTGAACCTCATCTTGACTACAGTGCGGGGCTAGCAACAACACGGCAACTGTCACAGCTGCACCTGCTGCTGTCTCACTCCACAGCCTCCCCCTCTGTTGCCCATGGAGCCGCATCACTCTCCCCCCTCCGTGACAAGCCAGGGGCGGTGGTCTCTGTTTGGGGTCAATTGGAGAAGGGCATCTTGGGAAAACATTTGAGGACGAAATGTCAGTCCGGAGAAGAGACGTTAAAATAAAATATCCGCCCCGAGGACCCGTGTTTGCTTCCTGTGAAGCCTGGGTGTAAAATTCCCACCTGGAAAAGAGCGCGGGCTCGGTAGAATCTGACCACAGGCTTCATCCTGTAGCCCGTCTGCCCGGCTCCAGCTCCAGTGACCGTGTGGGGTCTGATACGACGGCAGGTTGTCTCTCTGTAATATTGTGAATGATGAATACAGATAAATGGAGCCGCCCGGCCTGTGTATTGAGGCCATTCAGAAGATGAGCTGATCAGCTAAGAAGAGATCCGCCAGCATTAAAGGCTTTTAAATCTCATGCTTGCTACGCCGCTGTCAAAAGGCACAGAGCTCGGATTTGCAGCTGGAGTAACATAACTAAACCTCTATTTTTGCTCACACTTTTATTTGCTCCAGTGAATACCTGAAGGGGCAAACAAGCAGCAGAAAATACCTCGCACACAGTGACTATCGAGTCAATTGTACATCATAATACCGCCATCGCGCCGCCGTAGAATAAAGATTATTAGAGGGGAACAATGCCAAGATGATTCCCAGCCAGGAGAAGTGATGCAACATGTCCACTTTTCTGCCAAATTGAACTCAGGAGTGTGAAAAGCAATGCAGGGACACGGGGAGCGGGGCTGAGGCGAATGCAGATAGTGTGGGATTAACACGGGGGAAGATTGAGCGGCGGTGGCCGCTCTTTACGGCTTTGCTTGTACAGCTGTGCCAACGCTGGCATCCGCCACTGCCTGGTGGCTCCAGCTCCTCCGGAACCGCCATAGCCAACATAAGCTGAACTACTATGGACCTCGTATAGAAAGGAAATGCAATGGGCATGATATACACGAGTGCTCTATAATGTGCCGATTGCATTGTTTTTTGCAGGTCTGCACCAACAATAAACTCACAAGTCGCTATGTGAAAGTTTTGTCAGTATGAGTGTCTAGTGCAGTAAACATTAGGAATGACGTATCACAAAACAAGTGTTTGTAATGAAAACGCTTAAGTGTGTACAACCTGATCTTCTTTGGAAGAAGGAACTACATATACAGGCTGCCCTAATAATTTATCATGCCTCCTCCTTCTAAATGAGGTGTGAGGCTCTGCTGGTGTGAATTCTGCTATAAATCACACATAGCCTGACTGCTTTATCCATTAGACCGACCTGTTTGTCTTATTCAGCTATTCGGTCCCTACCACTGGTTCTAGTAATTAAGATGAGTGTGAGAACTGCAGCTCCGACTTCACACCTGGTATTTTATCACTGCAAGTGAGATGTGAAAGAAGCGAGGAGAAGTGGAATTAGCCACCAAATGACAATGGAGCGGATGGTAGAGATTCCTCTGCATCAGGACAGCACAAGGTTCATCTTTTACGGCTGATAACACGCGCTTCGTACGTTTTGCCCTTAATCTTTATTATCAGCGATTATAAAGAGTTTCAGTAGCACCGTTACATCACAGCTAATCTAATACACTTTAAATGCTGCTGCACTCACTCTACAAATCACTGTGGCACCTAATTCATGGTTCTATCTAGAAATTGCTAAAATAATTGTTGCGTGATGAAGAAATGCATTTCATCGCATCACGATTCCTCAATAATTTTTAGACATAATAATTCTAGCTGTTTTAATCCGCAATTCTGTCAATAATAAAGTAGATGAATGTCTTGGACCTACCTGGAGGGCAAGTGTAAAAAGTTTTTGAGGTTTTACACACTGTTTTATTGGCTCACTCCAACTACATAAAAACAGACTATAAAAGCTGAAATGAGTTTTTGCAGCCCGCCTTTTTGGAGACAGGTGACGCTAACTGGTGGTAATTAATAAAACACCAAAGCCGTTACAGCGCCCGGTGTATGGACGCTTGTGTTCTCCTGAGGACCACAGCTAGCTTAATTAAAGCCAACCTATGTATCTGACTTTATGAATCACCCAGCGATGGAATCAAAGCGAGGTTAAACCGTGACTGGACTCGAGCAGCGAGCACTGCATCTGTGCCTGGCAACACGTGTTTCATTTTTAGCCTCAGCATCAGCAGCTGAACCGATGTGTTGAGTGCTTTCCTGTAGTAGCTGATGGAAACGGGGTGGGGGGGGGCGGTGTAAAGAGGACAGTCTAACGGGGAGGGGGCGCGGGTGCTTTTTTTTTTTTTTTTTTTTTTTTTTTTGTGGTGGCAAAAAGTGGAGCCGGTGGCATTTCCGTCATTCATGGGCCCGAGCTGATTACTAGTGGGTCTAGAGTGGGCTGCAGGATGCGACTCCTGCGGCCATTACCATCAGCACCGGGCCCGGCGGCGCCGCCGCGAGGCCGGGACCCGCCTCCAGGAGGGAGAGGTGCGCTGGGCTCTGACCGGTAACATGTTGCTGAGAGTGGAGGTGAGCTTGTGTATTTTCCTTAGCTATTTAGCGTGACTTTTAAAGACCAGGCCCCTGTGAACCCCGGGAGCGCGGGCTCCGTGCTGGAGCTGAAACGGAGCTACTGGATGCAGTCAGTCAGAGTTGTTCACTGCTGCCGACGCGCAACGCAACGCCACGCCTCCTCACTTTACTGTAAAATAAGATGCAGAAAAAGAAGGGGCTTTTATTCTCTCACCTGAAAAGGTTCATAGGTTCCTCTGGAAGCGGGGGGGGGGGGGGGGGGGGGGTGCAGACGTTACCTGAGGACAGAGCAGAAATATGCTGAGGCTCCCAGCTGCATAGTTGGCATTTAAAATTCAGCAGAAGTTAAACATCTTGCGCCAAGACAAAAATGTGTAATGAAGCTTTCATAACACGATTCATACAACTGGAGCAGGAATCGCCCCAAACAAAAGGACTAATTGACGCTGTGGATATTTTGGTGTAGAAATCACAAAAGGACGACAGTGACGAAAATGTATCAGTTGGGGAGATTTCACATCTGGGTTTAAAGTGTATTCGCTTCTCTTTGGGTTTATTCACTGCTTTTCATCCTTTTTTAATGTAAATTAAATACACACACACACACACACACACACACACACACACACACACACACACACACACACACAATTAACTTGCTTTTCTGTATTTTGCAGTTGATTCTGTTGCAAATAGTGAAACCAAGTGTAGTTCACGTCAGGTGAGCATGACACTGATAAATGACGTGGCAGCCATTTCAATGGTGGAACGTCTCTTATCCGTGGCGTCGTCGCTCAGAGGGAGCGCCCTCGTGGAGCCCCCGCCTTCCCTTCGCCGCCGCGGGACCTTATCGCTCGCTCCTCGTTCGCGGCGTTTGTGCCGCCGTCATTTGTGTAACGTGGAGCCGTAGCAATTACCCTCCGCTGGATCAGCGACGCAGAGCGGCCAGATTAGGATCGCTGCCCGTCCTCGGGTTCAGGGGTGCGACCCTGCCGTCGCTGGGCACGGCGCAGGATCGGCCTCTTCCCCAGTTTGTTTGGGAATATGAGTCCCTTTGGTATTCAAAACAGGAGGGTCTCGTGACAGGGGAGATAATTTCCCGGTGAATTTTATCGCGGCCTCTCTCTCCTTGTGTCTTTAGACTCCCTGACTTTGGTCCAGTAATTCAGAGGAAAAAAAAAAACCCACACACACACACACACACACACACACACACACACACACACACACACACGACCCCCTCCCCGTTTGTTATCACAGAATAGCAAACACACATTTAACATACACAAGGTGCAGAAGCAGTGATTGCTGTATGTGCTGTCCCGCGGTGGGTGGCAGGGGACGATAACATAAGCCACAGATTCATTTACATTTTTATTTTTTTTAATCATGTCAAGTCAGAATCGTGGTCAGTCGGGAGCCGGGAGAATATTTTTGAAAAGAGGTGTTTTTGCCCACGCGCTTTCAAACAAGCCACTTTCTGCGTGGCGTCCGTTTCTTTTTAGTCTTTTATCTTTTAATAGTGTCCCATCAGTCCGGACGGCAAGTGTTGGCTTCACTGAAACTTCTCCCTGTGTCCTAAAGAGAGAGGCCGATCCATTGTACAGTGAGCGGGGGGGGGTCCTAGAGCACCTTAGTTATTAAAATAGGGGAACAGAATGAGCCAATCTGAGCTTGTTTGCATCACAATTCCCCACACGGTGCTGATGTTATGCTAATGAACGCCGCGGAAAGAGCCCCGGCCCCAAAACTGTCCTCTGCCTTTCACGGCGGTGGGTGGGGCGGGGGGTGGGAGGGCACGGAGCAGTGACACCCACGCCGCACAAGGAAGCCTAATGATGCCGCCTGGAAATTCAAAGCAACTTCAATTACTGATGCTGCGTCTCCCAAATCCTTTTTTTTTATTTTATTTTTTTCAACCCCCACTCCCATTTTTAGAAATGTGTCATGTTTGTGTGCACTCGTGCTTGTAGAGAATCCAGCTAAATGCCTTTTGGACGTTTTGAGTGTTTCTTAAAAAAGTAATATACCTTCATCAGGTCTAACAAGCGCCATTACCTGTCAGGGCAGTGCTGAGGGGAGACAGTGAATGCCTCGTGGAGGGGCTACACCCACTTCTTTTGTCTGAGCTTCCTGACGAGATGCAGCTATACCTTGTTTTAGGCTGAGACACCCCCCCCCACGTCAGACAAAGGCATCTGTGCCATCTTTCAGATTGAAAATAGATGCGGCAGCAGCGGGGTGAAGTAGGCTGCCGTCGATGCTGCTGGAGTCATGTAATATTCTGCGTTAAGGGCAACGTCCCTGCGCTGTTCGCTATTTTTTACCAGGACTCAGATTATGCGCTGCCCCTTGTTTTTGCCTGTGTTTGTCCTTCCTCCGAGCTGTGCAAAGGTTAAAAGCCCCCAATTACACCCGAGGGCGACCACGTTATGCACGGCGCCTGTAATCTGACGAAATTAGCAGCCTCCAGAAGTGGAAACGTCCGCTTCTTCCCAGATCCTGCTTTTTAGGATTAAACGTAGCACCTTCCTCGCTGCTCTCCTGAAACTTCAGCGCGTGTCAGCAGGAAACTATAGCACCTATGCTTAAGTGCCATTATGAGGTGAATCCAGGTAAAAGCTGTGATTAAGACGCCATTAAATACCAGTCAAAGGAGAAGCCGTAACTCAACAAGCACAGCAAACAAAGAAGCGGGGGATTTTAGAGCTTTCAGACAATTGAGGAGTGGATTGTGTAAAACGGGCTATGACTCAATTTTTCTTTTTTTTTTGGGATGGTTCGTTCCGTATAAGCCAAGGATTTACTCGATGATGAAGCATGTATTTCAGCGAAGGAGTTAAAACATGGCTTCTGTCTTTTCCTCCCAAAGATAATTGCTCACTTTCTCTTCAGCTCCTCATTTCCCAGCCGAGGACAGACGAGGCTGAGTGGCGCTCGCTCCCCACCTGTGCCCCTTCCATTTCACATGTCATCGTCTCCTTTACCTTCTTCATGTTTTGTGTTTGCTGCCCACCGCCTTAAAAATTAATCATGCTGTTTAATAACGCCTCACGATCACAGTGCATTATTGATGTGAGCTTCTTAATAGGAGATGGAGGACGGAGACGGGGCTTTTTTGATGGGGGAGGGTCACAAGCTGCTTAGTGGTGCACATCCGCATAAATACAACAACACATACTATCATAGACTAAAACCCGGCCTTGGGCCTTTTTCTGTGAACAGACATGATATTTTGAGTGGCAACACAAAAAAAGAAGTTACACAAGCTGCAGAAGGCAGTAACACATTTTCTGTGCCTGTGACCCCTGTGAACCAATCTCTGACCTCCACTGTTTATTTATTTGCTCGCTGTGTTCCGGACACTTTCCTCCTGACGCCCAGTGGTGGAGTGCGGCGGCCAGAGCTTCGGCCGTTCCCCCTCTCTTCCTCGCTGCATTATTTTTGCATGAACGCAACAATGATGCACTCGCGCTGAAATTGAGAAGATGAGTTCGGGGCGAGCGTTCGGAGCCGAGTGCGGCGCCCGCTTCGTATAATCCCTGATCTGTTTTGACTAATTTAGCCGTGGCAAACGGGATCACACAACAAATGTTTCTTTTATGGTGTCCTAATGTGCTCTCAGAGCAGCAGTATTTATGTGCACGTGCTAATTGGATTGGCTCCTCTGGACACAAGCGCGTCGCCTACATATTGCATTTGCTGCGCGTCCTCCAAGGTGAGCCGCGCTGTGTCAAGGACTTATTGGACTTGATTGACAGGTACTATCACCACGAGATGTCCATATAATGGCAGGGCTCCCAATTCTGACCTTCCTATTTATCTTGCTGTATTAATGTCAGCCTATTAATTCCTAAGCGGAGGAACACTTAGCAAAGACACCGTTTAACGGCCCGGGCTGAATCATCCTTATCTCAGCGGACCTGAAAGGAATAGTTTCGCGCTATCAGCGGGTGGAAATGACATTTTGAAAATTTCATTCGAGATAATCCACTTCACTTCCCAGTAAAACATGAAAATTACACGTAAAAATGTATGGAGCCCGCATTAAAACTTTGTTGCCGTGGTAAATCATCGGGCTATAATCCGCGCGGACAGGCAGGTGTAGGTATCTTTCGGCTCTAATAGGATTTTTGCGGCATTGCTAAAGTGATTTCGAGGCTATAGATTTAATATGGAGCGCATTCAGACGGAGGACAATGCTGCAGGAAGCAGCCTAAAAACATACAACCCATTATCAGTCGGGAACTTCATATCTCTCACGTTTGCAGCATGTTTGCTGCCGAGGCCATGGTCTGGCTCCGGACTGCTTTATTTAGAGCCGTACGTCCTGAGCGAGGGAGCGGGGAGCGCTCCCATCCATTAATTGAGTGGCTCGTAAAAATGATAAATGACGAGCAAGGAGCGTGACGGGCACGAGCGCGGGTTCTAATGCCACGGCGTGGCCGGCGTGAGGCGCGTCCAGTGACTCATCTAATCTAAACATTATGATCCATAGATTAAGAAACAATTGTTTTCACGTGGCGGCGAGATGATGAAATGGGCCGGCTGATACGCCGAGTGGACAGCCCTGCTCATAATGGGTCTGGACTAAAAATAAAGCCTTATATAACGCAAACGCTCGCCTCCATCAAGCCTTGTTTCCCGGTCCCGTCCCTCCTTGGACCCCCCCCCCCCCTCAGCGAGGAGCCCGGCCGCCCCGCGGAGCGGCGTGCGTGTTTGACCCGCTGCTTTACTGGCTGAACTGCTCCTGTCGGGACCCGCGTCCGGGGGCGCCAGCGGTCACGCAGCGCTGGGCCGGGCCTCATTCAGCTCCTCCGGCCCAGCGCTGCTCTCAATCATCCCCCCAGCAGAAGGGGTCAGCCTGTGATTCCTCCCTGTCCCATATCTGACTCAGTGGGGCTCCAGACTCATCCGATCACCGGCCCAGTCTCTCCCCTCTGGAGTGCGAATTTTCTGATTTACGCTTGCAAATTGTACATCTTCAGCAGTGTCAAAGCAGGAATGCAATCTCTTTTGGGAATATATTTCCTCCACAGCTGAAGCTGAGTGTTCTGTGACTGAGCTCTGTGTCCCCAGGTATTTCAGTTTTTCCCTCAAAGTGGGCATGAGAAACAGAGATAAGAGAAGTCTTATAGTATGTATGAATTCATGTATGAGGATGCTGTTGGGAAAACCCAAAAGAAACTGAATGAGTTCCCGCCATTCAACATGTGGTGGTCTGTTGGTTCTGATTTACATTTCAGTGAATCTCCGGCCCCATATTTCCCTTCCTTTGCATCCCTGTGATGTTCCGTGACAATTAACATCCCGAGTCTTTATTGAGGTTTGTTGAAAGCTCAGGGGCTAATTCAGGGGTCAAGCAAGCCTTGCAAGCTGTCAATCTTGTATTGTAACTGGAGCCCCCCCTCCTCCACTCGGGGTCTTTATTCTGAGCTCCCCCTCCATTCTCCAAGACCTCATTTAACAGAATGGCCCAACTCTTCTCCTATTCTCCCGTGGCCCTCTAACAGCTAGAGAGGCACAACCAGGAGCTTTGTCTCACGAGCCGGCATTCTTTCACATCTGTCTCTTGTTTTCAGACCCCCGCTGCATTCAAATTTCAAACTGTCCTTTTCAATCAACCCTCCTCCACTTCCTTCTAATAACCCCCTTCCTCCCAGTTACTAAGCCTTTTTTTTTAAAGGAGACCAACTGGGTTCCAGCAGCTCCCAGTTTCGTCACCCAGTTGTCAATTATAAAGTGTTCTGCAGTTTATTGCAAATCTATCAAGCACACATATGTTTAAAGCCTCTGGGCCGACGCCCCTGTGGCTCCTCCATTTCTCAGAGTACTTAAACATCTGTCTGCAGTGACTTCATATTTAGCCAAAACAGTGTGACGCCTGTTGACAATTTAACAATCTGTGCTTAACAATCAGACGACGTCGCCTCGATCGCGCGCCTCGTAACTTGGAGGGAGGCGCGCGGGAGGCGGGGGCCCTTTATCATCTGTCCATCCCCGGCGCAACGACATCACACCCAGGCTGAGGACTATTTAAGAAAACAGTCAAGGTGTAATCGCTGGCAGTTCCAGTTACGCGATGGAGACAGAAAAGAAGCCTCCAGCTGAGAGGGGAGACCTCAGCGTTTTTAATGAGGAGAACGGCAGTCAGGCAGTCTTCCTCCGGCTCGTGCCTTTGGTGTCTCAGCATGTTAAACACTCCCAGCGTGATACAAAATATATTAAAGTATAGGACTGTTATCATCGATTTACAGAACACCCATCCCCGCGTACGAGGGATCTGCATTCGGCTTTTTTTTGCACGGCAGGGGGTCTCGGCTGCCTTGGAGGCAGAACTGTTTAAAGGCATCTTGTCTTTGTCTTCACATTCTGACATGGGAGGTCTGTTGAGCGCGCCGCCTCTCTTTTACACTAAGCAAAGATGACAGGGAGGCAAGAATAATCATATTGATTCAACACTGTTATCTCAGGCAGAGAATTATAATAGTTTGTTTACACATGTAAACATGAACACCCGCAGACTCCAAAGCGACTTACAGATATGGTGGATACAGTTGTAGTTCATTTAAGCTACGTCGTTGTCGTGTGAGGTAGGTTTTGTGCCTGGGGTTAAGGAGGTGGTGGGGTTTGATCCTCGGCATTAATGTGTTATATTATAAGATGGCCATGCACAGATGCTTGTGAATATCACGCTATGGTCTCCACTATGTCGCCTCACGTGCGCCGGGCGGCAGCGTGTACTTTGATTCTGTGCAGAGGTCACGGACTGAACCAGATGCACGGCGGATGGAACCGCGTGTGATAAAAGCAGGACAGGGCTGCGGGCGAAGCAAACCTCATCCCATTGAGTGACAGTGAAACAAACGCGAAGCTACAGCCAACACCTCGAGTGACGGAGCCGCCGCGCCGTAAATTTTCATGTTCAAAAACTATCAAGACCAAGCCAAACATTACTCACATATATATATATATATATATATATATATATATATATATATATATATATATATATATATATATATATATTATATATTTTTTTATTATTATTTATTTATATATATGCTGCCCGACATTCTCATCATAATAATATTAGGGAGCTTCCGTAGGTTCAACCACACCTTAATCAAACAGCGAGTTTCAAACTAAATAACTTTCATGATTCGCTTTCCTATATAATGGTTGAATGGGGCCGTCGCGTATGCATGTGTGATGTTAGCGGCGCCTAAGTGAACAAACCAGCGAGAGCTCGGACGTGAGCGCGGGGATGAAGATCCTGCAGGATAAACACCGGCCGTGCAGCTTTATGCTGGAGACAATCTGCTTAAGGCCTCATTACGCTGCGTGGACTCTTGGTGTAGGCTGATTACGCACAGCCTCCAGCTTGATAAATTTAATTGATGCCACATGCACTTATCAGCTAAAGAATAAGTGTTAGGGTTTTGCTGGAATCCAATATATTGTGATCCGTGATCAACTTTCATTTGTCGAGTTATGTGAGTGCGCATTATTCCATTGAAACTAAATACTCTGTGGCTGCAGCAGTCTGCTCCTGTTAACCTCCACTAAATGGCTCTAAAATTAGAGGTCTCAGGTGAGGCTTAATGTCACACTAGATGAGCTGATTATGGCGGGCTTAATTATAACTTTGTTGGCTAATGTGTGCGCGCTGCATGTTTTCTCAGTGATGAATTCGAACGCTGTCTGAGAAGCCAGGCAAAACGGATCGCAGGCGCTCCGGCGCGAGGAGCCGGCCCCAGACGGTGCGCTGCTGTACGTGACCAGCGCCGTTCCTCGCCGCCGTTCCAGCTCCCGTCCTCTCGTCAGACGCTCGTGTGACGGATCGCATTGGGCTCGAGCGCGGGGGGGAAAAAAAAAGGAATGTTGTTTTTGAATGTGCTAAAACAGAAGTAGGAAAAAAAAAACCCAGTTTCTAATGGGGTCCTGCGAGCCTTGTTGCCAGAGTGATGCCATATCCCACGGTGAATGTGCTAATGGTTCATGGGAGCGCGAGGACCGAGCTCAGCCCAGCAGTGTAAACACACAGACAAAAGGGAGCCGTTAGCGGCGGGGAGCGCATGCCTGGGCGTGCAGGTAGGCGTTGGGTTTCAGTCGACGCCGCTCCGCCACGGTATCAGTGACGGGGAGGAGGCCATTTGCTTTTGTAGCCAAAGAGAGCAAAAACAAACATTCAAACAGACTCGCACTGGAGCGGCAGGTATGGATGAGGTGGGGAGGGAGGATTCTGCTTCAGAGGGGTGGGGGGGGGGGGTCAGGACGGGGAGATAAGGCTGTTTGTGGTCAGCTACAGCGCGGAGGAGTGACCATTGGCTTTGTTGGTTTGCTCGTCCGGGCAGCGTGGAGACGGGGAGAGTGAGTGAGGAGGGGAGGGAGGTCCACTTGAAACGGAAGCACTGTTACTTTTCAACCTGTCCTTGAGCAGAAGTTGCTCCAGTTGTGTTCCATCCAAACAACACGAGTAAAGAAATACCTTGCATTCATAAACGCTCAGACTGGTCACGGTGTGTGTTTGTAGCAGAAACATCCTGGGACAGAGCTGTGATCAGGTCAGTGGGAGCCGGGGGGTGTGTGTGTGTGTGTGTGTGTGGGGGGGGGGCAGTGCTGGCATCGCCCCCTCCCCACTAGTGAAAGGGTTAACGTTCAGCTGCTTTTAACAGATTTCCCTTCTCAGGAGGGGCTCATTTTAGAGGCTTGCGTGGGTTCGGATCACTTCACGGCTTGACGTTAGTCACATTTCTGCCGTCGCCGCCGTGTGATGAAACATGTGTCAAGGCGACTTCCTTTGTGCGAGAGTCCGCGCGTGCAACGACCCCCGTCCCTGAACTGATCACGTGTCGCCGTCTGCTCCGCAGGTGACGCGATCGATGATGAGCTTTTTGGGAAGCGGCCGGTTTGGACCTTTTTAACCACCAGCCTTTCGACCGCCCCAGCGAAGCGCCGCCGCCGCCTCCACGCCAGACGCCATGGCCAGCTCCCTGTGGAAGCTGCACATCCTCTGCTGGTTCCTCATCACTCTGGCCCAGGTCAACTCCACAGAGGGTAAGTGCTCACGAAACAGCCACGTTTGTTGCCTCTAAAACCCCCATAACGTGAGTGAAATGGGGGCTGTTTTGGGCTCCGTGACGAGCAGCGCCAGCAGGAACCGGGCGACTCGCCATTGTCTTCTTCACGATGGCAGCGCGCGGTCAAATTGTGAGTCAGGCCACTGGTGCTCCTCTGAATGCAGGCGCTGCTTGTGTAAGTAATGCAGCTGTGAGGACAGTGGGCACAGGCGCATGGGGGATAATCTTGAGTGGTTTCATTAGTTGGTAAATTGTGAGTTGTCTGAGATTTTCTGCTTGAAAGCGTCAGTTGTTCCCAGTGGCATCAGAGCTGGATCCATTTGTAAATTCCTCACTAAAATGTTCTGTCTCATGGCAGGCGCACACAGATTTCACACCTCGCAAAGAAGCTCGACTGTGTTTTAATCATAGGACGTTTAGCTTTGATTAAATCACTGTCAGCTGTGTAATAATCAAAAGATTTATGCCTCTGAACCATTGCTAGTAACCGGCCTCCTGTAAATATTGATGTTAAAACTAAACAGAGGTCTATTACTTTCATGTCTAATGACTTGATTAAGAGCCGTTACCAATTTGCTCCGCTGGTGCCAAACGTTGAAGCTCCTGCCAACTGATCCATAAACCTGCTTCGCTCATTATTGTTGAAACTCAGTAATGTTGGATTATTGATTAAAGTTTGGGCAGTAACGATTTCTCAAGATGCTCAATTCCCACATTTCAGTCACTGCGGTGTAACGTATACGACGCCGTATGTCTTTCTCACGTGTCGGCCGGTCTGAGCAGTGTGTGGCCTCCGTGGACGTCGGTGGATTCAGGAAACAGAAAGTCGCACAAGATCTGCTCCGAGCGAGTGCCGCGGTTGCCCTGGTTTCGCCCGGCGAAGTCGTCTGGCAGCGGGGGGCGGTGGGGGGGTGGGGTGGTGTAGGCCAGCGAGGGACTCTGATGCTCTTCAAACGTCTAATGGCTGCTCAGAATGGATCTACAAAGAGCGTGCCTGCATGGGTTATAAGGCACTGATGGAGTAAACAGATAAGATAAGCCGAGAGGAAGTGTCCACTCCAGACTGGGAGGAACTGTTGACGGTTGTCAGTCACCTTCTCCTCTCGTCGGCTCCCCCACCTCCCCCTCCTTCCCATTTCCCATCTCAGCCTCACAGATCAGCCCAGAAACAGTTCATTACAAACAATATCCCCAAGTAAACATGCTTCATTAAACTGCATCTACTCCTAATATCTTTTTAATGCATTTTTATAATTGAATTAAATGGGTTAGTGGAATGCTGTAAATAGTTTAAAGTTTGTTTTCTCCTTCTTGTTTCTTGCATTGGAAGAAGGATGTATTAATGCAGCCTCTGTCTGTCTGCCCCTGACCTCCTTCTATACAATGCACGTCTCATCCTCCACATCTGACTCCACTAGCCGGACTCGTCTTCATGAGTGTTTCTGTTCCGAGCCTGAAACCGAGCCTTTCATCTTCTATTTCCTTTATCTTCTCCATATGAAGAACTGGCCTGTGCACATCCACAGCCCCAGCAGCCCAGTCACTGACATTAGCTTCTGATATTGATTTGCCTTATTATTTTAATTATGCTGCATAGACGGCATTGTGTTTTATACACAGAAAACCCCAGTGCCTCAAGCACTTTGGCCTAATGGCAAGGAATTGTTATACTCTGCCCTGTTACTGTGCAGTTCTTATAAACAGCAATATATTCACTGCAGTTTTGTGTAGAGTCATGACACAGTTTTTACAATTTTATCCACAGTTTAGCTGTAATATCTAATTTTATATGCTGGGATTGTTCAAAGGTCCTGAAATATAAATTTGAGCCAGTGGTGTCACAGTGTGCCCGTAATCCTAATCCCATGAGGGCTCTGTTATGACACAGATACCTAGATCAATAAAAGCATGAACGTGGACATATTGACCAGATGTTATGTGGGGATTTGGTTTTAATAAGCATTTCACTTATCTTCCCAATAGATAACAATGATCACACTGTGGAAAAGTTAACCGGTTCAATTAGTCAGAGTTGGGTTTACCAAATCTATAAAACAACTATTCAAAGTGACTTCTGAACAAACGGACGTGGGCGTTTACCAAGAAGAGTCTAACAGATGTGTTTGAGTTCGATGTTCGGAGGAGCAGAATGACGTGTTCTGGGGTTTTGCTAATTCCAAAGCACAGACGTCAGTGCGCTGCTCCCGTGCTCATTTCATTATGACAATTCATCCTCATATAGGTTCTCGAGAATGTGAGTCATCAAATGAAATATCAAACAAAACATCAAATAGAAGCTCCCACAGCACAGTGGATGCTGTAGGTCAGAACGTAGGAGACATATATGTCACTTTAATCAGAATGCTTCCCTCTGACCTGCTTTGAAATAGATGTACATCAGCACAAGTTTGCCCTCTGGCATTAGAAGGGATCTTCTTTGAAGGAGCAGGTTTATTTCCTTTTGTCCTACTAGTGTCCTCTGCAGACGTCACCATAGCAACCCAATAAAAAATGAGGTGAAGGTGTAATTTATAAAGTAATATTATGTGTCCTGTTTTCTCTGCAACATGTAAAAACAGTGATAATTTCAAATTGGCTCGCGTGTCGTCCAACATAATTTAGTCAAGTGTGATGGGGTTGAAAGGGCTTATCTGCATCAGCGACAGAATAACAATTCACACAGAGCTCGGCCACGCGCTCTCTTCAAAGGCTTTCATGAAGATTGTTAGAATTACAGCGAGGCAGAACAAGAGCAGAGCAGAGATAGTGTGTCAGCGAGCGGGGAGGGCAGCGCCACGGCGCCATGGATCAGGAGCAAACCCGTCCACGTTACCTTCCTCTGCCGTTTATTCCTCCAATTTGTTGATTTGCATCTTCTTTTGGAGGCTGCAACCACTGCCTTTGAATAAATAATCCGACCAACTACCGTGAACTAGGTCGCGGGGATGTCTTTGTAACCATGACCGTGGTTTTCTTTAGGCTGCGTGTTGTTACTGTGGGGGTCTGTCTGTGATATAAAAGCTACGTTTCACTGTCACAACTTGTGCGAGCAGGCCTGACATAGAGAATCCCCCGTTCGCGCCGCACACCCTGAAACCACGCCATTGTTTCCCTTTAAAGCTCCAAATGTTTGAAGTACTTGAGATTTCTCAAGGGCAACAGGAAAGGGTACCTTTAAAAGTCCTCTTTCTGCCGCATGTGAAAGGAAGAGAGAATAGACTTAAAGCCTTCATCCCAAAGTGAATGGAATGAAACAGACAATCAAGGTGTTCTGAAATGTAATTACTGGAAGTAAAAAGCCCAGGGCTTAATGTGAGCCAGAACCTGGAAGAACAGGATCGAGCATCCCCCGGTGCTCCGCCACCACCTCCTTGCTCTGGTCACCCTTTTCTTTTAAGCACGGACTCATATTTATATGGCCTCGCGTTCGTGTACTGTTGGGTCGGGCTGACAGGTAAATCCAATAATGCCGGGTCGTCAGCACCGGTGCTTTCCATTCTCTCCACTAGGGGTCTGACTGAAGACGGTATGAAACCGTTCTGAAAGCTCCAGCGTATTAGCATTGGAGGAAGCGCAGACAACCTGCCTCCTCTTTGAAGTACTGGTTTGTGACGCAGTTGAGCGCTGGGAAGAACAAACCCTGCAGAACCCGTTCCCCTATCTCTACGTTTTGTATTTAAGGTACTTTTAAGGGCTTTCAGACATGTCTCGGGTAATTAGTCTCTGAAATGCCGACATGTCAGTTGGGTTTTTCCAAGCTTAAAGCGCAGCTAATTTTGGAAAGACCAAATGGTTGAGGCTAAAGGGGAGAGTTTTTGTGTCTTCGGTAAACAGAGCGTGTTGGTTTCGTCTTTCCTCCTCTCTCCTGATGTCATCTTGGTTGTTTGTGGAATTCGGCTTCCCGTGGAGCCAGGCAGGCGTGGGGCCTGTGTACGGAGGCCTAGCATGCTGTCATGTCTCTTTCATCGCCAGCCAGGCTTGGCCAATAAGTAGATAAGGAGACAATGACTGGGAGAGCAAGCAGTGGCAAGGTGTAACCACAGCCCCCGGGTCTCCTCCCTGCAGAGCACTTCAAATCCTCATTAGGATTTTCAGCAAAGGAAGGAGGGATTTTCTGGATTAGGCCTCTGTCACAGTTGGCTCCAGGTTGGTGTTTGTCATGCAGGAGCTCGGTGGAGGTCTGACATCTCCTCACCCCTCTCCCCTCCACCCAAACACGGGCCCTCCCACCACCTGCCTCTCGCGGCACATAAAAGATGTTTTGCTCACCCAGAATTTATAAAACTCAATTATTAACTGCCCTCGCCAAAACCTTTTAATGCCATTCCAGTGGCTTATGTTGGTGTCTGTGGGTTTCGGCTGCTGCGTCAGCGTTCTCCGTAGCGATTATATATGCAGAGATCACCTTGGAAAGCATCATTAGTTTGTTGTTTGCAGCCGCTGACCATAATCTGTGCCGTGACACCGCTGCGGCAGATCAGTCGGGAGAGATAGAACCTCGTCTCGGTCCCCGCTCTTTCCTCCGGTGTCAGCTGCCGCAGGAGGAGCTCTAAAGCCGGATGATTTATTGTTTTACAACTTAAGCTGCAGGTCTTCCTCTATGGAAGCTGTGGCTATTTGTTTAAGCAAGTCTTTGGGACTTCTGACGAAAACAACAGGACTGTGATTCTCAACATGTGGCTCATCCTCTAACGCTGTAATTGGGTTTCAGAACGGTTCGCCGTGACAGAGCCTCAGACTTGGTGTGAAACCTACCTTCTCCCGTCGTCCTCAGCGGTTCATGGTTTTTGGATAATGGGCATTGGGGCGAGGGCCCACGAGGCCCTCACTGGGTGGGATCTCAGACACCCTCGATTAGTCATCTACCCACATGTCCCTGTCTGCCTCGTATTTTACCGTCATGCTTTGTCTAACTTTGTTCTTTACCCAGTACGATCATGTGGGCTCCTAACAAGTATATCCCAAACAATCTACACAACAATGTTCCGATAACCAATTGAGTCTCCTCGTCTGAATCCAAAATATGGGAAAACAAACATGACTTATCAGTCTCCGGTGCAGTGGTCTATAACCAAAGACCTATTATTCATGGAGCATTTATCGTTTTGTGCTCTTGTTGGCTCTGTCTGATTCGGCCGCGGCAGCTGTGACTAGCAGTATGTGGGCATCTTCGCATAAGCAGGCCTCGATTTGTCAGAGATATGCATTTTTGAAGTTGTGTTTTTGTTTGCTCCTGTTTGTTTGTGGGGGTAGAATAAAAAAAAAAAAAAAAGTGGCTTTAACTTACGTTTGCCAGATTAGATTTTAAAGCTGCTGCTGGTATATATCGTGAAGAAAAAGAGAAAAATGGAGCAAAATACCTGAAGCTACCTGTATGATAAAAGAAATAACACAGGCTCTTTGGCGCTTTGATATTTTTATGTTGCTGGAGCCTGTGTAGTGGACATCAAGGACTGCAGACAGACCTCACGCAAGGACTGCTGATGAAGTGCTGTCTGGAAGGGCGGACGAGGAGAATGTTTTTGATTATCCAGCGTGGATGGTGATTCAAACAGGAACTGGGCTGTTCGACACAAACGAAGCCGCTCAGCTGGTCAAAGGGCAAATCTAGTTTGCTTCCTGTCTGCTACTGTAATGCTATAACATTTACGGGCGATTAGACGGCGGTGGCGGGTCGCATGGAGCGTGGCACCACATACCGCATCGCTGGATTACATGTATTTATCAACGTGAGCAAATTCAGCTGGCGCGCACCTCCTGGTTTGAGCCGAGGGAGGAGTTCGCTCGAGTGGCCTTGTGAGAACTGCCATTTATGTAACCGCTGGCTCACGCGCGCGGGTTTTCCATTTCCTATCAGTCGGAATACGTAACGCAAACAACAACAATCTGCAGGTGTTGGGGGGTTAGGCAGGCAATCACGTCTTCATTGTGAGGCCGCCGCTGAAAGGCACGTTCAGTGTGGGCTCGGCCTGGATGTGACAACACACTGCAGAGCACGTAATGACACACTCTGTTAGCACAGTGTAATGTATCCAAAGGCTTATGATTTCACAGACTTTGCAGTTAAGAGTCAGATGCAAGATATCCCTGCATGCCCTTAGTGGAATCCTCTTTGTCCTCTTGCTTTCAGTCCTGATTTAGAGCAGCTATAAATCCTGAGGAGACTCCTGTAAACGAGGGGTGGTGAAACTACGCCCATAAATAAAAAGGATTTGGGAGCTTTTGAAGGAAGCCTGAGTGCCCGTTTAGGAAGCTTGTTAACTCGCAAAGTTGCAGCAGCCTAGTGAGCATTTTCCTCTTTTGTTTAACCGTCTTGAAGCCGTTTCTTTCTAGTTAAGCTTGTTTAAAACCCCATCAAATGCGGCCCGTTGAAGCCCGCTGTCAGTCAGTAACAGTTGTTTAAGCTTGTCGCCTCGTTTTCTTAGGTTACTGCTTGGAGTGAAGCAGTGTAGGTTTACCCCTCGTCAAACATAACACATGTCAACTCGGGCCATTTGTGCACTGGACAACTTGACCCCGCTTTTGACCTTTTGAGTCATTATGACCCCTGAGTGGGTCCATATGTCAAGGACTCGGGCCTCACTCTGAAGTAAGTGATGGGCTAAAAAAAATAGTCATCAAATACAGTTTTCCCCAGTTGAGTCTCGGTATCAAATGAATCAAGCCCTCTTTAGAAACAAATGCGTCTTTTATGATACTGACTCAGCTCAGCTGGACCGTTGCCTCTTGCTTAATAGTTGCTCTAGTTCCCTAATTTCCATCACACACGCGCGCACCCCCCCACATGTCCCCAAATTATTTTTAAATAGCCAACAAGCAATAATTAAGGCCGATAAGCATGAGAGACATCTGATAAACCCTTAAATGAGAACTTCAAAGTGCCCCCTGCTGTGACAGTGTGAGGGCTGGAAACAGATGGAGGAGCGAGAATGCAAGGAAGCAGCCTTAGTCTGAGGCCGTGGTTCAAACGAGGTTAATCCAAACCTAAACGTGTCTAATAAAAATGTTGAGGAGGGCGGGCGAGCTGGGCCTTTTGAATGTTATAACAATCACTTCATTGGAGGGCGAAAAAACATACACAAGATGGCAGGTCATCCAGATAACAGCCAAAAAATCCCTGATGAACTGAAATGAGAGCAATTTTTTTATGTAAAAAAAATCTTTTATCAGAAAATAAATAAATACTGTATTTTTCGCCATATAAGACGCACCGGCATTTAAGACGCACCCAATTTTAAAGGAGGAAAATCTAAAAAAAAAAAGATTCTGAAACAAATACTGTAGTAAAATATTTTATATAAACTGTATAAAAGTTAACAGCAGTTTAAGAACAATTGTATGCCAAACATGTAACATGAACAGTCAGTAAAGTCAGTAAACAGTGAAAGTGAAAGTGAAAGTACTCACGGTCCAGATCGTTCCACGGATCAGGAGTCACAGATCGGATCTTTTTCAGATCAGTTAAAAAAAAAAAAAACAAGACAAACATACCGGTGCATTTTGTCTTTGCCCCCACTCATCACTGTAAAGTCCACCATTGCCCCCCACTCGTCATCACCATCACTGTTCCGCTCTGCAGATCTCTGCATTCGCCCTATAAGACGCACTTTTCCCCTTCAGTTTTGGGGAAAAAAAAGTGCGTCTTATACGGCGAAAAATACGGTACTTGTTCTCCTCGTGCACTGTCGCACAAAGTGTGGATGACGCCCAGCGAGTCCAGTCAGGAGACGTGAAGCCGGGGTGTCTTGGCAAAATAGCATTGTGTCACATAACAAACCACCTCACCTAGAAGGCAGAAAGTCTCCTGTGTAGTCTGAATAAGAGCTGCATAAAGAATTCAGTTGGAGCAGCAGTCATGTCATCAGGGCATGACTACCCAGTTGGTCAGGGAATTTAAATGCCAGGTGGGGGTCAGCTGAAGCACTGGCTGAATAATGTGGCACAAATGCATACACATGAGAGCTGAGTCTTGGGAAGGGGAACCACTGGCGTGGCTTGCTTGAGGAAGTGCACTTTGGGAATGCAAACCAAGCAGATGGACCCTTCTCATTTGTGTGTACTGCCACTGGTGACCCATTGGGAAATGCTGCCTTATTGAGTCGAGCAGCATCAAACGCTTCATTGGAGCAAAGAAGGAAGCCGGGTCCGCCCAACGTATCCGAGTCCAATTTTTGTATCATGTGTAATGGAAACCATAGAAGTGATATAGACCAGAGGAAGCGCCAACAACAAGCACGCAGCAAAAGAAAAAAACATGACTCACATCCGTATTGCATTTAAACTGAGGATCATTTGATAGCGTCTGAAATCTTGTCACTGATAAGGCTGAGTAATGAGGTCCGAAAAGGCACCATGACTTTTAGCAGGAGCTGCCCTACACCCTGGGGAATGACTCATAGGCTCAGTCCACGACTAATCAGACAAAACACATTTAAAGTGCACTCACCCCACTCTCAATTTGCACAATTTAAAGCGTACGGTTAAATTGCGGGTCAAACAATGCTGCCAAAATCATTAATTTCATAATTTAGTGTAGCTCTGAAGGACTGCTTGCACCTCTGCTGTTATCACGCAGGCAAACAGCCTTGACCTCCCTTTGATGATCTCCAAACCTATAGTAATTTAGCAGCCAAACGTACCAGCGAGCGTTTGTCAAGCGCCACGAGACAAAATTTACTATTTGATGGTCATCGCAGACATTTCATTACCAGGAGATGTCCTTGGTTTTTTTTTTTTTTTTTGGCGTGTGACCTAAAAATCGCTCTCCCCTCTCCCGTCTCTCCCACACAGGCGCACTCGCCGCCCGGCCCCAGGGCTATCCGATATTAGACAGTGAGATGACAGTGTGCGCCCGTGTGAGTGCAGTCAGCCGACATGTTCCCATGATGTGAAGTCAATAATGCATTATGAAAAAAAAAACGGGGATTTATGACCTTGATGAGCCCCGTGGAGCTTAATTAGGCCTAAAGCTTGATTTACATACAAGTGTACATGGAATTTGATGAGGGTGTTTTTTCTTTCCCGCTGCTGCGGTGTATTTTTATTTGTCTGTCTGCCGGCGACACTCGATGCCTCGTATCTGTTCAAATTCCTGCGGATTAGAGCGAACCTTCCTCCGCTACCAGTCGTTTACAAGTGTCCGCGTTTTGTCTGCGCGCAGTAAAATCATCACGCGCTAAGCCCGGGGATCACGTTCCCCCCCTGTGCAATGATGGCGTTTCCTGCGCCAGCTTAGGCGTCTACAACTGCTGCTTTAAGACGAGGGAGCGAGTAAATGTATAAAAAGGAAGCCTGACAGGGTGCGATGCTGTTTAAAGAAGCCTACCTTAACACCAACAGAGTGGGAGAAATTGCAGGCGTTTTTTTCCTCCCTCCTCCATGGCATCTATTCACAGAGAAATGACAAGCTCTTCCTCAGAGTCATGTACCTATATCAAAGATGCTCCTGATAGCCCCCCTGCTGTTGCTATGGAAGTAGTGGAGATGTAAATGAACTGGAGTGAATTGGGTGGTGGAGAATACAAATGAGGTTGGAATGCTCGTTCCCCTGCTGCTCCTTTGCTCTTCCTCCACTCTGTGTTCCGCTCGTCCTCTCTCCACACGTACATTTCAAAGGCCCAACATTAACCAGTATTTTATATTCTGACACTAAAATAACGTAAGAGGGAGTTTATATACGTGTTTTTTCTAAAAACCTATTCAGCGTGCGCCTGCATATGTGCATATGCTTTGTGCAGTCTGGCACGGTGCAGCGTGCTGATGGATGGATGAAATAACAGACAAATCAATGGGTACTTCCCCCACAGAATGACTTTGAGCTCCCACTGATCATCTCTGATATAAATATGAGCTAAGATGCCTTGTCACAGTAATCCGCGCCGCATAAGTCATAGTTTCTGCTGCTCATGTCAAAGAGTTTAATAATGTACAGATGTTACGGACGCAATTACAGAGGAGACAAAGCCTCTGCGCCCGTGACTGTCATCCGCCGTTAGCGGTGCCCGGAGATGACATCAGCTCCCACGAAGTGGAGGAAATAAATACGTAGGCTTGATTTAAAGTTAACGATAAGAGATTCTGGAGGACGTTAATATCTGTCAAACTAGCGCTGTAATTCTTCTTTTACAATGGCACACACAAAGAGTCAGCGGTCTGGCCCATACCCTGCTGTTCTGCAGGATATATGCAATATTTTCTTTCTTCTCCTCCCCGTGTGGACCTGACTTCTTAAGAATACGCTCTGTTGTAAAGGATATCTCTGGATTATAGAATCAGCACTGTGGGAAGAGTCTTGACTTAAAGGTTTCTTTGCCTTCACAGACTTCCTTTGCTTGTAGCGTGGCGAGGAGGGGTGGGGCGGCAGAACCTCGAGGACTCACGCTGTGTTTCCTGTGGCTCCGAGCTAATGCCATAGGCCACACTTTTCTTTCACCCCAAATCCCCCCAGCAAGCGACCTTGTCGGCTCGGGAGCGCCGAATAATGGCGGACGGGCGCGAGCTCATTTACAAGCAGCTGTTTGGCTCTCACCAGAGCGGCGAGGAAAATCAAAGCGCGGCGCTAACGGCGGATGACAAGCGTCGGGAGCGTCCCTGTCACGCGTCTCTTTGGCCCTCGACAGAAAAATTATCTGGTCTCATATCAAAATAATCTGGAGACCCCTTTTGTGCCGGGGCCACAATGAGGGCAGCGTGAGCGTCTGAATGGGCCTTTTGATCGGCCCCTGCGTTGCTGCTGGACTCACAGCAGAGGCATGTGTAACTCAAGGTACAAAGGGTCATTTTAATATGAAAACCATTTACGGGATGCGAGATGGGACCCGATGAAAAGCAGAATAGTCCTCCTGTCATTTGTGCGGCGTAATCAGCGCCGGGCAACAGCGGAATGATTCGGCTCCGCTCAGAGGCTGGAGTTTGTTGCCCTCGTTAAACTCCTGGGTGAATCTCGCGAGCTGTAGGTGCGGTGGCGGTGACGCGTCGCTGCCCGACGACCATGTGGTCGCCCCTCCTTGCACGGATGATGAAGATCCTAATGGCTCCTTGTTTCTGCGAGACAGACATTTTGTTCATTACCTCTGCTCCGGTGTCACCCGCGTTCGAGCCAGATGGTCACTTTCCAATTGATTCCGCTCATCTGTGGAGAGAAGAAGAAAAGAGGAAGAATTAAACGTTACAGCACCAACGAGACGATACGTAATGGGCCCCGCACACATGCAGGAATTTCTCACCGTTTTGTCATCGCAGAGGTTCTACGGGGCGGTAAATGCCAGACTGGGAAGCTTTAAGTAGGAGTTCCCCACTGGAGTCATAAAGTGCTATAGCCCATGGAAATAGAGGTCCTGAGACAACGGCAGCACTGTGTGTGAGGGTGCAGTGCGTCAAAAGGTCCAGAGAACATGGTTTTTAAGCAAACTGCGCCAAACGGAAAACCACTTCCACCCACATTCTGCTTGTTGGTCGTTAAATATATATACGGCGCTTTAAAGTCGTACTTTTTAATTTGAGTCTGAGGTGAAAATGAGCAGAGGCCCGAGCGAGTGCTCCGCTTCCGTACAATGGGCCTGATCACCGCTCAGCTCCGAGCTGATGAAGAGGAACCGAGACGCACGCCGGTCTAGTGCTGGTGGGTGAATGCCTGATTAGGGAGAGTGTCAACAAGGCCGCGATAAGGATCTGGTCAGCGGTGTCTCTGCTGCTCCACGTTGCCATGGTCACCGGGCTGAGCTGCTCCACATTGCGTTTTATTGACTATGCCCTGATCCTACACTTGGCTGCTGCTTAATTAGAGCGGGCAGCGTAAAACCCGTTCCTGCGATCGATCGGCCTCTGTAATATTTCGGTGCGATGCAGAACCTGAGCAGGAGCCAGAGCCGCGCTCGCGGCGCGTGGGTCGACAGCGCGGCTTGAACTCAACCTCCCGGCTGCAGTCGCGTTCAGGCCCCGTTCCTGCGTGTGCGGCGCCATTTTGTTGGGTGAGCGGCCGCGTCCCGGTCCTGGGAAGCGCAGAACTGGAACAACCCAGCAACAAGTGATTTTAGCTGCACGTAAATATTTTATAAAGTGGAAAAAAAGTGACATTTCATTTCACCACCAATACATATTGATGTTCCTGACACAGTTTATTGTTACCATGTGGAGAATGAATGATTTTCATATTGTGCATTCTCTAGATAATTATGCTAATGACGCCATGAGCCAAATAATGATTATTTTTCTGGCTTATTTAAATAATGACATTATATAAGTCAGACAGCAAGCATTGGATTTTCATTGTGTTCGATTCTCTGTGATCATATTATTCCGTTGTAATTGCAGTGCATTGTCACACCGGCGCATGATTGATGGTGTTTTGGCGGCGTCATATTATCTTTATGAAAACAGTGAAATAGGATTAGTATGAAGTAAAATCCTGAGTTAAACAATATTAAGGATTTAAAGCAAACAGTTCCACACAGAGTGGGTTCGGATGTACCGGTGCTGCGACTTTTTGGCTCCTGCCGTCAAATAGGAGGCATTTTCCAACCTACGGATACGTAAGGAAATGAATGACTCTATGCACAGTGATATAAAGGCTACATGCTTATTTGACTGGAAATAGCTGAGCTATTGGGTGTCCTCCTATTGATTCATCTGTGTCACTCATCTCCCCGTGTACCAAAAATACCACCCAACGCTAGGCCGGGAAAGTAGTTCAGCCTGGAGCCTAATCAATGGAGAGAGGCTTTTGGAGGTTGTTTACGGCCATGCTTTAGTCCATGATGCACACACCCAGCTGGCAAATAAAGTGCGCTTAGAGGACGGCAATTTGGTTTGATTTCCCGAGATTTGAGCATGAAAATGTGCCGTTATTACGGAGCCTGTGATCAGCTTGCTTGACATGCTGCTCGAGTCCTGCAGTTTTCCGCAGCGCGTTTGTTTCCTCGTCCGTCCGGCCTCTGTTTTCCTACTTACGCGGGGAGACTTCACCGGTTTTAAACCATTAAACCAGGGGCGCAGATTGTAAAGGCTCTGCGGAGTGATTTAAGTCTTTTTACAGTGTTCACTGGGCACAGAGCGTCATGGGGTTTGGCTGCACATTGCGAGATCAAACTCTTTGGTCTTGCTCACGACCAGAGAACCAGATCGCTTCCAGCCGCAAAGTAGGCCATTGCAGGCTGACGTGTCCCACCCAGTAATACGTACCGCTGGCCAAGTCTTAGGGGTTTCTATAGGCCCAGCTAGGGCTCAGGCCTGTCTGCACACTGCTATATATGAATACACATATCTTTTTTCAGCAGCTCTTGATTAGTGAAGTTTCTTCTGAACTTCTAAATATTTCATTTTCATCCTGTGTAGCCAAATTGAAAGCTGTTTTGCCGTTTTTGATAAGACAGCTGTTGGGGAAAAAAAAAAACAGCTACAAGCCATTACACATCTGCCACGCTCAAGTCGAGCTCAAGTAGGAGAACTGTAATGCGCCGCCGACTGATGTTCAACATGGCTCCTCGCGCGCGCTGCGCCGCTGGCTTTTGACGGAGTTGTGCCGGAGCGCGTTGACGTGAACTGGAGATTGGCTGTCAAGTCCCGCGTTTTCATTTTTATCACCGGGTCTCTCGCTCTCTCTCTCGCTTTCTCTCAAGCCAGCGTCTCTGATAAATTGTTTATCACCTTAAGCGTTTCGTTTTCTGACTCCAGAGACAAAAGGCCTCCAAAAATGAAAGATGGCTGAAACCTATCACAGTTGAAAGCCTTTACTTTTTCATGCCTATTGGTCACATGAGGAAGTTCGCTGTCAGAAGGAGCAAGTCTGGGATTAAATATCCCTCCCTCCCCACACAAATAAAGGCTTACAGAGGTCAGACAGGTCAATGTACAGGTATAGACTTAGCAGCAGGACTTTGGCATCATTAGCCTCCAGAGCACAGGATGCTAATGCTAATCCCCTGCAACTGCAGCACGGCATTTAATCACACAAAGATTATTGTACTGGTAGTTAATTGGTGAAGCCTCCAATAGGGCGACATGAACCCAGACTATTCAGGCCAGTTAAACCAAGCGGAAGTCAGAGGCTTTAAGTGAACTGTTGCCACACAGAGAACACAACAGAATGACTCATGAAAAGAAAAGGTGCTTTGTAATTATAAACAACTGCACGTACGGATCGGTCCGACTTGTCCAGGTGCCAAACAAATTAGTGCAACGACAGCCTTTCATTCCATTTTTTCTATTTTTTCCCTCCTGTGACTGTGAACTAAAGCTCATTAGGGAAATAGATGCTTGGAAACACTAACAACATAGCCATCAACCGAGTCGCAGGTAACAACACTGTTATTTAATCGCTCTGAGAGGTGGCGAAGGCACCGCAGAATGCAGGGAAACCATTATTCAGCGCAGCCAGAGGTTTAGTCAGAGTCCACAGAGGTGCATCTGGCAGCGTTTAAGCTTTGTGCCACTCTCCTCTAATTCTTGGCGCATGATGGCTGCAGAAAGCTGATCTGACTAAAAATATCCGGTATTTGGATTGGTATGTATTCTGCTGTATACGTAGTTCACTTTTAGTTTAAGTATTGCTTTTGGCATGGTTCACATTTGCAGAGCACAAAGCCACAATATTGATTTCTTTTCTATTTTTCCTACACCATCACCCACTCTGACAGAGTCGCGCGCGCACACACACAGACACACATTCACATGCACGCACGCACATGCACGCACGCAAACTCACACACACACACACTCTCACACACACACACACACACACACACGCGCGCGCACAGACGCACACACACGCGGAGCAGCAAACTTTTCTCTTTTCCAACCTCCCAACAGCCCTCCCTTCGATCGGCAGCTCTGCAAAGTGGATTAAATTACACTCATGTTCTACAGATGCTTGTTGTACTTTTTCATTTCGGATAGAAAAATGAGCATTGCGAGTAAACCACAAGTCTCTAGCGATGCGGCGTCTTCCTGTAGTGAAATGAACGCATTAGTGTATGACTGTATGACAAAATAAAGGATTTCATGACTTATATATAGATATATATATACAGTGTGTGCTGTTCCATC
Organism: Betta splendens; assembly: GCF_900634795.4. Lineage (NCBI taxonomy): Eukaryota > Metazoa > Chordata > Actinopteri > Anabantiformes > Osphronemidae > Betta > Betta splendens. The sequence continues at coordinate 8,606,273 of NC_040884.2, read as the reverse complement.
ATCTGTCAGCTTTGGTAATAGTGTTGCATCAGGGTCCTCAACCTCGAAGCTGTTCCAGACGTTTTAGTCAGCAAACTAGACTTTAATGACACGTATTGATTTTTTTTCAGGAGTTCCACCAGTTGAGGCTCGGGGATAACATACTAACACCATTAACTCACTGGTGCGGTTCAGATGTGAAATGTTCACTCAACAGCCTGATGTCCAGCTAGTAAACCCATCAAGCTTCTCCGCTCTCGTACTAGTGATGTAGTTAAATATAATAAGATCAAATGTGCTTTTCTGTATCCTGCATCTCTCTAACTGTCTCTCTCTCTCCCCTCTCCCTCAGGGTTCAGTCGAGCCGCGTTGCCGTTTGGCCTCGTAAGGAGGGAGCTGTCTTGCGAGGGTTACCCCATTGATCTGCGGTGTCCAGGAAGTGATGTCATAATGATCGAGAGCGCCAACTATGGCCGAACAGATGACAAGATCTGTGACGCCGACCCGTTCCAGATGGAGAACACCAACTGCTATCTTCCAGATGCCTACAAGATCATGTCACAGAGGTAAAACTGGAGACGTCTCTCTGCAGCACAACACAAAATCATTCGCAAATGAGCTATCTGCCCAGAAACCTTAGAAAATAATTGACAGGGTTAAACAGAAACAGTTGTGTAGTTGCCCTGGGCAACCAGATCTGGATCGGTGTCAACCATTTCCATTTGTCTAGTTTCATTTGTTTCCACACATTCCTTCCAATTGAAAGTGAAATCCTTTGCAGAAGAGCGTGCCTGTCACTGGGCTGCTGGACTCTATTGAAAGGAGCAAAACTGAGTGTGTGAATAAAAACAGAAAAGGCATCAGAAGCCTGACAACATCAATAAACTGGAAGACTCGAACCAAGTGTCAGTGCTGAGGCAGGTCAGGCCCAAAGCTAGAAGAATTAGAAACGCCATCAGAAGGCGCGAGGTCAAACTGGGAGGTCAAACTGGGCTGATAAACAAATATGGAAGTCACCAAAAAGTCACACAGAGAGACAGCATCTGAAAATGAACGTCACATAAACACATAAAGATTCCCACAAACAAAGGGCTTCTTTTCTTTAACTCGACTGACAAACTGCAGACCTGATCCGGCCTGCAGGAGGTAATTATCCTGTCTATTGTAATTTACTCCCTTAAATACATTAACTTGCAAATGTGCAATCTGGATTAAGTATCCTAACATTAGTCTATTACTGTTAGCTTTGTTTTTTATTACTGAAGCTGAGCCACTCGCTCTTAGTCCAATCCCTTTAATGTGTGTCCGTAACATAAACCCACAAAATAAATGCTTGTTAGATCAAATAGGTGCCGCCGCCGTCGTCTGCATGATTTATTCCCCTCTGAATCCAGTCATAAATTAGGACAGGTCAACAAGCGTTACTTTAATGTTCATCAAGCAAAGACAGACGGACGGTTTCCGTCCTAAACACTCAGCTTCCAGGACACGTGCACGTCTTTAGCCAGCGTCTCGAGCTCTGCAGACAAAGTTCACACATTGTTGTCTTTAACTTTTCAGTATACATCAAACATTTGAATTCCAGTTAGTATATGATATTTACATCACAGCTGTGGGGGCAATTAGCAGTACATGCATCACATGTGCCGTAGATGCTGCGTGGGTTCAACAACTAACAGTTATTATTACCCGGTGCGTCTTATGTTGTGGTTGTAGAACATTTCACCAACACAACAGCTGCTGCAGTTCAAACCCATCAGCACAATATGAGGATGTTAAATTGTTGTTCACGTGTGAAAACATAAATGTGTTAAAAATACTAAAAATAATATGAGACAGTACATACAATACAGCACATAAACACTTTCCTTTGACTTCATTTGCTTTTCTTTTGACTCTAAATGAAACTGCTGCAGTTGTTTTCGTGCTGCTGCCACGTGCCTCACCCTCGCTGGTAAACCTGCTGACCGGGTCGACGGCAGGCCCTCGGCTCGGCCATCTTTAAAAACGCATCTCATCTCCTCCCGACGCCCCCTGATTGATCACCGTCCACGGAGGCGCCCCACATTCTAAAGCTACTGTCTCTCTTGCTATCACTCACGTGGAAAGAAGGATGATTTACTGTGGAAAACAAATCCCACGGGGCGCATGTTCGTGCACGCACCTCAGCAGGGTCCTGCCGGCACCGCGGCATAAATGACACCTTATACACGAGACCAGTTGTCACACAGGGATGCCACGCGAGTCAAAGTGCGCGGGGTAGAATGATATATGAGTGGCACAGAGAGAGATATTGGGCTGTATGAGACCGTCAGCAACTCTAGGAAGTCGCCTTGGGAAATAAAAAATAATGAAATAAAACAGCAGAGCCCTTGTATTCAGGGGACTTATTGTCAAGTCCTATTTGATGAAGTCAGATAGCTGACTCACATTGTCTGTCTTGAAAGGCCGCGGCCCGCCTGCTCCCGCGCTCGTGGCCTCGCTCCTTTTGAAAAGCGTCCACAGAAGCACAAATCCTGACCCGCCAGGAGCCGCGTGACAACGGGTCCCAGCGTCGCGGAGCCGCCGCTCGCCAGCGTCTGCAGCGGAGCCGCGTTCCTCCCTGAGAGCACCACGCTTTTAGCGTTTCACCGCTGAGCAAAGGAAGAAATACTGTATGTGTGTTCTGCTACACAAAACACGTCTCTCAGGAGCCACCGCAAGAAAGTAAAAGCCCCGTCTGATGCAGCGGGGAGAAATCCAGAGCAAAACACACAGCGCAAAGGGCCACATATTTACATAAGGTGACGTCCAGGCGCTTGGGTTTTAATATGCAGTTTACTTCTCGTATCCTGCAAACTTAACAGTCCACCCTCAGATTCAACGAAAGCTTGACAAATGCCCATGGCTGCATATGGGACTAATTAGTCATATTTTTTTTCTTTTTTTTTTTGGTCCGTCTATTTTGCAGAAACAGACTAAAATAGGAAACAAATGTAATGAACAATGCCTCCACTGCCAAAAATAATTATCCTCATCCTGGAAATGTGGTGAATTTCTTTTGCCTATTTGGAATGCACTGTTTGTTCCATCGCGCCGCTGCCCGAGAGCTTCGATTCTCCACGAGTCAAGACTCTGGTCGCTGCTCTGGCTCCTGCTGCGGCGAAACCAGCTGAAATTTTTCCATATGTCGGGCGAGCGGCTGCAGTCACAGCGAGGGGAGAGTCGTCTCTCCTACTGTAGCGTCTCCATCAATAAAGCAGTGAAGAGACAAAAATATTTGCTGCCGTAATTACTCCGGCCTACTAATTTAAGCGTTTGGGGAAAAATCACATTAGCGCTTGTGTGGAAAACTGTGTTCACTTTTAAACATCCGAAATTGATGTGGTCTTGAAGTGTGGAGAATTGGATGGAGGCTTCGCTGAGTTTGATAGATCCTGTTGGCACTCGGAGTTGTTTTTATATCTGGCTGGCATATTATATTCATGAGCACAATGATTTTATGAAAATAGCCTTAGGACTGTTGTGGCTCAATTAGAACATTCAGCTGCAAGCAATTAGTCGACTCAAGTGGGTGATAATCTGTACAGGAATTTTTCACGTGGACACCTCCCCAGCAGATGTGAAACTGCATGGCAGTACAGTTTGCAATAATTAATTCATTGATAATAATATTCAGCAAAGCAATTCTTCATGTTCTTCTTTTCAGGATTTCGGTTGTTAATAATTCATTCCCTCATCTGCACGGCTGACAATGGTAATGATTGCAACAACAACACATTCAGATAATATGCGCTAAATTACAATAGTGTTTTCAGTGTATTTAAATGATTCTCTTGTGGTGCATTTGCCGCCGCTGTACACGGCCTCCATCTGGTCCAGCAGCCTCATCGCAGGCTCAAGGAGCAGCTACAGTGACAGTGACGACCCTTGATTAATCCTTTTCACTGCAAGGATAATATTAAGATATAGGACATGAATAAGTGGCCAACGCGCATCGATTCCTCTTTGACTAATGAGCTTCATTCTGAGTATTCGATAACAGGACCATTGATTGCTGTAACATGACATGGCTGAATCCTGCCGCGCTGGTGGATCAGGGTTTTCCAAGGAGCGCATCACAGACGTATCGATCAGCGCAGAAAGCTCTCAAAGAGAAATGTGAAATTCATCAGTCTGATTACAGGAAAGCTACCAGAAAGTTGCCTATTCTTAGGAATTATTACAAAAAACAGGAAGATGTTAGTTTGTGACATCATTAATCGGATTTATATATTTACACCCATTTGGTGACTTGGTTGACATGTCTGAACATGAGCATGTCATCCACTGTATTTGCCAAGTTCTGGAGGATGAGTGTGAGGAGGTTGTGGAACCTGAATGATGCTGCTTCCACTATTTATATCAGTGACAGGACTGCTTTGCAGGGCTCTCTGAGGAGCGGCATTGCTGCCGCCTGACGGCACGCTGCCTTGTTCTCCCTCCCTCTCTGTACATACGGGGGGTAGTGTTTATTTAAAGCACAGCAGATTAAGATTTCATAAAGATCCAGATGCAGCCTGGGTGTTTTCGGAGGTGTGTACACAAGTTCATGAGCCATGAAACTGCCGTCTATCCACTGCTTTGTTGCGACGACGTGCTAAATTAAAAGTGTATTAACAGTCTTCAGTGATCACCACAAGGCAAACAACAAATGGAACAAAAACCACACATTACAACAATGTATATAAAACTGCAGAGTGTTATGTGGGGGAAGTTTAATGTATAGGCTTAACTAAAATCCCAGGGTTATAACTGCTATCTACTATATATATATATATATATATGCCATAAAATTAATTAGAAATATGAATGAAGCCATCGGTGTTTGATTTGTTTTAGTTGAATTGTTCCAGGGTTTTCAGCATTACGCTCGTGTTCTGCCAACAGTGGCCTGACAGTGTACCTTCGCTGCTTCACAAATCAATAGGTGAGACGGATGTGAGTCAGACGGCCGTCCTCGTGACTCCCTAAGACCTTGCCCCCCCCCCCCCCCCCCCCCCCCCCCCCCCCCCTCCAGTAAATATAGCATAAACACAAGCACATGACAGCAATTACATCTTCTGCCAAGGATATTGGATCAGAACTCCAGATGAAAGCAGGGCGCTAATGCTTAATTTCTAATGACACATTTCCTGAAACATTACGTGGCCACCGTGATTGAAACACAGATCAAATGCACTGATATTGTTTTGGAAGTTGTGAATCTGTTTGCAACAGATATTTTTTTTCTTGCTGTCATTCTGTGGCCCTGGAAATGATTACATTTTTTCAGTGGCCCCCTCTGCTACCAACAGACTTGCTTGCCTCTTGAGAGAGATGTCTGCCTTGATAATTGTGCCATGAACCTCATCAGCATTTCAGATGAAATGGAGCCAGACGGGTCACTTTGAGTTTAAGAGACGCTAATTTGATTGAAATTCAAACTGGGAGCACCAGGAAGTAGATTGTGCCTTTTTCTGTAATGCGCTCCCCTCACTCACGTCGCCTTTTCTCCTCCAGTTACGCGCCCATTGTTTTCTCCACTGCTATTTTTTATACAGTGTCCTCCAATTGTCTGCGTGGGCTTCCTGAACGCTCTGGAGTGTTGAGGGATGGAAAATTGAGCAGTAGCGGAAAAGCAATCTGGGATTCATCAATTAAGGAGCATCTTATCTCTAGTTTAACTGGCTGTGACTCCTGAGCAGGACATGATGCATCACACGAGGAATTTCAAGAGCTTATGAAAGGCCTCCGTGGCTATTTTTCATGAATTCAATTTAAAACCTGTTTATTCAAATAGACTATTTACAGTTTTACCTTGAATACCGATGCATGCAATTAAAGCTGTAAAGTATCTCAATACACAAAATATGCGCAAAGGTTACATTAGCTGAAGAGGTTAGAGCTCTGTGCCTGCGCATTGATTTGAGGATAATTCTATCTGTTGTGAGAAATGGGTTAGTGAAAGAAAAAACATGGCAGAGTTTTATGTATGTTCAGGCCTGCGTTAAACTGCAGCGATGCCTTTGTTCCACTAGTTTGTGGGAACACATTTGGAGTCTTTTCTTTTCACGGCCAAGGCTGTTTCCCATTCACTCAGTACATTATCTTCATGTCCACCTCTTCTGCTGACGCTCTTTATGATGGCGGTGGTAAATGTTAAATAGCATGTGGATACATGGTGTCTGGAGTGCCGTCAGTTACACCTTGCCTCACTTTTAGAGACGGCCTGCATCGCTTTCCTTGACACTCTAATTGTCCTGACGTCTGCGCCTCCCAAAGGTCAGAGATGTGATGGGATTACATGTGGAATACTTGACTGTGATTAACAGGCTGGTGGAGGAGATGGAAGTCGTGAAGGCACAAAGTAGCTCTGACCTTAAAAAAGCATGACTCTCACTTTTAACTCATTTTAACTAATTAATGCTCCTATTTTTAATCTGTTTCTAATTCTTATACTATACTTATTTAGTTGTAAATCATCAAAATGCCATAAACATATTTATTAAATTAAATTGACACACCCACTTATTTTATTATTAAACTAATTAATAAAAAAAATTATAAATTTCTATATATTTTTTTTAACCAGGCAACATTTGGTTAAAACGCATCATAAATGTGTAAAAGAGCGAACCAAGACCAAAGAGTGAAAACACACTCACACTGAGCTTCTTCAATGCGATAATTATGATTTCTGTTGCTTTATAGGATAAAATGATTTAACACTCTTTGCACTTTTGCTTAAATAAAATCCTAAGTGATCAAGGTATTAATAGAAATGTTTCACTCTGGAGAAAAGAGAAGAAAAGATTTCTTTGACTTAATATTCATTATGTACATGATTAATTACCTTATAGCCTCAGACTATCAAAAGATAGTCAGAGATATCATATTTTACATGTATTTAATTAGTGTGCACTCTGAGACCTGTGCCTTGACAAGCCCAAAAGCTCAACTTTCTATGGCTGGAATTTCAATTACATGTTCCCTCCATCTCTGGCATTGAGGGCTAGGACTGCGCATAGAAGAAGTCATTAGGGCTTTTTTCAGTGGGTCTCAGGAGATGCTCATGGCTTCACAGATGAGATGGAATAAGCGTCACGCAGTCTCGTAGATCAGGGTGCCCTTGTATCACGCCTGTAAAATTAGGGCAATATATCAGAAAGTGCTATCAACACTTATGTCAATATTGTTTCAAAAGATATATGAGTTATTTTTTTATTATGTTTTGTTGTTTAATACGTTTGTCGGGGAGACGCGATGCAGGCCTCCGTCTCTCTGGTGCCATGAATTGTGTTTTTGATTTCCTTCTGTTTCTCGTGCTTAACATAAATCAGACATCCGTTCCTGCTCTCATTGGATTCCGTTAGATAAAGCACTGCAATTTATATTGCTCCACCATGATATGCTTATGCATAAGCAAAGGGGGGCAGAGCCATCAAAATGGCCATATAATATATGGAAAGTGCTGCAGAGTGGTGAAATATTACCCACACAAACAAGGACGGCATTATGAGCCCAGCAGGGGGCTACATGTTTTAATTCCAAAACAGTAATTCATTTCCATAAAAACAAATACAACATGCTAATATTCTCATCTGTTATCTTACATGAAGGTCATTAGTAAAGTGAAATACCTCTTGAGACCTCCACTAAACACAGATGCTCACACACAGAAGGAGACACAAAGATGCGTTGGTGAAATAACACGCAGTTTAAATGTGTGGGAAACAAACGCTTTTCTCTAAATAATATTCAAAAAGTATTATTGCAGGCATTAAAAATGTGTAAAGCATTGAATGAGAACAACAACATTTTCCGCTGTGCTTCATTTTAACACACTTTTATAGTTATGTAGTTATGGAAACATTTTTTTTTTGCTATAAACTCCGATACGCTGCTTGTTTTGGCCGCGCGCAGGTGGAATGTGGCCATTTTTAACGGCAGAGCTCGCCGGCGCCGGTTACCAGCCTCTCGTGGCCGTTTAATGTCGCGCACCTCAACAGGAAGCGGCTCTTCACCGGTCCACTGCACTAGCTAATATTATATTAATAACATTTGGACGCAGAGCGGTGATTAACTCTGCGGCCCCCAAACAACAGCCGCGACCCAGAGGACAACACGCGAAGCCACATTTTACAGTGATCTGCTGCGAATGGCTGCGTTGGACTGAGATGAGAAGAAACAAATCTGTGGTATCTGCTAAACCAGCAGAACCCACAAAATTCCATTTGATTTCCTATCCCTCGTGAATCTTAAAAAAAAAATGCAGCCGAGCTCATACTAATTGTTTTTACTTTAATATTTCGTTTTTTCCAAACACGCCTTAATGAATGTTTTGCTGTGTTCTTTGCTTCCTGGTCTATAATTATGGAGGCTGCAGTGCTAATCATTAATGAGACCTTTGATGGCATTTTGGGTGCAAATTCAAGAGGCTCATCCAGCTACTCAGCATGTAGATGGAAGGAGCCGCTTCAAATCAATAAGTCGGGACATTTGAGCGAAAGACACAGACTTGTTGTTTATCCCATGCAAATGTGCCCCACCGAACGCCAGCGAGGGGTTCAGTTCAGTTCTGCACAGCATCGGTGTCGTCACATCATTTTCTTCGTGTTTGTGCGCTCGGGCTATCGACGTTAAACGCGCTGTTGTTTTTGTCCCCCACAGATGCAACAATCGGACCCAGTGCATCGTGATCACGGGCTCCGACGTCTTCCCCGACCCCTGTCCAGGCACCTACAAGTACCTGGAGGTCCAGTATGAGTGTGTGCCCTACAGTAAGTATGCCCCTTGTGTCATGACTTGCCCCCCCCCCCCCCCCCTCCATCCGGCCCTCAGCCTTTCTCTCCTCCACCTCCTCCTCCTCCTCCTCCTCTGCGTCACCGCGTCCTCCTCCATCCCCTCCCACTGCCTGGTCCAGACAGTCCGCTCTCGCCGTCTGCAGCACCTCCCCTCGCCCTCCTCTCCGCCCTTTCCTCCTCCTCCATCTGTGTCGCACCGTGAACTTCTCATGAAGTGTGACCTGTGAAACCCTTGTGCTCCTCTTCGGCGCTGCCTTTATTATTGATATGCTCGCCGTGTTTCCAGCGGATCCACGAGCCAGGTTGTGTGGTAGCAGAACGGAGGGAGTCCTGCTGGCTCTCCACGACGGCAGCCGAGTTTCATTACTCAGGCCGTGTGTGCTGAAGTCTGTCAGGGGGGAAACACAGCTCTCCTTGATGGCTCAATATACATCCATACAACAGGTGTTGAAATATGTTAACAGATGTTTCATTATGTAACTGAGCAGAATGGCTCCTCTCATAAGTCAACAAGGCAATATTTCATCTGAAGAGATAGCGTTAACATTTTGTCGGCTCCTCGGATGCTGAAATATTCATCATCGTCGAGTTCCCAAACAATCTTTAAATTGCCCTTTGCATTAAATCCCCCTTTGTCCTTTAAGCGGCTATGTTCATCTGCAATTTGTGAAGGAAATTCCCCCGTGTAACCTTTACAAACTGATTAATGACAAAGATTTAGATGAATTGCCAGAATCACTAATCAGGTGGAACTGAAATAATCAGAGTGGGAGTGATGCGGAGAACGTATTTGGCAGCACTTGTGGATTCAAATGAGTATTTTGTAGACTGATGTCTTTAGATGTGTTTCAGCTTTGAGTCAAGTGAAACAGGATATTAGGCAGATATAAATAATGTATTTAACACATCACTTTTGTGCTGCTCATTACCAGCCTACCTGTCCAAGCTGTTCTCCCCCACATTGAATAAGAATGCGTTAGTGAACATTGTCAGCTGGTGAAACTACTTTAAAACGTGTTGGAGGCCGATCCCTCCAACGCTTTAGGGACTTGTAATTAGAATTGAAATGAGCAATAATGAGCATTTGAGTTCACCAGGCTAAGTCAAATTCTCTGGCTCCAACCTTAAACACTTAAACTGCTTGTTTTTTCTTTGCTTGTTTTTTTTTTGTACTCACCTCATAGTTAAGTGAAGTATTGATCCTGTGTCTTGCTGTGTTACCTCAAACCTTAATAGTAGGATTAGCCTCAAGGTGCACTCGTGTCCACCCACTGCTATGATTGTCTTTTGCCTCCTTCCTGCACCAAGGAAACAGTCAAAACTACCACAGTGTGGTGAAAAATACACGTTTGCTCTTGATTCTGGCAAATTCTGTCTGCCAGAAAATCCAGATACAGTCTAAAATCCACACCGGTGCTCACTTCACTGTAAGCAGTTTCAAACATGCATGTCTGTAGCGCCATCTTTTTGCTCCTCAAGGTCCATGCCCAACCAGAATAGGACCAAGAACACAGAATGTTTCCTATCGCAACTGCCCCGGTAAGTGCTTAGTGTTCTCCCAGTCCGACCCAGTCCACACCAGCCCAGTCCAGCATCCCCCACACAAGCCCTGTTGTGAACTGTGAGATTGTGGTTTATAGGCGAGTTCCATGTTTGTTGCTTTCCTCTTACCGACCCCATGTCTCCTTTTCCCCCCAAAACAAAATCCATACACCCCAGATCATTTTGTAGAGTCAGACTGAAGCCGAGGAGGCGAACGGCAGGAGATATTCCAAGCTTTTTCGCACAGGGGCAAAAACCCTGCTAAAATTTTCAGAACTTACCGCAGTTGTCCAGTTGATAGAGAAGATCATATGCCAAATACCAAGATTTGCGATTAAATCGCAGCACTGGTTCAGGAGCTTAGCAACATTTGCTTGGATACAAGACTTGAGAAGAAAATACATTAAATCCCCATTAAGCTGATCAGCGGCGGGGCCGCAGACAGTGTCCTCCTTTTGACTAGAAACCACTGCTCCTCAAAGTCCGTCTGGGTCCTCAAATGCAACCAGACGTTTGCTGACACAAATAACCGTCTGTGTTTGGCACCGGCTCGACGTAATGTCCTGCTTAATTCACTCATCCTATTGTCCTGCCTTCGCATAACCGCGCAAGCAATTTGGATTTTTCCGCTGTGTGCGGGTAGCCTCCATTTCCACCATTTTCACCCTTTTGGCTTCATCATTCGGTTCTTGTCATGAACCGCCCTCATTAGCAACATTATTTTCATATTACAGCCAAGGATGTAAATTTTGCCTTCACCTGGCACTGAGTCACCCGCTGAATTGGCTCTAGTAATTGCTTCAATCAGGCAACATAAAAGCCAAGGCGTTTGTTTATTAAGCCAGTTCTGCAAAAAAAAAAAATTAAAAAAAAGGAGCTGGTGGGAAAAAAGAAAAAAGTTGCCATCTCCGTTGTAACCTTGTCAAATTGCCAGCAGGCAGGAACAGTCCTGAGCGCTAACAGTTTCATTTTTCATCACATGCTAATGCCAGTAAACCCTCAACTTGATGTGACAGTGATGGCCAGATTATGAAAATCAAAGTTTAGCCAGGAGTTTGAGTCCCCCGTGGTGTTTTTCTGTTCCGTTCTTGGTTTTTATTTATTCACTGTAGTTTGCACGATGCTACCATTTGAAAGAGGCTGGAGGCACTGTCTGAGTCCACAGACAACAATCCACATTATTAGCAGTCATTAATAGTTTGACTAATAGCTGGTAGACAGCAGGACTGAGCCTCCAGAGGGCTAGAGAAGGTGTGTAGGGTGCTTGTTTGTTTGTTTGAATGTGCTGTATTCAAAGTGACTGACTCTCTTCCCTTCCCCTGTGCAATCTGCAGGAAACCTCCTCGGCTCTGTCTCTGCATCCACTGACCAGTTTCTGATCACACTGACTTCTCCTTCTATTTCTACATTTCTATTAACTTCATCAGGTCTTCGTCCCGTGTTGGCTTTTCCTTTCCAGATTTCCTTCACACCGTGTCTCCCTGTTCTTTCGCCTCCTTTGTTTTACGTGGCTGAGCCGGCTTCACAGAACCCGACTGTTGTGGATCTGTTTGCTCCTGTGTCTGTGTTTGACTCCTTCGTTAGCTGCAACAAACCAGTTCCTTCTGCAGACCGCTGTGCGTTTACCCACGGATCCCTCTGAATCTCTCGTTGCTACGGCGCTTCGCCTGCTGAAGTCTAGGTCAGACTCAACAGGTAGAACAGATTTACATTCTGATAGCGACCTGCACTAATTGGAGAAGCCCTCTGAGAATGAAATGAGAGAACTATGTGGCTGAGAAGCAATAGAGCTGCAGCTTAGGGGCAAAAGTGGTGTAAGCAGTCTGTACTTGAGAGACTAACATCACCCGTAATCAGATACTAATAACTGTAGGCAGAAATTAAGTGATTTAAATAACAATGTGCCAGAGTCAGTTCACAGAAACAAACTTTATATGTCAAAGGTTTCGCAGAGCTATTAAATGAAGCTAGTCCAGGATTTATTGGTTTCCTGCATTAGTTTTTACATGCTGTACAGTGACTTGGATGGATTCATTTGTTTTTTAATGCCCATATTTCTCTTCTGTAATTTTCAAAACACATAATTTAAATCACTCAGTCTGACCTAGACTTTAGACTAATCCTTTTTATTGACGATTGCTTGCTTCCACATAAATATGTCATAAGTATTTGTAAAATAATCTATAGATATATAATAATTTTGTGTTATAATTGGTGACCTTTCCATAGTACTAAGTCATATTGAATTAGTTTTTACTTTTCCAGTGTGTATGTTGGTATGAATCAGCCGCTGTCATCGCAGATGAATAGCCAGGATAATGCTTCTTAGCGCGGCTGCCTTCAGTGCCTTGTGTGAACGCGCCCGTGTTGGCTAAATTAAAATGGACTCGCACCCGCTGCAGATTAATGTATCGTGCTCCAGTGATTTACACTGATTACTCACCTCCTTGATAAGGCCACGGTTGTTGGTGTTTGTTCCTTCTCTGCACATACAACTTCATCATTTTAAATGGTAGAGTAAATGAGATTGTTATGCAGAGAACTGCCATTAGTCAGACGCTGCGTTGGCTGTGACGCTATATTATTATACTTATTACAATTTTCTGCTTTGAGGTATTTTTACATTTTAGAAATGGACTTTTTTCAATAAACTTATGAATATGACCTGTGTGTGCTTCATGCTGGTGGGTGGATTTAGAGACTTTAGCATCTGATCAAATCAATTTAATAAGTTGTTTTTTCAATTGCTCCATTTATAATATTTGATATACCACATAGTAAAAATGATGTAGCTAATCACACGTACTACTATATTATTGCTATGACAGCAACAAGTCACATGGAATGTATTTAATAACATATATTGTTTTATACTGTAGTCAAGGCCAAACAGAAAATCTCTGGCATCGTACGTATTCCCCAAAAATCTATTATCCTTTTATACGGAACCAAGTTGACGGCAGATGCGCAGGCTGGCTGTCAGCTGAGGAGTCCACCCACCACTGTGTCATAAGGCAACAGGTCCAGATCAGGAACGTGATCGGACCATTTCCCATGTTCTAACCCCACTCATTTCCTTAGACAGGAGCCTGGTGAGTGTGCGGCGGCTTCTTTCTGACATCTTTCTTGCTCTCTCTGAATAGGTGTCCCCGTGTTTGTCCGTGTCGCATAACGTGTTTCTGCATATGTAATCCCAGCGATAACAGTTTATTCATATTAATTTGTTTTCTTCCCCTTGCACCCCTTTCATTCTCTCTTCCAACGCCTAAAATAGAAGTGGAGCAAAAAGGTAAATAACAGACACGATCCAAACCTAGCTCCTTGTTTTGTGGCATCTGGTTGTAAACTAACTATTTTCCCATGGTGGCCCCTACAAACCTATCGCAGACGCTACTTTCAGAATTCTTTCAAATTTAATGTTAACGACCAGAATAGTGCAACAAGGGAAGTGAGGCTGGAAATAAAAAAGACAGCGCACCAGCAGCCAAAAGATGTAAATGGGGGCGTGTTGGCTGCGGTCCACGGGGGCTTCCTCTCCTCATTCTCTCTGGGTGCTCTTGCTACTCAGCTGAATCTCATATTGCCTGCCTTCCAACCCCCTTTTCCATAGCATGCAGTGGTAGCGGTGTCTCTTGGCCCTTTTTTCAAGCTATTGCATTGGTCTGTCCCTTCGCTATCTGAGCCTCCCTCCCTCTCTCTCTCACTCTTCTCCCCATTACTCTTACCTGACCACTTGCTGCTCTTTTCTCTGTTGATTCTTACGCCTCAGAGCAACAACCAAAACACCTCGAGAGACCCTTAAAGAAAGTTTGTTTTTATTTATTTATTTATTGTAATGGTCGTGACATTTGCACCACTGCGTAATGACAAGCCTCTCAGGTCTAGAGCGTAGAAAAGGTGGTGTAACGGAGACATTTTGCAGAATGCTGACTCCTGCTCTCTCATAACCTCTCCTGTCTGTTGCCAAGTGACTTTAGTTGGCTGCGTTGTTTATTTTTTGGTTTATTTCTTTGTTTGTTTACAGGACCAATCGTTTTAAGTTTCGTTTCTGTTCTATTTGCCCTTGTTTGTGTTCTACTCCCAACAGTAAATGTCTGAGGCCAAGCTTCTTTTTTATCTATATTTAAAATCCATGCTTAATAACTTTACTATTTCTTTTTCTTTCTATGCACAAACCAAAATACTCGTTGTGAATATTGGCTTTGACCATTAGTTGTGTTTGGCCTCTCTTTAGTGTGTGTTTGTCCCCAATGGTCACGGACATCCTGTAAACAAAACGAGGACATTAGAGCTGATATTACATGTAGTGTGGGTTCATCTTTCACCTGTTAACCTGTTTATGTTTCTCATTCTACTCTTCTCCCATTACTAGTTTTTCTTTGTCCCGGGACTCTGAAAGCTGTTGGTGATCCGTCCTTTCTATTTGAAGCGGAGCAACAAGCAGGCGCCTGGTGCAAAGACCCGCTGCAAGCCGGCGACAAAATCTACTTCATGCCTTGGACTCCTTATAGGACAGACATTCTGATCGAGTACTCCTCCCTGGATGACTTCCAGAACACCCGGCAGACCTCCACCTACAAGCTCCCCCACCGGGTGGACGGGACGGGCTTCGTGGTCTATGACGGAGCCGTGTTCTTCAACAAGGAGCGTACCCGGAACATCGTCAAGTTCGACCTGCGGACGCGAATCAAGAGCGGCGAGGCCATCATCAACAACGCCAACTACCACGACACGTCGCCGTACAAGTGGGGCGGCAAGACGGACATTGACCTGGCGGTAGACGAGAACGGACTGTGGGTGATCTACGCCACGGAGCAGAACAATGGCATGATGGTCATCAGCCAGTTGAACCCCTACACGCTGCGCTTCGAGGCTACCTGGGACACGGCCTACGACAAGCGCTCAGCCTCCAATGCCTTCATGGTTTGCGGAGTACTGTATGTGGTGCGCTCCACCTATGAAGACAATGAGAGCGAGGTCAGCAAGAGTCTCATCGATTACATTTACAACACCAAGCAGAACCGTGGGGAATATGTTGACATCCACTTTCCCAACCAGTACCAGTACATTGCAGCTGTGGATTACAATCCGCGAGATAACCAACTCTATGTGTGGAATAATTTTTACATCCTGAGGTATAATCTGGAGTTCGGTCCACCTGATCCAGCACATGGTAAGAACCCAGCCCCCCACCCCTCCTACCACCACAACAATAATAACCACCTCAGACAATAATGGTAAATTACACTGCAAGAATCACGATTGTAGTCGCTGTCAAGCGCGCACTCACTTTTTCTTCTCTTTGGTATTCCCCATCTATGTATCAAGTGTCACAGCTGACTGATTTTTAATTTAGAATCTAATATGTGCTAGATATGTTACGGAAGCTTTGGAGTGTAGGAAGGCATCTCAGGGGGTGAAGTGAGTGGGGCTCTGTGGTAAACAACACCTCGAAGCCAGTTACCATATCATAAGGGATCAGTATCTAGAGGATTTGAGGAGGTTTACCATTCGAGCGTTCCCTGAGTTCCTAGTGCTAAGGCTCAGGGGACCCCTGCAAGCGTATCCCTTTTTCAGAGAGCGTAAGACAGGGAGGGAGAGAGATATACTCTCACCTCTGGAAACATACATGCCTGGACAGGTGTAAAGTCTGGCCTAGGGCAAGGTTAGATCATTCCCCCAGTGATGCTGGAACTCCAAATCTCCATCAGCCATCAAGAAATACTTCCCAGTCTGTAGGCGGAGCGTAAGTATTCAAGGTTTCGTCTGAGAGATAAAGAAATGGTGGGCACAGGACAAAGGGAGCCGCCATCCGGGGTCGGATCAGCCGCGCGCCGCGTGATGTTTAATTTAACTGTCAGAACTTGAGTGTTGACTCGTCCGGGCCCGCAACAGTCCTTTCACACAGAATATAATAACGGCAATTATCCTAATCCCCTCCACACCCCGACTCCTAAATCCACGTCGTGCTCAACACAGTCAGTGATGAACCACGGAGGTTAAA
The DNA here is from genome assembly GCF_900634795.4 of Betta splendens. Lineage (NCBI taxonomy): Eukaryota > Metazoa > Chordata > Actinopteri > Anabantiformes > Osphronemidae > Betta > Betta splendens. The sequence goes on along the minus strand of NC_040884.2, from coordinate 8,589,944 downwards.
TTGGGTTCAGCCAGTGGGACAGCATCAATTTAGCCAGACCAAGGCAAGCTTGACTGTAACCAAGAGTCCAGGTTCAGAGACGCAGTTTAATATGCGGGGGCTGCGCTGAGCAGGATACTGCAACAATCCTCCAGAACGAGATAAAAATGTTTTCGTTTTCTATTACGCTGACGACTCTGACTGGCGCGTTTGAAGTTTGGAGACTTTTTTTAAATGAAATATTTGCATATTACAAGTAAATTTAGAGTGGGAAATATGTCCCCAGTCAAAATGCATTTCCCTATTTTAGTGATGTCCAAAAAAAATAATTTCACACCCTCATACGGAGAATTTGAAATGAGCTGATCTCAAGCAGCGGCCTCTTCTAAAATGGCTGCAATGCGACCTTTCCCGGAATCTAATCAAAATAAATACGATTATGCCTTTATATGGTTATACTCAGTAAATGGTTATTTAACAGTCAAGCGCCAGCTACACAACATATTTTATTTCCAGCTTGGATGAAAAAACTGCACGTAGACACTAAATAGATTTATTTTAATTTGTTAAATGGACACTAAGTAGAGTGTTTGTAGAAATCACAGAGTTTAAGGATGCACCTTGAAATAAATCCGCATTCCAATTATTTTTAAACCGACTTTACAAATGTTTACTCACGGTCGCTCACGAGAACCCACTACCGTGTATTTAGAAAACACTGCACTTTATTTTTCTCCTCGGGGCTTTATTTTATTTTAACGTGGACAAAACTGTCCTCTCTCCTTGACAAATTAGACGTGAGCCTGGCCCTGATGCTGATTAATATATGTTGAATGCAGTCGATGGGTGCAAGGGAGAGTGGTCCAGGATGATCATCAAGATGTCAATAATCTTGTCCTCCCACATAGCTGCTGTTGACACATAAATGATGGCACTTTTTTTCTGGCTGTCACCGGACGCCCTCTCCTCGCTACCGTGATGCTCGTTTCAGCGTCTGCTTCACTGGGCACTGAAACGAGCCTTCAGGATTCTTTTGTGGAGCTAAGAGTTGAAGGTGCAAAGCCTTGAGCGGCGCCAGGCGAGGAGAACTAAACAGTCCAGCTTCGCTCACAACATCGCAAGCAAACATTGGTTTAAAAAAAAACATACTGATCTGAAAAAGTGATTTGAGGTAGAGGTAGAGTCAACGATGTAATTGCCGGGAGCGCGGACGATACCGTAGGCGTCTGTCATTGCATGCGGCGCTTTCTGCTTGAGTTTTTCTCAATTTCTCAAGTGTGCAAACAACTTGATTCGCTCCATGGTGAAATGCAGTGGCGTCAGAATGATGTCGACGCCCGGCGTGGCAGACCGTTGGGTTCTTGTCAAGCCAAATATCTCTGGTGCGGAGGCCAGATCATTTCTTGTAGGATTATGGGGGCGTGGACGGGGTCACATGCAACAAGCGGCTCTACTGGAAGTGGACATTAAATGGGTCAGTAAGTCCCTCTCCTGGCTTCGGTCAACAGCACCATAATCCACTCATTTAACCGTGGCTCCAGGCCTGCTTCCTTTTTTTATACACAGTATAGAAACTCATCAAAAGACAAATTCCTTTGTCGCGTCTAGTCATTGATATGATTAAATTGATTTAAATGAGGTATTCCCAGAGAAAACGCGTTATCCAACCGTTTCTATGGAGCGTTTATTCATGCCAAGCTCTGATAAGTGGCCTCAAACCACTGAGTAAGCATATCAAAAGCTATTTTTTACCAGAAGCATGCACAAACAGACGCTATTCACCGCCTCTATGGGACACAGGTGAGCCTTGGAAACCTTTTATTTATCCCTTGTCGCAAAATTAGATTCTGAATCACTTCCGTATAAAAGCCCCCGGCGCTGCAGTTAACACCCACACAAATCAGGACCTCCTCTTTAATTGCTCAAATGTCAATACATTTGCATAGAGTTTCAATCTTCGCTGCACCCTCGAATTATGCGCTCGCAAGTGGGGATTGTGAGGAAGAGAATGACCCAATTTGTTTGAAATTATAAGGTGCGGCTCACTGATGCGACTTGCCAATTAGCGCGCCCAACTCCGCATGTGGTCCAAACAATGCCCTGTAGTTGTAGTTGTGTGTTCCGAAAGTGCTTCCCAACGCAAAAAGGCGCTCCGCCGCTGCAGATGCCGGCGAGTCGCGTGCATTAGCAGTCACCCCAGAGAACCCGCCTCTTATAGGCTGATGAATATACAGATCTCTAATAAGCACCGCTATGATTCATTCTTGTCTTCCGCAGCGCTTACATAGAGGTCAACACGCGCACACGGCAGAGATAATACAGACTCACAAAGGAGGGGGGGTGTACGGGTAGCTCCAGCTCCAGCTCCGGCGGCGGCGGCAGGCTTTCACAGCCGTCTCAGGTGGTCGGGGAAAATGGAAGAGACTCCTGTCTCCGACATGCTCACCGACGCTACAGGATAGGGATGTGTTAAAAACGGCCAATTTGTTTGTTTGCCTTGACAACCCCCCCTCTCCATCTCCCCCGTTCCCTGTCAGCTGCCCAAGTGGACACGGCGGCGGTGTGAAAGGAGAGTGTATTGATGTGGAAAATCACCCTTTTTGTTTTTGTTTTTCTGTCCTCCTGTCATCCTCTCGTTCTCCTTGTTTCTTTTCTCTGTCTGCTTCCATCTTATTGTGTCTCTCTTTCATTATGTCTCTGCCGCATTGGGTCTCTCTCTCTCTCTCTTCAAAGCCTACCGTCTGTAGACTCTCATTGTTCTTGCGCGCCCTCCTCCTCCTCCTCCGTGATCATCTGCGACCTTTGTCTCGCATCTGGACGCCTGCGTTTCTGCGCATGTCGATACGTGCGCGCGTGAGTCCGTTTGGCCTCCTTCCTGACGCCAGTCAAAGTCTAGGTCAGGCTGTTCAAATCATGCCCAGCGAGAGCGGCGAACAGTAAATGAAAGGGATTTAAGTAAATCCTTAGCTGTGCCTTTGGGAAGCTGTAGTCACAAAACAGGACAAAGATGGCTGTCACGCATGTGAACATCAGGAACCACACGCACAGTTTCCTCGCTCAGAACTATTTATCCATCGCTGCAATAGTTACGAGGGTTTATTTTTAGTAGATGCTGTAAAACCTTTCTTGAAGCCGTTGCTACTGTAAGTTATAGTCAGGTGCACTCGTCTTCTGTGGTTCTAGAATGAAGCGTCTTCTGAGCATCTTCTTCCTCGCATCCTTTCCTGTTGATTCAAACCTCTGCTGGTTGTTGTTAGGATCACGCTGGTGTTGACTGACCCGATCCCTCCTGTACACAGCCGTCTGCAGCACACAGCTGAGAGCGGGTGTAAAGACCCCTCTGTAGTGTGGAAGGTGACTTTATTTGGTGAAACCCCTAAAGGTGTCTCTCTAAGCGGTGAGCAGGTCAGAGTGTGGAGCCGAGGCCTTCGCCCCGACGGCCGACCCGCCCCTCCCTCTGCCCCCGTTTCTCCTCCTCACGTCTCCCACGTAGCTAATGTGGAACGTGACGACGCCGTGACCCACGGCGCATGGGAGCGAATTTAACATGGGCGATAAACCCACAGAGATCCCACAATGGGGCTTTACAGTCGTGTTCACACGGGCTCTGGTATTAGAACCTCGGCACCCGTGTCCGCTGGAAGTGAACGCTCCTCAGCGCGTGGGGTCGGTGGGGGCCACAGCGTCTCGTCCCCCCAGAAACTCGAGCGTGACTTGGCCGCCGTTCCGCCGCCAGTTGTTGGCAGAAGCGAAGCCCGTTTCAGCCCTCATCCAGGAACACGGCTCCATGCCCTGTTTTCTCGCGCTCCCCCGGCGCTAGTTACCGGAGCGTCACGGCCGCCGACGCTAAACGACGGCGCGCGGCGTCGCCGGACGATGTTTTCTGGCAGTCGACATGAAGGCGGGAAGCAGAAACCCGGGGTTGTGATTTAGAATGTCACAAAGAGTTGTTTTACATAAAAGAGAGAGGAGGGGAGTGTGATTGTGGTTACACTGAGCCCTATAGCCAAGGGGATCCACAGTCTCTTGTTTGACTACACTCTGACTGTGAAACAAGGCGTATTAAAAGAATTATTACTCAGACATCACAATGGTCCCCCATCACTCCCTGACACGTGCCTTTGAGGAGCTTTTTCTTTTTCACACAGGCCTGATTAGTGCCTATGTGTTCCCCTCAGATGGTGCGTGTGTGGGTTAGCAGGACTCGGCCGCGTTGCAGCCTCCACGCGTGCCTTCCCTACTTGGAATTGAACATGCACCTCTGAAATAGACGCTCTCCTGTGTGCGCAGCATTAAATATCAGCCCGCTCGGCACCCTCGGAGTTAACGCTTGAAATTTGAGGCACGTACAGTAGAGAGAAAGCTGCAACGAGGAAAGGGAAAAAAAAAGGAGAAGAAGAAGTAGGCTGTAGTCTGGCAGCTGCTACGTCTGTTCTCTATACTTTGGTGTCATTTTGTGTGTGAGGACGCATATGAATGTGTACATGTGTTTGGAAGCGTGGCAGTGCTTACGCTTGTGTTTGGAAGGAGTGTGTCTGTGTGAATCGGCGAGAGGAAGGAGGAATACTGGAGACGGCAGTAAATAACATAATCCAGCTATTAGGTGTTGTTCCCTAAGACGTGGACGTATACTGTACACACCCTCACAAGGACATGACTCGTGGGAAATTATATGAATTTTCACTCTGCTCACTTCATATTTACTGCTGATACACAAGCAATCTTACACCATGTTCCCCTCCACAGCTACGAATGCGTTGCGGAGTGAAAGACGTGTAATCCAATTTCCTTTGTGTATTATAGTTATTATGGGTAGATATCAAAATGCATCACAAACGTATTATAAATCATCACACCACTCAAGAGCAGCTCCATTTCCATATGAACTCGGCAGCGAGGCTCCATCCAGAGAGGACCGGCTGGGATGCGTGTCACATGCGGCGGAGATGTGGCGGCAGCATTACCAGAGGAAATAATTTACACTTTTTTTTCATAGTTAACACCTTATTTCAATTAACCTACGGTCTGTGGCAAGTGACTCGAAAGCTGATGAGTTATTCATTTATTTTCCATCCAGTGGAGCCTTTTGCTCCCCTCACGCCGCTTCTGACGACGGGAACAGGCTTTGAATGGGTTCAGGTTCTGGCTGGTTCGTCTTCCACCACCCAGGAGCCGCTTTTCACCAAACACACCACACCTTTACCTTAGGAAACTGTAGGTCTCCCCCGAAATCAGTCACATCCTCACCAGGTCCCGACAGAGCAGAGAACGGTGGAGGGCGTGAGTGAAATCTAATCATTCCTAAAACTTTTCATGTGGCAAATTAGCGCAAGCGAGTGCTAAATGTGTGTTCCCTTGCAATCGTTCCCCCCCTTTCGCTAAGATAAACAGCACCTGATAATGTGTATGAAGCATTACCCTGATGAACGGCCGCGCGGCGCCCACTGAAAGTGAAACCATTAGGTATGATATAAAAGACACATGCTGTCGGTTTGCATTTGTCACCTAGACGTCCCGCTGTCTGCGCCGTGTGCGGATGCGTGCGTGTCCGGGGGGGGGGGGGGCTTATACGTATGCATATGCTTTTATAACACTCGACGAGCCGTGCTCCCCCCCGTCTCATTGTCTATCATCAATCCAAGACCTATAACTCCAGTGGTAATAACAAAACCACTGGGATACATTCAAGTGCAACAGTGTGTGGGCGTCGAATCACACAAAGAGCCTGTGAATAAGTCTATCCCCACTATTGGCAGTAGTTTGCAGAATATCACTCTGCGCACTCACGCTGCATGACAGCTAATTGAAGGTTCCCCTAGGGCTGAGTGCAGCACAGATATAATAATAAAGAATCCTGTCTTGGTTTTTCTTTTTTTTTTGCTATATAGTCCAAACCTGGGATTTGCTCCTTTTGTCGTAATCAAAGGAAAAAAATGCACTGGGAAGATATTCGGAGCTGTCACTCATGTGTTGCCAAAGTGTAAAATATTTGGTCCATGTTATGAATCACAAAGGGAATGTAAAAAGCTACTGCAGCACATCAATAGCCATCCATCACAAGCTCGACAGAAACCTATCCGCCCCGACATCTGGGGAAGACGTGACTTTATACCTACGGGTTAATTCATCCCAGCTTTCACTGGATTAAATTAAACCGAGCTATGGCATAAAGGTAATAAGATTATTATGCTGCTGGCAGGATTAGGGCTCTGACACAGTCCATAAACAGGGATAGCACTGGTCAGAGAGGCGACATTGTTTATGCAGGAATCTCTCAGGGAAGTGTCGTCTCTTTTCCGCACAGGAAAGAGGATTAGTTTACATCATAAACATGAACTCAAACCTCCCAACCGGATTATTTCAGCCCTTTACTCGTGTTCCTTTCATAACATTTCTTGTTAATGAAGCTGTTAATGTACAGCTGTACTCGCATACCGAGAACAAAACATCCCCGCAATGCCAGCGCAGCGTTTCCGTCCCGTGCAGCTCAGACATTGGCTCCGCGGATCCGAGCCGCCGCCCCCTCCACCCCCTCCACCCCCCCAAAGCCCAAGCCATGCAGTTCGCTATGGGGAAATCCCTGTGCCAGCTTTAGGGAAGCCAAACCCATTAGTTCTAGCCTCACATTAACCAAGTCTGTCATTATTTACCCCCACAGAATTCATTGCTTATAGCAGGTAGCAACAGAAAAAAAAGAAAAAGAAAAATAACTTTAAGTACTCGTAATTGCGCGTGTTGAAACCAGATCTGGGCATCGCAGCGAGGGATGACAGGCCGGCCTCTTGACTGAGGGGTGCAGACAAGATACAGTTGTTAGCTGACATGCTGAAGGAATGCACTTGAATTACAGAAGCCTCTTTGATTTATCGGCTGTAGATGAGAGGCCTTTATCTTAAAACCCGCTGCCAAACAGAGATTCATTTTCATTTCATTTCTATATGGATTCTTAACTTCCCACCCATGAAGACTGAGATCTTATCGTTATGATCCTTCATACTTTGGAAACCAAAAACCTACCGGGGGCCCCACCGCGTCTTAGGACTCCTGGACGTCCGCCAAGCAACCCCGGGCCAGATGTTCAAGAAGGAGCGATCGTTTCCTTTATATAGAGCCCAACATTACGCGCAGCACTGTGTAAATTTAAACCAGAAATCTGCAACCGTGTGCTTTTTGGGAGGGGACTATTGCTTTCACCTCTGCAAGTGTTCCCAGCGAGTCATAAAAAAACAAGGGTTATAGAAATAAAAGGGTATTGGTGCAGAATAGAGACCGGCGTCTCTCCCAGCCGGCTAAATGCTAGTGCTGAAAGGACACTAAGAACAGGTTGTCTGTCAACCGCTGTGACAGGCCGCCAGGCTGGAAATTTCACCGTGTTGAGTAAAAGGATACAGAAAAGGGAGGAGGGATGAGAGAAGAGGAGGCGGAGGCTGCTCTGTCTGCGGCCGGGTGTCAGAACAGCCAGTCAAGTGTGCCCGGCCCCGCGTCACCTGCCTGCGTGCACGTGTGCGCGTGCACGTGTGGGCCGGGAGGAAGCGCACGAGTCGTCTCCTCTGGTCAACAGAGCCTAATTCGCCACAGGTAGCAGCCAGACTCAAAGGCGATTTCCCTTCAGCTCAACGGGGCTGAAGCCTCTGATCCACACCGTGGGGCCTTTGGTGATAGTAGCTGTGTGTGTGTGTGTGTGTGTGTGTGTGTGTGTGTGTGTGTGTGTGTGTGTGTGTGTGTGTGTGTGTGTGTGTGTGTGTGTGAGCTGGAGGGGGGTGCACACGACCCTTTATCCATTGGCAGCAGCAGATATGGAGGCATTGCTGCCTGGGGTCTGGCTGCCTCTCCTTCAACCCACAGACAGACAGAAGCTGTCTCCTCCTCCTCCAACTTGGCGAGGCTTGTTTTTTAAATTTCCCTGTCATCGTTTGTGTGTGTGTGTGTGTGTGTGTGTGTGTGTGTGTGTGTGTGTGTGTGTGTGTGTGTGTGTGTGTGTGTGTGTGTGTGTGTGTACACATGTATTTCCCCCCACCCCCTCCTCCCTTCGGCTGTCTCTCTTGTCCCGCCTGCGACGCCCTGTCACTCTTGTCTGTTTAGCGTTTGTCAGTAGCGGCTGGACTACAGACGACGCTCAGCTCCTCTTCCCATTCTCTGCATGCTCCACAGGCCGCCTAATGGAGGAAATCAGCGCACTCAAATGTGATTAGATCCAGTCTTCACGTTGCATTCCAATCACTTCCCTTTATTAATGTAGCTCATTCTCTTAGGTGGGGCGGAGGTTGGGGGGAAGTGGATGTGTTTTTGTGCTCACGATGGGATAGAGGAGATTTTTGTCCAATAGTTAGAGTTCATCAACATTTCATCTGTAAAACTTTCCCATGTTTGACTTTTGTGAAATGTAATTACAGTGCTACTCACACTTCTCTTGTGTTTGACATGAAAAATGTCTTGGTAGTTTTTCCTTAGCGGCTCATGTTAAATGTAAGGACTGCACTATTTTCTCCCTTCCTAGGACTGGAACATATTGTTTTTGCCCCGGGCGTTGCATGAGTTACTGCACACCTGCTTTATCAGCGTGTGAGTTGTTGGAAGAAACGACTGTAAAATGAATGTTCGGGCGCCGCGGCCTCACATACAGGTTGTGCGTTTTCTCTAGTGAAATTTAATCAGCCATGCCACAAAATCTCCCAGGCAAGAGTGATTGCCAGGCGAGAGGATGTTACTGTAATTATTGTCTTGTTCGCTGCAGACTGAGTGCCTTGGGTAAGCCGTAGTCAATGGGAAGGCAAACACACGCCTGTTGCACAATGCACTTAGCGGCAATTTACACAACAGGATACTTTGATGTATAAGCATTATAGTGTTGAACATGCTGAAAAAAGGTTACTTGCGTAGAGCCATGTTAGGGTTTAGTGGTACTCGAGGGCTTCAGCCCACCAGGAGCTTTTCAATATCTGCCACTCTCCTAAAAAAAATACTGCATATAATCTATATTATTTGCAGCCGGGGTGCCGGGCGAACGTGCTGACCTCCTATCGCAAGCACACGACAAACTAACATGTGCTCTTTATTTATTTTGCATCCACAGCAACGCATCGTGTTTTTATTACGACCGATAAATCTGTGTCCCCGGCGGGAGTCGGGCTTCGTCTGTGTTTTCCCCGCTGGGGTCATCACCATGACATCACCACGCTCCTCCCAAACATAATGCCTCGCTCTCTCTCCGCAGCACTCCCGCCCATGCCTGAAGTCACCACGTCCCCCCAGGCCCCGCGAACCACCACCACCGCCACCACAACAACCACGGTGCACCGGGGTGCGGTCAACAACACCACCACCGCCGCGACAACAGTGCACAAGGAGGGCGGCAGGGGAGCGCCCAGGCCGCCTCCGGTGGCTCCGCAGACTACTTCCCCTCCGACCCTAGAGTCCTTCCCCTTAGATAAGCGCTTCTGCGAGGCCACCGAGGAAAGAGACATACTGTGGCCTCAGACCCAGAGGGGCATGCTCGTGGAGCGACCTTGCCCCAAGGGGACACGAGGTAAACAGGGCTCCCTCTCCTCCGAGCCGAGGGCTCGCCGCTTCTATTGTGACCCGCCGTGTCCCGGGAGAACCCCTGCGAGTTTGTTGATCTGTCTGATATTGTCTCTGCAGAGAGCACCCGCTTTAGAGCAGGCTCTGGAAAGCAGTATAGATGCTGTATATGGGCTCCCGGGTGTTTGGCTGTATCACTGTAGGTCACGGCATGATTAAGCAGTGGGTAGCGGCTGCAGAGGAGCCGGCTCAGCTGTTTCTCCTGCAGCTCGCATGGAGATGTGCATTCCTCATTTGATTGGGTGTGAAATCGCGTTAGTGCCTCGAGTTCATCAGACACGGGGCTATTTAGGACAGAAAAGAAGTGTTTGCGTTAAAAAAAGAAATGGTCACTCTTCAACTATTTCAGTTGAATTTGTTTTTAATGGCGTTTAACAGTTTAACCAATGCAGTGACAAAACTGTCAGCTCTAGTATTTTATCCAAACAGACTCTAGTTTCTTATTGGAATAGAATTTCTTAACGTGCATGTAAAGTTTCTTTTCTATTTAAATCCATGTCCTTTGCGGCTTTTTAAAGGACTTTGTGGGGAAATAAATTAGATCTGAGTTGATTGAAGTTGACTATTGTGCTCTTGTTTTCAGGCACAGCCTCTTATTTATGTGTCCTTTCCACTGGGGCCTGGCACCGGAAGGGCCCTGATCTGAGCAACTGTACCTCCCACTGGGTAAACCAACTGGCCCAGAAGGTTTGTCTGAGCTCTGCCTTACTGTTTTTCCTCTAAGTGGAACGTGCTTCTGAAAAAAACACGCAGGGGGTAAACAAATAACGGAAAAGTGTCCTTGTGAAGGACTTGATCGCGCTTACAAAGATGGAAATGTGGGTCAGATTCATTTGAAAGCTGCGATTGTGATCTGTAAAAGAGCCGTGGGAGTGACATTGATGTGTGCGTGTTAACATGTGTTGGCCTCTGCATTGAAGTGCGTCCGTCAAAGGACTGCGCGTTTTAAACGTATGTAAATGTGGAGGATCTCTCACCGAGCCGCTCTCCGCGGACCTGCTCCTAGCTTGCGTTTGTGCTCCTAGCTTGCGTTCGGGCTCCTAGCTTGCGTTTGAAGCAGCTCACTCCAGTGGGACTTGCTGCTGGAAACGGGGGTGTGAGGACCTGTCCAAGTCTGTCTCCTCGCATCGCCGTGAACATTATTCACTCTCTCCCCCCGCAGATCCGCAGCGGTGAGAACGCGGCTAACTTGGCCAACGAGCTAGCCAAGCACACCAAAGGCCCCATCTTCGCGGGCGACGTCAGCTCGTCGGTGCGGCTCATGGAGCAGCTGGTGGACATCCTGGACGCTCAGCTGCAGGAGCTCAGGCCCAGCGAGAAGGATTCCGCTGGACGGAGCTTCAACAAGGTCAGGAAAAGAAGTGGCGGATGAAAAAAAACAGTCCATTTCCACGGTTTCTCTCCTTGTGAGTCGCGGCTCAGCGGCTTTGGTGGAGTAGAGTTTAGCTCTGTTCTCTTCAGCGACGGAGCGAGGTGTAGTTAGTATTTCTGTTTTTCAAAGGCAGCAGAGTTGCCGGATGAGCAGCTAATCTCCATTAGCTAGCGCTGTAGTTAGTGTCATGAACTTGTGTAAAACCTGTGTCTCTATTTTTCATCTTTTCCTTTTCTTTTCTAATAAAAAAAGGTTCAAAAACGAGAAAGGACGTGCAGGGCGTACATGAAGGTACGGGCGCGATCCTTCTGCCCCACTCTGCTTGTTGCCGTCCCCTCTGTTCCTGTGCTAGTGTACTGTACCCGCCCCAGCCCAGTTCAGCAGCATGTCCCCTCTGCACTGTCGTGTACCCCCCCTCCCTGTGCTTCCTGCTTCTTTGAGTAATTGCCTTGCACACAGACACAAAGTGCTTTCTAAGTCAAAGCCAAGTTCCTGAGGTGGCTTCTTTCCACAGATGTGTAAACTGTATGTGTCTCTGTGTTTTTCCTCCCAATGAGTTGACAGAGATGGTGCATTTTGTTTTGTTTTTTTTGTTTTTGATTGCACGTCTGGATGCATAACATCACAACTCAAACAAACAGTTGTGTACTTACATCCCCCACATTATTCATTTGTTGAAGGATTTGCTCCTTTATTGCTGTTTTTGCTTCTTTTTTTTATCAGCACTCCTTTCTGTAGAAAGCACATCTGAATGTTGTACTACACACAGTTCACTTATGATTTATTCAAACTAGTTTTTTCTTTCCCAAGGACCATCTCCTGGCCTTTTATCTCATGATAAGTAAAAGTAGCAGCATTTGTTCAACGAGGACAGCTTTTATTTGTTTCTTGAACTAAAGGTGTAAAAGTCTCACATACCATATATTTTGGCAATATTTATTTTACCATTAGGGAGATCGGTGTACTCCACCCGCCACCAACGTCACCCCTCCCCACCCCCAAATCCAGATCTCCCCTTTGGGAGGGTATTCAAATGGATGGAGCTAATTAGGTACCCCCATGAAATAAAATCAGAGGAAGACAGTGAATAGAGACATCACATGTAATCCCACTAACGTTCCTAAAAACATCCCATCATCACTTTGGTTGTGAGCAAAGACAGCATGGGTGGGTCTGAGGCCCAGATCGCTGATTCAGCAGTATCTGACATCTGCCATACTTGACGCAACATCACATTAGCTGCCCCCAACCTTTCCACCGGCCGTCGCCAGCATTGATTTCCCGATTAGACGCATTGATTTGATTATTTCCTGGAGAAATCCCAGCGTCATCTAGATCCGAGCCGTCCGTGTGGAAAAGATGCTAGAAAAGAAAAAAATGTTTACACGAGTACGGCTCAGATTTCACCTCGCATCTTTTACTGGCAGTCATTTCCTTTTATGAGCTTGTTTGAGGGTGACTCGGTGCTGGAGTACAGGTTGACCACAGCTGTGAATGAAAGTGAAAGACGGCCTCAACGCGCTGAGTGGTGGCACTTGTAATTAGAGAATTCTAATGAAGGACGGCTCTCGTGCTGCGACTTTCACCAGGTCGCGTGTTAAGGTTATTGGACAGAACTAACGGGCTCAATGCGCTGTCGATGCCGCACCATCATCTCCAGCGATGCTTTATGTCTTTCCCCTTTCTCTGTTGTGACACATGCAGATTTCCTTTATTTTTCTACACGTCATCCTCAAAAAAAAATGACCAAAAGAGCTTCTGCAGTTTTGATTTCAGACACGTGTGCTCCTCATTATAGTTTCCCTTTTCATTTCACGTCAGCGTCTGCATGTTCCGTCGCTGATCACGGCTGCCGCCAGACGTTCCCGCCCTTGTCCCGAGTTGCTCATGTGCGTTGCCTTGTTTGTCTGCTCTGTCCGCACTGCAGGCCATCGTGGACACCGTGGACAACATCCTGAGGCCGGAGGCGCTGAAGTCGTGGCACGACATGAACAGCACGGAGCAGACGCACGCCGCCACCATGCTGCTGGACACGCTGGAGGAGGGCGCCTTCGTCCTCGCCGACAACCTGGTGGAGCCGGCCGTCGTCAAGGTTCCCACAGACAACATCAGTGAGTAACCCCGACCCATGCCAGCGAGCTTAATTCCATTACTGCCGATTTATTGAGGGAGCAACTGTGATGGGAAAACAAGGCCGCCGCATGAAAAAGGAGGATGTTTTCATAATAAGCGCTTAAACCTCGGGGGAACAGAAAAGCGACGCGTATTAGGTTTAACGAGTCGCTTACTGACAAAGTGATGAATACCAGACAATTAAATAGACCGGATTCTCTCATTGCGTGCGCTTACTTTATAAATGTGTGCGTCTAGACCTTGTAACTCTATACATTAATGTGAACATTAGCTGCCGTGGAGTCACACAACGGTACATTGTTTATCCACAGCTTCCTTTTCGCTATCAAAGATGCTGAAGCTTCTTGGATATTTGTTTCTTATTCTCGCTTTCTCTCACTGAGATGGACTCATCACTATGTGACTGGCATTTTTACTGAGGCTCAGACTTAGTATGTGAATCTTGGCCGGCTTTGGTCGGTGCAACATTTTGGTTCTTGTGAAATGTCAGGGAGAAAGCTTTGATATTAATATTCTTCACAGTTTAATATTTATGCCCTCGGAGCCAAGTAGTCCATAATGACCAATATCTCCCTCTCTTCTCCCTTCATCTTTCTTCTATAATCCGTCCTCTTCCTCGCTGCACCTTCGCAGTCCTAGACGTGTTCGTGCTCAGCACGGACGGCCAAGTTCAAGATTTCAAATTCCCGCAAGCCAGCAAGGGCGGTGTCTCCATTCAGCTGTCGGCCAACACTGTCAAGCTCAACAGTCGCAACGGTGAGTTCTTTTCAGCGCGCGGAGAGAAATTAAAATGAGTCAGGCTGGTTCTGGTGCCTCAGAGACCCGTGGTTCTTACGTTTGGTGTAAGTGGTTGCATTCATTTGACCTTTATCACTGAAAAGGGCACAAGGCATTTTCTGTATTAGCGTGGGAGCAGAGCAAAGGAGTTTATCTCAAAAACCTCAAGGTTTTTGATTCAGAGACATCTGAAAGCTTTCCGTCTCAATAATTCGCCCCCTCTTATAGTTTCTATAGATATGTAACGTCTGTGTGAATAGTATTTAGCCACATTTAGTTTTTCCGATCCTTCTAAAAGCTGCATTTGCCTTCGCTGTGCAGGAGTGGCCAAGCTGGTGTTCGTGCTTTACAAAAACCTGGGCCAGTTCCTCAGCACGGAGAACGCCACCATCCGGATGGCCAACGAGGCGTACGGCCGCAACGTGTCGGTGGCCGTCAACTCGGACATCATCGCCGCCTCCATCAACAAGGAGTCCAGCCGCGTGTTCATCAACGACCCCGTCATCTTCACGCTGGAGCACATCGATGTAAGTGTCTCCGCTGTAGAGAATGAAGACGTGGAAAAAAAAAAAAAAAACACGCTAGGAGGGAACATCCTGCAATTTGAATTGTAAATGTGCGGCTAGGTCACTGTGCAGTTTATTTAAGCCACTGAACATCAAATTAAAGGAGTCTTTAGAACCTAAGTGAATTCTTAATGAAAACTAATTCTTTAATCAACATAGCGTTATAAATGATACCCATTTTCTTTTAACTCCTAGATTAGCTGTACAATCTAGGATGAAATTACTGGAGCACCAATTATCTTTGTGTTTTTTTTTTTTTTTTAAATTGTCACTGGAGTTCCCAGAGGGCCGTGCGTGGCTCCGTTTTTCATCAGGGAAACTGCGCGTGCGTCAAACAATTACACTCGCGCCGCTGTTATTAAGGCCTCATATAGACAACTGTGCTTCAGCTGCTTTGAGAAGCGTGCGCCAAATGAGATACAACATATGAATTGCTCCGCGAGAGCTGTGAAGTGAAAAATGTTGGTCCGTATCGGAACGCGGCGTATGAGTGGGGGGTAAATGGCCTCTGTGTTCTACATGTACTTCAATTTCAGGCAGTCAATTATTTGGACACTTCCCCATATCTCTTGTTATCTGCAGATGGAGCACTACTTCAACCCCAATTGCTCCTTCTGGAATTACTCTGAGAGGAGTATGATGGGGTACTGGTCCACCCAAGGCTGCAAGCTACTGGACACCAATAAAACGCACACCACCTGCTCCTGCAGCCATCTCACCAACTTCGCCATCCTCATGGCTCACCGTGAAATCTCGGTATGTTACGTCCTGTTTCTCTTTTTACACCCGCCTCAAAGTCATCTATCGACTGTATCGTCTACGCCCGTGTTCTACGGCTGCAGCAAACTCCAGGAATTGAATTTGTGGCTTTAAATAGCTCCGCTACATGATTAGAGTGATGGCAGCGAGGTCCAAAGAGAGGAGCTCTGCGCTGCAGCGGGCTCCCGTCAGCCTTCCTTCATTAGTTCTTTGTGTAGAATTCAGTTTAACACTCACGTCATTGCACAACAACTTTTCGGGGTTGTTACGTGTGGTGCGAAGGGAAAAGCTCTGTGCTGTCTGTTACATAAAGATCCAGTGGGAATCCTGCAACATTTCTACTCTGAATGAGATAAATGAGCCACTGTGAGACCGACCTTTTCTTGCATTTACGAGACTATATCGATGTGCGAACAATTATTGTTGTGTAGTTGTTCATAGCCAAACCAGTACAAACCAGTATGCTGTCTAATCCCTGCTGTCCTGCTCCTCCCAGGTCAACGACCGAGTGCACGAGCTGCTTCTGAACGTCATCACCCGCGTCGGGATCGTGGTCTCCCTCGTCTGCCTCGCCATCAGCATCTTCACGTTCTGCTTCTTCCGGGGGCTGCAGAGCGATCGCAACACCATCCACAAGAACTTGTGCATTAATCTCTTCATTGCTGAGTTAATATTCCTAATTGGTATCGATATGACGGAACCCAGGGTAAGCCGGAACGATTGCACCCTATTGATTCGGTTTTGATTAATTTCCTTTCACTTTATTTCCTCTTACCCCCGATACAAAGCAAAACAAAGGGCCCTCTCAGAGTGAAATGGATGAGACTTTAAGCATTGTTTGTTCCCAACCTTCCCCGCTCGTCCCTGACATGATACGAGCGGGACGGGCCCATTAATATAAATTACTGAGGGGGTATGTCCTCCGCTTGACAGGCCCTTTCCTCTTTCACTTAAAGGCGCAGTGGCTGTGGCTGAGCCTACATCCATACGACACCCACGTTTTGCCTTCAGCTTCTACAATAGGAGCACTAAAACCTTTTTTCCTCTATAGAGCTCAAAGCTTCAGATGCTGAGCTGTATGATTAAATCCACTAATTCTAACCTTACAACACAAATGGCATTTAAATTTCCACCGTGCTGATGGAAAGCCAGACCTGAGCACTGTCAGAGCCCATGTGGTGAATGAATATTCATGACCCCCTTTTCCTCATTTTCTCTGATCCCCATCGTCTGTTCCACTGAATGGGTGAGGGTTTTAATAGAAGATAGGATGTGTGATATACCATGTTTCTGTGAAGAATGTGTGCGGTGGAGTTGGGACGTAAATCACCACCCAGACGCTTACGTGAACCCTTATTCTTCAGATCGGATGTGCCATCATCGCGGGGATCCTCCACTTCTTCTTCCTGGCCTCTTTCTCCTGGATGTGCCTCGAGGGGGTCCAGCTGTACCTCATGCTCGTGGAGGTCTTCGAGAGCGAGTACTCACGGAAAAAGTACTACTACGTGTCGGGTTACCTCTTCCCCGCCATCGTGGTGGGCGTCTCGGCCGCCATCGACTACGGCAGCTACGGCACCAGTAAAGCGTGAGTGCGACTTTTCCCAGCGAACCCTTGGAAATGCAGAGCGGGCGCTGGATGCGTCGCCGCGTGGCTCTTCCTGCTGGGCCTGTATGTGGCAGCTTTTGAAGAGAAATCTACTCATCATTTCTGCCAGCGCCTTATCTGCATCCCTGGAGACGACACCAAAACATTTGAGCTCTTTTTGCCAGGGACGGGCGGCTATTCAATTTTTTATGTCATTTGAAAGTGGCTGACAGACTCAACACTGTGGTTTCAGAGTGGGGGGGGGGGTCGGCTACATTAATGCCTTTCTGCTCAAAGACCCTCCTGTGACCTCTTGTTTGTAAATGCTCTCTTAAAGAGAAGAGCACTGTGCAGGAAAAACCTTTTATGTAGATTAATGGCCACATCTCCGCTATCAAAAGGGGCGACTTGGGGTCTTCTCTTTTGCGCCACTGTATTAACACTCAGCCTGTGACAAGAGCATTTGAGAGCCTCCCAAGTTAAATATTGACTAGAAATTACACAGTAAGATCATTAGCACAAGTGAAGGAAATAATTAATTTCTTTTCATATTTGTCATGTTGCTTCTTCTTCGTCACAGGTGCTGGCTGAGCGTGGATAATCACTTCATATGGAGCTTTATAGGACCTGTCACCTTTATCATCATGGTAAGCTGTTTTTTTTTTATTATTGTGCTCTGAATGATGAGACTGACAGAGACGGAAGAAAGGAGTGAAAGAGTCAGATGGAGGCAGATAAAGGAAGTGCAACACTTGAACCGCAGGAAAAGGATTTTGTGCTCGACGCGTCCTCGGCTGACGACAGGTTAATTTTGCAGCAAAGACAGATTTTGAGGCAACACTTTGAACAACCTGACAAGGACCTGGATGCGATAGTGGCCTTTAACCTTGGCTTTACACAACACCAATGAAGTATCGCGTCGTAGACGTCGCTAATGGCTTTTAAGAACAAAGAAAATCAGGTTTAATATGGGAACACGGCCGTGGTTGCGGCTCTTCGCCTCCTCAGTGTTGGTTTGTCTGAAATGAAAAACAGGCGACAGTATAAAAAGAGGAAAAGAAAAGGTGTGTCTGTGTTTGGTCAAGGACCATGAGGGGTGAAGGACATGTAGCATATCATATTGACATACGTTCCATGGAGGCACGCAATTATTTACTGGTCATGACATTATTATCTACTGCTCCATCAGAGAAGCTCAGAAGAACGAGACCTCGGGGATTCTCACCTCCCTCTGCTGAAAAGTGGAGTAGCAGGTGGTGTTCCTCAGATATATCCGCTCAGCCCTCCTGCACCCGGCGTCGCTCTGCCCTGACGCGCACTAAGGGACGAGGCAGCTGTGCAGGGAGGACGGGCCCTATTTGTTCTGCGCCGCGTTCATTATCCAGCATAATGGCCCGTACTGTATCTACAGATGCATTGACCTCTGTTAAACATCAAACTGACACTGGAAATACACAGAGGAGAGGGTGGGGGGGGGCACCCATGTCGAATCCTAGTGAGTCACTACTGGCAAGGAGCTTTCAAAGTAAAGATGCAGCGCGGCTCTTTGTATGTGTGGTTGCAAACTGAATAAAAGACGAGTCTGCTGCTGGTCTCCGTTTCACAGTTTGCTCAGAAGGAGATATTCCTACTCGGTGTAGTGTTTAAAAATGGAGGAGGAGGTGCACACGACCTGGAAAAGGAGGAACGAGCTGATGTCTTTTCCTTTCGGTAACCGCTCTAACGTGGGAGCTCACAATCAAGGAGGATCTAACTTTGTACCGAGTCCAACATCCATTTCTCCCCGTCTCCGCAAATGCTCCGTCAGCCACACAGGAGTTTTCCTTCCCCCAAATTGGACCCTCATCGTTTTTCAAATGCGTTTCCTGCTTCCGTGATGTTTTGCATGAAAAATGCGTCTGCAGTGGAAATGATGATCAGCATCCCGGCGGTGATGACCGGAGAGGTAGAATCATGACCCTGAGAGGAGCTAATGCATTGTAGGAGAACTAATGTGTGACAGGAATGAGACTGGGCCCGGGCTCCGCACGCCGCACCGCGGATCCTGAGCAACAATTGACTCAGAAAGACAAAGTGCCGCGGAACGGGGTGTCTCCGGGGAGCTCGGCGGAGCAAGGTTTGCCTGCATCATCCGTGACCCTGTTTTTTCTACAAATTGGCTTTGTCCTTGTCAATGAAGGGAAAAGAGGAGGGGGAGAAAACGCACGCTGGCAGGAAAAGAGGCGCTGAGAGCGGAGTCGCTTGGCTCGCGTGGGTCTCGGTTCCCCACCACCCGAACCACGTCCGCGCCAAGAAGCGTCGGCTTTGACCTGAGCTGCTCATGCTTTTTGTCTCCTTTCTTTACTTTTTTTTTTTTTTTTTTTTTTTTGCTGCTGCTGCTCGTTTAAATGGCCCCAAATTCTGACTGCAAACAAAAGCGGTGGAAAGCATTTAGATCCGTGCGCTTAGTCAGAGGTTGCCCTGTCTCCTGGCACGGGGAGTATTAGCTCCATGAAAGGGGAACATGGAAGTAATGACTGTTGGGGGGGGGCATTAGTATGCTTGAGATAGCTTCAACACGAGGCCCTTTGGATCATGACACGTCGGGAGCAGTTCTTCTCATCCGGACGGCTCCATCTGCACCTTTAATATTTTATCCCCAACAGTTCATTTGGAGTTCAGTGTGTACACACACAGTCCACTTCAGAAAAAAGCTTTCTCCTCGGTCCCAGCGTGGCCAGGCGCTTCTGCATGGCTTGCAGTGATGATTCAGAGACAGGGAGACAGTGAGGGATGGAGGCAGGGCAGCTCCACTCCAGCAGCGGGGGGTCCCCTGGGACGGGCTGCAAAAGCATGTCGGTGGGGGTGGGAACATGTGCCGTGCTGCTGGCCTGCTTTAAAGCACTGTGTCCCTCTCCTCTGTCTCATTGGATCCATGTCACCACTCCAGGCTGTGTGAAAGGGTTTTTCAAAAGTCCTCACCCCCCGCGCCCCTCCCCCACCTCCCCACTGTCTGACTCATGCTCAGCCTGATGGCTGGTGGCTGTGCACCAACGTCAGTCAGCGCAGTGTGTGATATAAAGCTTCGCGTTTGAGGGTTTGGGTTTTTTTTTTTTTTTTTTTCTTTATTCTTCCATCTTTTGCAGCCGGGGTTATTGTGAGTCGCCCCGTGAGCCCGTTGCGTGACGGGGGGAGCGGCGTATCGATCGCAAGCCAGTGTTTTGATAGCGGCTCGGCACCGGAGCGCGGAGGAATTTCTGTTTAAGAGCGAGTGGCGCGGTCCGAGTCCGGCTCACAAAGGTCATCCATTCATTTCCCTCCATCATGAGGCCCAGAAAAAAAAGATCAGCGTAATGCAGGAATCCTCCTCCTGTATTCCGTGTGCGTCGTTGCTGCTAACGTGCTACATGAACAGCTCTGTCTGATGCCCCCCCCCCAGATATTTCTCTGTGTTATTCATACACGCCTGACGAGGGCTTGTGCGGCCGTGCTTTGTCAGGGCCTAGTTTGCTGTGCGATAAATGTTTTGGAGGTGAATTCCGTGGAGCTCCTTGTTGGCCCATGCAGCCTTTGTGTCTCTAAATCACAGTATTAATTCCTAAGGTGCCGAACGAACGCGTCCAGAACCGCTGCACATCGTCTCCTTGTCTCCACCTGATGTGTGCCACCGGCCGCCTTCAGATTGGATGCATTAAAAAGCGAGCAGCCATCGCCGTCTCCCTTTCTTGCTTTTCAGCTGTCCACGCGCAAGAATCGAACCGAGCGCACCATATTCCCTCAAGCCTTTTGTAGCTCCTCGTACCTTATAATATTTCACTATGTGCATAAAATGATATGCAGTTGTTGTGTACAACATGACGGTCTCTTATTTCTCCTGCTTCTTTTCATTCCCGCCTGACTTTGCCAGACTGCTGCTGCGTGGCTGTTTATTTCTCTCTCTCCTTTTTTTTTTTTCCTACTTTGATGGATTTTAATGCATTTCCATGCTCTTATTGCTATAGAATGACACTAAATTTGGCGCCAGTCGGCCCGTCTGAGCCCGGCTGGAGCGATAGATGTTTATTGGATTACTCTGTGGACATGCAGAGACTCGAAGGCTTTCGTCCTTTAATACTTGGAGGCGAATTAACATGTTTTGGGTTTTTTTTTTTGTCTCAGTCTGCTAAATTTTGAGTCGTATTAACGACGTCATTATTCTGCTTCTACAGCTCAATCTCATCTTCCTGGTCATCACGATGTACAAAATGGTGAAGCACTCGACCACCCTGAAACCGGACTCCAGTCGGCTGGAGAATATAAAGTAAGTAAAGCGTAACAGGTTGCTTATTCTATGGCTTATCAGCGGCGTGACGCTGCTGCTGCTGCTGCTGTTCCTCTCTGCCCCGAGAAAACCAAGGCCTCTTCACCGCCGAGGTAATGATTTTCTGAGCGCCTCTAAACCACGTGACGTTAGAATAAAAGTGATGCTTCGTATTTGCGGTCAGCTTTTGAAAGGATCCAGATCTCACATGAAGCATTTTCCCAGGAATTCATTATTATGACTGTGGAAGTTACAAAAGCAACGCAATCATGATGATGCGCAGACCTTTTAATTGTCTTTTGTTGCTTTTTTTTCCGAGCCGCGGAGTTCATCGCTCTGAGGCTGCAGCTAAACTATGCAGGGTGGGGTACAGTGGTACAGTGGAACCGCTACCATGTGTGTTTGCTGCTGGAACTTGTCAAATCTTTTTTTTTTTTATGGATCCCAGAAAAGAAAAAGGAAAAAATTCCTTTCCAGCAAAGCCACCACCACCCGACCACCATCCCCCCTCGCGGCTCGGCCCGCCTGAGTGGCCTCCGCGTTTGTTTGGGGAGGAAAAGCAAAGTTTTCTGTAGCACTAATTGTTTTGTTGTGTGTCTTTGCGCCACTGTGAAAACGACATTCACTGGCGTTTTGTGCAGGCTTCCTTCCGAGGCCTCTTTCTACGGGTTTACATGGTTGTGTTGCTGCTGGTGCCGCGGCCTCGTGACGCTTTGCGCGTTTGTTATTTCCGTGCGACTCCTTAACGAACGCGCGCGACATCACAGCTCTGTGGTAAAACTGCAATCGGAAAAAGAGCTTGTTTAGACATCCTGGTTTATTTGTGATTGACTGCTCCCCAGGCAAGTAAACCACAGCATTTGCTGAAGATGGCGGCATTCATATTCATGCGAATTTGTGCTCAGATGTTAGGAACGATTTCTCTTAAGCTTGTTTGCATTGTATATTAATAACTGTTTACTTGTGGGTCCCTATTTGTCGGCTCAGCCTCTCATTGCATGCTGCATGTGAAGCCCGAGCTAACACGCACCTTCTTCTTTCTCTTCTTCTATCATTCCCCTCCTCTGTCTGTTCTGCGCTCCACACCAGTAATTATCGCGTTTGTGACGGCTACTATAATACAGATTTGCCTGGGTAAGGGTAAGCTTTTACTGCATAACTCCACCCACACCTCCAGTTTCTAACCCCCAAACACTCTCAGCTGCAGTCAGAGTCTTAATTTAACAGTTAGTTGTACCTCACATGCCGACTAACCCTCACTGTGACCTAACTGTGTTTCTCTCTTCCTGCTCATCATGCTCTCTAGCTATGAAGATAATAAACGGTTTATCAAGTAAGGACCTGTTGCCCAGAGGCCTCCTCCTCCTCCTCCTCCTCCTCCTCCTCCTCCTCCTCCTCCTCCTCAGCGTGCACTTCTTTTCCTCTCTCCTCGTTTTATTCTTTCCTTTCTCCATTCTCGTCCCCATCCACCGGTCCGTCCTCTCCCTGAGCTGCGGCTTCAGAGCTCCTCATCCACCGTCTCTGTGAATGTTCGATCTCACCGTGTTCCGTCGTGAAATCCGTGGTCGTTTTATTTCCTTTTCGTTGTGTGTATATGTGTGTGTTATTGAGCGTTGAACTGTGACCCGGTGGCGCTCCTTCCGCTGCCTAGTTCCTCCGGTTGTGCTCGCACACTCATAAGATAAATATTGAGCATATGACGGTGTCTGGAGTGTTTTTGTAGATTATTATTAACACGCTGTGTTCTGTGATTGTGCAGTTTTTTTAATAGTTATTTACAGAAAAACAGATCAGAGTTGTGCTTTCTTTTAGAGTTTTTGTTTGGGATGCAGATATAAGTGAATGGAGGGGTGGTGTCAGAGGGGAGCGGGTTGTGAGAACGGTGTAGGCGTTGTCATTTTATTATTTTCCTCCTACCTCTTTTCATGGTTGTTGATAGTTTTGTAGTCATTATTCTGCCTCTCATGCTGGATCTGTGCTCCTTCTCTCTCTCTCTCTCTCTCGCTGTCGTCCTTCAGATCCTGGGTCATGGGTGCCTTCGCTCTGCTGTGTCTTCTGGGCCTGACGTGGTCCTTTGGTCTCTTCTTCATCAATGAGGCCTCTATTGTCATGGCGTACCTCTTCACCATATTCAACACCTTCCAGGGAATGTTTATCTTCATCTTCCATTGCCTTCTGCAGAAAAAGGTACGTTGACGCTCGTCCTCCGTGCTCGTAGCGTGCAGTGTTTCCTTCAAGGAGAAAAGGCTTTTGACTCGGGGAGCAGCCAAGGCCGAAGCCCGGCGCCGGTGAGCACGGCTGAGCCGCGCATGCTGATAAAGAGGACAAACACTGCACGCTCCAGCGTCTCGGCTAAGTCGTATGTAAAGTCCACACCGCATGTAAACACGCCGCTGTTTGCCCGCGCAGGTCCGCAAAGAGTACAGCAAGTGCTTCCGCCACACGTACTGCTGCGGGGGGCTGCCCACCGAGAGCTCCCACGGCTCGGTCAAGACGTCCACCACGCGGACCAGCGCCCGCTACTCGTCCGGTACACAGGTAGAGCAGCTGCGACCCGCAGCCCACAACCCGTCCAGGGCGCTCAGTCAAACACGGGAGGACACAGAGTTACCGAGATACAGCGCGTTAATGGAGAACAAAAAGGGCCTGTTGGTGCCAGAGGTAGATGGAGACGAGCATTATGGCACCTTTTACAATCAGCTGTACTGCATGAGTATCTGTCTGCTGTTCTGCCGCCTTTAGCACTGGCTTCTACCTTTCTTTCTCACTAACATTATGTGCATGGAACCAAGTGCCGCACTCTTTAAAGAGCTCCGCAAGCACATTTAACTGTGAGGGAAGCCCAAAGTGCACAATAAGAAGTAATGTTACGCTGATGCACAAACATCTGGAGCAGATTTCATTGAAGACGCTCATAACTGGAGCTGGACTTTTTAAAAAGTTGATTTAAATGAATGTGTAGTGGCTTCCTACAGTATGCTTCAGTGCTTCCTAGTTGAGAAGTCACATGGTCAGAGGTGTGTACAGGAAGTAGAAGAAAGGTGAGCGGGCTGTTTAAAGTCCTAATGACTGTCCCTTGTTGACCTGACAGAGTCGTATCAGGAGAATGTGGAATGACACCGTAAGAAAGCAATCTGAGTCCTCCTTTATCTCAGGTGACATCAACAGCTCCTCCACCCTTAACCAAGGTCAGTTCACACCTCATCTCTCTCCACATCCGCACCCACGCACGCATTCCGTCAGCCCGCTGAAAGCGCTGCGCCTCCGTCAGACGTCTCGCTCTGCGGCGCACGTTCCCTCTCTAGCAGTCGTAATAGACGCTGTCGTCCAGAGTAGCAGCGCTGCAGCGAGTGGAAAAAAGAGGCACACAGGCCTTTAGTCTCCACGCTCCGCCAGTGAATCATTACAAAAATCCATCCTTCTGGACAGTAGCATCAGCCTCAATTTGGGACAAGGCTGGAAAAGTGTTTTTTACTTAAGTGCTGAGTTCATATCCAGACTCAGAGGGAACGTAGGCAAACCTAAAAAAAGAGGAGAAAATAGTGTTTTAGGACAATCTCAACACATAAAGCCTGGCATCTAAGGTGACCTGTGTTACTTTACAGGGGGATTTATGAGAGCAGGCAGAGGGGAAAAAAGTGTCATTTATTATTTAGCTTGAGCACAAATATGATGATGAGAAGATGATGTTCAACTCTGGCTGACCCGGAGCGCTTAGTGCATTGTTAAGCTTTCTGCTGCCTCCAAAATGGCTTTCTAAGCATGCGAGGGAGAGGAGGCTTTACACCGAGGCAGTTTAACTTGACTCCCTCCTCTCCCCTTCTGACTCCTGTCACTACTGCTCTCTGCCTTCTTTTCCTTTTTTTGGCTGTCAGTTCCCACAAGTTAAAACATTACACCAAGGGCTTTGAAGCACATTTTGACTGGCTGATACATCAGTAACAATATAGAAGTAGGACTTTTTTTTTCAATGGTACCATTTCCTGCAAATGTTAATGTAAAGGTTGGATATTGATCACTCCGGGGTGTAGTAGCCTCGTTACCCTGGAGAGTCAGTGCACTAAAGGAGGGCTCTATCTCCTGGAAGCACTTCCCTGTCATTAAAATCATCCCTGGAGACTTCCCAACATGACAGATGGCATTTAACACAGGTGATAAATGGCAGAGGAAATACTTCAGATCCTTGAAACGCAGCACAAGCTGGAGGAGAACTGAAGGGAAGAAGAGTTCTGGAGGAAAATGAGCAATTTGAGTCAAAATACAGATAATGATGTAAAAACAAAGGAAGATTTGGCTTTTTGGATGAGGGACCATTTCACAGTCACAAATGCAGAATTGCACTTTTCTATCATCTTAGCTGAAAATACCAATATACTATTGGCTCGTTAGCATAAATGATTTCTTTAAAAGCACTGGCATGAGTTGAACGATGACCACAGTGAGTTGACTGATCGCTGTGCACCCAACTGACCTGCTCCTCTTCTGTCTCACCACTGCAGGAATGACCGGAAATTATCTACTAACAAATCCTCTTCTGCGACCACAAGGCACTAACAACCCCTATAACACTTTGCTGGCTGAGACCGTTGTATGTAACACCCCCACGGCTCCAGTGTTTAACTCGCCAGGTGTGCTGCCTTAATACTTCCACCAGTGTTCAGCCGTTTCCCTGTGTCTTTGTCTCCTGTCTCTCTCTCTCTCCGTCTCCTGAGTTGAGGATGAAAAGCAGGATGTTTGCAGTATCACCTTTCCTCCTGAATCATTGTCTCCCCGATGCTTGACACGCCACTTATTTTGTTTGCGTGCGCCGCACATTGGACTGTTTGCGTTTGCGCCAAAACACACACATCTCCATGTAAAAGCGGGATCTTCATGTGGCTCACGTCCATCCACCCTCTGTGTTCTCCCCTTTTCCTCCCATCCACACTCTGAGGGAACATAATGATTTAGACGGGAAAGAGATACTACACATTCTGCCTTGAGATAATGTAAACAGTGAGGCTCTGGTGTAACCTGCATGATCATTAAAGATTTACGCTGCTGAGTTTATCAGGTGATTTGCTGCTGTGTAAAAAGGGAACTTTGCCCTAAAAATAGAAAGCAGCAGGAAAAGGTCTGTGTTGCTTAGTTCAGGCGACGTTGGAGCGTATGTGTGTCACATTGTGCTATTATGATTATGTGTGCTGCAGTATTTTGTAACTAAAACGGCATCTTCTGTCCTGTTTTGTGCTTTTCCCCTGTGCTTCCCTCTAGTGACCTACAGAGAGACAAGTATGGGAGTAAAACTTAACTTTGCCTATCAAATGTAAATTTTTTTCAGCATGCTTATTAAAAAAAACAAACAACCCAAACCCCGGCACAATCACTGGTTTACTTTAGGCCATTAACACACACTCAGTGAGCAAGTGGTTCACAAAATTATCCTCCCAAATTCTACTGGAAAACTAAAGCAACGTGTGCGTGTAGTCATTGGAATGAATCTCTGAGATCTGACTGCTTTTTCGCAAAAATGCCCACGACTCTGCTTCTCTCTCTTCTGCTTAATTTGTGATTTTAATCAAGCAAAAACTGTGCTGCTTTCTTTTTTAAGTCTGGCAGAAAGAAGCATATTCATCAGAAAGGTTGCTTAGTTTCCTCTTCTCTTGTCTTCCTGCCCAGAATCTGTGGCCTCCTGTGGCACTCCGCCGTCTCAGTGTCCGGCAGTTTTCCCCTCCCAGCCCTCCAGACAGCACCTGTCTGGACACCAAATTGCCTCCTAGCATGCATAAACACATATATGTCATGGCAGCAGCTGTTTAATTTCCCTTCCCGCTCTCTTTTTGTAACTTCCCTGTCATTTTTCTCCTAATCTCCAGTAAACATCACCCCCCCCCTATTTTTGGGATTCAAAAGCATTTATTTAACTTCTCGCATCTGTTTTCTCCGCGCGGAGGCGCGCCGGCCGCTTCTTCCCTCTCGATCATAGCATAACTAATATTTCTTCTTTTTGCCGCTGCTTTCCATGACCTCCATGCTCGGAGACATTCCCGACATGACCGCGTCTGACCTCGGCGGCGGCTGTGTTATTCTGTGCTGTTCTGCGAGTGGCCGGGGTCTCGGTGGGAACTGTCACTGTGACGGATGCCAAGTGCCGGGCCGTGGGCAGGCTTTGACCTTTGCTAGCTTTCGACTACACGAGCTGCCAGCCAATGGGCAGAGAGTGTAGCAATGCAAACAAAAGCAGCGTTAATGAAACACAATTGGAGCCTAAAACCAAAGCCGCTTTAGCGCTCGCTCATTTCATTTGCTGAACCCTTGCTCTCGCTAATTTGCAGTTAAGACTTTTACTTTACATTCTGTTGTTCCTTTGAGTGATTCTTCTCCATGTTACAATAAATCATTTTACTTTTTTTTTGTACATCAGCTGCTCTTAGACCAGATAGCCTGAGCAGACAGACATGATGTGAGTTGTCTAAAGTGAGTCTTTTCACCTGCTGTGTGTGGTGATGGTGGAGTGCTGCTTGTGGGCTCCCCTTGTAGTGAGAACAAAGATGGCTGTCCCATGTTGATACATGACTACTTTCCCTTCTCTGTCCGTGTCATTTATCCCATCTCTGTCCTTTTCTTTCCCTCGGCACCAACCTATTAGTTGCTAGAGAACCTGTAAGTCTTGTAGCTTGCCCGTTTGTGCCTTCATACTTGTGGACATCTACTTTTGCCCCGTGTGTTGTGATGGTGATTACTGTTTGTTCCTTAATGTTGTTTGGGATCTTTTTCATTGCTTTGTCACGTTTTGTGGCAGACTAAGACGCTCTGCTTCTGTTAAGGCGGTTTTGAAAAGGGAAAGTCAAAATGTACACTGGATGCGAGAAAGTAAAATGATTTCTCACTGCCAATAGTGCATGCTTCTACTTTGTTTGTTAAGGATTGTGCCCAACTAACAGATTTACGGCATGGCTTAATTTGACTTGAGTTCTCCATGTGAAACTGCATCCTGAACAGCATTAACTCTTCTTGTTGCTTCGATGGCTATTGTTGTGGACTAATTCAGATTCCTCTCGCGTCCTTCTCTCTTTCCAGGGCACTCACTGAACAATGCAGTGAGGGATACAAGTGCAATGGATACACTACCGCTAAATGGTAACTTTAATAATAGCTACTCGCTCCGCAACGGGGACTTTGGGGACAGTGTGCAGGTAGTGGACTGCGGCCTCAGTCTGGACGACGCTGCCTTTGAGAAAATGATCATCTCCGAGTTAGTACACAACAACCTGCGTGCCTGTAACAAAAGCCACCAACAGCAACAGCACCCCAGTTTACACCACCCGCCCCACCACCAGCAGCAGCAGCAGCCCCCGCAGTACCACCACCACCACCACCACACGGAGCGGGCTCCGCCGACGGTGACGACGGCGGTGGGCGGCGGCGGCAGCAGCAGCGAAGACGACGCCATCGTCGCCGACGCCTCGTCGTTGGTGCACGTGGGCGACGCGGTGGGCCTCGAGCTGCACCACCAGCAGGAGCTGGAGGCGCCGCTCATCCCCCAGCGGACTCACTCGCTTCTATACGCGCCCCAGAAGAAGGTGAGGACCGACGGGGGCGTGGAGGCCTTCGTCAGCCAGCTGACGCCCACCGACCCCGACGATAGTCTGCAGTCCCCGAACAGAGACTCCTTGTACACTAGTATGCCTAATCTTAGGGACTCTCCGCTGCCAGAGAGCAGCCCTGACGTGGTGGAGGACCTGTCCCCCTCTAAGAGGAGCGAGAGCGAGGACGTTTACTACAAGAGCATGCCTAATTTAGGGGCCGGCCACCAGCTGCAGGCCTATTACCAGATAGGCCGAGGGAGCAGCGAAGGTTTCATTATTCCCATTAATAAAGAGGGCTGCATTCCTGAAGGCGACGTGCGGGAAGGACAGATGCAGTTAGTGACAAGCCTTTAAATGTATTTAAATTGTCCCCGCTGCTCGTCCGACCGCTTCGCGGCCCTCGACCTCGCGGACGACGCGCTGGTGAAGGAACGCGAAGCGTTGGTTTTATTTTCCAAGAGAGCCCAGACGCCCCGTCATTCAGGACACATTAGTTATTTACAAAGCTCCCCATCTGCATCGCCCCCTCCACCCCACGCACCAACAGACTCGGCGCACGGCAGTGCGAGGTTTGAGCAAGACTGTACATAAAATGCAGAGTCAAATTTTGATTTTAAGTGACAAGCCAATTATGTATTTAAATGTGCTGCTGCTGTTGAATAATTGAGAAAAAAAATTTAAGTACAAAAATAACAAAAAAAAAAAATAGAAAAAAACAAGCATTACTGGAGACATCAGATCAGCAGGTTCCTGGTGGAAAGGTTGTACATACACTCCCCAACATCCTTGTTGAAGCTGTATTTTTTTTTTTTTTTTTTTTTTTTTACACACTCACCCTCGGACCAGGACGTGGACCCTGTTTGTAAAATGCTCCTGATCAGACATTTAGAGAAGGACCATAAAGTCCTGGTCGCCCTGAAGCGCTCTCCATCCCATCATGAAGTTCGGATTGTATGACCACTAGCAATCAAGCCCCTGGCCTTATATTTTCTCAACTGTACATTGAACTGTTGTCAAGGAAAATGGCTAAAATATATATTTTGTTGTATTGCTAGTGTAAAATAAAAATTCATGGGAAAAACGTAAATATGAAGAAGCATTTTAATTGCAAAATTTAACGTTTGAGAGACTATTGTGTAGAAGTTGCACATATGTTATACAGTGTGTTTATGGTTCCAACACTTTCATGGTAGTATGATGTTTGAATGTCAAGGCTTACGACGAGACGTGAGGTTTCAACAGATTACAGAGACGCATTGTCACCTTCTCCACTTGTGAACAGTGTTTTTTTGCTTATTGAATTCCATGGATCTTGCCTGTAGACATGCGTCCGCTGGGTTTCTGCCACAGAGGCGTTGCTCCAGTGGACGGGAAGGCGTGCGACGGTCCCATCGGAGCGACGGCAAGCGAAAGCAAGTTCGACAATAAAGTTCCTGTCATAAATGTAGTTCTTCCGCCTGGGTTTGGACACTTTATTTATTAAAATCTTTCCAAAAAAGAAATGGGAAATGTGTGACTATTTTCCAGCACTGGTAGACTTGCTCTAGTGTAGCTCATGTTTCTTTTATGTAAACATGTGACAGAGGGGTTCATCACTTAAGACTGATGTAAAGTTCAACACTTGTTTAACAAATAAAATAAATGTGAGACTTTTTGTCAAATGCCAGTTGCTTTTTAATGGTTTGTGTTCTGGGTGCTGTTTGGAGGTGAATTCCTTTTGTTGACGTCCGACTCAGGTTCTACGCACGTCCCGAGCTGCTCCCTCCTGTTTTCTGGGGGCTCCCTTTGCTTTGCGCCGCTTGCTCTGTCGTGGCTGCAGAGCAGAGCGAGCTCGCTCCAGCCCTGTGTGTTAGAGAAGCCAAATCTTTCCATGTGATTCAAAGATGAGAAAACTCAGGTAGGAAAACTTCATTGTAAATGTTCCTCTGTGTGGTTGTAACACGAATAAAGGTTCAACGACGAAACGAGACTGGTTCACAGCATTGTCCACGGAGTAAATTATTAAACGAGCACTGGTCCTGGTTCAGTTTAGAGGCCTGACACTACAGGCGACCCTCCAGACGCCGCCTCTAATCGCCCGCGTTGGACCTAATGAGGGTCAACGTGGGACTTCGCCGCAGTCCTGAACACACGGCACACGTCCGAGCGCTCTCTCCCACGTCCGTTCGCTTTACGCCTCAGGTGATGCTAATTTATGGAGTATTTTAATATAACGCCAGTTGAGGTAGAGTGACAGCTCTCAGCAGGGGGCTGGAAATTGCACTGTTTACCATTTGGCATTGAAGGAAATTACTTAGAACTCAGCAAAAAAAAAATGCACTTTATGTCAGAGCCGGTGCACGTAATGCTTTGTGGGCTGCATGTTGTTTTGACTTTTTCAACAATTATGTGACATTTCGTGCAATTATCTGAGGCTACAAATTGTCACAGAAAAGCGATGTTCTTTTTTGTGATCTCTTGTACAGACCCCTTGAATGTCAGTTAGGAATCAAGTGTGAGGTGATTGTTGAATGTTGAAATGGCAGACATAATAATGTGCATAATAATGGGAGGAAAATTATATTGATTTCCATCCTGCATTGTAAAATATGCAGCAATATTTTATCTGCGCTGTGTAAGTTCTATGAAAGAAGCCTTTTCTTAACATTTAAGAAAATATATTAAAAATGAAGGAAGGTGCCAAATTGTGATTTAAAATTCAAATGTAATTATAAGGAGCCAGTTTGTGTTAACAAAGAATCAGAGAAGAATCATCCCACTCACAAAAGGAGCTTTTTGTGTACGAGGCGCCGTGTTTAACTTGCCTGTTTTCTCTGCAGCCAGCGCCACTAGAAACGTCTCACTGTGAAAAGTAATTGTAAGTTGCATTGTTCCTTGTTTTTGTGAGCTGAAATCGCTCCTGGAGCCAGCTCTCACCAGCGCTTTCTGTTTACCTGCAATAATAAAAAAAGAGAAAAAGAAACACAGGTATCTTCACAATGCAGCGCTTTTAGCCGCGGAGTTTGGGGCTTTTGGTGCCAGGAGGCAGGCGTCCCTCCTCCCAGCAGATAAACAAATAATTGCCAGGCCCTCGGCCTCCTCTGACGGCTGTTTGCCGGTGACCTTAAGAAACTTGGCTGCTGAGCGGGTTTCTGTCTATTGTTACACACAGGACAGCGGGCCTCGGTGGGTGGAGGAGGTGGTTCTCGCCACCCTTCAGCTCCGCGTGTGGCCCTCACCGCTCTCTGATTCCCCATCTTCTACTCGGGGGAGAGACTCGCCCTTTGTCAGGCGTTTATTCAGAAGTAGGCCAGGAGCCGAGGGGCTGAGAGCGACTCCGTCCCTGGAAACCGAGCTGGAGAACACTGTCAGCACAATGGGGCTGTAACTGCTGAGGACGGACGTGATGTTGACCAAACACGGGCAACGGAGCGGCACGCGGCCAAATGTGGATATTTGGGATTCTTGAGTCAGAAGTACTTTTCGGAATCCAAGGAATTTCTGCAGGATGTGATGCAATGGCATGAAAATAATTTTCCTAGTGATGAAATGTTTTATGTGTTTCTTTTTTTTAGCAAATCCCAAAAAGCACTGAATGTCTCCCACATGTTCTCTGCGTCCTCACTGGGAGAGACTTGAAAGCACAGGAAGTATTTCGGTAAGACACATTTAATTAACTAATCGTCCTCTAAGAGCAAACGCGATGAGCTTCAGCTTAAATAAAACATTTCCTTCCTCTTTTCATTACACCTTATCACTGCTTCTGTGACTTTTCAAAGCGTTTACTCACTTTACTCGGCGAAATGATCTTTGTACATATTTTGTATGGATCCAACCCAAATAATTAGGATGTTTTTGGAAGTCGTGCGTCCATTTCAAACCTGGGGGATTCATCAATAGCTCGAGCAGCAGCGACTGCTATGAACTGAGAACACGGTGCTAATTATAGATGCCATCAACGTGGATGAAAGTGCTTGTGTACCAGCAAAGGAAAACCTCTCAGCAGCACAAACAGTAACTGGCAATGCAAAAGTAACTTCCCCAACTCTTGAAGTCAAAGGGGACCATTTAACTGCTCACTCTTTTCTTCCCACAGCCTCTTTGTCCTGTCCCCAACTTCAAATGTGCAGATTTGCGGCCCATGGGCGACTTAGATCCGGTCCCGTCGAGGTGAAAAATCCAATTAACCTGCAGCTCCAGCTGCCTTCGTTATAATCCCCCTCCCATAATTATGAAATTACCAGATGCAGGGTTTCAAATGAAAAAAGGATGAGAGCGACTGGCTCAGAAAAAAAGATGAAATAAACCATTCCCTGCTAGTATAGTGTTCCAATTTACCTCAAGGGGGAACAGTTAATTCTTCTAACTGGGTTTGAAGGTGAGACCTGCGACGGCCTTTGTAATCAGAATAAGAACTATCCCGGCAAAACACGGCGACGGTCGGCTCTTCAAATAGCCACAGATTAATGGATAGATGTTGGCTGTTGGTATATGCATGTAGATGCTTGACGTTCTTTGGGTCCTGGTGTCGTTGGGTCTCTGTTGGTCCAGTGAGGTGAAGTACGCTACACCAGGATCTGCTACTGAGCCGGACCGGCTGTTTGCTCTGACACCTGTTGATCACGGCCAGAACCATGTCCTGCTGAACACACCACACACTGGTGCATGTGTGTATTAGAGGTTTTGTTGCACTTAGAAGGTGGAACTAAAGAGGGTCGATTAATTATTTGTTCATATGTAAATAAATAATCATGAATCCTGCTTTAGCCGTCAAATTAAAGGAATTAAAAATGAACCTTCTCTGCTCTGTAAACCAACACACATCGCTTGGGCTCGTCGTCCATTCATCCCCCGACTTTAGGAGCTTTCACAGACCTTCTGTGTCTCCTACCTTGGCCTCAGACCCTTTCATCTCAGTACTCAGTGCGCCATGAGCTGAGCTGTCCAAATATTAAAACCTTGAGCTAGTGCAGCACAGAACAGAAGTCGCTCATGCTAAATAAATTAAACTCATTTCGCTCTAAAAACACAAACACAGAAATAATTGACCTAAATCATCCTGTAAGTGAATATGTTTTCATTTTGTGGCTAATGATGCACCAGAGGAATGAAACAGAATATATCTAATACTGCCTATTCATCTCTGTAGCTCACCATGTATTTTTAGATGGAGTAATTAGTCAGAGTTCACCCTTTAACTTCCCCAGCGTCCCTATCAGATATCGTTTGCTTGAGGTCCTTTACACACTGGAAGTCTTTAAATGCCTTCCGTGAACTGGGTCCAGGTCCGCGTCTGCAGAGACTCAAGCTCATCAGCAAATCCAACACTGGTCTGATGAACTCAATGTCTCTCGCCGGATGCGCTAGCTAGCTACAGCATGTCCTGCTGTGGTACGAGCTTCTGCAGGCTCACGACTAACTCCTGCTACGCCCATTATGCTCCAAGACCCATGCAAATGAATCCATTATTCTGCCGTAGTCACGCAGCGTCGACGCTTCTCTTCATCATTCAGCAAAGAGGGGAAGGAATCTGGAAGAACCTGGCGCCCGCTCACCTACGCTGTTTGCTTCCTGGGGGAAACTGCTTCCTTCTCGGTTATGCTAATAACCAGGTCTGGAGGCGCGAGGAGCGCAGTTTAATGCTCTTATTCGTGTGAAACGGCAAATAAAAAAGTATGAACAAAAGCTATCACGACACAGCCGGCGTCGTCGCACGGCTTTGTTACTTTATTGGACCGGCGTAACAGAAAAATCAATGTGTAGCCACCAGCATCACACCAGCATCCGTTTGCCCATCACGAAAAACAGCATCCAGTTTGCCCAAATAAGGAAAAGACAAAGTACTGGTAGTTTATTAACTAAAGAGTCAATTAAACACGTCAAATTACGAACGTAGCATCATATTTTCAAACAATTAAGGCATCAGGCTCCATCGCCGATCCTCCGTAGGAGCCACGAAGGAGCTCCATGAGGCCAGCGATGGGGCGGCTCTGCGTTCATAATTGATAAGTAGAGGGAAAACCTTGAGTACAGGTGTGAGTCGGGGCTGAATATTGATTCACGGTTTCCTTGCTGGTGGCGAAGGTGCGCGGCGACCGTGAGGACAAGATGTGAGATATATTATGAATGCCTGTTGTTTCTCATTAGGATTCAGAGGGGCCTTCGCAGAGGAACCTTGTCATGCTAATCCCGGCCAAGTGGTCCCACAGGGTCCGGGCGCCTGTGAGCGGGAATATGTCTCCAAGAAGACTTTCTTTGTCTGTGATCTTTGTCACATTCCTTCCATTGCCTTTGCATTGTCATTGGCCTATTTGTGTAGTAGTTTGTCTTAGTCAAACACTTGGTTACTTGTACCGTTAAAGAGGGCAGAAACACAAAGCGAGCTTTTGCCTTTTCTATTTGAAACCATCCAACCCGTCCCCTCGTTTGTAAAAACCACCCGGGTTCAAGTCACCGGTTTCATTAACGAAGCGATCACCTCGTTCACGTCCTTAAATGCAATTACGCTCCGACCTAAAGCAACGGGAGACGAGCAGATAAGGCCGTACGCGGAAGGCAAGGAGACGGAGGGAAGGCGGCGCGCTGCATAATTTAATGTTTACTGAACCGCGGGTCACTTTCAATATAGCATGAGTGAAGTGTTGTGAGATCGAATCTGATTTCACTTTATTAAAACAAGAATGCGTTTCTGCGAATCAACAGCGCTGCAACAGTTTGCTCCAACACACCTGCTCTGACGGCCCATCGGTGAATAGATGCTAAACGCAGCCATGGTATTAAACACAGCATACACACAGCACCAGAACCTACGATGTTCTGCTAGAAAAAGGCCCTGACATCCATCCGCTGCTGGAAAAAACCAACATGACCTTTAAACATTTCTTTTTTTTCCCCCCAGTGTCTGATGTCTCACAAATGACAATAAGATGTCTTTCCAATCATGTAAATTACGTCTCAGATTCAATGGATCACATTACAGCTGGGAAGGGAGGAGAGCATTATGTTGACTGAAAAAGGGAGAACAAGCAATTAATGACATCTGAGCTGAGGTTTCATATCTCCAGCAATCAAAAATAGATTTAAATGATCAGACGCTCTAATGTCAGACATGCTTCCGCCCTCTGCAGCCGTTTCTCCGTACAGGAGGGTAAATTGCTTTGAGCTTATTTGTGATAATCATAGTATTGACACTCAGCGCTATGAATGGTGCCTATTACATGGTCTCGCAGAGGCCCTGGAAATAGACTTTTAATTTGAATGTATTTCAATAACGTTGAGCGTAATGGATTACGATCCCACTGCTGCCTGATTGATTCGTTTCCCCGCTTTATGAACGACACAGATCCGGCCACCGCCGCTCGTCCTGACTGGGAAAACCATTTTAATGACAGTCTGCGGCTTCGCTTCGCCGTTCAGCGCGCGAGCCTTCTGTCGGTCGCGTGCGGCCCTACGGCGGCTGCGTCGACGCCGATCCCCGCGGGACCCTCACGGACGTGGAGGGCCGTTTTTGTCTCGAGCGCGTCGATATCAAGTGGCACGCGCCTCGTCGTCACGGCCCGCAGCTGTGGCGAGAAGAGATGCGGACGACCGCGGGGGCTCGCGTTTTACATTCCGCCCGCTCGCCGCGGGAAATTAGACATTCATCAAACGCGTAGGAAGCGTAATTATAACTTAAAGACACAAGGTTACAGTGGGTTCCTAGAAAATAATCCGCCAGCCGTCACTGCCCACGCTGACACCAGCAGACTGTGCTGTGGCTCATTGCCAGTCGTGTTCCTGCGGTGGGTCCGTGGGGGTCCCGGCGCCATATTGAGATCCGTTCGGGACCGGAAAAAGCCGAGCCACTTGCCGTATTTGTATTCAGGGGCCAGAGTCAGAGTCTGCAGGGTCCGCCTTCGTGTGGCCGCTGCGTCGGCAGCGTTGGAGGACGACCAGACGCGGGGAATCACAAGTGGAAGCGAGGCCACCGCCAAGGTATCAACATGTGTCATCTGGATAGACGTGTCAATTTGAGTGTGCCGTTTGCGATGTGCTGCGCCGTGAGCAGCGCTCGCTGCATTAATTTCCTGTTGTCTGAGTTCAAACCGTTAGTCACCCGGTGTCACTCACATCGCCGGTTCCTCTCTCGCCCCCTCCCGCCGCTCGGGGACCTCGCCGCGGTTGCAGGAAATGTTGTTTTCTCTTAACAGGACACCGGGTCACCCGGTCGATGGGGGCGGAGGTCCCGCCGGGGTCAGGGCGGCTGACAGTGGCGCCCGCTATCAGCGCCGCATGATAAAACCCTCCCTGGATTTACAACCGCGCTTTGAATGTTCCTGGGCGCACGAGAGAGGATGGAGGTAAAAGGTGAGGCGGCGGAGGAGAGCGGGTGGAGGCGCGGACGCAGAGTTTCTCCTCCGCACTGTTTCCCGCGCTGCCGGGATCAGAAACGAACGTGCCGGCGTGCGGCGCCGGTGGACAAAACAAAGGTCCACTTGATTAAAACAGCTCGGCACATTAACCAAACCCTCTGTACATATTTGCTCGGAGGCATTAATCAACAGTGGATGGACTACTCGGAATAATAAGCAAGGTGATTATCCAGCATTGAAACGC
Organism: Betta splendens; assembly: GCF_900634795.4. Taxonomy (NCBI): domain Eukaryota; kingdom Metazoa; phylum Chordata; class Actinopteri; order Anabantiformes; family Osphronemidae; genus Betta; species Betta splendens. The sequence goes on along the minus strand of NC_040884.2, from coordinate 8,552,773 downwards.
AGCTCTTGTTCATGATTCCGGGCATAAGCTGGTTTACAGGCCACTTATTGGTTGAAAGTGATATAACAACGCCAATTGCGGAACACAATAGTAAATCAGTGAGCAATCACAGATTTGATTAATGGCTTAATTTAGCATCTGCAAGAAATCAGAAACTGCTAAAAAATGAAGCTGGAAAACAACTTATTAGTATTTGATTTACCGTTTGCTGAACGTTAACTTAATCAACAAATATCTCCCAATAGCTGCGTCATTAGCTTTGATTTTTTTTTTCAAAATAAATCTCCTGGGTTTGTTGCTATTTTTGATATTAGCAATATATCTGATCCAAATCATCTTTATTGTTTGGCAGCCTGTTTTCCAAGCGCCGCCTCACGCCTCACGTTATTAATGCAAGGAGGCTCTTCCTGTTGTTACTATTCAGCCTAACACAACCACAGCTGACAGTCGACATCATGAATTAGTGCCTATTCACCTTTACCCACAACTCATTTTGTCTCGTCACACGTCCTGGTGAGCGAAACAAGCGGCAGACTCAAAACAGTTTGTATTTGTGACGAATAACGGTTCATCAGCATCAGGAACCTGCCAAGGCTAAGAAAAAGCATAATATCTATGTAATTGGCTCTGATTTGTAATTTGACACCTTTCAGTGATGGCTGCTTTTTGACAGTGGGCATAGTAATGAAAAGGTATCATTTTAGCACATCCTGTAATTAACCTCATGAATATAAATTGGTTTGTGAGTTTTCCAGCATCTTAGATTTTCACCTTTGCAACCAATCAACACCCTCAGCTGCAGCTCGGCGGTATTAAACCACATCCCGGTGAAAGGAAATCGCTGACTTATCCTTTCAGCGCCAGCGCCGCATCCCTCCGCATGCAAAATAAAGAGTGCTTCTCCAGAACAACTGAGCCAACTCCCCGCAGATGAAGTTGGCGGCGTGAGGCTGTGTCACTCTCCGTGTCCTGTGACGTCTCATGCTGACTGACAGTGATCGCTTTAAATCCGCCTCGTGGGACGGCAGCGCTGCAGGTGATGGAGATAAGCGCTAATTGGGGTCATATCCTCCGCACTTAATTCCCGAGCCTTTACGGTGTCATGTACAAGGTATCGCGAGCGCGCTCGGAGTCAATGCGGAGACGCCGTTACATCATTTGGAGCGAGTTGACAGCAGCCGTTTAATATTGGCGGGAGCGGGCCGGGCGGCGGGCGCTCGTCTGTCTCGGGGATCTGTGCGAGTGAAAGTAGAAGTGAGGATCAGGAAATGAATCGTGTAACAGAGCAACGAGGTGACAGGACTCGCTCCTCGAATGTTACGCGCCGGAGGTTTGAACGTATGCGGTCGTCCCTGCTTTTACTGAGTAACTGTGTCGATGCCCGTCAGTGGGGAAAATACCCGTTGCTGTTTTTGTGTTGGCTTTGATTCCGTCTTGTTTTGTAACTACTGACTCTGCGTGACCTCTCTATGGCTTCCAGTTCTATGTTGCTGCTCATTGGCTGGACTCACCTGTCCTACACTACACCAGTAGGCCTGTCAACAGGAAGGCGTCCCTCCTTCAGATCAGCCATGTAGAACAGGTAGGTGTTCAGCTTGAATTGTTCAGCTGTACATTTCTATTGTGTAACCAACACTATAACACCAAGCAGCATCTCTTATACTGTACTCACCCATCATCTCTGTGTCAAATTGCTATTTTCCGACCACCTCTGTCTTAATGGCAGACTCCATCCTGCACCTACTGTATAGTACAGTACTACAGGAACTGATGGGGAGGTCGACTAACTGGCAGCAGACACATTTAATGTGGACGCTTCCGATGTTCTGTCCAGCTGGTCCTCATAAGTGTGTTAATCAAAGTCCTGGGTTTGTTGTGGAGTCGGGGCAGAACACAGACGAGCCGCCAGGATCGGGTCACGCTGAGCCCACAGAGAACCGTGAAGAGGGGAAATGGAGGAGGCTAATGTGGAAATGGAGTGTCATTGCGCTTCACCTTCATTAGCCGGAGTCGCCGCATGTTCTCACCCGGCCGCGGTGCAGTTAACTACCTCAGCTGCTGCCCCGCATAATGACAAAGTGCAGTAAATGGCGAGGGAAGCGCGGTGACACTCGCCTTGGGAGGGAGCGACTGCTGGAGAATATCGTCCCTCATCAGTCATTTATTAGCCCTTTTATCACCGCCGCCGTGGAAGGGGAGGAACACACCTGCAGCAACTGGCTGTTAGGATTCATGGATGAGGTCACCGCCTGTTTTGTGCAGTGAAGTATTTGTTGAGTTGGAATAAAATATAGTGCAAATGACGGATTGCGGTGGTGCAGCTCAGTAAACCAGGGGTTTACATGATCCTCTATGGTTCATGGTGAAGTTAGGCTAGAAATGAATTGAGCAGATGAGCTATTCCGTCTCAACCTGGTTAATAGATAAACACCAACCCTCATTGGTTACTGGCTGTTTTCGTCTGCCGGCGGCCTCTGCGTGTTCCTGGCGCTGCTTATGAAAATGCTGCCTTTTATTAAAACGCCTCGCGCTCTGACACGCGGATGCTCGGGAGATATGAAGCTGTCACGCGTCGCGCTGCAGCAGCCGCGTTGTGTCGACTGGGCACTTTTCACGTGACGCCGAAACCTCTCCTGTGACTCGCCAGGCCGCACGCGAACACGCCCGCTCCGGCGGCGGCAACGGCGGGAAAAGTCGAGAGGAGTTCGAGAAAGCACTTTACAGACAAGAGAACAATAACAATTAAAAGCCAATACGATAAACATAAAGGAGACATGAATGAGATGAATGAATTAGGCAATCGGCTACGCGAGCCTGAAACCGGCAAGAATGACGACAATAAAACAGGCATCAAGTCATTGAGATGACATTGGGAGACACGCAGACATGTTTAATGACGAGCCCCGGCTTTTCCTCTCGGTGCATTTATTTATCCCTTCTTTTTTTTTTTTACGGCAGAGCGTTTTATGGCTGCAGCTGTTGTTTTCTATGTCATTTGTATTAAGGAACAGAAAAGCATCCTCTCCTGTCACTGGAAAAACTGACGCCGCTGTGATTTATAATCCCTGTGAATAATTTGCAAAACATTCAATCTCCCTCTCTCTCCCTCGGTGTGAGATGGGCTGATACGAGCCTCCTCCTCCTCCTCTTCCTCCTCCGTTTAGGACGACCCGGGGGCTGATGAGGACGCCGCCACTGATGGAGGGACTCGTGCTCGGCTGAGCTGGACTTTTAAAGGCATTAACGCTCTTCGGGAGCCAAAGGAAGATTTGTTAGCAAAGTTGTGAGTCCACACTGTCGTGGAAATGTTTGTTTGGACACGTGCAGTCCTTTGCCTGAAACTGCAGCTTTGCTGCGCAGATAAATCACTAGACACCTTTTATAGTTTGTGCTATGGACTATGGAGAATAGCTTTTTCTGGAGCTTTGAGTATATAACTGCTGCTCTATTTATCATTGGACTGTAATTTAAGTAATTAGGGCAGTGATAAATCTATTTCTTTAAAATGTTCAGGGACAGTCTTGAACAGAGGTTCGAGCTGCACTGCAGCGTCCTCGGCTTGTTTCCCTTTGAGTTGTGGGGGCATCCTTGGCTACGAAACCTGAAAATGCAGATTTGGCGCCTCGCTTCGTGTCGGGCAAAGCGCTAGCTGTTGTTTAGCGCTTCCGCGTCAGCTCGAGCTCCGCATCAAACGTGCCCTAACCCATATTTTGGAGGCAGTTGGTAGCTGCGCCGGCGCCGGCGTCCTCTGAGGCGCGCCCCAGATGAGACACAGCACATACCTGGCGGGGCCTCCGTGGGACGCGGGCTCTCTGACGGGGAGGGGAAGATTGACGCGTGAGCATTATTTTTCACAGGAAAGTGTCAAGCAGGCTCTTATGTGATATGGAGGCATGTGAAGGGCTGTCCTCCACCTCCTCCCCCCCTCCTCGCCTCTCATGTCTCTCTTTTTTTTTAACACCTCTGCTATTCAACCAGGCCTCTGAGCATTTAAATGATCAGAATTCTGCAACATGGCTGTCTGCCCTCGCGCTGTCAAATTTGGACCGATATGTTTCAGCAAGTGAGAGAGGTAGACATGGACCATACACATACATTACACAGATCTGTACGCGCGCACACACACACACACACACACACACACACACACACACAGATTTGCCCACAAGTCCGGCGTCACTTCTCCAGACAGGCAAACGCCTCTCGGCATACCCGCCAGTTGAGCCAGGCAGAAAAGTGTAAAAATGTGCTCCTCAGTGGAGATGCAGTCAGTCATACAGCTGTCGAGAAGCAGCAGTTATCTGTTCAGATGGAGACTAGAGGGCAAAAGGCCAGAGTCGTTTTATTCCACTTTCACTCATTCGTCAACTATAAAATCTAAACCCAACAACCTTTTGTCATTGTGTGTTTTAGAGGAAATAACTGTACTTAAGGAGCCTCGGTGGCGTTATTAATAAAAAAAAAAACAAAAACTCAAGGTGACTTTGTTTCCAGTGCTGATTTATTGTCTCCACCAAAACATAAAGGAAGATGGGAAGCAAGGCAAATGTGAGAAACACAGTATCTGTTTTATGATGGATTTTATTTTTGTGCCTTAAGCTCTGGTGCAACTAGAGCCAAATGAGATGGTCAATTGAATCTTTAAGCACAAATGTCCAATTATACACGACAGCAATATGAGTGGAAACAACACAAATATGTACACGCTTCTCAACTGGTAGCATTTGGATATTGCTGAGCACAGATGTCACCGTCAACACAGACTGATTAAAGCTGATAGGAAAATAAATAAGCCACAGGCAGTTATTGTTATTGACAACACCATAGTGCGCCTCTAGTGAGCCAGAGCTTGCCAATTTTCAGGAAAAAAAGCACATTTAGTCAGCGAGGCTCGATCCATCTATGCCTGCCTGCTGGCACAAAGGGGGAACATGGCTTCCTCCCGTGCTCTTATCGCTCGTCATTTGAATAAAACATGTTTATGTTGCCTTGCTAAAAAAGCGCCGCGCTCAGGAAGCGCGTTATAAGCAGCGACGATCTGTGTGGATGGGGAGTAAATAAGAGACGGGTGTAAAATAGCGCTGACAGAGAGCTGGACCGCAGCCGGGCCGGGCGCGCGACGACTGCGCGAGCAGATGTCACCGCTCAGCGCTCGAACGTTTAAACGGCGCGCGCTCCCGCGCGCCTCACTTTCAGAGGAAGTTAAAGGGACGAAACAAATTCCGGGGGACAACGAGCAACTGATCGTAACGACCGAGCCTATAAATCTGTTCTTGTTTTTTTTGTTTTTTTTTGTTTTTTTACGTGCGTCAACCAGAAGCACAGTGACACACAGCAGAAAGCAGCGTCTCAGTCCGCCCGCCTGCTCCCATATAAATCAGCGCCGCGAACAGCAGATCCGCTCCCCGAGCGCTGGGCCGCTGCCAGCGCTGATCGATCTGGAAATGTTATCGTTTGGGTGATTTATCTGGAGGCAGCTATTTTTGTCTGTCTGTTTTAAATTATTATTCTAATACCTTTAATGAAATCGGGAGCATCTTTCATATCTCGCATGACTGAATAGAATTCTGGCAAGCGTAACACTGATAGTGCGGTGCCTTTAACTTCATTAGGAAGTCTTTCTAAATGGTATCTCTGAATTGTATTAATCATTATTAGCATATTATCTAAAATACTGTACTGTAATACACCCTGTTTAAATGGACCAGGTCCAGACACCAAATCACCTGGACAGGGTGTTTATAAGTCTCCACAGAGTAATCTCCCTTATCTAGACGAGAAGCTTTCACTGGTCAGCAGAACACATGGCAGCTCAGGCCGTGAGAAGTCTCCATCTGCCCCCCCCCACCCATTCCAAACAGACAGGGGGGAAATGGACATACTGGTCGCAAATAGTTTCATCTGCCGGGGAAATCCTATCTCCCCACGACATCTGTGGGAATCACCCGTCTCACCATGTGCACGGGAGTCTGAGGAGACCTTATATTCCTGGAGCCGGATGTGTGCCGCATGTGTTACGGGGGGCTGTGATACAGAACATTGCCTGCTCTTTGGATTTCCACAGTGGTGGAATGGAACAAATCAAATATCCTGTATCTGGACTGTGATCTAAATCCTCAGAGCCCCTTTCAAAGTATTTGGATACGGGATGCATCGGTGGCTTCCTGCAGCGCGGCCTCCACGCGTTGACTCTGACCCCGTCGAAGCCGTCTGAGGGTCACATCGAGTCTCATTAAAAGGGAAAGTTCAGTTTTGTGATTGAATTGCATTTTCGCCTCGGGTTTGGGGACGCTCAAATCGCACCGCGTGTGTTTGTTAGACCCGTCTAAACCAGGAGTACGTGCTCTCCTGTAACATGCGGCCGCGTGTCGGGTTTCGGAACCATGGTGCGAGTGTTGGCAGCGCCGCGGGTCGGGAGCAGCTGTGGGGGGGGGGCTACGGGCCGAGGCGTGGGACCCCCCCACCGCTGGTGAGAGTCTGAGGCTGCAGACGTAATGGAGGGAAGCAACAACTGGAAGAGCAGATGTAAAAAAAAAAAAAAATGCAAAAAAAGGCAGCAAAGACCTCGTTCCATAAAAAATGATGTTTTCCACATTTTATTCATGACTCTCCTTGTTAGAAGAAGATCAAAGCCGGGGCGCTAATTAATATTGTGTTCAGAGGTGTGCTCTACCTGATGAAAGGTTGGCTGATTAGAAGGGAATCTTGTTTGGTGTGGTGGGGAGCAGGCTTGCTCTCAGACGCGTTGCCATGTTCAGCGGCCATTAAAGCATGTTCTGAGAGCTATTTGGAGCTAACGCGAGCAACTTAAATTAAATCGCTGTGTCCGGAGTTAAGTGCGACAAACGCGGGCTTGTTTTGCACTTGATGCTTGATTTGAGAGTTGCACACGTGCAGGTTTATTAACCTGCGCTCTTGTGTGATGGGGTTTGACTTGATTACGTCTGTGGATTTTCATGTTTAAAATCTATTTAAAAGTAGCTTGTGTCGATTACACCGCGTGTTGTAGTGAATCATGCAGATGTGCTTTTTTTTTTTTTTTTTGCAGCTCATCGCTACCTATTCTCCTAAAGAATGTGTGGGCGTTTGTGGACAAAATGATTGAGAGCTTTCGGTTACAGCAGAGTCACTCGGAGCCACAGACCCACCCCGTCGAGCTGCGCGGGAGCCGTTAACAAGCGCGCACACACACGGAACAACATAAAAGATTGCTCCCTCTATGCAGCAGGTGACTTTGCTACATGTCATTAGGCCGTATGGAAACGTCTTTATGCAGAAATATGCTGTGAGGAGACGCACATTCATCACCCTGACTGCGTTATCTTCTGAGTCATGCGCTCAAGACTATACTGCCGAGAAGCGGAGGAGAGGAAAAAAAAAACCCCACATCTTCAATTTACAGCTGCACGTCTCCCCTGCTGGGTTTGCATGTGCAGCATCAATCCATTCGCAGTAGGGAAATATTACACAGTCAACACGCTTGGAAACAGAGAAACAAACATGCTCAATATACATATCACAGATTTCAACCAGTCTCTGATGGAGCGCTTTGTCTCTCCTTTTCCGGTGCTTCCAGTTCTCCTCTGTTTTTTTTTCCTCTCCCGCTTTTTCCACATGCGTGATACGTCAAAGTCTTATTTCCATGTCCTGGCGCCACCTATACTCAAGGCAAACACAGGGTGGTATGTGTTGATGATTGTCAGCAGTGGCCATTTATCATCTGTCAAGCCTCTGTCCTCTGAGGAAGTAAATACACCCAGTGAATTATGGTTGTTTGAGTCTGCAGGCGAAATCCCACCTGACAGCCAGCAGAAGGCCGTGACAAAATCATTTATGAGGAAATAGTTTATCATGGCCATGGTAAACACTGTCCATCACACACCACAAGAGCAATGGATCTTTGATTCGCGCCGCGAGAAGCTGGGAGCTGAAGTGGAGGCGCGAGGAGGCAGGATGTAATTCAGCGCCATCATCGTGTTTGTGTTGTCGCGTTTGTTCAACGTTGCATCCACCCGTGCACGTGAATATTGGTGTATCTGTCTTGAAAATACGAGAAGACAAACGGGAGGGAAAATTATTCCTATCTGTCTAAAGCGGCGTTTTCCTCATCACGCAAGACTGACGTTGGATCACGGCGTCTGATTTCTATTTCCTGTAATATTCAGGTGGTAGTAAGAGTAAATGTACTGCAAAAAACAATACTTTAAATTGCATCATATCATATATATTAAGATTTGATCAGAGTATATCAGAATATAAGTAAATACTAGAAGTACATTAAAAATAAAGTTCTCTCTCTTTGACGAAGTGAAGCGTAACCTTTTAATCTTGTTTATAAAACTATTTCGAACTGAGGTTCAAGAAGTCTTTTCTGAAAGAAGTAAAAGCCATGTTCCTGGTGGAAAGTTTGAGTGGTTGAGCCAGATGCAGAGTGAATTGGGTGGGGGGTGGGGGTCAGGTTCCACACCTCGTCCAGTGAAGTGGGTCAACCATTAACAGCTCTGACCCCTCTTTTCCTGAGTGCAACGGAGAGTTGTTGCTGCAGCCGCATTTTCTTTTTTTTTTTTTTCCCAGAGCCCCGGGGCGATCGCAACAAATGGCCCCTACATATGGGGAGATTAGTACCTAAATGCAAAGAGTTTCCTAAAAGCACCAGCAGCTCCGGGGGTGTGGTTGCCGACAGCTCCGGCGCACTCGTGGCCAAGCAGGAAAGCGCTGGGACCTTGCGATTGTCAGATTTGGTAATCTGCTGGGTAATAAGCCGGAGCCGATGTTGGACTCCTAAACCGGCTCCAGCAGACGTCTATGCAGGCAGGTGCTTATCGTGCCTGGACACAATGCGATCCGGGCCCACTGGCCCACAGTGAGGCTTGCTCATTACTCACCACACCGCGCCTTGTGAAAAGTTCTGTGAAATGACAAGACCTTGATAAGTTCTATCCTAATCTCCCGTTAGGCACCAATTCAAAACATCTGGGCTCTGCTCCAGCGGCTTAAAAATAATGACTCTCTCCTGAAGCCTTCCTTCGCTCACCCAGTCATTTGCGCCTCACAAGTCGGCGGAGTCCGGCGCCATTTGCTTTGGCGCGAGCGTGAAAGTCGCCCATTTCTGTTTCGACAGTCCCCCTAATAACGTGTTGAAAATTGGCGGCGCCGCTGTCAAAGTCGCAATGATGTCTCAGAAGAAGAGATCATTAATGACGATGGGAGTTAATCAGGAGGTGACCCGTGAACGCGCAGGTATTGGTAGGAGGGTCTGTTTTGGCTAACGGCAAATGGTGTGTTCAGGCATTTGAACCACTTTATATTCCATTTAGAGAATAGGGCCACTCATGCATTAAAGAAGATCTTGTTACAGTTACTATTGAAGTGTCTGCGAATCTGCCTGAATTGGAAATTAAAAATACCTTTACAACCTATTTCACTCAATTGAAGGCATTTTCATAATTGTTTTGTCACATTAATCGTGTATAATCGACAAAGGAACTTTGTCTTTGTTATGAGTCGGGGGTTGCAGTGAAACAAGCTGCTCCCACTTCAGTCCTAAAGACTCTGAATCATTGCTAAAATGCCTCCTCGGGTGCGTCTCTTTCTGTTCAAGGCGCTTGTGTATGTACGGAGCAGAAGGGCAGAAAGATTTCCAAAATGTCTTAAAGAAAGGTTGCACTGACGCTCTTCGGTTGTTAAACGTGTTTCAAGTTAATGAAAAGTCATGAAAATAACTGCATAAATCTGGCTTCTGTCTAAAATACCTTCATACATTTGAATCGTATTAACGGTGTGGAACTAAACCTGATGTTGAGTTTTGCCTGGACTTTCTGGTTGATCCATTAGAACTGGTGAACTGGGCCACTTGTCCTGACTCCACTGCTGAAATGCTGTTCTTCCTCTGACTAACTTTAATTGTGTTTTTATTCTTTTTTTGACCATCCTTCCCAGTAAAAAAACTGAAATCTCCTGTGTCCAGCAAAAGTCGCAGGTTTAACGCCCCCAGTTATGCGATGGAAGCTTTTCTTACACCCATTGCAGTAAACAGTGGGGTTGGACGTGTGCTACTGATGCGTACAGCACCTCCATGACTCCTGAGTCCATGCATCGTCAGCGACCCAACACTTCCACCAAACTGCTGCACGGACACGCTGGAGGGACAGAACTTACACCCAACCCCCACCCCCCACCCCCCCACGAAGCCGCGAGCCCCCACTGCTCGTTTGACCCCCTCTCGCACGATTACGTTAGCTGCACTGAACTCGACCTTCACGCCTAAAAAGAGCCGTCAAGGTTGTGCAACGGCAAAAAAAAAACTGTGAAATGTCACAGTCTGGCTTTAAAGCGCTGGTTCAGGTGAAACAGCGTTTACTTCAGAACACCTTGACTTTGTTTTAACACATAACTTCACGAGTCTTCATCCTAAGCTTTATCTCCATAACCACTGTAGTCCGACCTGCTCTATAGTGTTAAGAGGTCTGATAAGTAATTGCACGTTGCCACGGCAACAAACATCCCATAGCAATCGTGGCAAACGAATAAAAATCCCTAATCGCTTGGTAGCGACCTACAGTCGACTTCCATTTCATAGAGTTGGATCTTAAGTTGTGCTTCTCCTCAGCACTAATGTGGAAATAAAGAAAAAAAAACAGTAAATTGAAATCAAAGTGAAAAGCGTGACGCTATAAAGTGAAACTGTGCGTGACTGAGTTTGTCTTTCAAACAAACAGAAATGAGGCCGTGGCTACAAAAGCGGGAGGTCCAATTAACCCGATCGCCGCCTCCTCCGGCGCCGCCGTTGGACGTCTAACGCTGCTACAGGTCACGCGACACCGGCGACTCCACTAATGCCAAATGAGTGGTGTTTTTCCTGACTCAGCACTGCGGCGCAGCCACGACCCCCCACGGAGCTGCAACTTTCAGTGGGGGCGTTTCCTGCTCTCAGCGGATTCGGACGCGCTGCCTCGTGGCCGGAGACCCGCGCGGCGTCCGTGTGCGTGTCTTCCACCGACGCAACGCGACGCCTCTCGCGGCCTTAAACCACGCGCCAGCTCAATTTGAGTCCCACAAAAGGTGCTGTTTGGCTCCAGCTCGTAGGTTTGTCAACCGCTAATCAGGACGGTTAGGGACGAGTCCCTCGGGTTTATTTTTGGACCTTCATTTGATGATATGAAATTAGCGTTATGGTGTGCGTGAAGCACCACGGCGGCGGCGGCGGGCGCGGATGTGGATGTGGATGCTCGTCGTGCAATCAAAGGTTTTTCATCAGACTCCTTTCTGTAAACACTGGCATCCCTGAGCAAACCACACAGTGATTAAGAGGAGTCCACAGTTTTCGCTCAGACTTTCAACTTCTGCCAAAACTTTGAGAATGATCAAGAGAGGCATGTTGCTTTCTTCCTGCATCTTCACACAAATTCATCAGTGAGCGACTGAAATTAGCTCATAACCTCCTGATGATCTAATCCTGACTTGCCTTTTACTTCCTGTTTAATCACATTGCAACTCTGCAATCTCTAATTTTGCAGCGTCTTTGTTTCCTAAAGAGTCTTTTTTGGATCTATTTTTATGGGAGTGGTGTGTTCTCCTTCGCTCCAAACCCAGCTCCATGTTTTACCACAGAACCACTGTATCTATTACAGACAAACCCCCAGCTGAAGGATGATCCAGTTTTCTGTACAGGTCACATGAAAGACTCCTCGCCGGACGTGAGACACGACCTGAATTTTGATTAAAACTTGACAAAATCTCTGACTGCTGCCACAGGAGCAACTAATGCGACCCTGCGACCTGCCGTTGTTAGGCCTCGCTCCTCCCGCTGACATCCAACAAGATTAATGTTGAGCTCCGCCGTAATCTGCTTTGGCTGGATCACCGTGACCTCGATTGAGCAGGAAATGTCACACTCAAAGTAAATATTAGCGTCTTACAGCATGTTAATATAAATATGTGGATTCTTTTACTTTGTACAGAATGTTGTTGTTGCTGCTGCAGATAAGAAGGAATTCATGTCAAAGTGTTCCCTATCAGTTCATATTAGAACTTTTCTTATTCTTATTTTTCTTAGAAGAGAGTAATATGATGAACCGAACAAAACACTTCCAGTTTCAAGCTTTGCTTCACCTCCAGAGCACGAGAACAAATGAATCAGATCAGATGCTGCTCGAATGTTTCACCTTTCCATTTGTCAGGTGCTGTTTAGTAGAAGCTAAACAATTAGTTTGGCTCCGTTCTCTCCGGCTGCATGAGCTTGTTTTCAGGCAAATATTTCACTTTGTGGCCTGAGTGGAAATAATTTCACAAGCCATTGTTTTGAACACCAGATAAGAGAAAGGACTGATGGCCTCTAACCCGGATGATGAGCGCCTTCATCAGTCAAGGCCTCCTTGATGAAAGCTTAAGGCTCTAAGAACTAAGAACCGCCCGGCGGAGACGCTCGAACGCCCCGGGACCGAGGCCCTGCGGAGGAACGAATGGGTGCAGAGCAGCCGGGCCGGATTTATGGGCGCGACCGCAGGAAGCTGCAAAAGGGCAAAAAGATTTAGGAGGAAAATAATTTAGAATCCATTTATGAGGAGGTGGAGTTGTGTTGTCAGCAGCGGGAGGAGGCGAGGCCGTTCTCCACTGAAAAACCTGCACGCAACGTGATCAATAGATCTTTGATAAGGTGGTGCTTTCAAGTCGTGCACAGTGGAGCCGTTCGTTCCGACGCAGCCTGACTCACTGGAAAACTATTTTTAACCCGAATGCTGAAATCCTTCGATATTAGCTACTGTGAACGCGTTGCAGCCGTTGTTCCTGAGTCACGTGGACGCTTCAGTCCGGCCGTGTTGACTGACGACCACCAGGCCCTGACGCGTCCTCCCTGCCTAGAGCTCGAACCCTTGGTAAAAGCTAAGATTTGCTAAATCTGTGCAGTGAAGCAGTGAAGATAAATTGTTCCTCTCATCCAAATTCATTTATCTCTCCAGCCATTGATTTATACGATTCCTTATCTGCAACAGAGCCATCGCATCACTCTGAGCATTTCCACACAGACGTGGCTCCAACCTTTTTATATGCATCAGAAATCCATTTAAGCGTCTTCACCAAAGATGGTTAAAGTTCCATGGAGATGTTTAGTCCCTCTCACCCAAAACTTGACTTTTGGAAGAAAAAAAGAAGTGGAAAACGTGAGTGATTTAATCTGTGGCAACCTTCCCCCTCAGACAAACCTGCTTAAATAAACATATCACAAGTGCGTTTGGCCTCCGTCTCTCCTCTCGCTAAATAATTACCCGATTCCTTCCAGTTAGGCCTGTTTGCAGCATTTGAAGTGACGCGGCCCCTGAAAAGCTTCTAATCAGGTTTGCCGCTCTGAAATTAGCCAAGTTGGTTTTGTCAGCGCCGCTCGGGGTTCAATATTGTGACTGCTCTCTGTGTGACAGCCATTCAAATCCATTCAGTTTGCTTCATTTCACCGACGGGGCAACGGTGGCTGCACATCACAGCATGTTGTTTTTGCCAAGTCTGAGGAGTTTCAGTCTATTGTGCCGTTTGCTCAGCAACAGCGCTCGAGATTTAATCGATTCCCTTCATTTATTTCTTTTCCCCTACGTGTAACGAGGATCGCCGCTTATTTTCGGCGGTGATAAAAAGTGGGGACTTTGAAGTCAAGTCTCCGAGTGAAACGCTCGATTTGTACCGAGCGACGTGATGACGATCTAATTCTGATCGGTCTCCGCTGACGGAGGCTGTTTGTTTGGGCTTTGAGAAACGTTCCGCCCGTTCCCTGCTGCGGTTCGAATTTTACGATCATGAGAGAACCCTGAAGTGAACAGCGAAGGTCCTGTGACCTCACTGAGGATCTCATGGAGCCGTGGGAACGTCTCAGTTGATCTGAGACGACAACGGGGAAATAAACAAACCCCACAAATGCGCAGCGCGGCCGGATTCAGACAACGCAGCAGTGCAGGAAAAATACACACGTCAGTATTGAAACGCTCGCTTCCGTTTTGTCTTTGACTTTGCAGAAAAGGAGACGTAATCTCTCACAAAGTAAACGTAGTTTAGTTCTAGGCCGTTGTTCTTATTTTAACACAGGACTTATCTCCGGCTAAGACCAGAGATTAATGCCACATGCTGTGCTCATGCTTCTAGTCCAACTTCCCTCTAATCTTACAGTTTTGCCAGATTGAATCGCGGTTTATACGTTCTAATAATACGATCGCCCAAGCGTTCAGGCGCTTCTTCGTTATTTACCGCGCCGTGTGTTTGCCGTACCTCATTGCAGTGGACGCAGCAGACAGGTTGTGTTTTTACGATCCTCGGCTCGGCTCCAGTTTTACAGCTTCCGGGCTCGATTGGAAGCGCACTGAAAACAGATAATGATCCACGACGGGAAGTTCTGCAGGCCCCGTTTCCTCAAACAAAGGATGATCTGTATCTGATGCAGATGTTTGTTGCGTTCTACATCTGTATAATATCAAGCATTGCATGTAGCAAACTCGCAGGTCTGTTGCATATCTACATACACTTCACTTCCTTATGAGAAAACCTGAGCTCACCTGCCAACGATTTGGCTCCACGTGTGTCTGCTAACTGATACTGAAGCAGTTCTAAAAAGTGCAAAGTTCTCCTCATGACAAACAAACCGAGCAGAGATGTGAGGGGTGTCATTTAAATGAACAGCTCACTTTTTAGTTCTTAAACTCGACAAATAAAATATGTTTTAGGTGCCAAAGTGACACTAAAAACTGCCAAATTATCACAAATCTTTATTTATAATAATTAACATGTTCACCTGATTAGTCACTTTGACAAACGTAACTATGTTTATGTTAATCACTGGTTTTCAAACACATCCGCGCTAAAAGGTGTCAGTTGTGTTTGAAAGTGTGATTTTCACGCCTGCACCCCCCGATTCCTCCCCCCGATTCCTCCCCCCTCCTCACGCCGTACTTTACTCACTGGTACAAGCTGTACCCAAGTAAAAACACTCGACTCCCTCCATTCCGTCGCTGTCACCGAGTCCGTGGCGCCGCATCAGGTACACTTCATAAAAAATTCAAAACGCCCTGCCAGGCATTTGTACCCCAAGGCTCCCGAGGTTCCTTTGTAACAGTTTGATAATCCTGGTCACACTGCACCGCGTGTCCTTCAGCACCAACAAGGGCAACAGATTTGTCTGTACAAAGTCTGCACAGATACGAGGCGAGGAAAAAAAAACAAGCGCCTTGGAGCAGAAAGTCGCTGGCGATGGTTTGATTGACAAGGTTGACAATTCTCAGAGTGCATTATTATATATTGCCTTTGAAAGAAGGGAGAGATCAATGGAGCAAGATATTTGTTAGAGTGGAGGAAGTATGTGAAGGTAACAATAGACATGTTTAATACAATCGTCTGCCATCCAGCAAGCAGGGGAATGATTCATGCCACCATTACACGAGGCAATGAAATGTTATTGGTTATATGAAATTCTAATACACATGCATAATATTTAATAGTCTCTGCATTGGCGCCTCCTTATTGTGTTTGTGCTCACCCAATAATTCCACCGTTAACCCTTTCACCATTAGCTGTAAGACCCGGCGTCGTCGTAACTGATGACTCGCTGAATCCACTAAGTAAGCAGCTTAGGGAGAAGCATGTGCGCCCGCGGTACATCTGTAATCCACTTATCAATCAGAAATTGGATTCGTCGTCAACAACAAAACGCCCGGCGAGAGTGCGAAGACAATGCGACTCATGAATTCTTGAACGCTAAGCTCAGGCAGCGACAACATGCGAGTCTAAATTATTAGAAGCCCCAGCAATTTTTGCTTTTATTTTCCTGGAAAAAAAAGGCAACAACAAATCAGGCGGCTGACGGGCTGCTGGTATTTAGTTAATTACTAAAGCGCTTTCCCATAACTTTCCACTTCGCTGAGTCAGCGTTTACATTCACAAACACTCACAAACTGGAATATTTCTACCTGATGAAATGTTAGTTATTGGGAGAATATTAATGCCTGTCCATCACCTTTTTTCTGGCTGATCCATTAATAATAACTTTATCAGTTGGCTTTTATTTGCCAGTTGTTTTGCTCTTTTTTAGGATTTCTCAGCTAAGTACTGGATAAAGTTGAGGAACGCATTAGAAGCCTTGTATCCAGTAAATACAGGAACTGTGAATTGAAATGTGACTAAAGTCTTGTATAAACTGTTGATCTAGTTCCCACGATGAGAAATGTTGTCGTGCAACTCATCTCCCAGAGATTACGTTCATATGATGCAATTTTGCAACAGCAAACACATTTTCACTGGGTGTAATTTTGATCCAAAATGCTTTTAATTAACGTCTTTGCCAAGTGACAAAATGTTCAGACTAAACAAACGCTCGCTGCGGTGAGTTTTGCACGATTTTTGCCGTGTTTGTTCTGTTGAAGCCCAAACCTGCGCATCCACCCCCTCACATGCGATCGGGTTACTGAGGTGAAGGACGCCGGGTCCCTCGCCTCCTCCTCGCCTCCTTGCCTCCTCCTCGCCTCCTTGCCTCCTCGCCTCCTCCTCGCCTCTTCGCCTCACTGCCTCGCCTCCTCCTCGCCTCTTTGCCTCACTGCCTCGCCTCCTCCTCGCCTCCTTGCCTCCTCCTCGCCTCCTCGCCTTCACCTTGCCTCCTCCTTGCCTCCTCCTTGCCTTCTCCTTGCCTCCTCCTCACCTCCTCACCTCCTCCTCGCCATTTCCTCACCTCCTCGCCTCCTCCTCGCCTCCTCCTCACCTCCTCGCCTCCTCCTCGCCTCCTCCTCACCTCCTCGCCTCCTCCTTGCCTCCTAAACCTAAAGAAAAGCCTCTGAAAAGTTTGTAAAGTCAAAGTTCCAAGTGCTGCCCTGCTAAAATGATGTAATAATGTGGTATTGGACAGAGCGGCGGCGCATCCTCTAAGTCGATCGACGCATATACTGTAGCTGCATTACAGCGGAAATGTGTCTTTGAGTGTGCTGGTCTTTTAGCTCAAGAGTTTCCCAAAAGTGGCCTGAATCCGTTTCTCTCCAGCAGCTTTTCTAAAAGTTGAGTTACAGTTAACAGGAGGTGTAATCTACTGTACTTTATCTAGCAATATCTATTCATCTGCCCAGAGAGCAGAGCCAAAAAAAAATCAATGCGGCTGAGAGCGGTTGTGAGGGGTTGATCACCTTACGTCGCCTGGAGCCTTGTTCTCAATCAATGAGTTTCATGTTGGTTCAGTTGCTGGGAACGATTGATTGGTGGGAGACGTAATTGGTCTCATTTGACACTGTAGCCCGTTAGATTCAGAGAGCTGGACTTGAGGGAGCTGCCGTGTAGGACGAGGTGCGGATCGTGTGCACTCATCCCAAAGAAAAGGAGAAAATCTTTGACTTGAGTCGGGGACAGACTTGGCCTTGTGACTTCAAACAACTTTGTCTTCTTCTTGTTTGAATTTGCCCCAAACTAAATTCGTGCCACGTTAGAATTCATCATTATTCACTTTAACTACTTTTAGACTGGAAACAGTATTTTGTTTGCCCCAAATGCTTCTGAACACAAAGTCTGTATGATTTAAGAGATGCAAAACTACAGTTAATACATTTTTTTAATTAGTTCCAAGTTAGCAAGAAAAAGGGAAAAACAATCACTTTTCAAACACTCCAAATAAATATGAATACATACTTTACCATTTGTATTCCTTGCATAGTTTAAATGGATTTTGAAAAGTTTTGTTGTACAATAGTTTTGATTTTTCTCTGTCTTAATCGTTGTAAATGAGGACTCTGAGGTTTCTATTAGCAGAGGTCAGGAAGTTAAATATTGGATTTGAAGAAGACTAATTATGATAGTGACAAACGGCGGACGAATGTGAAACTGGACCTTTTTTTCTGAAAATTGCCTCTGACTTCAGAAAAGCGCACGAACTCTCCTTTGTGAAGCGAAGCAAACAAGAGTGGAAGGTCAAGGTGGATGAAACAGATGAGATGCAATTAACCTCTGACAGCAGCAAAAGACAAGCGAAGCGGCTTCAGAACTGGGAGAAGACACGGACGCAGCCACTGGGTCGACTCTGTCAAGGTGCCGCCACAGCTCGGGTTCAGTTTCCTGGCGGTTGAGCATTTAGCTGCACCTTCAACCGGAGTTTTCATGAAATGTTCCTAATTTTTGTGCTTTGAGTGCAAATTCTACAATGGCTTGGTAATTTTCTTTCTAATTCCTTCTGTCCTCAGGCAAAGAGTGTTTATGCGTGCATAGCCGCCTCCCTCGCTCTTTCCCTCGCTGGCTCTCTCACACTCTCTCTCCTCCCAAAACCTCCCTCCCCGCGCACATATCCAGCTAATTAAACAAAGCACACAATTTGATTAAACAAGTAAATTGTGCTAGTCTGTGTTTGCGATAATTAGGATAAACCAGAGTTTCCTTAAAAACATTAACGGTGATGGATGCTTCATCCCTGACTTAGAATGGCTGTGCCCTGATGGCACTAGAGGATAAAAGCTCCCGTTGCAGCGAAAGGAGAGAATCAAGACGGAATCGGTTTAATAAGCGCAGACGCTGTGGTGCCGTTTGGTGGAGATCAGGACAGTGAACAATGCATGGACACTTCCTACACTCTCCAATAGTAGGTGGACCCCCTCCTCATCAGCCAGATACTTATTTATATATTATTATTATTATTTTATTACTAGAGTATAGTAGCTTAACAGCAATACACCAGCAGTTACAAACTCTGGCCATTAGCGCAAATGAAGCTCCTGCTAATTAGTTAGCGTCAGGACAACGGGAGACACGTGCAGGTGATGAAACCGTCCTGTCCTTGATCTCTGAGCCCTGGACTTAATTGTAAATCCCATAAGTTCTCTGATTTACGATTTATTTATATTAACAACCTTTGCAGCATAGACTTAACTCCACATTTGACCCCCGTAGCTTTACTTCATCACAGCCATGTTTAAGAATGTCAAACTTGATAGATACTTCCCTCCTTCAATTTCAGCCAAGCGTTGTAGGAAATTATTAAAAAATATTGTTATTACACCAAATAAATACCAAAATATAACTTTGTTTAAAGGTTATGTTGTTTTGAGCAAATGTAGATTACTTAAAAGAAAAAAAAGGCCAGTGCAGCATCCCACGCACTATCATTACTTATGTTTAGAGTCTATTAAACCCCGGGAGAGAGATTTAATTAGACCTATTCAATTTTTGTGCCTATGCAAAAATATATATATATTGGGGAAAAAAATCTCAGGCTGTGTAAGCCTGTTGCTGTAAAATGCAGTGTTTCTCCCAAATTAATTGGTGAGAATGAAATGCAGTGGATGCATAAGCCTGACTGTGAAGGTGAATTATTTATTGAAGCCACCAAGTAAAGTGATTGTACGTACTGTGCAGTGCTTTTAGTTCTTCTTCATGAGCTCATGCTATTGATCGAATCTTTCCTGCTGTTTGAGTTTGAAGATGAATTTGGGCCTCACGAAGACCAACGGTCACCAGGCTAATCACGCTAAGCTAGTCGTCCAGCGCCTCGGCTGAGCGTCACCATCCGCTCCTTCCCGTCCCACCGACTGTGTACAACTGCACTGTGCGGCGAGGATGAGGAGGGAGGAGGAAGGAGGCGGCTGGAGGGTGGAGGCAGGACCTGATTAAAGACGGCCTTTGTTATGTAATTAGCTCCGAGGGGCCGGCCCTGCTGCAGGCATGGAGAGCAGCTGGCCTGAGGCGGTCTAATTGCCCGTTCGGACGCGTTCCAGGCCCGGTCCTCGGCGCTCGCACCCGTAACCGCACAGCTGTTTACCGCCGGGCCCACGGTGGAGGCTGCGTGGGATCCGCTGTCTGTTTCTGCTGCTGTGGTCCAGCGACACCTCCACCTCCACCTCCTGGGACCGCCGTATGCGTATGCCGCGTTGGAACCGGGCTCGGCTGCCGTCGCTTTATAGGGCGACGCCGGCGGAACCGCGTGTTCATCCTTGAATCAGCGTTTGGAGCCGATCAATTATTCATCCCGTGTTATTCCTCCATTTCAAAAATGTCTCAACTCCAGTCTCCGCTTTTGATTTCAATTTTGACCTCGGCTGTTATTGACTCTCGTGGCGTTTAAAGGTGGAGCCGTGTCTCTGAGGGGCATTAAACTACAGAACCTCAGGGTCCCAGCTCTTTAGTTTGACATTACTTCCTGTTATTGAGGGACAAAGACTGTTGTGAGTCACCCTGACAAGATCTAATCACAACCAGCAGCTAAATAGCATTTCAACTGTTTTGCATTCATCCTAAAATGATAATGAAGCATAAATTATGTATTAAATACTGTACTGAATAATACAATTAACAAGGAATGAAATTATCAGCTGGCAGCAAAGGTAAAAGCAGCTTCACACGTCCCACGTGTGCTCCTTCATACAGTACGCTGCGTGCGTGGCCTCCGTGCGTGGATCGGGCTTTATGCGTCGTTTAAGACGCCTTTTTGGGGGGAGAGACAACAAGTGAAGCGATTATGTGGAGGATTCCTTTAATCCGGACGCCGCCGTCTCTCGGCCCTCGGCTGCGCCCGCTCGTTCACGCGTCTCGCGCTCGCGCGGCCGCAGCCGTGCAGGTGTTGTTGTTTGAAGTACGGGCTCTAATGCGGTAATCATTCGCGGTCCCCTGTCAAAACTCGCTCCTCTCAATCCGAGCGGCGTCGGCGCTTCTTTGCACGTTTTGCTGGCTGGCATTTCGCTCGCTCGCGCGCGCGCTCGCTCGCTCGCACGCGCGCCACGCCGCACACCTGCTCCGCGGAAAGCAGCCAGGCACCTGCATCTCCCCGTCTCCGCGGGTCTGCCCACACCTCCCTCCCCTCCCTCCCCCCCCCCCCCCCCCCCCCTCCCTATCTGACTCACAGCTCGTGGGCCTCCGACACGCTTTCGCGACCGATACCCACCTCCTCCGCGCGCACGCGCGCCCACCTCTCATTCTTTGTAGCTTTTGCTGATATTAAAAAGGAGACGGCAGCTGGGTCTATGCAGAATAATGAGATCAAATCCATTCTAATAAGTCTGGGGACGGGCCCCGACGCGAGCGGGGCGAGAGGAACGGGGAACGGGGAGGAGAAGATTAAAAGCGGAGCAGGATCCAGCGCAAATAAAGCTGTGGGTGACGGAGCCGCGACCGGCTGGACGCGCGCAGCCACGCGCCTCCCGGACGCGTCGTTTGGAGGCGGCGGCCGCTGTGATGGATCCTGGAGTCCTTCAGCTCCATTCAACCAGGAGCTTCGAGTTATTGACCAAAAATATGCATTTTTACAAACTAGATTCAGGCATCAGTGCATCAGCAACTACTGCACTCTGGAAAAATAGCTTTACAATTACAATTTATTGTAATTATTTATGCATTATATCATAATCAGATCAACACATTTTGATGGAAGTTGGTTGTGTTTTGTTGTAAAACAAGCGATTATTTAAATGCATGATAATAATCCATTTCATTCCTCAGTCAAATATTGAATATGGCTCTGCTGAGTCCACCGGTGACCTGCTTAAGAGCACGTGGGCAGCCTTGAGACGCAGCGGTTTACAGAGGGGAGCGAGTGGCGCGTCCACCCACTGTAGCGCTTGTCATCCCACCGCCGGAATAAAGCCCGGCGTCAGCGTCAGTGTCAGGTGCAGCCAGCAGCCTCTCAGCTGTTGGACAGCTTCGCTGCCGATGGGCCAATCTGCCCCCGAACGCCGCTCCCTCCTGGGGTTCATTCCGTCTGACTCGAGGGCGTCATTTACCCTGTGCCCGTGAACGCTGCACGCTGAACGGGAGGGGGCGGGCGGCGGCTGTCAGCGCCGTCTCTGCCATGATAAATAGCCATTTACGGGGGAATGGCAGCAGGATGGGGCAGGTCCACGCGCCGAGGCGCTCACAGCGTCGTGCGAGAAGCGCTCTCTCCGACAGCCGGCGCCGCGAAGCCCGGCTTCAGCCACACATGTCTTTGCTACACACTTGGCAATTGCCGTAGCGCGTGACAGACTAGCGTGCTGCCGCCAGGCGCGTCTGTAAATCACAATGCCACACTGACATCTGCACAACTTTGCATTGTATACAGTGGCAATTACACGGCTTCAGGGGTTTTTGTCCTGTAAGTTTGAATGTATGTGCACTAATGCCCCAAGGCCTCGGCGGCAGCTTCTAGTCGCCAGGCGCAGTTGTGTGTTTGCTCTCACACGCCATTAATGCATTAATGTTGGGACACGTTTTATTGCTGATGTCATTATTGTGCTTTTGCTTGCGGATGTGGTGCTTGATTCCACGTTGCACGTTTTGCGGCGTCTTTAGTCGTTTGACTCTGCAGTCGAGTCGGAGGAAAAGTTTTTTTTTTTTTTTTTCCCCCGTGAATTGTGTTCATCCACAGCTGTTTGTGAGGCGTCCGGTCCCTTTGATTAAATACCTGTAGCCGTTACAATGCAGCTGCGGGAATGAAATGTGCCTTCCATCTGCGGCCGCTAATTTGAAGAATGTGCTGCACCTAATTATGCACGGGTCAAACACCGTGCACACCTTCATTAATTAGTTAAATCTTTCGATGCTGCATTAGGATCTAACAACACAGGGCCGCGTCCTTCTGTGCTTTTCTGCCTACACAACTCCAAAACTATGCCACAGATTGCACAGTGCACCAATTTGTACGAGGAAACATCTTCAGGATGTGATGATTAAGGATTCTGAGACAATATTTCACACACAGTATGTAACATATTTTTTTATTATTATCATTTTCTAGTAGAAAATATGCACCAGACGTTATCGTAATGAGAAGCACTGATGCTGCAGCCTCCTGTGACCCAGATTTACGGCGCAGCCCTGCCAGCGGCATAAAAATATTTGCTTGCTAAAGCTCAACCTCCTAACCAATCAAAGGATTTCAATTATTTCTGCTTAATTAGCGAGAATTTTATTTCTCATAGTTACATAATAAACCTACAAGCGGGGTGTCGCGGCAGGAAGCAGAGTGGACGCGTGGTGGGAGCTCAAACCTATAGTGGTGCAGGTCTGTGGAATAAGCAGTGAGTTCATCTGATGTCTACACAGGGAGAAGTCACAGCAACATAATGTCTGATGTAATGTGGTGTGGTTTCATACATGCTTGTTAGCTTTTTAATAAATCCATCAAAACAGAAAAAAATTGGGAAAGATGCTTCAGCTACATTTTGTCTTTCTGTTGCATTTGTCTAGTGGTCAAAATTGGAAACACAGACTCCTTGCACCCATAAATGAATAACTTTATGTTATACCTAAATATTACTGGATCATAATTATACTAGTTAAACCAGTAGCTGTTTAAGATATATAAGACATTGAGATAATTTGACTTTTGAGGGCAAACTGTGAGCTGCGCTTTTATTAGCGTCTCCTGGTACCGAAATGTAATCACATCACATTCTGGATGCATGCGCTGTATGAGAATATCAGCTGAAGTTGAGCCAGGTGCATTAGGAGGCTCTAATTTAATTAGCGAATTCTTCAATGTTTTTTTTTTTTAATTACAATTCTGGCTTTTGTTTATTTGCGTTGCGGTTGTTGCCTGAAACTAGAATGGAAAAGCAAAAGTGCCAACAAAGGAAATGTTAAAGTTTTGTTCAGCGTCACCATAATAAAATGTTAGCGCCTCTAGAAAAGCAATGTCGCCAATCACGTGACCAGGTTCCGTGTTCTCTCAGTACATGAAATATTTCATCGCAGGGCGTCGCAGCTTATCGAATGCTTATCAAAGCAGGCGGTTGGATCGCGGTGCCTGTGCTTAGCTGCCGTCCCCTGTGGTCGTGCCTTTTGATGGTGAATATGCCAAATGTCTGCCGCGTCTCCTGAGAAGAGGAGACAAAAAAAAGACCCAGTCTGCAGACAAACACACACAGAGATGCACACGCACAGACGCACAAACCCCAGATTTGTGTTAGGCACCTTTTTAAGACAGCTGCTTCCTGCACTAGTGGAGCAGACACGGAACCGACACGTTCCTTTGGTAAAATACGGAGCTGAGAGACGTTCCCTGAAAACTATGTGGATAAATACACGTCTGTACTTAGTTGTACACAACCACGCTACTTTAGAATGCCATTAAATACTACTACTACTACTGAAAAAATGGAATCAGATTTAGTCACTGAGGCTTTTGGGAAGGCTTTTTAAACTTCAGTTTTACTGCATGTTTGTATTTTAATATACAATCCTATCTTTTTATTAGTAAGAATAATAGATAACATGAATGTAATTGTTGTTACTTCAGCTCTGGTGCATAAATTAAGCTGGAGGCTTAATAGAAGTGTGGCATTCGTGTCTTATCCTATGATGGAGCCCTTATCATTTGCTCTGATGATGATTGTTTAGAGAGTTTACCGCGACTTTCCGTCTGTGTGTGGATTCCTGAGCTCTTCACCTGTCAGTCGGCCCCACGGCCACAGGTGTGCGTTTAGTGGAAATCTACTTGATATTTATGTCTGTTCTTAAAGGAGGGAATAAGTTTCCTGCTGCAGGGTGATGCTGGTTATCTTCCATCCTGCTCACACTGTATCCCACTGCCACACAGTGAAGGAGGCGTGTGTGTGTGTGTGTGTGTGTGTGTGTGTGTGTGTGTGTGTGTGTGTGTGTGTGTGTGTGTGTGTGTGTGCGCACGCAATATTTTGCAGGCGCCCTCGAATTGCAAAGCAGCCTCTCCCATCGCCGTGGATCTGAGCTGTAGTTTCAGTCCAAAGCGGAGCCTGGACTCAGGACAGTGTATAATCCACTGCTCGTTTGTGACACGTTGGGGTTTGATATTCACACTCTGTCCTGGTCAGCGCCCAGCCACCTGTTATGTCAGTGACGGATGCCAGGGGAGGCACTCAGCAAGTCGCTGAAACCTACAGTATATGACTGCTATTCAGATTGTAAATGGTTGTGAGGGTGTGGATTTGTCATGGTTCCTTATCGTCACCTGCTGTGAGCCCGAGAGCGGTATGCACACACACACACACACACACACACACACACACACACACACACACACACACACACACACACACACACACACACACACACACACACACACACAATTGTTCTCCCTTGCACAAACACACCCCCACACATCCTGAGCCAATTTAGTTCAGCAGCTCCTCTCTAAGCGCTCATTTATTACTCTTCATTTCCTTCATTTAAGGAAATGTAAGAAAATCTCTCCCGTACACTGTAACACGAAAAGACTGGAGAAAGTTCACACACACGCCCACGCCGACACCTACACACACCAGCGCACACACGTTTTTCTCATCCCCGGCTTCCCTGTTACCCACGAGCAGACTGACCACCAGCACCTGGCGCTCCTGCAGCCGCTGTCCCTGCGCTGCAGCGGCCCTCGTGCCGTCGCGTGCCCCCTGCTGTGACGCCTCCTGCAGTGGAGCCTCCTGCAAACGGGAGCCACTGCCGGCGCCGTGGAGTTGGACCCACTTCCATCAAGCCCATTAGAAATTTTTCATATCCTGCACCCGGCTTCTGCCACACAGACGCTCGAGTCAGTGCACTGCACTTGATTTATTGGGCACCTTCTGAGCTGCTTTTTAATCTATCCAAAATTGTGCTGAGCAGAAACTGTGGGACATCTAACTTAATAGCGGCTGATATTGAACCTGTCGCTGCTCCTGAATGAGCCGGATCCTGTTTTTTTTTGTATTGAAACAAGGCAGACACAACGCGCAGGGAGCGCACGGCTGAGGCGACGGATGAAGATGCACACACACACACACACACACACACACACACACACACACACACACACACACACACACACACACACACACACACACACACACACACACACACACACACGCCGGGTGCCGCTTGTTGGGAAACCTGCTTGTTAGTTTTGCTGGCTTTTTACTTCTCCAACATTCTGTCAAAACAGACAAAGAGATTCGCACCAGACATGGTGTGTGTTCCATCTCTGGAAGAAAAAGTGTTTGATGATAGTATTAAGCAGACAGCTGAGCGAGGCTGGCACTGCAAAACCCACATAATACAACTTCCTCTGCAGTCAAAGTTGAACTCTAAGTACTCTCAAACTCTGAACACTAGGCACGCGGAGCGGCGGCCGCCTCGCTTCCTGCTCTCGCCCTGTGTTTGTGAGCGTGCGTGCTCCACAGCCCCTGAATGAGGCTGATTTTCAACAGGGCTCCTTTCATTACGGCATTAACAACATTCAACGTAAACTACTGTATGTTTCCTAAAGCCACGCGCTCTGAATTCCTCTGCTGGAGGGAGTGTGACATTCATTTCTGATTTAATGAGGTATGTGTGCGGTGCTAAGGATGCGGGAGGTGACGCGGGACCGTCTGACGGCATTATTGCATAATTTCCCCCCAGCAATCGCTCCTCCGCAGCGTCTGCATGCATCATTGTTTCACGTGCCACCGTGCCATTTACTTCAATGACCCCCTAATACCTCTAAGCTGTGTCAGGGTTCAGCGGCGCTCGGTGACAGAGATGGACTGAGCTGTTAATCTCCCTCACCGATCTGCTCACACACACTCGCTCTGTCACCGATACCCCCGAGCAGCAGCCACCGCTCCCCCTCTCCTCCCTCGCGATCACTGACAGGTGAAAGGAGTGGATAAGTCCTATATCTCGCTGTCTCCTCGGGTCCGTGAGGGTGTGCTGCTGCATCTGAGTGGGGCAAGGTCACTGTTAACATTGGCCGGTTGCTGACAAAGAGTCAGGCTCTATTAAAGCTTCTACTGTACTGAAGACTTTGGGAAATAATACAGCAGATTTGACCTAACTTGGGGAAAAAAAATCATTCGATTTCAAATGCGAGGTCTCTTTGGGCACGGTTTCATCCATTAAAACGGCCGATGAAGGGACAGAAGTAACAGCTAAACACTGATTGGATTCCGTACACTTTTATTCCATTAATGAAGCACTTTAATGCAGCTGCCAGACAACTTTGTCTGTGACCTTCCCCGCTGACCTCCTACGATGCATCGAGGAGAGAGGCCGAGAACACCTCTTCACGGGAAATTAATATTCACAGAGGATGCTGTCCTCCGCTGCACTAATCTGCATGAGATCTGACTTCCTTTCATTAATCAAGACGAGAATGCCCCAGTGCATCGGCGCTGTTTACCTTCGGAGTTTGTTGTTTTCCCAGCCTGTTGACTTGAGGCAAACAGCATAAATCACACAACAATACATGACTTAACTACCCATACCAGCTGCCGCGCGTCATCTACATGTGAGGTATTCTGTGGGTTTATGGGAGATCCGTGCAAGCTGGAGCTGTTACCATGGAGTTATGTCAGTTTATTACCAGAATAGTCAGGATGTTTAGAGCACTTTAAATTGATCATAGTTCAAGTGTGATGCAGGTGATTAATGTTTTTAACTGTTTTTGTGGTACACTTAATATTCATAGGGCTATTATGATTATTAATACAGTGTTATTAGCCACTTTATATAAATAAAGGCAGTGTTTTATTCTATTGGAAACATGGGCTTTGCATTGAAAATCCTTATTTTGTTGTAATCTTTCTAAACATACTGTAGGGAATATTGTTATTTTATTGTGAAACTCTCAGGTGACTGACCATTTTTGACAATAAAAGTACAATATAACATAAACACTAAATAAATTGCATTATTCGCATGTTCAGTGATGTTTAACAAGCAAGGTTCCCATATGAATAGTAATAATATCAGCTGTCACTAAGCGCTAAGTCTAATTTAAATACAGTCCGTCCTTCTCTTCCTTTTGTAATCTGCAGTCAGGAACAATTCACCTTGATCAACAAACAATTAAGGACAATACAAATCTACAAAAAAACATAAATCATAAACGTCATTATTCACTTATTTTTAAAAAGAAACCTTTGCTCAACAACACGATCAACTTTTAGCAACACACACCTCCAGATGATTGTTGCTGCAAAGCCAGTTGTGACATAAACTTTTTATATAGGTTCCATTTTATGTGAAAAGTGTGTCCCAGAGACAGAGGAGCTGCGGCACATTACAGTCGTCTTATTAATCCATTACATCACCCAAACCCTGTGGGAGGTCCGCTTCCAGATTAATAATTGGAGAATTATGGGCAAAACAGACCCGGATGGAAGGATCCTTGAAACACAACGCCGAGACGAGCGAAATAGTCCTAGGTCGAGTTTCACCTTTAATAAACTAATAAATTAAGGGCTCCACGTTTTATTACTTCAGAAATGGAATTAAAGTATAAATTCCTCCCTTTTACCTTTTGATATGTTCTCTCATTAAGACCGGGATGAAATTGCACCTCCTGCTGCTCGGTGCTCTCCGAGCAATTGTTCTTTTACAGTGTTGTGCTTTCAAGGCAAGAGTGTAATCAAAATCCTGAGCATTGCAATTAGATACAATGGCTTTCCCTATCCCTGTGTGGGCATCTGCCGAACGGAGCACGGAGGGAGTGAATATATTGTGTCTGCATTGAGAGCGGCTGAGTAATCTGGTACGCATTGTGAGCGCACACTCCACACGCCACTGGATGTGAATAGCCTTTGTTTTGTGAACTGGCTTTAAAGTTCTCCGAGTAATTCGAAATAGTGCTCAAGCGCGACTATGTTGCTGGGGTTTTTTAGGCGCCTTCAAAGAGGAGGAGCAGTGGCAAGAAGGTGGGTTTTGACTGACGCGCAAAGTCGGTGCGTAGCAGATAAAGACAAAACAATAACATCAGCTTCCATTTGCAGATCGTATCTACCTTGGGAAATATGTCACATGGTTTAAATCTGCCCACGTTCAGTGACAGACACTCTTTGTATAATCTTTGCACAACGCTGTAAATTAGGCCTGCTGCTTCGTTTGTCTTTTTATTATAACCTGCATCAAAAAAATCTCAAATTGAAATAAATCTAAAAAAATGACTGATTGAAATGGCTGTTTAAAGCAACCCAACTCCACTTGTTATATCTCTGCTGGCTTGAGGTCTGCCAAGCTGCTGGGGATGTGATACTTGGACCTGGCTTTTCCGTTCCAATAGTCCGACCGAGCAGGAGGGATAATCTAAGCCACGTGGGCGCCGCGGACGGCAACCAGGACCGGGGTGGGAGTCATGTTTCAGCACGGCGGACCCCACTTAAAGTAAAATACTCAGTGGGCACAGAATAGGTGAAACTCACAGGAGTAACTCAGGAAGCGAGACAGGAACCTACAAAAACAGGGTTTAGGGGGCACGCTGGGCTCCTAGGGAATGCTGGAGATCTGAGGAGTTTGGAATAGTGGAAGAAGAAAAAACTTTTTCTAAATTGCATTACATTTCAAAAATATAAACAGATCATTAAAAACCAAAAAAAATGGAATGCATTTACAGTATTTCTAACCAAATAACAATATTAAATATATTGTCAATTATATTATTTTGCATAGATATTTAGAAAATGATTACTGCATAAATGATACACTTGCAGACATCCAGGTGATGTCGACAGTGTTTTGCCTCGTACTCACTGCAGGCTGCTGCAGTGTGATGCATGAGGGCGTGCACCGGGTCTGCGTCGTGCTACCGAACCAGGACTGATGCATGAAGGAATTGGTGCTTGCAGGCTGGAAATCACTAATGAACATTCAAATAAACAGACCTCCAGCGCACACAGGAGAGCGCTTCTACACCGGTTCACATCCAACCGCTCCGGCCCCGCTCGGCTCATACCCTGGAAAAGAATCAGAAATCAATTCAGCGGTATTTAGTCTGATGCCTAAGCTCTCGCAGTGCTCTCTCTCTCTCTCTCTCTCTCTCTCTCTCTTAGATTCTCCCAAATTTTCCATTTAAGTGCAAAGACATGCTTTTGTTTCTTTTTTCTTTTTTCCATTGCTGTGATCCCCCCGTGCGCCAAAAGGCTTGAGAAAATAAAAGACTGGATAAAAGCATCTCTTGGAGTGTGGGCACTTTGTCGTGTGCCTGTGTAAAAATTCTCATTTGTTTCAACAATGGGAGACGACGAGCGCAAATATTTCTGATCGAATGCTAGGAGGCGGCTTGGCAGTGAATAAATCTGCTGCAGGTTTTTTGCCATTTCTCACATTCTGGCGGTGGGATCGCAGCAGCTGGAGCCGGTCGCTGAGGGGCCGACGGCACCTTCGCGAGGACTTCGCTTTATCACGTAAACGCTGTGGTTTTGGTCCGTATTGGAGCAGGCGTAACTGATACGCAGCGCTGCCCTTTGCGTTGCCTCTCACAACGAACATGCTTTCTGCCTGTTTCGCTCCAATATTCAAGGCCCCAGTGTAATATGTGTCAGACACGGGGACAGAAGCTCATCTTGGAAAAGAATGAGCCTCACTTTAAAAGCTCAGCGCTTGTTTGTTTTTGTTTCTTAAATCTTCCTTGTGTGTTTGGCTGTGGCACATTTCACAACGTGCTTCACACCTGTAGAATCTCAGGCTTTTCAAGAACATTCCCACAGACACCGGTTGAGTTTGAGCCTTGTTGCAATCACATGTTTTGAAATTCAAACACAAACACTTAAACCTAAATATTCAGTGTATTGTTATTGATTCAATTGTGCAGCCACATTAATATTAGGTAAAATCTATGCATTATAGTAAAGCATTTAGGATTAAGATGCTTTTTTAAGCGTTTGAGTACATTGCAGCCATCTGTTTCCCCGCACAAACAGTGTGTACAGGATTTCCAAGGCTTGTAATATAGGAGGGATGTGGAACCAATTCCAGCAGACAGTGCCAGTTAGTGTGAGGGGGACACGCCGAGGTGGTCAGATCCGTCCACCGTGAATCAGACGGAATTAAGCCGCGACGAGGTGAACCGTGATTGAGTGTTGATCCGAAGCAGCTGGGCGCCTTGGACCGGGTCCACGCCAAAGCGTGAGAGACAGGCTGTGGAAGAGGCACGCACGCGTCCCGTTCACCGGCGCGTCCCGTGCACCCGCGCCCACGCGAGCGGCGCGAAACGCACACCTCTCCCGCACCCGCGCCGCTGATGAGGACGCGCATCAGCTCAGATACGCGCACACATGCCTTCAATTAAGTGTGAATGTACACAAACAGACGTAATTACGCTCCCAAACAAGAGCGGCTGCTCTGAAACACACACGCGTATCTGCCCGTGTGCAAATACTCTGATATGTGGGGATTTTCTCTCTCTGGGTCCGACGCTGTGGACAGAATTGCTTGCAGATGCCACCTCTCCTCCACCAACGCTGTGCAGCACATTCTTGCGACCTCCCACTGAAGCCCCCCTCCTCTTCCCATTCATGCTCTTGCTAACATTTCTTCTCTGTGGGTTACACAGTCTAATGGGAGGACCTTCGCAGTCTGAAATCTTTTCCACATGCCCGTCGCATCCTCATTCACGTGTGCGACCGGGGTCGGGGAAGCGGCCGAGCGCAGCTGCCTTCTGTGAGTTCCATCCGCCATGACCTCCGGCGGCGCGTGGACGCGGCTTCTCGGCAGACCTGGAAAATGCAAAGCGACGAGGCATACAAATGATATTTACAAATGCTGATAATGTTAATTAAATATTGTGTCTGGTAGCGCGGCAGTGCCACGGCTAATGAAGACCTTTCAGTTAATGAGAAGTACAACATGATTACGAGCGGAGACAAGGAGCCTTCTGATCACTTGTCAGGCACCGTGACGTTTCCACACACACTCCGGCTTTTTGTATCCCCTTGATGGTTGTTAACGCTGAAGGCAGCATCAGGACTTATGGAAGCGTCTGCAGCTTCCCCTGAAGCCCATCAACATGATCAGATTATCATCAGAGGAATCATCCTTTCACACGTTTCAATTTCAGGGACAATAAACTGATGTGACTTTGATTATTTGTTTTATTTTGAGAATTAACACTAGAACTACTAAGGGACGTACACCTTTACATATACCCCTAACTACTGCTGGGTGTTCACTTGTCCGCCACGCTCCAGCTGGCACCCTGCCAAGAGCCGCTTTTGTTACGTAAAGAGGGCCATCACAGACGCACTCTGTGGGGTTGGACGCATGGGCTCGCTGACCCCGCTGCTGCCTGCAAGGCAGAGCAGGGTTCCTACTCAGGTTCCTATGAGTCTATGAGTGACATCCACTGCTACAATGTTCAACCGCTATGTGCTTGGATTTACAACGTGAAAGGACGAGTGTCATTGTTGCGGTCTCACCGAAGGAAGCAATGAAAAACATCAACAATACAATAAGACAGTTTTGCTTCTTTGCTTATTTACAAAAAAACTAAATAAAGTTCACACATTATTTCACTGTAACGTTACTAAAAATTGCAGAAAAGACGACAGTACACCGCTCACCCATCTAGTTTTAACAAATGTGCAATTAAAAATATAATATAAACCAAAAAACGCTTGAAAGCGTTTCGGTTTTATATTCCATTTATTTCGTTATTTCCCCTTTCACCAGTACCACATAATAAGTCATTGCAGAGCTACAGCCATGTTTCACCAGCCGCTTTGGGCAGTGAGTCATAGACGGACGTTGTTCTGCCCGCTTTCATGTAGACACGGAACTCTTCCCAGTTTTTTTAAACGTAGATTTTGTTAATTTCGTTATTCATTTACAACAACATGCAAATGCTAAAAATTACTGAAAAGATGACAGTACACCCATTTAGTTTGGGTGAACAGAAAACGCTTGAAAGCGTTTCCGTTTTATATTCCGTTTATTTCGTTATTACTCCTTTCACCTGTACCACATAAAGTCATTGCAGAGCTACAGCCGTGTTCCTACAAAGTTAACCAGCTGTTTATTTCGTTATTCCCTCTTTCATGTCCGTCTGGTGAATGAAAGTGGGCGGGGCCATCCACGTCCCAGAGCGGTGACACTGGGGGATGGGAAACACGCGTCAACACGCAGGACAAAGATCTGTGTTTCTCTGCTGCTGCAGCCTCGGCTGCGTTGGGTTGTTAGTCTCCCTTTCACCTGTACCATATGAAATGAAATGTGTTCCTACGAAGTTGATCAGCTGCTTTCAGAATCGTTTTTATTCACCGGGTTTATTTTTATTTACAAAATATAAACAGAAAACGCTTGAAACGTTTCCGTTTTATATTCCGTTTATTTAATTATTTTTATTTACAAAAAAATCCCATACGCTTTGCACTGTAACGTCACTAAGAATTAGGAAAAAAGACAGTACACCCATCTAGTTTTAACAAATGTGCAATAAAAAATTTAAACAGAAAACGCTTGAAAGCGTTTCTGTTTTATATTTCCGTTTATTTCGTTATTTTCCCTTTCACCTGTACCACATAAAGTCATTGCAGAGCTACAGCCATGTTCCTACAAAGTTAACCAGCTGTTTATTTCGTTATTTCCTCTTTCATGTCCGTCTGGTGAATGAAAGTGGGCGTGGCCATCCACGTCCCAGAGCGGTGACACTGGGGGATGGGGAACGCGCATCAACACGCAGGACAAAGATCTGCGTTTCTCTGCTGCTACAGCCTCGGCTGCGTTGGGTTGTTAGTGTCCCTTTCACCTGTACCATATGAAATGTGTTCCTACGAAGTTGATCAGCTGCTTTCAGAATCGTTTTTATTCACCGGGTTTATTTTTATTTACAAAATATAAACAGAAAACGCTTGAAACGTTTCCGTTTTATATTCCGTTTATTTAATTATTTTTATTTACAAAAAAATCCCATACGCTTTGCACTGTAACGTCACTAAGAATTAGGAAAAAAGACAGTACACCCATCTAGTTTTAACAAATGTGCAATAAAAAATTTAAACAGAAAACGCTTGAAAGCGTTTCTGTTTTATATTTCCGTTTATTTCGTTATTTTCCCTTTCACCTGTACCACATAAAGTCATTGCAGAGCTACAGCCATGTTCCCAAGAGGTTCACCAGCTGCTTTCAGCGTGACACACGCATGGACGTTGTTCTGCCCACTTTCATGTAGACACAAAACTCATCAAAGTAAAAGAGCTCAGAGCAGCATTTGCAATTACATGTATATTAATAACGAAATAAACGGAATGTAAAGTAAAATGCTTTATAGAGTTTGGTGTCTATATGAAAGCGGCTGGTCAACTTTGTCAACATGTGGCTCCAGTAAGTGGGGGAATAACGGCCCAAAGCAACAGGCTGAAAGAGGAACACAGGTCTTTGTCCTGTATGTTGATGCGCCCAGCCCCCACAGTCAGCGCTTACCTTTGCTACGGGACTGATAGCCCCGCCCACTTTTATTTATCAGACAGATATGAAAGTGGGGATAACGAAATAAACGGGATGTAATGTAAAACGCTTTCAAGAATTTTGTCTACATCAAAGCGGGCAAATCACATGTGAACGTTTTAATTTTTTTGTAAATAAAAATAATGTTTGCCCAGTTCAAACCTGGCGAATAAAAACGATTCTGATAGCAGCTCAAGATCAACTTAGCAGGAACACATTTCATGTGGTAAAGGTGAAAGGGACACTAACAACCCAACGCAGCCGAGGCTGTAGCAGCAGAGAAACGCAGATCTTTGTCCTGCGTGTTGATGCGCGTTCCACCTTCCCCCAGTGTCCCTGCTCAGTTACGTGGATGGCCACGCCCACTTTCATTCAACAGACGGACATGAAAGAGGGAATAACGAAATAAACATCTGGTTAACTTTGTAGGAACATGGTTGTAGCTCTACAATGACTTTATGTGTTACAGGTGAAAGCAGTAATAACTTAATAAACGCAATATAAAAAACGTTTTCAAGTGTTTTCTGTTTATATTTTTTATTGCACATTTGTTAAAACTTGATGAGTGTACTGTCATCTTTTCTGTAATTTTTGATGACGTTACAGTGCAAACAATATTTGAACTAGTTTTTTTTGTAAATAAACAAAGTTTCGCCACATTTGAGAAGGATCTAAAACTGTCTTATTGTATTATTGATGATTATATCTTATTGCTTCCTTCGGTGAGACCGTAACAATGACACTCGTCCTTTCACGTTGTAAATCCAAACACATAGCGGTTGAACATTGTAACAGTGGATGTCACTCATAGACTCATAGGAACTGTGCAGCCTTGCAGACAGGAGCAGGGTCAGCAAGCCCACGCAACCCACCACCTAGAGTGCGTCAGTGATGGCCCTCTTTACCTAACAAAGGCAGCTGTTCACAGATGATTCAGGGTCTCAGCTAGCCGAGCAGATCATTTGACCACCTTCTAGTGGGAATGGGTATATTTAGAAAACCCAGTAGTTCTAGTGTTAAATGGTCAGTGGTCTGCATCACTGATTTACAGTAGTAATCTTAAAAAAACTTCATTCTGCAGCCAGACTATGTCCTGAGCTCATAGGATCCTGAAAACCTTTTATTAACAAGTGAGAGTTTCTTTTTTCTTTTTCATGCCTCCATAATGAGCATACGTTTCTGCAGAGTACTTCAAGCTGAGGGGGGAAAGTCAGCTGTCATCCTTTGTGGACTCTAACTATGGAGGTAAGCAATACAAATGGGCTCTCGCTTATAATGAGACGTTAGCCCGAGTATCACATAGAGCTTTTAATCGTCCGTAACATGCTCTGTGGGAAGATAAAGCGAGATAACAAGCTAAGTGTTGAAGTTCAAAGGAAGTCTTGCAGAGAGAATCGCACTATGATGTCGGCAGTGTATGTGTTTGCCCTTTTCAGATTTAATCTGCAAACTTTATGATGTAAACAAACTGTGTAATAACAGGATGATATGCATGCGCTCACCAACGTGTGGCTGAACATTCGACGGGCTTTTCCGTTAACGAGGCCGTGAATGTTCTTCCTGTGGACGCCTGTGTTACCTGTCGATCCCTTCACGCCCGCGTTCCTTCCCTCGTCTTTGTCACAAAATCAAATATTTATATTTTTCAAGGCTAGAAATGCCGGTGTCGTGACGACACTAATTTAAGTACACCTTAAGGGGAGCAGCGCTTCCTACGCTGTTTCCGCCCTATGTATCGACAATAAATTAATGGACTCTTGTAGCACTCAGCACTCAGCCGGTGAGTGGCACCCCATTGATTTCAAGGTGTACTCTTGCCCATATAAGGCTTTCTGAATAACCCTTTAAGGTGCAGGAAGAGTGCTCAGACCCGTCCACCGCAAGGATGAAGCTCTGTCTGGATAAATATTTCAACACTTGGACTTTGCTTATTGATTGGGGCAGTAATTTCCACACATGCCACCCCGGGGAGACAGGCACTAATGATGCTGGTTCCACCATGTCCAGCCAAGGCTTTCCCACAAAGACGTACTCCCGGGCCTGTGAATTATGAGATAAAACATTAACAGCTTTAGAAAGTGTTGCGCGTGTTTCTCTTCTCTTTTTTTTTTTTTTTTTCCTGCCACGTACAAAGTCTGGTGTCTCTTATCAGCAGGCCCCAACGCGGGTAATGGCATCGCTGGTTTGGAGCCAAACTGCGTGGTGGAAGAAGATGTACTAAAGAAAAAAAAAGTTTTCAACACTTAATATAATTCCTCCACACTTCCTGAAGTGTAAAGTTGTGATTTGTTAGATTGATCAGCGATTGTTCCAATTATGTTCTTTTAAAACGCGGCGGCGCGCAGCAGGACTGGAGCAGAGACGCTGCACGCTTCAACCATGCACCATCTCACATTAGGCAAATTCCTTCGTTTGCTATTGTCTGGGAGCCCCTGGCATCGCCGGTGCTGATGCATTTGCCCAAAGCACTCAAATGGCTTGTCACTTTCTCCGCCTCTGGCAGGAGAACCACTCTAAATCCCAGTTGTTTGTATGCAAGCCTTCGCCCGTGCCCCTCTAACAGAGAGCTGTATTGGATTTGTGTGTCCCCCATGGGCTCCATAAAGAGTAAAATATCTCATGAAGACACCGGCCGCATGCTGCGCGCATTGCGCTTTAATATATGTTGCTGTGTCTCACATCCTCTGGGGTGATGAGGTGATGAGAGCTAGTTTCCCACCTGTGGGGCGACAGTAACAATTTGTGCTAACGCTGGAGCGAGCCCAGCCACAGTAGAGAGCAGAGGGGGAGCAGCGCTGTTACTCAGACGTGCTAATTACCTCTTCGCTAAAGTGTACGGCGACCCCCCCCCCCCTCCTCTTGGCCTGGCGCCTCACACCATCACCATAATGAGAACATAACTTTTTATTCTGAATACCTAAATATCTCCTTAAGTGATCGATAATGTGCATCATCATAAATCACATCTGGGATTGCCTCAAATTATCTCAGAAGTCAATACCGTGCACCGCAGAAGACTTTTGAGAGCGACTAATGGTGAGATATAGCTGCCTTTGGGGAGATATGAGGGATATTCATGCATATGTATTGTGCAAAGTTTCTCACCCGCGAGCAGGAGCGAGGCCGGGGTTGGCGCTCGGCAGCCACTCCCGGGCCCGGCGCCACGGCACCGGGCGGCGCGGCCGGCGTCTGGCGGCGGCGCGGCCGCCAAAACGCGCCATTAATTCCGAACGCAATTAAGCCGGTGTCGAGGAGAGAAATTAGGAGAGCTCCTGATTTAGCAGACAGGGAAGGCTGTTTTAAAAGGCCACTAATACTGTGATTACTCAGATTTGAGGGGAATTAGTCAAGAAGGCGCCACATGGGAAGAGAGTAAACTGTGTTCATGCTTAGCTGGCGTTTTAGGAAAGTTTCTGCTTCTTGTTTTAAAAATATTATCCTCGTAGCCAGTGATATAATTTCAAACGTCCTGACTTTTTGTGTAGCTAATCACATAATAGATAGGCCGTGTTGTGTGCGGGGCTGCGTTTAGAGCAGCACTGGATGCCACGCGCTGCAGTCATTACTGCTTCCTGGGAGCAGAGGAGCATTCGCCCCACAGCGGCTGCAGGGCTGCCGGGTCCACGGGAAACTAAAACTAAAAACGCATTTGCATATATGCATGTAAGGAAGAGAGGGCGAAGGCTAATTTATTTATTGATCTACAATAATTTGTTTTGAGAATAATTTAAATTTATTGTCAATTGTTGGTTTATTAATGTAGTTGCTCACAAATACGAGACGCACAGGTTTATTTTGCAAACTTGCATGAGAGGAAAGGGATCGTTAAATGATTTGTTTAATTTTAGTTTACCATCGTCTGAATAATGAAAAAGCCAAGTGTGTGTTTGATGATTCTTTTTTTTTTTTAATCACACGTCATCAACCTTTTCAATTAATCGCGCTGAGTGATTCTTCCACCAAAAAACAATTGAAAAGACGTCTGCAACAACGGCGCCTTCGCTTTCATAAAGTTTCTACATAATCAATTAGGAACACGCTGGACGCGCTTTTACCTCAGTTTAATATTTATATCTTGAGTGTATCATTTAGTATTTTTGCAGGGTATTTTTTATTCATGACCATGCTGTTCAAATTTGAAAAATACCCTAAATTGTCAGGACGAGACAACGAGGCTGAGCAATGAGCAATTTCTGCTCCTTAGTATGCACATAGTATTGTGATGGACTTGGGAATACAGCTGTGGAGGCACCTGCAGGTTCATTTGCAAGCTAGCATTCAAAATCTCTAAGGAATCATTTCAAACTCCTGATTGGACACCTGTCAGCTTTTCCGATTCACCAGACATTATTAAATTGTAGCTAATGATTGGTAAATTTCAGCCAATCACGTGGATTGACAAGAGGACTCCATAAAGAGAGGAATTTGTGTCAGCGCTGCTGTGGAAAAGGTGAAAGCTCAGTAAATTAGTGTCTGTATGGATAATACATTTGATCCTGATTAGCGCATGCAAAATGTCAGCATATTTTGAGAAATGCTGACAACAAGCTGAGCATCGTCTAAGCACAGTCAGAAGTTTGTGTGTGTGCAAGTTCTTCACGGGCATAGAAAAATGTTTGTGCGTGTGTGTCTGTGTGTGTGTGTGTGAATGAGAGAGTACACAGTTGTGTGTTGAGTGCAAGGCCCGGATGGAAGGGTGTGTGTGTGTGTGTGTGTGTGTGTGTGTGTGTGTGTGTGTGTGTGTGTGTGTGTGTGTGTGTGTGTGTTTTCCTCCTGTCCCAGAGGGAGGGTGCTGAATAACAGGCCCTTTTTGACAGGCTGGGACGCTTAAAGCTGTCAGCTCCCTCGCCAGGCCAGGGATGAGTAGTGAGAAAGAGAGGGTGAGGAAGTGATAGAACGAGAGAGAAAGAGAGAGAGGGGGAGGCAGAAACAGGGGATTGGGGGGCTTCGTGTGTTTAGACTAATAGGAGGCCAGCGTTCAGCTTCTCCTCCAGCAAGAACAGACAGTTGAAATCTCTGGGCAGTTAGCACAGCGCTGCCTCTCAAAGATTTCCTGTCAGATCATGTCTATGAGAGGCGAAGAGGTTCTCAATAGCAAAGGGAGGAAAAAAGGGATGGATGAAAAAAAAAAACAGCACCTGGACAAACTGTCTGCCTTCATAAGACGTGGGTAGTTGTGAAGTTGGACGTGACAAGGACGAAGAGGCTCCATCTTGATATTCCACAGTTTCTATTAGAACGGTGGAGGCTGAGGCTGCCAGAACAATTAGTAGGAACGTCATCACCAGATAATGTGCAGCTGCCAGTGTGTTTAACCTCCTGGCAACTGGCACCGGATGAATGAAACGTCAGGAACCAGGTGAGCGAGTGCGGGTCCGTAACAGCCCGGCGCTCGCGCTGGGTTCAGACGACGCTCGCTCCTAAAGCGCGTGAAGCGGAGGCGACGTCCGGGTCTGAGGAGCGACGGGATCTGGAAAATCAGTGACCACCACAGACACAGAAACACCAGCAGCACCGGCCACAGTCCACGCACCTACAGGTGGTTCCGGCGCCGTGGACGCGGCAGACTGTCTGCAGGAAGGATCCGCGCGCGCGTGTGTGTGTGTGTGTGTGTGTGTGTGTGTGTGTGTGTGTGTGTGTGTGTGTGTGTGTGTGTGTGTGTGTGGGCCGGTGAAGAGCCTCGGCTCCACTTCCACTCACAGCTCAAAGCACAGTGTGTTTTGCCTGCTCGTAGCGGCCTGGTGTAACATAATATAAAGAGTCTCATTGT
This sequence comes from Betta splendens, assembly GCF_900634795.4. Lineage (NCBI taxonomy): Eukaryota > Metazoa > Chordata > Actinopteri > Anabantiformes > Osphronemidae > Betta > Betta splendens. The sequence goes on along the minus strand of NC_040884.2, from coordinate 8,512,896 downwards.
GTTGACAATGTCGACCTTAAGCCTCTATAAATGTATTTTTCATATTTCTACGAATTGATTTGCTGAATGACGCCACGTTGAAATATCAGCTCTGTGCGACGGTGCTGACGTTCCGTGGAAACGCTCCTTTCAGCTCAGATATTAGAGTCACTCTGCGGACGAGGATGTGGTGAAAAGCTCCCGGTTGCAGAACTGAACAATAACATGATTTAATGCACGAGTAAAAATGTCAGCATTACCATACGTCGCTAATTGGAAGCTTTATCTTCCACTTTAAATCTGGCTTCCTCACATAATGATGGGCCGCTGTGACGGCCCGTCCCGAGACACGAATGCAAATATCAACAAAGACTGTCTATTGTGTTTTTGTCCACGTTTTTATGTCAGAATGAGGAAACGAATGTGGCTGAATTAATTTTGACTGTTGGCTTCATTTGTAGTCAACTCTGCGCCGAGGCTACGCAGACAAATGCCTTTTATCTAATTAGCAAAGCTCACAACAGAGCGCGTCACCGTGGACGTGGACTGACAGGAAGACGCCGTGCACAGACAGACGCGGACGTGCGGCCGACGGGTGTGAGTCCGGATCACGTGAAGCCCGAGCTCAGCAGGGGGCCGGGTCTGATGTGATTTGGACACGGGGCCGTAATGAGCCCGGCGGAGCGCGACCTCTGACCTCTGAGCTAACGGACGCCTCCCGCGGCACCGCAGACGCGCTCCCTTCCTCATTCCAGGTGGGAGAACCCGTCCGTTAGCGCCATGTCGCGATGACGGGACCTGGAATGTGCGGCGACGGTCGTTTACCTTGAATTCTTGTCTCGTCGCGGGAACGCGGCGCCGACGGAGGCTGCAACCGGAGCCCTGAAAGATAAATGTCCCGAAACAGGAAACAATTAACACATTGACCCATAACATCGACAGCTTAACCAACTTGGCACCGCCGCGCCCCGTGGGCTGTCAGATCCTTGGGTTTCTGCTGGGATGTGCAGGACCGCGTCTGGGCTTATTGGATTGTGTGTGTGTGTGTGTGTGTGGTGGGGGGGGGGTTCTGCCTGGGGGTTAATGCAACAATTTACTCTGGACTGGATGCGGTGCCGTGATTTGTTTGGTGAGCGCCGCCGGCCCGCGGGCCTTGGCGTGCGCCCGCTTCCCTGTTAAGTGGGAAGATGGAGCGCTTTCCAGGGGAACTCTATCATTTGCCTCCCACAGTCACTCTTTTTAATAAGTCAATGAAAATGAAATATGGCTGGATGCGCCGTGGAGTTGTTCCTACACGTCACCCCGACTCGGTTTTCCTCTCTTCGCCGTTGTTTCCCCCCCGCTCCTCGTGGCCAGATTCCATTTCTGCAGCTTTCTGCATATTCAGCATCAGATGCGCTGGCTCCGAGACGCGTGGAGTCATCGTTTAAGTCCCCATGAATACTGTAAATCCTACATTTAATTTGTCCAAAGTGTCCGTGCGGCTCCTGACTGCTTAAAGGACAGCGTCGCTGGGTGGCCGCAGTAAATTGACTGTCCGTGAGACATTCCGCTCTCCAGGAAAAGCCCACCGACAGCCTCAGACTGTCTCCTTATGGGAATATAGCACATCATTTGATTCCCAGCATGCCGAGCAGAGCGTCACACTCATTCATGTTTCCACCTGACACGTTTTTGTTCCGTTGCAACCTGCGTCTCTGCACCTGTGCCATTTCTTTACGCCTCATGTGTCAGTGTGACTGCGATGGCACGGAGCATAATGAGATTTATATTTAGCTGTTTTCGATGTACTGCTTGCTGAAAGTTTGAGTGCGTGCTGCAGTCTGTCAAAACAAAGAGAGACCTTTTTTTTTTTTCCATGCAAAGTATTCATTGCTGTCGGCTGCTGGTGTTTTTGGGTCTGGCCATGTCACACACAATAGAGGAAAGAAGCGGGTGGAGTGTAGCTGTCCCTCATCCTGGGATGTGAGGATGTCGTCTGGAGTTCCATCACACGTCCCCGTCTTCAGCGACGGCATCAGACGAGGATCAAGCTCCCGCAGCACAATGCGAGCGCAAACTGGAGACGCCACCGAGCAGCCTCGCGCCCAAACGGCCGCCGACTCCGCTTCCAGGCGGCGGCGTCTCCTCCGGCTCCAGCGCCGGCTTTCATCACGATCGCCACTGTTTCGCCGCCGCCCTGAACGCGGGCTGAAAGGACGGCGCGTCTGCTGGCGGCCGCGATTGCAGCGCGACACAATGCTATCGTCCGGACACAGTTTTGTCGAACATTTGGAGAAAATCACTTTGCTGCATCTTAGGCTGTGTGCGAGGCTGCGAGGCAGCTGCTGGGGGACTCGCCACCTGGTGAGCGGCTTTGAAGTACACTTTGAGGATTAAATTATTCATTCAGAAACGGCGACATGTATCCAGCTCGCCTTAGACTGTGGGGAAGATTCGGCCTCCTGCCGTTCAGCGCTGCCGCGCGGCCTTTCGGTCCCGGCTCCATCCCGCTCTGTGAAAATACCGGACCTCTCCCGAAAAGTCCCCACGTCCGTTCATTCCGTGGCAATGAACGAGGCAGGTAGTTTCCCGCCGTCGAGCGGGAGATCGTGACGACCGTTAGACGCGATAAAATGGCGCTTTATGGCCTTTTCTGCTTTTCTGCACCAGCAGCTCGTCCGCAGATCCGCAAGCGATTGCGTCCAACCAGGAGGCGATGACTTTAAAAGGAATTCCGCTTCCATGAAAATGAGGGTGGATAAAAGCTTCAGCTCCTATCTGGACTTTAAATGCAGCCGCAGCACTTTGGAGGTTGGAGGGTAGAAACAGACAGAGCTGTTTAACCTGTACTAGTGATGTGGGTGATTGGCAGAAATGTAAAATGGAGCTGGAGTGTGAAGAGACCCCATAAAATGAATAAAAAGAAATATGTGAACATCACAACTGTTCACGTCTTCTTACCCACTCATGCCACGACGTTATCTATGTCCTGTGCGACGGCGGAATTAAATCACGTCTAATGTTCGTCAGCCTACAACACCACGTACTGTACTGTACATCCACATACATGACTTTTTTATTATTATAATAAAACGGGCTCAGAATTGAATGTAAATACGGCCTAATTGTTTCTCCGTGGAGCCGTGGCGCGTCCGCCAGCGGGGGAAGCGGGCGCACCGCGTGCCACGCGCTCTGATGTCTCTGGGAAACGAGCAGCGCTCCCTCATCGTGTCAGGATTAACGATGTAACCTGTCAGCGGCCTTTCCTACAGTTGATGTACAGTCTGATTTACATCACGCCCCTTTGTGCGCCCAGCGCTCCGGAGCCGCTTCTTAACCGGCGCCGACGCCACGAACATGCGGTGAGACACTGTACGATTTTATCTCGACTGACACCAGGGAGCAAATTATGATAAGGCCCTCAAGGCCTGCGTGTTACAGAGAAGTGTGAACCCTGTGGTTATGTAATAATTGTCGAACCCGACTTAATACACCACAAATTTCACAATTCGGAGATCAAGCTGCAGCGGGAAATTTGCCCGTATTACTTGACCAGCAGAACAAAGCATCTCCACCTTGTTAACCTCAGCCGCCTCTCAGACAGGATTTAGTGCCCGCTGACTGGCTTCGTCCTCATGGGATGCATTACGCTGCATATGGTAGAGCCTATTATGTCATTTTCACTTTTCCCACTTGCCCAACTTTTGAAACTTCCGCATGAAACAGATACAGAACTTTATTTGATTCGTATTTGAGGTTGGACTATGATGCTTTCAACTTCTTCCACTGTGTGGTTTGTCACATTAATGATACTACAGCCAACTGCAGATGTAGGACTCGTGCTAGCTTCACCAGCATCACTGCCAATACCACGTTTCCACAGTGGCCCAGATCTCTCTCTCTCTCTCTCTCTCTGGTATAAGCAGCTTGAGGCTACGTCCATGTAACGCAGATTTAATTATGTGCCAAATTTAGATGTTTTATACTAATTTGAGGGACAAAGGGAGAGGATGGAGTCCCAGTATTCAACCGTCAAGTGCGGCTTCAGTCAGAGTCTGCTTGAGCAGGACCGCAGTACATTAAGAACCCCACACTGGTCTCAGTTTTTAGTGATTATACTAGAAAGTCACGGTGAGCTGCCAACTTTTTCTCATTGAAGATGAGCAAGGGCAGACTTGCATCATGCACCGCGTCTTGGCTGGTATTTCTGAATTGAGTCACCACTGGGAATGTCTGTCCCCCAGTAACATTTATACAGTGAGATGGACACACAAGGCACCATATGTTCCAATATTCTCGCAAAGCTTCCCGGTAAGGGCAGAATAATTCGGCTTGTCACATCTGCTCACATACCAGTCCAGAAGGATTTATCTCTAATTCAAGTGGTTTCTAAACTGTTTGAATTACAACCATGAAGGCTGTACTTTCCTCGATAATCTTCTTATGTGTTGCCATCTGTACCACAGACGACTTAATGTTGTTCCAAAGACGAAGTGGCCAGCAAGACCTATGATTACTGTTAATGGGAAGAGGGAGCCATTTAATGAACATGTGAGGGTCAGTCGCAGTGGCTGAACTGGTGGTTACACTCAAGACTGAGATAATAAATTATTACATACAAAGTATAGCTCTTGGTCTGTCTGTTAAATATATACATTAAAAATCCCTAAATATGTGATTGATGATATTGAAACTCTCAGGGAAAATGATAGTAAAGGCAAATGGAAAGTTCACAAAATGTAACAGGGAGATCAGAATGTATTGGGACTGTGGGAATAATGAAGCATGCAAAGACAGATCAAAAACTATAACACATGCATAGATGAGTAAACCAGCCTATGATTAATGTATAATTACAGGCTGAATATTTGTTTAGTCACATCTATTTAAAAAAAAATACAAAAAAAAACATTTGTCTCACTCAACACACTGAGTCTATTTTCAGTTTGTTGATACATCGTGTGTTTTTTTAATCCACAAACAAAAGCTGTTTATTTTAAGCGCTCTGCAGAGGACTTTTCTGAAAAACAGCATGAGTTCCATTAAATTGTCACGTGAACGGCCACATAAAAAATGGTGCGTAAATATGTAAAAAAAAAAGGATTTGGAATGCGTAATTACGCATTACGCATTCCAAAACATAACTCGGCGAATATGCGCATAAATGCGTGTTACTGTGGGCAAATCGCGCCACTTCCCTCACCCACGTGATAATTAGCGCGACAATTGTAGCAACAGGAAATTAGCGCGAGCCCCTTGACCGCGCCACGCGTCTCCAACCGGAAACGGTCCATGAGGAAGTCGTACCTGTCACAGAGCGGCCCCGTGTGTTCCCCGCAGAGAGGAGGCCAGAGGAGCGGCCGCGGGAGCAACGTGCGTGGGAAACGCGTTAACGGCGTTGCACGCGACAGGAAGCCCAATTAACAGGCACGGCCCGGCGGCCAGCGGCGCGGCGCGGCGCGCGAGCCACTCCGCCATCAACCGCCACTGCTTTGGAGGCGAAGAAAGTGAAACCTGAGTAAAGTTCCCCTGTTCTCAAAATTAAAAAACAAAACACAGATTTGTGCGCGGACCACGTGGGCACAGTCGGGAGCGATATCAGATGCTGGGTGTAATTCTAATGGACGACGTCGCTGAAGAACAGACGTTTGCCCGCTGCCCTCTTCACACCGAGGCCCCGTCAGCGCAGCTGGATCTCAGACTCCGGACCTGCACGTGCGCTAATGACTGAACAATATTCCAGCCTGCAGCTGTTTGAAAGGTGAGTAACTCCTTTTCTTCCTCCTTTTTATTGTTGTTGTTGCGGGAGATTATTTGAATATCAAACGCATCAGCATCTGCCTGCTTTGCTGCGTTTTGACACGGTTGCCGCTGTTGCTGATGGTGGATATTAGATTTAATAATCAGGGACTTGACTTTGAAGAGTTGTTTGATAATTTAATTGTGTAGTCATTGTGCCCAGGCTTCTTTTCAACAGTTTGTCTATAGACTTCGCGTGTCTGTCAAACATTTGTCTGGTACAGAGGAACATTTGAATAACTGTGTTCAGTGTTGGGATCTGAAATGTAAAGAACAGTGTGATCAGTGGTCACACTTATATTTACTGACATAACCTTGGGTGTTTTTGTTTTTTTAACTAGTAAACTAGTTGTTGGTAGACTCAAACTTTTGCGCGATTTATTCGGTTTCTTCGAACTGAAGGAGTTAATTAATTCCAGAAAAGTGGCACAGACTCTGGCGGGATTTTAATTTCAGCAGACACACTGTTGAAAAGAAAATCCTCATTTTCTCCATTTTCTGTGCCGTTATCCCTCGGCTGCTCTTATTCTGGTTCTCAGTCTGTAAGCTGGCACAGATTAGTTGACTTATTCATTACAGAGGGTGTCTGTTGTGGATTGCTCAGCTTATCCAGTGTGATTAATGTTGGGTTTGTGTAACTACCAAAGCAAACACAGATTGGTCTTTTCCACCAAGGGATGCATTGGAGAGATATAGTTACAATATGTCACAGGCTGCGCGCTGTTTAGACTTTGTCTGTTAATGTTTTGTCCATGAACGGATGAAGCCACTAAGGTCCCAATTATTATTGGATTCTTCTGTTACTGCGGCTTCACTGTGGTTCCATCCCAAGAGGAACTAAATAATTCAAGTTTCTTTTTCGGCTATTTAGCATTACAAGAGCACCCGGTAATGTTAAAATATATTAGTTTGGCCATATTGAACAAGAAGAACCAAATTATCTGTAGCAGGCTGCATACACAACGCACAGGGAATGGGTTTTTCACTCACTGTCACTCTATGTATGTATAAACAATGCAACGGGGTTCACTCCGTGACGCTTTTTGCCTCTGGTTGGTTCCTTTCTGCCAACACTGGTTTGATTTATTCATTGCTGATACAAAATATTATGCAGGTGAGGTCTGCTGATCCTCCACTATGTTTAAATCTGTAGTAAAACTGAGATTTACACACACATTTGCAGTTAAAATCCTCTGTTTTGTGACATGACATCACTTGTAATTCTCCTCCACTTTGTATGTGTGCGTGTGCGTGTTTTGCCTTGTCTATGGGCAAACTCTCGCTGGTGTGTGCACATTCATGAATACGCACATATGTATGCACATGAAGCCTCTACACTGTTTCAGCTCAGTGTTAGTATTGGACATGGGCAATTCCCCGAGGCAAGGATCCGCTCTCCACCCAAACAATGAGGTGCAGCTTTTGCTCTCTTGGTGAACGAGGGGAAGCAAGCCCGTTCAGGAGGTCAGCTCCAAGCTGTTGACATTGCTCCCTGGTTGCCTGTAGTTCTGGGCAGAGCCTCATTATCACATGGTCTGCTTGGAAGAGAGTGGGCTTCGTTAGGAAGCAGCTGTCACTGCTGAGGGGGCGAAAGCAAAGGGAAAGAGCAGATAAAGTAGAGCCTACTTTGTGGTCCATTCGCAGTGGCGCTTAAGGGCCAGTTGGCTGCAGAGCTATAGTGTGTGTGTGTGTGTGTGTGTGTGTGTGCGTGTGCATGCACGTAACTGTGATGTTAATCCTGCAACAAGTGCTGCAGTAGTTTGACTTGGTACAAGTCTCCGTATTTTGTTTCTGTCATCGCATGCTGAAAGAAGCATTTTTGCTCTTTACCCAAGACATATACTGTACATAGTGAATGTTGGATGATTCGTATCATTCAGGTCCACAGTGAGAGGCCCAAATGCAGCGTGGGCATGAGCCGTGCTTGTTGCAGGACGCAGGATGGGAGGATACAGTCGGAATAAAAATCACGCTCGTGCTTCCTGCGCGTATTCTGTCCTTGTTTACATCGGTGCCATAATTGGCTCACTTGAAACCCGCTCATCTGTGGCGGAGTTCAAAATGTCTTACTCAAAGAGAAGGAAGTTAGTGGAACTCGCCCGAGCACGCCAGCGGAATGGAATAACAAGAAAAGGACGTGTTCGAGGAAAGGACTGGAAAGGGGAAATAATTACAAATGCAGAAAGTCATTTTTCAGCCATTATGGGCAACAAGATGAAATGTATAGCGGAGGTCTGCAGCATGTGTCAGGTTTCATGTCGGCGACACTCGATCAGTGACCGGAGCTAATGAGATGCTACATGCTGCCTGGGACTCGAGCTGGAAAACCGCTGTTCTGGTGCACATTAGAATCTGGGGAATTCCAAAAATCCGGCATCTGGTGAAAAACAGAGCAGCCCTCTGTGGCACAGCGGTCATTAACTTGTGGGATTTACTGAGATATGATACCCTGTTGAGAAAAAGTTTCCACACTGATGAGAACAGTTCTTCCAACTTTACCAATTTTCTGCCCAGCGGAAGCAGCGCCAGCCAGTGAAAGGAGCTGCCGATGCCTTTCTATTAGGAAGCGTAATGGATATTAAATGATGACAGATGCAGTCAAAGACGCATGTGCACCACAGTGGAGCGAATTAACAGATCAACAAGTAGAAGTGATAAGGTGCAGCTACGGGAAAGTTTTAGTTCTCATGCCTGAATAAAACAGGAACGTAGTGTTTGTACCATATTTATTTCCTTTCCTGTGTTTATACAATTTAGTTCTACAAAAACCTAAAGAATCAATATTGCTTTGCCTATTTTAACATATTTAGTTTCCTGGAGTTAGTTTTGCTCCTGGAGAGAAAGTATCGGGAGCGAATGCACGTTTTTCTCGTGTTTTTTTTTGTTTTTTTGCATAGGTGGCCCCGCTGGGAATCAGACCCCTGAGCGCGGTACAGTTTGCTCCGCTTAGCGATGTAGGCAGAGCCGCGCTGACATTACCACTTTCCTATTTGACTATGGATTGACAGCTGTCATAAAGCACACAGGCTAAGGGGAGGGTTAAAGGAGGATTTCAGTCAATGACAGTGGAGACGAGTCATTAAAAAAAAAAAAAAAGTACGAGAATGAAGTTGATGGTGTTTTCCAGTAAAGTGATTAGGACGCTGGCAGAGGAAGCGAGACGTCTGGTGACATCACCCTGGCCTTGGACGTTGTTGTGCCCATTTTTTATGATTTCAGACGCGCAAAGATTTAATTAATGAATTTGGAAAATAATGAGCAGATTAATCTACAGTGAAAGTAATAGTTGGTTGCAGCCCTAATTAAAACCGCATTTTTAACTGTGATCAATTTAGTGACATTAAGAAATGAATTTTTCTGAGAGGGATTCTTTCATATTGAATCCTGTCCTGCTTCAACAAACAGAGAAACTGATGCACTGTTGCTCAAATTAAATGGTAAAGTTCAACTTGAGGTTTAGTTGCTGCGGTCACACCATTTTACTTTAGAGGCCATGAAGCCGAGAGATTAAAGTTCCACCCGGTCATGAAACCCCAGTTCTGACGCGATGACATTTCAGTGGAGGTAATCCCTCCGAAGATAACAACTGGCCCAGGAAACATTACCCATTGTTTTAAGTCTACATGACCAGTTGCTCAGACACTGAACAACTGCTGCTCAATCGATGGGGATCTTTAATAGCAATTTCCAGGCACCTCGACATTATTGATTCCAGTCGACAAACATTTCACTTTGATCATTATGATCCCAGGCTTGCAGCACACTTCCTGGGGCTTCTCCTCGTGAGAGGCTTGCGATTGGTCTCCAAATGGCAGCCTAGCGATGACTGTGTTCGTCCGCGGCAACCGCTGGATTGGATTTGATGAAATGAAACATCCGAACAAGTTAACATTAATGAGAAATTGAATGTTTAGCATTTTTTTCTATGTAAAATTCATCTCCGTTCGTGTCCAAACTTGCTGCCAGCTTGAGCCAATTTTCTTTCCCATTCCTTACAATGGCTCATTAGCTTCCAGTGCTCCCATTGGTTAGCCAGATCACTATACCATAGGCCAAAGAACGTGGAGCGATCTGTGGAGACTAATTAAAAGTCTTCAAACTTAGAAATCAGTTCGAAGTCATGTTGTTGTCAACACAACGACGGTGACCCTGGGTCTCATTTAATGTTTCTAAGTATCCGTTAATGTGCCTTGTGTTTTGTTTAGAGCTGGGGGAGGCACAGGAACAGTGGCTGATGGATGGGAGGCATTAGACGCCCGGCAGGCACTGAACTCTAATATAATGCAGTCATATGGCTAGTTTTTTTTCCTGTGTGTACTTCATTACATTTCTCTTCGGTGGAATATGTTTCTGTTTTAATAATTTATTGTTCCCTTTCTAGCAGGTTTCTCCCAAAAATCAATCGGAGGCTGTCTTCCCAGAGATAAGCATGCCTTATTAATGTTAGATCTTTATCGTGCCTGGAGGACCACCAGTGCTGCTGCTGAGTCTGCTGATAATTGACATTTTCGCCAGATGAGGGTATTTATCATCCTATCATTGTCCGTGGGAGGTCCTGCGACTGACCATACCCATACACCATTCTCCTATTAGTGCTGTGTCCAATGTGCCGTGTAGTAGGAGCGAGAGCAAAAAGTTTGTTTGTTAAAGGGGAGAAGGAGAATTTCCATTGTGGGCAGAATAATACGTACTGGATGTGAGAGCCAGGAAAGGTGATTTGCACAGAGTGACCTTTTAAATCTCATTCTTCTTTGAATGACTGGGGAGGTGACACTCACAGTAAGTACACATGGAGCGGTGCAACTGGTACCGCTGCTCCAGAGGCTGAATGCTGGACAGTGGAAGTGTGCAGACCAGAGGAGCAGTGACTCAACGGCGTCACTGCCCCCTTTAGATTTTACATTTACACATGTGTGGGGCTGAACCGCTTCATTCTGTGCATATGCAGTGGAAGTGGTTCATTTTAAGCAACTGTTATAACATTGTCAGTGTTCAGAGGGGAAAAGACTTAAAAACGCAGCTATCTGGGACAAATTGGTTTTATTATTATGCAGTTGTGTTGCTATTGTCAGTACACTAGTGGAGTCCAAGCAGGACTGGGACAAAGTGCAGCGTCTCGGGGGAGAAACACTCTGTTGTTGCTAATCGACTTTGCGACATATGTCGGCCCAGTCATTAATTTTACACTGTTTGGCTGCCATTGTCAGAGGCACATGATATTAGTTTCCACGCAGCCAAATGAAAAGCTAAGGAGTAAGATGTGATGTATTGCTGAAATAAATCTTTTTGGAGAATGCACTCTGAATTACATCACTGCAACGGCATTTGACACACTTCATTTCATCCTCATCTGTCAAGTTTAGCATCGGATGATGGTGGAGGTGCACAACTTAATGGAGGGGATGTGACAACTTGCAAGGTTGTAGCAGTGAGTCCAGGTCAGACAGTTGCGGTGGTTTATTTTCTATGTAGGCAGCGAATCTCTTCTGCTACTACAATAATGCAATATGATGAACTGTTTTGATAATATATAATGTGGTTGTATACAGTTAATTAGGAATAGGTCATAGAAAAGAATTGGTGTCATTTTTGCTGTTTACCGTAGATTTAGCTTTTACTTTTCGCTTTTATGTGTTGCTTCAATTGAACGAGCAGTCTGTGGAAGAAAAACAGACCAATGTACAGTAATGGTGTGAAAAACATTGAACAGCAGTGGAAATACAGAGTGTAAACTGTGTGAAAAAAAACAAAAAGCAGCTGTCAGTGACCCCACAGCAGGGGCGAAGGTATCAAAATTCACCAGTCGAACAAAACTTCACGAGCAGAAAAATAGAGGCCATACCACAAGATGGAGGATGCAAACCCCTCATCAGCACAAAGATCAGAAAGCCAGGCTGGAATATGCAAAAAAAGTACAAAGATGAGCCACAAGAGTTCTGGAACAAAGTTTTATAGACTAATGAGACCAAGATTAACCTCTACCCAAAGTGATGGAAATGCCATAGTGTGTAGGAAGAAAGCAGAAATCCCCTCATGAGCCAAACCATACAGGAAAAAAAAAGGAGTCTGCCAATTTACCGAAGTGCATCAACACTAATTGGGAGGGCCTTCGCCATGCAGCCAGACAATGATCCGAAACACTGTGCACCCGCAACAAAGGGAACGTGGAAGGTTTTAGACTGGGCAAATCAATCACCAGAGCCAACGTACTGCACATGTCATGTGCTGGAGACAAGATTAAAGGTAGGAAGACCCCCAAACAAACACAAGCTGAAGGAGGCTGCAGTGAAAGCCTGGAAAAGCATATCAAAAGAAGGGATGACAGTTTGATGATCCCAGTGAGTCACAGGCCAACAGACCGATATTCGAGCTTTATGTTCTTTAATTAAAATGTCTAACGCGTCGAGGGTTCAAATAACATGAAATATTATCTAAAGCTCTGAACGTTTGCCTCATACTCATATTTTTTTTGTGTCTTCAAATGCGAATCCACATTGGCGTTGCAATATTATTGGAAACCCTGTTCTTTAAAGGCTTCCTTCCTCGAATTCCCAACGAGCTGAGAACGTGGGCCTCTCGCCAACAGGGACCTCGTTGCGTCACGGTCTAAGCCCAGACGTGGAGTCTAACAGTAAAAGGTTATAAAATGGTCATGACAGATCGTGAAACACTGCCTCCACATCTATCACACACTCAACATCTGCCCTTCATTGGCCTAATTATTGCAAGTAATGAGATGCTAATTTCACGGCACGCTTGAGCGGCCAGATTCATGTGAACGAGAGCTTTATGACAAAACTAATAAATAAAAGATCTTACTGGTGGTAAACATTAGGCAACTGAGGGAAAGGAAACAAAATGGGGAGCAACATGAAGCCCAGTGATTAACAGTATTTTTACATAATCACGCCTGTGCCTGACGGATGGTTTCTTTTGCCCCTCTGTTTACTGGTTTATGAGCAGAGTGATGGGCCATTTCATTAGCTCAGCAGTAATTAATGCACAAAATTAAGCAGCCTTTGATCAATTGTAGGGGCCAGTGTTGTCAGAGCTTTCATTATTTAACTGTGAAGTACTGAAACTCCGCCGCTAAAAAGTTAGCGCCTCAGCACATTAGCATAAAATACAGTAGAATTAGGGCCCCGCGTCAGATTTCTGTTAGCGCCGCCGCGTTTGGTTTCTGCGTGTCGCAGCAATGCGCGATGTGCCGTCGTTAAGGCCCAGATCGGCGTCTTGGGAAATAAACGGGCTCCGAGCGCCGGTGTAAAAACGGGCTGTGAGATCTGCGGCGGCGCGGCGGCGAGTCCTCCCAGTCGGCATTAAGTGCAAATCTCTGGGGGCACTTCCTCGCAGAAAGATAAATGAGTTAACCGGCAACCTGTTATCCGTCAACGCGAGTATATTAATGCTGCAGCTTTGTTAGCGTCGCCTACCTGTTGATAAGCCACTGGTAGCCACCCATTACCCCTAACAGCTATCACCTGTAATGGCATTTATATTAGCGATGCAATATAAAGAAACGACTGGTAATAAAGATTAATGTGATCAAACGCAGAAAGGCCGAGAGATCCTCAGACCGGCGTAATGAATAGTCCCATAAACACAGCCGGCTCCTGCATTTGTCTCGGGCTGCAACCAGCCAAGATTAAAGTAAAAGGCACCTTTGGCCTGCACCAGAACGCAAATATGGATATGACGGAGTCAATGCCGCAGATCCAACGTGGTTTATGGTTTAGAATAAATCTAGAAGTCGTTGCAGAGATGCTCACAGTTCTCCGAGTCGCTGTGATCACAGCTTTTGCTGTTAGTGCGAGGTGTTGAAGACATGACTAAACCGCGCACTGTACTGAAGGCTGAACTTTACTTTCCTCCATGTGCTGTGGATGAAGTTGCCAGCATTTCTTCCTGGGTTTTTATTTTTTTTAATTTTGTCAGTATTTGAGGACAGACAAATATTAAGCGTAGCATATGTTTCCCTCTCCCAAGTGCGGTGAGTGATAAACGGTCTCGCGAGTATGATTTTGTGTATGTTGCGTCGCGGGACGACTTGCCAGCGTGACGGCAGACTTCTGTCTGGAAGCGCCGCTGAGCGGCTGCAGCGAGAGGCGTCTTTTAGGGCAAATCAAGGCGCTCGCCTCTCCTCCTCTCCTCACTTTGCGGGGAAAGGGAGGATCTGAATTGGTGCGACTAATGGAACACACGGCCCGCTGTCAGATGTGAGCCAGTCACCGCTGCTGCACTGCCGCATCCGAAGCATAATGATGCATAGGCGTCGCGCCCGGGCCCGGCCTCAGTGTTGTGCCTGCTTACGGAAGAGGTGGCAGTCGCTGCGCAGTAAATTATGCAGTCCACTGGTTCCTTGTCTAGCGTGGCACGTCGGCTGTGCAGCGCCACCCTCCCCATAGAGCCCCCCCCCCCGGTGGCGCCTACACACAGGAACACAGACTTCACCCCCGACTGGTCCACTGAGGGAAATCGATTGTGAATACCTGAACGGAGGGTTCTTTAAATTTCTTTTCACCCAGTTAAAGCAAGCGAGCTACTGAACAGTGATAAAGATCTCCACAGAATGGATATGATCATAATTACCCCTCATATTTCATCTAAAGTAATTAACCTTGAGAGTTTGATCATTTTAAACCCCTTCCCTGTCAGGCGCTGACATAACAGTAGATGGATGAATCGTGGCGCGGATCACTTTAGAGGCAGCCGTGCTGTAACTCTGGAGTGTTTTGAAGGCACGCACGCACGCGTGCAGTGTGAATGTTTGAGAGCCACTTAAATGAGAAAAAGCTGACCCGCGGGGTTGTTTTGCTTTTATGACCAACTATTGAACTTTGCGGCGCTCTAATGCTGAGCGCCGCTCACAAGTGGCAAGCGGCTGAATGCTACATTCAGCGTCATCGCAGCCGCGGCGTGAAGGCTCGGCTCGGTTCTGAGTCCAACAACGTGCAATCCGTGACTCGACGCCCAGCGTCTCGGGGACGAACGCCTGCGTTTACGCGGCGGCCTCACACGAGGAAGCGTGGCGCTTTGCAACCTGCAATAATTTGCCCCTGCAGTCGCGCGGAGACGCTGCGGCGGTGTTCCTCTATTTGTCACTGTCAGCCTCCAGACTGAGGATATGAGAAGGCGGCGGAGAGGACGGGAGCGGCGGCGGCGGCGGCGGCGGCGGCGGCGAGGAAGGGCCGCGCCAAGAAAACGCTGAAGTATGTGATTAAGAATAATGAGTAAAAAATTGCATAAAGCCTTCTCCCAAATCACATATCAACTCCACGCCTGGCGTTATCCCTGAAGCATCTCATCAGTCCTGGAACAAGTCCCCCGTCCTCGCGCACGTGCACGCCGCCCACGCACGTACACAAGCGTAGCGGCCCATTAGCAGCGAACGCACGAGCCAACGTTTCCCCTCTCTCTCTCTCGCTCGCTCGCTCGCTCTCTCCGTCCTCTGCATCGCCCATCTACATTGTCTCGGGCGCGTAAAAAGCTGCGGCAGCGACGGGAACCTGTCGCGTTTTCATATCAACGCCGTGACCTTCGTCCCTCGCCGCTGTTCCGCCGCTCCGGCAAACACAGCCAGGCTTGGCCGTTATCTGGAGCCGCTGTTTGGAGAGGCCTCCCTATCAGAACAGTGGGGAAACATCTAATGCATATCAATTGGGAGACTTAGATTTTTATTTGTTCTGCATTTGCCCTGTCTTGCTATGGTACACAGAAATGACAGCAGGGCGCACTGTATAAACTCTCCAACCACTTGATTCTTGTTGGACTTGAGTGCAGAAATTCATTCTGTAAATGTTGAATAGACGAGTCCCTTCTCATTTAGTCCCCGTCATTTACGCGTATGCAGCTTTAAAGAGTTTTCGCTCTTTTTGGGGCCCGGTGCTTAAGAAGACTTTACTTTTAAACGCGAAACACTTAATGAACCCCGTGTAACTGGTTATTAAATGGACTATTTACCAGCACATGGTTCCAGCGGGGAAATCAGCCGTGTCTTTTCTCATCCCCCATCCAGTGATCGCCGGTGTTTGTTTCCAGAGATAATTATCTTGTTAAACTTTCAGCTGTCCTCGGTGCTGAGGACGCAGGTCGTAGTGCTTTTTATTTATGATGAGTTGAGCTAATTGAATGAACATTTACTCCATCTTCAGACATTTTAGGATTGATTGTATGTGGTCCTAGCAACAGGAGTGACATGGGTTTAGGACTACAGCTTGGCTAAAATGAAAATGTGCTTATTAACGCTGTAGTGGACATATTTGATGATGAACAATTGTCGTTATACAGTAATAACAATAATTTCACATGCTGATACAGGTTATACGGCTAGGCGATGCCTTTATACCGGAGGAAGCAGTAAATAAGACTCGGAGGCTACTGTCTCATTTCCTTGGCTTCTTGTGGAGGTAACGAGGCTCATACCACCTTGTGCAGTGGCCTCAGAAACACATCCTCCCCACGGCGCTGCACGTGAAAAAGCGCGGGGATGATTCTACACGTCTGCCGGCGCGCGTGAACGGGTGGGAGGCATCTGTTAATAGACGGGTCAAATTGAGTGCCTCTGGGTAAAGGATCCAACTACGTGCCCCCCGTGTCACAGCTGAAGGTGCCACAGGAAAAAAAAAAGGCCTCACAGCAAAACACGCCCTGATATTTTAATTAAACCGCTGTCACTCTCCAGCGCCAGTCAGCGTCTCGTCACAAAGGCGCGCGTGCATAAGGTTAAATAAGTTGAGTGAAGGGATATGAGAAAGTTTTTGCAGCAGATCAAAGTGAATTAAAGACATGTCTGGAAGTCATTATTGTGATAAAGTGACACTCGGGCAAAGGGTAATAAAGGGTGTGGGTCAGATGAGGCTCGTCCTCGTCGCGGTAAAGACCGTTCTCAGATGCTTTTCTGTTTTTGCCCTTTTCCATTCTTTGCCTTTTGCTTATTTTTTTTTATTTTTTTGGTGCGTGCTTCAATTTTTCATTTTGTATCTGTCCATCTCTCCTCTGCCGAACCAATCACCTGGGGAGGACATCGCGTTTGGAGAGTGTGAGAGGACGACATAATACCCGTCAGCTCTCTCTCGCTCGGTGTCGCTGAACACTGCGTCCCCTCAGCGGCTCTTTTAAAGGCTCTTCACCTTCGTCTTCTGTCACCTTCCCCCTCTTTTTTTCCCCTGGGGTTTTCACACTGAGCGGAAGTCAAAAATCAACTCGTGTTTGTGCTTGTTCTGCTTTACTTTCCACTGTCTGTGTTCTTGCCTCAGCTCCAGTTGTACACTAGACTAGGAATTATAACAGTCAAACCAAAATCACCTAATAAATGAGCTGCTAAATAGGTTTTGTTTCACTGAAGCTGTGTGACTCAGTGGTTGCACAACAGTCGTTCTGGATTTTCCTTTGGTTGTTTTCAATGCTCACTGTTACTGATGATCATACAGACCGTTTTATCACTACTGTTAAAAATGTGCTGATGAAGTGGAGTAAAAATTAAAATGTAGTGACATAGTCTAAAGCTGTGTTCTCTCAATTACCAATCAGTGCAGCAATCTCATTATTTTATTCTGCCTAGCCGCTGTTATCGTTAGTTTAATGTCTAGGTGGTCATCTCTGCTAAAATACCTGCACAGCCTCATCTGCATTAACGGTGCTTGGTTTTAAACATATGTAAAAGTGGGATGAAATTAAATGTTTTCTTCGTGGCTTTTCTACACCTTTTATGTGCACGTCTGTTGGAACAGATGTCCACACAAAACCAAGGCCATATTATAGCTCGCAACCCCCCAATAACGGTCTCCAAGTATCTCACTGATAGAGCGTTGGTTTGGGGAGCGGAAGGTTCCAGGTTCGAAACCCACCAGAAAACACTGGTGGGTTTTGCTCCTTGATTAAGACACCCCAAGGGATGGGTAAAAAAGCAGAAAGTAATTTACCCAATGTGGGATCAATAAAGTTCAATTATTATTATTTTTTACACCTGTGTTGTGTATTAGGTGGTCTGCCCTGTCAAAACGCTGCTATCCTCCTTCCAGTTGTGCCTTAAACCGTATTTTGTGGACGCCAAGTGGGGATTTCTACGCATGCTCTACTAATGGGCCAGATCCGCTTCTCTGCCTGGTTAGGACCTTGTGTAAGACTTGACTTCGACCTGCCCCCCTCGACCTGTGGCCTGACACAAGACCTGCCCTAATAAACCAGCTCTGTTCTCGCACTAGATGTTTCTGGGTGGTTGGAGACAATTTCTTTTTTCAAAAATAATTATATGTATGCAGTGCATTTCAATGGTTATGGTTCATGGCTTACCAGGATGAGATTAATTCACCGAATGCCTGTTATTAATTCACAATCTAATGTAATTTTACGTGCTTGTTGCACAGAATACACGTTCACCATTCAAGGATGGATCTATAAAGTGAGTGCAGCGTTCTGATAACAATAAGCCAGAGATGAAGATTTTAAATCTAGTCAGATGAATATCATATTTATTGCCACTTTGTAGCAGGAAGTGTAATGAGATACAGTACAGGATTAATCTCCCTCTCTGCTGAGCAGCGCCGACGCTCGTGTGCTCTCAGGACCTCAGTTGTTGGCTCCGAACTTGCACTTTAAAATATTGAGCCCATTAAAACTGTGGCAACGCTCACAGCTTTAGAAACGGTTTTATGCTCTTGTCATGACCGTTGATTTGCCACATTTTTATTGCAGGCGTCAGCACTGCAGCGCGGTATAACATTTACCAAGAACAGAACGAGTTTAAATGAGCCAAAATATGTTTCTGACATATTTAGGCATTTGAAATGCATAATTACCCAAGGGAAATTATCTCAGAAAAGATCACATCGTTCCCTTCGTAAAGACATGATTGTAAAATGGATTCACATTAAAGATAAATAACGTTCAAGTATTATGAGAGAAAACCTCTTTGTACTGTTCTGTGGTGCCTCGCATACATTTAAAACTATAAAGTTTATATAAAGTAAACAAAGTCCTCTCAAACACCATAATGTGTGAACTTCCTGACTGCTCTTTCTTTAAATTATTGATTTGTTAAATGTTATCTTTCCACTCCATTTTTTTCACATTTACCCATAAAATCTAAAATGAACCGTTGGTGTAAATATCTGATGACCACTGTGCATTTGGAGCAGCCATTCCAATGTATTTTCTATTTGAAGAAGGATAAATTCTCTTTATTACTCTCAGACAGTCATTTTCTATTTGAAGTCTTTTACTGTTCGTTTAATTGTGGGGAAAATGTTTTTAAAGCTCTCCATTTACTGCAAAGGCAACAACATGTCAATTCTGGGTGTTTGAATAAAGACTTTAGCCAACGGAGAATCTGTCCTTTCTTTAATGTTGAATAGGATTCGTCTCTCTAATCAGTCTTGGTAATTAAAACTCACTATAAATGCAATAATGAAGCTGAATTCTGCGGTCTAATTTAGCCAACAATGTAAATTAAAGAAGATTTCTATAATTCAGTCCGCTGCTCTTAAATGATTTATACAATGTAGAAATTAATAATGTGCTGGAGAAATTAAAGATTCCATAAACTGTGGGCTGCACTCATATACAAGACTGAACGAGCTGGAAAATTTTGTGTGTGTGCAATTTATGATAATGCAGTGCTTTAAAATGTTCTTCCTTTTCACCTTGACAGGAAGTTCCGCCGCACGTTTATTGACTCATGTCACAGCGTGACAGCTCCAGCCGGTAACATTTGAGACTGAATCAGTTTGTAGTCGGCTCATAAGACTCGAGGTAATCCAGCAGAAGCTGTCAAAATGGAAGGTAATCTCCTCTCGCTCATCGTTCTCAAGGAGTTTTTTCTCTGGTCCCGTCTCATTCCCAGAGATGATTTCAGCCGCTGTGTTTCCTGCATTGTGCAATGAAACTCGGCAGTCGTCAGTAAAATGGGATTCACTCACCACTTTCAACAAAACAAATGAATGCAGTAATATTTACTATTACCTTTTTAGTTTTCTTGTATACAAATATGCTTAAGAGTGTTCACACCAGGATGGGGAGCGTATTTGCTGTTTTGATCCAAGGTGCAGAACTGAATCATTAGCAGCAGGCGTGACAGAATGCCTCCATCCCGTTCAACCAGAGCACCTGAATCGCAGATTGCATCGTTTCGTACTGTGTGTGTGAGTATATTAATGTATGTGTGTGTACTGTACGTGTCAGCGTGTGTGACAGTCTGTGGGTCCCTCGTAGTGTCAGGGTGTTCACGGCTGCCGGCATAATTGACTGGAAAGATTTTATTTCGCTGCAACACGAAGCGAGACAAGCGACTCCGTTCAGTGTGTTTTTTTTTTTGTTTTTTTTTGCCGTGGTCCCAATAAAACGCGCCCTCGCTGTAAACACAGGCTGCACGCTGCTAAGTGGCTCCATTGATTTTTACATCGGCGCAAATCGCCACGACGGTCCGCCCTCCTCTACCACCACCCTCACAATTTTAATTTGGAGCCGTGAAACTGGATACGAGATGGAATCAGTCTAACGATGAGCTGAGAGAGTGTTGGCTCACAAACATCAAAGGAGACACACACACACACACACACACACACACACACACACACACACACACACACACACACACACACACACACACACACACACACCAGACTATGGAGTAGAGGTGACATTTCGAACCAATGTGTAGACGCAAGAAACCAAAAAGAAAGTTGGCAGCAGCTTTTTAAAAAAAAAATAAATAAATTCAAGCCCCCCCAGAGAGAAACTATTGTGAGGTGTTCGAACAGGATGCTTCCACTGGTGAGAGGCCGATTGTGAGAAGGCATAAAAAATCCTGCAACAACCTGTAGTGACAGAATTCAGTTGTGTCCTTTTTCTTTTTTTGGCCGGAAACTAGCGCATGCAATCCTATAAATCGTAATGGACTTTATGTTATTTCCACAGTGTGCGCGTGGGCATGTGTACACTTAAGCGCGTGTTGTAAAGCACAAACAGTTTAATCACGCCTGCAGACCCTAATGCAGTGTTCTGGAGCAGCAGCCCAGTGCACTAAGGCCCGTCTGGGGAGCCCGGGCTCCCAGCTGCGTCTCACATGAGCAGTCCAGTAAAATTAGTTGATGATTGATCCCACTCTAGTGGGAGTGGAATGTTTTTCCCCCTTTTCTTACTTCTAAATAGAGATTGTATTCAAATAGAAGAGCAACTTGACTTTGTAATCCCGGTGCAACTGTAGCTGACGAGCAGGAAAAGTCAAGTGTTGTATTTGTCTGTGTGCCATGCTTATCTCCCCGGGTCCCCGCAGGCCTGCCTTGTCAATGTCTGTAGCTTCCAGCTACGCTTAGCTGTCTCTGATATTAAAGCGCTATCTCTGAGGTGGCCATTTGGTGAGACAAGTTTCTTTTCATTCCTTCAAAAAGTCTCTTTGCCATAATATTGTTAGCGTTTTCACTATGTCAAGCTGAATGTACCTTCACTATAATATAACGTTTGTAGTCTTTATCTCCCAGGATATGGACTCCTCTCAATCCTCCCTTTATGTCGCTTTATTAAAATACCCTTTATGACAGCCTTATTGTAATAGACTGTATTGCGTTTGTAGTATTACCTTTAATATTTAACGAGTAATATACATTAAAATGTACTCGTAAAATGTTTTTAATGGTGAATAAACACATTCCAAATAATTATCCTGATTATATTTAGTGCTGGCCTGTATGAGGGTTTAATGAAGGGTTTTAATTATTTTGATGAAATGCAAGGGTTTTTTTCACTCTTTTGAAATCCTGCATTAAAATCAGCTGCCCTGCATGCACCAATTAAGCAGTAATTACAAAAGCATCCAGTTTTTATCTGTACTTGCGTGAGTCCGGTGGTCTGTTATGTACTTATTAAAGTGAATTATCTCTGATAATCATTCTAATCGGGGTTCAGCTCATGTTAGCAGGCTTCCTGCTGGGTGCTAATGTCTAATTACACTGGAGCACGTCTTGATGGGAAGGGTGCCCCGCAGCCCTGCAGCTCCATGTTCTGCGATGCCTCTCTATCCTTGTCTAATCACATTCTGGACTGTCAAGTGCACATCACGGACAATCACAAGTGATAAGCGCTTGATCAAAGCATCCACACAAAAAACGGGGCTGATCAAAAGGACTGCGAGATGTGGAGAAGGGAGTACATTCCTGTGAGATCATATTTTTCCCCTAAAGATGACCTTGATAACCTGAAGATGAGTCATCCGTTCACTCTGCTGCTGTTTGGGACAATAATGGGGCCGGATCAGGCTTATGGAGATGCTGTGCAGCTTTAAAAAGAAATAGTTAAATAACATCATTTAGTTCAAGAGCTGCTGATTTAAAATAAAAAAAAAAATGTTCCTTTAAAGTAATGGGCAATGTAAAAACTCTATACATTTACTCTAATATTTTAAGCAATCCATCATTTCCAAGAAAGACTGTTGACATATTTGTGTATATTAAAAATAATAAAAATCTGAATTTTCATATAACAGTCCTTGTTTGAAGACAGCGAGGTGTTTTTTTCCCCCAACTGTTGTCTTTCATGAAAATAAATTGAGTGGAAATCCACTTCCAAGGTTGGTCATTACCAGGGGTAGGTAGAGTGATTTCATGGCAGCAGATTGGAAAATGGCCCTTTGTAGCAACTCCATTTACATAGAGAAATGCTGATGGTTCACAATAACAAATGTGCCATAGTCGACAGAGAGCTGCTCTGCCCGTTGTCTTTCACTGACACTTGATAGTAGTGCATGTACAATTATGCATAATGCACTAATGGCGGTTTCTCATAACTGTCAGAGAAGCTGTGGGTAAAGTGTTTCCTTTGCAGACAACTTGATGCTAGGTCTACCGCCGGCACGTTTTGATTCTGCTGACGCCAGGACCCTTGACAACAAAATAGCATTGTATCAGCTAAACGTCCGCCTCGGCCATCTTTGCAAAGTTATTGGAGGGAAGGAAGAAAAAAAAGATAAAGTTTAAATTGCTTATTGAGAGCAGAGTGTGAAGTTTTCTGTGCTTAGTTGACTGAAAAAATTAAAGCTAAATCGTACGAAGACGCGCCACTGTTTAAATATTTGCACTTTATTTAGTGTAGATTAAAAAACCTTGTTTGACAAACTTAAAGGGTGATATTTCCAGAACTGCGGGGAGCGAAGCAGACATCAGCACAACATTAAAGTATTTATGGAGATATATATTTCATGCTGACTGGTCCTTAAGGACTACAGCAGGACACATTAATGGGGAGAAGCAGCCATTACAACAACAAGCTGATGAAAAATTGATTATGTTTTCTTGCTTAACTCCGTTAACTATGTGAGAAGGTAATTAGCAACAACAGTTACAGTTTAAATTGTACTGAATTGTTCAAAATCCGTGTCGGCTACAGAAAAACGAGCCGTCCATGATATTATATAGCTGGAAACTATATAACTCATAATGTTTATTTCCAAACGTAACCATTTTAAAAGATGCATTTGAATATCTGTTACAACATGTGAGTCCTGTAGATACAATAAAAATCTTTAATGTTCTACTTAAACTGCTTTAAACCCAAGGGCAGTGATGCTCCTGCAGTGCCATCTGAAACGAGGACAAAGCATATATAATTGAGCATATTGTGTTATGTGTATATCATTTTTCATATCCTTTGGGTTAAGGAACAATTTAGACACGTGAGATGATTTGTGTTTTGTAGCTGCTTTTTGTTTTTAGTCAATCAGCAGCGCCGCAATGTTCGAGGGCCTGACGCTAAATTGATTAAAAATAAATAACAAAATAAATACAGTAAATAAAAAGTGTAAAAAAAAAAAAGTTTTGGTTTTAGTTCAGTCTCAAGTATTTAATCACTGCCCCAGGAATTTAGTTGCCATTGTCTCGCGGAGTCGACCGTCACACACACACAACACTGCCACAAAATCACTGAATTAGAAAGAGTAGTTCCACACACTCTGGTCCTTTTTAGAAGAAAATGTTATTTATTTATTCTGGGCCTCTCTTCGACTCCATCTCCAAAATCATGCCGCACAAACTCAGGGGGGTGTGATGTGTCTCAATAGTTTCCATTCCACTGTTCGCGGCTGAAATGCATTTCTCTGAAGATTTATTGCTCACGGCTAATCACTTGTTACTTGGATCGAATGAGTACAGTAAGTCACACTTGCTCGCACTTTACAGAAAAAGAAAGAAAATAAGCAGCGCCGAATGGCCGCCCGGCGCGCGGCGGCCGGGCTTCACAGACGCGCCTCATAAATGTATACGCACCTCATTGCTTTTTAATTTAAGATTAACTGGACTTTCTCTGCGGCCCGACTCCAAAGAGCAGGGCTGCGGCGCCGGCGCCGCCGCCTTTGTCTGCCGCCCGCCGCCTCCTCGCTCTCCCCCTAATATGTTTTGCTCGTTCAGTGCCATCAGTTACATGTCTGCCGAGCATCACACGTCGTCAACTTGCTCCCAATGACATCCCACTGTTCTGACCATTGATTGGCAGGTCAAGCAGCGCGCGCGAGCAGGAAATCAATAGCAGAGGACCTCTAGACAGTACAGGGGGAGTCTTCAAGGAACTGGCCCGCTGGACACTGCCAATCACCGACCACAAAATGTAAGGCCAGCCAGCCATGAACAAAAGCTATCTCCAGGCAGAAAGACCAGCTTGGATAGTAGATGAATTTATGTTTAGAAGTTTTTCTCCTCGTCTGGAGTGGAGGGAAGAAGAAGAACCGGCGAAGTTTTGAGGAAATGCATTTGCATGACTTATGCTCATTCGTATGCTAAAACTCAAGAGGGATCTAGGACCTTGGGATTTGGCATTACCAAATGTAGGCTCTTTATCTTAACATGCAGTTGCACCAGGTCTGACAGTCAAAGCATGACAGAGCAAGCTTATTAGCATCTAGTCAGCCATTTCCAAGCAGCGGAACACATAGGAGATGCAAGTGGTGTATACACAGCAACATATTCACCCTCCAGCCTCCTTAAAATATGGCCTGAGGGACCCTTGAGGCTTAGTGGAGTTGTGCTTTGTCCTCCTTGGTGATGCTTTTCTCGTTTTTTTGAGACGCGCTTTCGGATGCTGTTGGCACATCACCAAAACAAACACTCAGCTGACACCGGTGACAATGATTCCGGAGCAGGCTTGAAAATAAAACCTGAAAAGGAAATGGGAAAGCTATAAATTTAGCACTGACACTCACACACGGTGTGGTCGCCCGGGCTCCCGGAGAAGCTGCAGGGTTTCTCGTTATCATTCTTTTTCTTTTTCACGCTCTTCTCTTTAAGATATAACTTTATAATCGCAGCCTTTGTGCATCTTCTTGTCCTTCGGCTGCTGAGCATCTTGCACTTTTATCCTCACGTACCTGGCTCGCAATCAGCGACCCTTGAACCCGGTCATTTATCTCACTGGTCAAAATATTTTGTTGTCCCCAACACTCGAGTAGTAATAAATTAAAATAATTTAAATTTTAATTTTAGTAAAAACCTTAAATGTGCACACCAGTAAAAAGAGCATGTTCCTACGTGATTTTGCAGATTTAATGTTGTTTGCTGAAGACACTGAAACCATGTGACCTTCCTTCTGGCAGCTGGGCCCAAACATTTGAACTTGTTTCAACTGCTGTCACCTTGGGTTCCTGCAATGCACCTGCCTATTTTTTATTTATTTTATTTTTTTTTTCCCACCGCCCCTGCGTTTCCATGGTAACCAGTGGAATTAAAAATGCATCAAAACTTCCCAGTGCAAAGAGAGAGAGAGAGCGAGCGAGGGGGGCGGTGGGAAGAAGCGGTGACAGCAGGTGATGGCGTGTTCTCCAGACGCCTGACAGAAACGTAGCACATTACTCCGTGGTACGAAACGCCCCATCCTTCACACACACGCGCTCCCGTGTACTAACAACCGCGTACACATATCATTACCCTCGCCTCACCTCTTGTGCACACGGAACAATGGAGCTGCACTCAGCATAAATTCCACTCTTGCTGACAATGGCTCCTCGCCAGCCCCTGCCCATCTTTTTATGATCTCTCGTATCAACAGTAAATTTCTAATGCGCGTGTGGATGGATGTTGTGCTCTGAGCTCGTGCCTTCACCCTTCATTTCAAATGTGGATGTTTGTGAAATGGACTGGAATGAAATAGTGGGGGAGAGAATTTCTGCCTCTCACTGTCTCCTCCTTCACTTCAATGTCATTCTCCTCTCCCTCTCTCATTCTCTCTTTCCTTCCTAGAGATTAATCATAAAATATGCGTCATGAAATTATGCTTCCACTTTTCCTTTCAATGACTATTACAGTCTGAGTGACAATAACAAAATGAGTAAATTAAACCAGTGGCCAAGACAAAGTGGTCTGACTTCAAGTAAGAGGAGCAGCGATACTCAATTCCTGCTCCTCTGGTAATATTGACGACAGGGCCTTTTTTTATTTTTTATTCGGGGGTTCCCATCTGGAGGAACCTGGGAATATTTCATTGTGTGTAATATGACGCGTCCGAACACCTGCGTGGCTGGCGATGGGCGTCGTTTGACTTTGCAGATGCTCCTCTTGTGTTTCCCGGCTCCGCCGGGCGCGACCGCTTATTTGGCGGCATCGTTTCCCCGCGTCGTGAGCCGCGTCCACGCTGCGTCCAGCGTGAGCTCCCGGCGTCTAATGACAGCGGTGAGTGACACAGCTCGTTCAGCTGTGGCATCAGCACCGCAGACTCGCACATTGCTTATAAAAGCGTATCGGCCGCAGCAGTGATCTGCTTCCCTCAAGAGCCCTGCTATGAAATAATATATAAGTATGATATGAATATAGTTTTAATAATAAGCAGTCAGCTTTTGTTTTGGATTTGTCCTGAATTCCTGTGGCCTGATTAATGCTCGCAGATGTATCTGTTACATCAGCTGCATAAAACCACGAGCCCGTATAATCAAGCGTATGGATTCCAAATGTTTATTATTACCACATGCTTCTTCTATCAAATCCAATTGTATTATTTGTACTGTTCAAAATAAATCGATAAAAGACACAGATGGAGGATTACGGGCGATTCTTGCTGGCTGCCGATTTCACACACTGGTAAAACATTACACAGCAGCGATTTGCTTCGTTTACCTTTAATTGAGGTTTTTAATTCTGAGTGGAGATGACAGCTATGTAATCAAAAGCACCCCGTGCACATACGTCTGCGTTGTAAATGGGCCTCGGCCCGTTAAAAGCCGCTTTATGGATTATGAGAGCGACTACGTGGAGAGGGGACAGGCGCACACGCAGCTCCAGATTCCTCCACGTCGTCCTCGGTTCAAACCGGCCTTGAGTCCTTTGTGTTCCAGGGCAAAGTTTACGCATAAGAAAACGTTGCCACGGCTTCTCGCGCGTCTCCCGCGTGTTATATATTTTATTACCGGCGATATTTAGGCTCTCAACAGAGCAGCGGGCGTGTGCGCGCGCCGGTCGGGGCAGGAGATCAGTGGACAGAGAGCAGCCGCTCTCCGTCTCCCCTTGAAAACGGGGCCGGCGTCACGGAGTCACTGGATGTTGACAAGGCAGGGACTCCTCCCGGCGCGCGGCGCGCTGACAGGACAGTGATTTCAGCCAAGTGATTTCCCTCTTCTTTGCCTTCACCTCAGCCTGGGAGCCGCGTGTCATGGGTCAAGCAGACGAAAAATACTTAACTGCTTGTTATTCCTCTCCGCTGTCACTCGGAGAGGGATGCGGTGAGAGACGGATGAGCTCGTCTCCCCGAATGGAAAGACAGACGTTTTATGAAGTGCTGCTGCCTTCGCCACTACCTGTGTCTGTTTATTGCCACTCTTTGCCTTAGGGACACTACTTGGAAATATTAAGTGACTGAGTTCAAGACTACAGCTCAGGGACAAACGTTCCCCGGAGCCGAAGAGAGAAAAACAAACGTTTCTCTCATTGTCGTCTGAAACGGTTCGTTTCCCCTTATCTACAAAACAGAGGAAGTGACAGCGACGAGGCTGAAGTCGCACAGTCAAATAAAATGTAGACAAAAAACAAATGGCAATATTGTATTTTTTATGCATTAAATCAGAAAAATGTAATAATACTTATTCTTAATGTAATGATTTCTTTTATCAACCATCAAACCCTGTCTCTGTGTTAAATGTGTGACAAAAATCAGCATGTTTAAGAAACTGGAGCCACAAATGTGACTTTACCTTGAATGTTTATATTGTTTTAATTGGCGATTGCTCCAGCGCCAACGCGTAGCTTGCTCGTAGCTTCATGCAAAAGCCGAGCGTCACAACTCGGCCGCACGTTGTGTAATTATATGTGATTATCCTTGTGTTTAACGCGTAGCACGACAATTTCAATGTTAGCACATTGTTAAAAAGCAACTTGTGTGTTGATTCCAAGTGTTGGCAAATAGTTTCTGCAACTTAATTGGCCATGTTTATTAATAAGTAAGTCAAAAAGCATTGATTTTGACAGTGGAGGGTGAGGCTCTGGCTGTGCGATAGCTAGACCTCACGCTGCTTCCTGTGAGCAGGACTCTCGCTGTGTAGCAGTGATTGCAACATATCCTTCTGATTACTGTCAGTGAATGTTATTAGGTGTTTTCTGATTGGGCTTGCACCGGCTGCAGGGTTCACTCTACAGGCTTCATGGGAATATGCAAAGTGCTGTGGCAAGTAAACCTCCATCTTAAATACAATGCCGCTGCCACTTGTGCTGGTGCGTTTGTGGCCATAATTTGACACAGATGCTGGGTCTGTCAAAGAGGCAGTGGAAAACACATTAGCGATGGGAAAGCCAGCATGTCCCTTCAGCCGAAGACAAAGCGGCGCGAGGATTGTGGCGCAGCCGCCGAGGGGGCCTCCTGATTGTCCTCCATTCCGCCGCCGACTTCTCCCTCAGTCCTGAAATTGCCTTTGCTTACGGAGTCGCCGGCCTGAAAACACATGTTGCTGGACTCTCTTTAATAATGTCTAACTCTTTCAGACGGTCATGTTTTGGAGGATGACGCCTCGGTGTTGATCCCTCGCGTCAAGCTCCAGGACCCCCCCCCTCCACACACACACACACACACACACACACTGCCGCAAAGAAGTCACGTCGGAGGAAGCTAAATCCAGCCTCCCGTCTCCCTTCCCACATTTCTGAGAAATCATATACCATCATCCACTCCGGCATTTGCAGCTTTCATCTTACTATATCTTCTGCAATAGGGCAAATCAGGCGGTGGGGATATGCAGCATTATCCCCGTCTGCAGGCTGCATCTGATGTTGTTCCACCTCCACACGCATTTCTCCCAGGATTACGTACACACTGACTTACAGCAGGTAAACACGACGCCCCGCACATACAGTATATCTCCATTCTTTTCTTATGTATGCGTGTGCACCATTATTTCCAAACCAGCTTCCACTGACGAGCCGCGAGTGGACTTTTACCTGCGCGGCGGCGTTGAACGGGCAAAATCAAGCGCGCCTCCTCTCATCTATCCCGCGTTTCTGCTCACTTCCTGAACGCAACGCTGGCTGTTCAATCTGAAAGCAATTTAGCCCATTAGCCCGATGGTTAGTGGAGCGACTAAGCCGCGTGCGTCTGCTCTCCAGGCTTCGTGCGGAGCCGAGGGCTTTGTTTGTTTGTTAATAACGCGGCCGTTCCTCCGCCATGGAAATGGAGCTTTTCGGACAACAGGATGCGTGCGGCGACTGTGGAAAAGCTCCGCGAGCACGTGGAAGCGCTTATGGAGAGCTCCACGGGGTTAATTGGGTGGGTTACGCTCAGCACCGAAAGCCGCGTAATTAGTCAGGTAACTGTTGACTGGTGTTAAGCTGAGAATAACTTCAGCACCAGGACAAACTTTGACTGAGGCAACGCGCGAAAGGCCAGAAAGTAGGAAAGGGTTAAAAGCAACTGCATCCGGTGATTTAGCGTCCGCCACCAGTTCAAAGGAAGGCACTGTTTTATCATTGCATTCAGTCAATGAGATTCTTTCTTTGCCAGCGACTGCCTGCGCCGCGGTCGGCGAACATTTTAATGACTTCATGCCAGCTTAACGAAAACTGATCCCAATTATTGCACTTTTGATTTGAGACTTCCCTCACTCAGGGGTTATTAGGCTGAACCGTTTTGATGTCTCATCCACTCTACAGCGGCGGCGAGCTGCCTGATGAGGATGATGATGATGATGATGATGATGCCACATACGTACGGCTGTGATACACTGCAGCACAGGCGGCGGCGGCGCCGGCCTCGGAGCCCGGAGACGATCCGGCTGCAGCATCGGGCCGGACGGAAGGAGGCCTGGTGTGCTGCTGCACAGACCCACTCTGAGCTTTCAGGTGAGGAGCCATCCATCACCCATCCGCTCCTGACATTAACTTTTTTGTCAATGCCACTGTCTCCAGTTTGTCTGCAGACTGAAAGATTTGAGAGGCACTTTTTATTTGCACGCTTTTAACTCCGCCCAGCCGGGGTAATGGAGCTGGTTGTGTGCAAGCAATTAATGCAACCACAAATGCCAAAAGTGGTGATTTGTCATACGCCCGTGATGCATAATCATTATATGGAATGTAAGTCTCGTAAAGCAGCCCGGCCCCTCGGTGCTGCGATGCCGTCTGTCCTCGGGTGTCTGCGATGCTGCCATTTCCACATCCACAGTCACAACGGACGCAAGAAGAAGAAGAAGGAGGGGAAAAAGCCCACTTGATGTTCTAGCGTTTCCCGTAATACGTGCTGCGCCGGTTCCGCCTGGGCTTCGATCAATACGCAGCCGGCGTGACCCTCCACAAACACGCCTCACCCCTCTGACTCCGTGTCAGAGCCTTTCCCGCTCTAATTGCGTGCTCCGTACTGTATACAGTATAATTAAAATGCAGCATATGCGAGCTGCTCACTGTCATCGGTTCTGACTTCATGAGCAACACTGCTCCTAATTTATCGTACCTCTAATTTTAACTCCCCGGACTCTCTACCTCCTGTCTCCTCCTGCCCTTAATATGAAAGCATTTCAATAGCAATGAAGCCCCTAGGCTGACAGCCATGAGATTAGTATGAATGTATTACCCCCTTGGGTGCCATAGCCTGTAATAAGTTCCCCATTAATCGTATCCGTTGGGGAAAATTTGTTTAGGCCTTAATTACATATCATTAAAATTGGTCTTGATTCTCTGAGATTTAAGCTCAGAATTAGACTGCACATTTCCAGCCTTCTTTGCCTTTGGCCATGCTGCACGTTTCTGTTGCCGTGCTTCACCCACCAGTGTGATTTCTCACGGCCAAGCGCTCGCGTCGTCCTGTTTCCCGAACATACTCGTTTTCGCCGGCGTCGCGTTGTTCGCGTCTGCGTCTCGCACCTACAGACGCCGCCGTCCCATCGCTCCGTGGCCTCTCCTCACAAGGGTCCCCAATGTGTTGGTATAAATAGTTTACTGTTTGTTATTGTGGAGGAGAAAGCGGCAGCGACGCCAGCCAGATGCACCGGGGCTCGTCGATGCTAGTTAGCCCACTTTGCCTTAACATATATATTGAACAGTGTTTTATATTTCCTCCTGCTTTCTGCTGAGGGCTCCAATTAACATGACTGGAGCTTGACGCGGAGACATCGTTGTCTTTAAATCCCTTTTATTGACTCGCTACGAGTCTTTTAAAGGGAGCTGTTGTGCAACGGGGCCGGTGGCGCGTGGCTGCTTATCCATATTTAACATGACACCGGGTCCGTGGCGCGTCCGGCGCCGGTGCACTGGGCCGTTACCGCGACCCGCTTGGCTGGCGGTCGGCTTCGCGCGGCGTACGACCGACTCACAGACGCACGCTTGTTTTCTGTGGATTTGTTTGGAGTCAACATGTGTTAATCATAATGTTCCCTTCACAAATGTTTTTTACTGGAGTCCTAAGTGTTATATTGTTTGGCAGGAGGCAGACTGTGTGACTTAAAACATTAGACGTCAAGTGTGTGTGTGTGTGTGTGTGTGTGTGTGTGTGTGTGTGTGTGTGTGTGTGTGTGTGTGTGTGTGTGTGTGTGTGTGTGTGTGTGTGTGTGTGTGTGTGTGTGTGTGTGTGTGTGTGTGTGTCTCCCCTTCCTCCCACAAGGTGTTTGTTTAAACAGCTTCAGTCATCTGTCAGGTTGAAGTGTAGCTGCACACATGCTGCAGCTCCGTGCTTTACCTTCTTCCTGTATAGTACAGACTCGGGCCCTGAAGGGAACGCGTGCCAGATTTGCGCTACGCTCTGATTTAAACCGAGCAAACGGGAAAATTCATCGCGGCGGCGAGCGAGCGACGCCGAGACTGCGGTTGCCGCACGCCGGATGTCGTCACCCATGTAAATGCTGCTAATAATAACCTGGAATACCTGCAGCAGAGCGCTGTTTACATTCCCTGATAGCATTTAGCATGAGAGGAGCTCAGACGGGAGGACTGTTCACATAACGAGCAGTCTGTCGAGCTGTCAGCGGTAACCTTTTCACAGCTTCATTCCCCCACGCAGACCACCTGTGGAGCCGCGGATGTTTTCCTGGCAACGTATTGTGCTTTATTAAAGATTCAGAGCGAAGACATTGTGCCTTTTTATTCATCTGTTTTGTGCCGGGTTTTTTTTTTTTTTTATCTCCAGCAAAAAGAAACAACATTTCAAGCTGTGAACTATGTTGCACAAGTCACTGTAGGGGAAAAAAGGAGACTTTTTTTATTTTTTTATTTGTATTTTTCATGTGATCTGTACAGGATACGGAGTTATTTGTGTTGGCCTGTGCGTCATGTGCGCCCCCAGTTACAAACCTGGGAACGGCACCAGTTCATTGGAGCAATCGGACTCGATATGCCGATGATTTATCAGACTGCTGGGGCCGTTTGGGCTTGTAAAACATGAGGTGAAGCCAAGACCATTAAGCTACGTAATCAGCCATGGTGAGCTGCTACCGCGCTCCCTACTCCAATACCTTTACGGTCCAAGGACCAAAGCACATACTCGCCGGTCCTCACTACTAGTCTTCAGTGTTTCCCCTCTGCTTCTCCAACGGCTACTTCCTCCTTTCAAAAGCTTAATGTGAGCCCCATTTGGACAAATGGAGCATGTGTGGGAACCAGAATGTTCTCCACAAGGCTCTTTTTAATGCACTTCCCCCTGTTAGATTTAATGGTGTTGTTTCAGTGTAATAACAGCGCCGGAGACTTTGTGTGTCTAACCGGCGTTCCGTTCGCACGATTGTTCCATATCCTCCGCTGCTTTAATAACATTATCTCCTCCAATAACAACAGCGAAAACGCACCTTTTAAACGCTTCGTGTGGCGTCCATCAAGACTAAACACCAGGAAACTGGTTCACTGGTTCAAACATACTTATTATTCATGGGCACTGTGTTTTTTTTTTTTATAAGGATTACAGCATATTGACCGATTTTTTTCTTAAATTCAGAGAGGCTGCTGTATTTGTAAGGGTTTTTACCCTTCATTACACTAACACAATGATTTGCGTAGAGGCGTCAGGGCAACGGTAATTTGTCAAATAAGTTTTCATCTTGCCAAACAAGATTAATTTCTATATCCCTTAGTATTTCCCCAAAGGCTTTTCTTCTCAGTATGCGAGCTGTGGGTCATGGAGGTGCTCAGGCAGACCTGGGAAAAGCTCTACCTGTATGAGATGTGCACACGCGTCCTTCCGCCTCATTCTCTGCAACGTGTGCTGCCGTTAAAAGGAAACGTTTCCAGCAAAGTAGGTCTTTCTGCGGAAACCTTGTGAATCTTATTCTGATGAATACACTGACCTTACGCTGCCAGGTTGACTCTTAAACCCTGAAACTGAATCACACATGCACTTATATATGTAAAATCTAAACTGATATGTGGGTTTGAGCTTAATAAAGTACATTTATTGTATTTAGGTCGGCTCTAAAATCACCACCGGTCCTGGACGGAGGGCTGTGACTGGACTGGACACAAGTGCATTTCCATATACATGTACTTTAGTATCACATCTGTGCGGTGCATCACTTCTGCAAGAAGCATAGCAGACTCTGGCTCTGGGGAGTGAATGTGAACTTTGGCTCGTGTTTAAAATGATATGCATGCGACCTTGGTGTTCATTGAGTTAGCTAAAAATAACAATTATGCTTGGATGATTTGTCAGGGGAAAAGTATGAAAACATTTTCAAGAACTTATTTTGAATGTGGACTCAGAACTCCCAGATTGTGTCGTGAGGCATCAGGAGTGAAGCGGAGCCTCGGCGTCTCGTAGCCGCCGCGCTCTGGTGTCGCTCGTGACCAGACGACTGGAAGTATCGCCGGACTCGTGGCTGCAGGTCTGTGTCTGTCTGCAGTCCACCTGCTGCAAACGTCGCTCCCAGAATTTCCTCCTCCTATTTCCACCTTCTCATTTCGCGGTGGGAGGCTGGCGAGTAATGGAGGGAAGCCTTTGGTGCTTCAGCGCCTCAGACAATGGGAACGACACGTCCGTGGACGCAATGCAGGCCGGTTCATGTCGCCGTCCACTCCCTGATGGATTCTATAGAAATCGTGTTTACTGTCTGCTCATTCTGCATCCTGTGCTTGTCTTAAATACTTATTCCCATGAATTATGTAAATACAATCTGTGTGAGAAACTTGCAGACACTGGCTACAGTAAATGGGTCCAGGTATTTTATGGTAACTCTTTACAGTGTGTATATATTTAGTGTATATACTGTATATTTGGGTTGGCATTAGTGTAGGACACGCCTGTGGCACGGGTCCACAGAGACAGACACTGCCGTCTGTGAGGTGGTGATCGAGTGCAGCAGGAGGAGATGAAGTCAGCCTACGCTCCGCACTGAGATGTCCAAGCAACAGTCCGACGGTCCGGAGACGCGTGAGCCTGCAGTTATTCTCAGAACATAACGCGTTTCACACTTGCATGTGCACTGGATTTTGCACATGCAGTGGAATCATGTCCTCCGGTAGCAAAAACACTGAAGAAGCAGCAAAAGAAAATACTGTCTACAGACTGAAGTAAAATGACTTTAAAGCTGATTGGAGCTGATTGACCTAAATTAATCCATGAATCAGTATTTGTTATTTGTACATGTACAGATGTTTTTTTACTTGTAAATACAGTAGTAGAGTAGATGTACTTATGTACTGGTTTATACATGTTTTAGAGTTGACAGGGTGTAAAGCAGGTAACTGGGATGTCATAAGGCCTCATACATGTGCATGCTTCACGCGTGCCCACACTGAACACCTTTACAGCCAATGGATGAGAACCATGAGTGAGTGTGAGCAGTGGAGTTTCAGTCTTTAGAGCCACTTGCTGCCAGTTGTTACTACTAAAGATTCTTATTAAACACTTATGACATTTCCAACCGACACCAGTGACCAGTGACATCGAAGTTTGAGTTTTATGATCTCAGCCTCATTTTCTCCGGTCAAGTGTGTTTTGCGTTTGGAAAGCGGCCGTCTGAGGTGGAAATAAATGAAACTGAGACTCTCCTGTTTTTGTTTCTTTGCTTTAATCTGGTGTGAACACAGTAATCGCAGCCATGTGCACAGCGAGAGCCCGGCAAACGGGCCTCGGTCCACGTCGTCGTGGTGACGAGGCGGAATCAACCCAAAGGGGCTTTTCCTCCGCTCATGCTTGAAATGTGAACTGCAGATTCGGATTCTGCTCTGTTTGAATGAACTTTAAAAGCAGTGACAGACTTTACTGTACATGATGGAGGATGCTTTTTTTTTGTTTGTGACCGCCAGTTTTGCAGCGAGACGCTGCTGTCGTTCCGGCGCCGCTAATTTTACACACTCCTCAGAACTTTTGAGCTGGATATTGTTTCATCCATCTCGACAAGACAAAAGTCACACTCACTCTATTATGGTCTCCGAGATCGCTCGTCACTTTCTTCTTGTCTGTGTGAAAGCAAATGTGCTAATGAGTGAAATCCCACAGATGGGCAGTTATTGTTAAAATGCTGAAGCAGTCAAAGGAAGACTTCAACCCTGACTTAGCACATGACACGGGTGGTTCTGACATTTGTAATCATCAGAGGGGTGAAATACGGAGCCGTGGGTAATCGTGGGCAAATAATAAGGCCATTGTTCTGTGCAGAGCCGGAACGCCCACCGTTTTCCCCACTGTAAGGGTAATGAGTGAGGAGAATATTGGACTTGAATAATTCTTTCTCGCGCGGCTGGAATTTCCTTTTGTGACACAGGCACATTTACAACCACAGCAACACTTTGATTCAGCTCCTTTTTGTGTGCGTTCTGTTTGCAGTATCCAGTGGAAATAAGTGCGGTTCATCCCCTGTTTGCAGTTCTAGTAGTTAATGATGTAGTAGTGGAGGGAATAAGTCGCTTCCACGCTCGCCTTTATTCATCTTTTTACTTTGCGATTCCTCATTTTCAAAGGCGAGATGCGGTTGATGAAAGCGCAGAGAAAACCCCAGCCAGCAGGTTTTATTTATGGGTCCGCGGAGCTTCCGCTTCCTCTGGGTTTGTTGTGTGGTGGTTTTTTACCTATGGACACTGTGGCCACCGCTGGATTTATGCCGTCCTCTGCGAAGCGGTGACACACGCCGGGCTTTGTTGCGTTGTGTGTTTATTGTGAGCCCGCACGGTCTGACCTCTCCTCCCAGTTAGTGACACGCCATTAACTACTACACACGCGTCCCTCGCCGGCACGCGGCCCATACATTCAGTTTGTCGTCCTCCGAAGGCGCCGCCGCTGCCGCACTCTCGCGACGCTCCGCTGCTTACCATACGTTATGTTAATGGGCCTTACAGACGTCCTTCAAAGCAAGGGGAGAAACAAGTTTATTTTGTAGTCATGTCACATTACTGCTCTCTCAGAACTGATGTTAGCTGCTGACAGTTGCAATTAAGTGTAAAATAACATGCTGTTCCTTTGCTGTCAAGCAGAGGGCTCGGGCAGAACGCCTTCACCCAGGAATGGCCAGAGGGATAACTCTCCTGCACGCTCCCATTTAATGGATGTGGTGCAGTACCAGTGTGCTGGCAAAATTGAAGTAGTTGCTAGTTTCGCTTTTTTTTTTCTCTCCTTCTTCCCCCTTTTCAGTTATGACACTATGCTGTCTCTCTCGCCCCCCTCATTCTTCTCTGCACACAGCCTCTGTGTCAGGAGAGGGCTGCGAGCTCATCTAACACTCCAGCTGAAATTTAATGTAAAAGTGTAATAAGAGCTTTGAAGACAGTCGGCTCCCCTCTAAAACGCCGTCCCTCCAGAGCGCGGTGTTTTCGGAGGGTATTGTTGTGGGCTTGTTGAGGCTCCGGTGCTTCTCTCCAGCGAGAGTGGCGTTCAACATATTGGCCTGTCGTCCTTGGTGATGATGGAGCCCATGTTTTATGAGTGCCGCGCTCTAAGTGAAACTGAGAGGTGTTCCTGCAAAATGGTAGATGGAGGGGGCGTGGGGGTCACCGTGATGGCCTTTTTATTCCCAGCTGCCAATTTCAACTTTGATATAAGTGTTTGGGCTCCCGAGGCATCAAGGAGAGCAAAATGACTTTTCAGGATCCAGACAAAAGATGTGTCTCTCTCTCACGCCTTAAGTCGCACATCCAAACCGCCTTGTCAATAAAACGGTTTATATAGTAACACTGTTGCTGACATGTGCTGAAAAGTGGACCGGGTGGGAGTTAGAGTGGGCCGGACTGAAAGCGGGTTCCTTTATGACAGGCGTCACTATGGCGATAAAGACACACTTTCAGCGCTGGGATTTGCATGGCTCGACTTTCTTTGCTTTGACGAGCAAAACTCCTTGAACGCCTCACAGGGACGACGGGGCGACCGGTTTAACGGCCTTTGTGATTAATGCCGGATTTAAAATAGACAAATGAATTCGAGCGCAGCCATTGGTACATTTCCCTCCTTAGATTCGCCGTTCGCGTTTAAAAAAATGTGCCTTGTAGAAAGAAATTAATGGCTCGGGCTATCTTTTAATTAAGTTGTTTTGCATCCCACTGTTCCTCAAAAGCTGGTAAGACAGCGGGGTCAAGGTCAGAACAAATTAATTACATTTTTGCATCAAGACAAGGAGGGAAATGTTTTGTGAAAAGAGGTGTGTTTCAGGAATGTTGGGGGTGCGGAGGGGGAAAGTTTGGGACGGGAAGACAATGGAAGGCTAATCAAAACCATTCTTTTTTCTTGCAGTGGTTTCATAAATTGCTGCATTCTTAAGTGTCAAGACGTTGGGGTTCGTCATGTCTGCGCCGGTTTAGCTGACGAAGCCAAAGTGGGCGTCCTGGATCAACCCTCGCTTCCAGTACGACGACGGATACGCTGTTACCTGAATAATGAGCAGCGCCGACCCGTCAGAGGTGCAGAGCTGTTTCATTTGAATCTCATTTGAATTGGGTGCCGGAGACGATTCTTTGTACGTTGACTCTGACGTTGCACCAGAATGGAGACCCTGCAGAGCTTTTTTAGCTTCCGCAGGCTCATCAGGGATTAGAAAAGAGACGGCGAAGCCATTAAGTGATTAGCTGATTGATTTACACTGTTGGCTGGAATTTAGGATGTCATTCTGGATTTAAAGAGGCACTTTACTGACAAATCAAATAATTGTGTAGGAAAAATGAATTTATTGGAGCGTGAGAGCGAGCAGATTTTGGATCACGCTCAGAGCACTTTCTATTGCAGTTCTCACTCTTTTTCAGCCTAACTTTGCCCATTGTGAGTCGATCTCCTTACTTCCCTAGCATATATGGCTACGTTTAAGCTGGGTTTAGCGGCCTGGTTTGGCTTTGAGCGGCATCACAGCCTCCGAAAGCACAGTACTGGAACTTCTCATGTGCTCTGCTTGTCACTGTGATAAAGCGGAGCCTCTCAACCCTCTTTCATTTACTGTAGGTTCTCCATTTGTACCGATTTCCTTTCAGTGGTCATTTCAGAACTGCAAAGAACCGTTTTCTTTTAATTTCTGCGTGTTTCCAATCAATGCTGCGCCTCCAGTACAACAAGCTGAGCGAGGAGGAGAAGCTGAGCAGCGGCACGCTGCGTCGGCCCTAATCTGTCTCTAGGCAGCGCGGCTTTGTTTCACAGTGGAATACCGCTATTGATCCGCGCCTGTTACACAAATAAATAAATAAGCCGACTACACTGCACCTGAGTTCACAACCTGCCCTTGACAATACTCTGGAGCGCATGTAGTGAGACAGGGTGTAGAGGTGGAGGGTTGCAGCCGTGCAGCAGGGGAGCACAGAGTCAGAAAGGGTTCTGCATTGTTGATCCGGTATGACATTGATGGACAGCAGCTGAAGGAAAGCTGATAGCCATGTTTGGCATGCTGGCTTTTAAAGGACGGACGTGACTGCCGATCCAGAATCGACTGAGCGTGAATTCAGCGGGCGATCGCCCCAAGTGGTTGCGCGGAGGAGAGGGGAGGAAGGCAACGTTCTCATCCAGTACGACTCGCTTGACTTTTCATCTTCTCCCCCGTTGTTATTCTCCCCTTGAACTGCTTGTTTCTCCCAGGTTTCTTTCTTCTCCGCGCCGCCGTGTCTCTGTTGAGCCTCGAGGTTGCGCTCGTCGTTCCTTTCAGCTCGGCGGCTCATCCAGACGTGAAGTAGCTCTTTAGCGCCAGACCCCCGCTAACGGCGCGTCACCTCCGCGCAAACCCGCCGCTGATCGCGCAGCACCAGTGTTTATTCTTTTCCTTGACACCTAAAAAGTTCTTCCATTTTTAATGAGTGTTTGTTTGTTAGCTTAGTTTGTTGGTTAGTACTTAGCATTGTATTTACCACAAGAGCCACTTGACATTCTTTTGTGGGGCCACGGCAGCTGCTGCTTTTCCGAGCAAAACATTGTAAAATTAGCTCAACAACAAACTTTAGGCAGCTGATGAATTAATCATAACGGACTAAAGTCCAGCAATATGAAAACAAACTGGAGTTATGTTACATTCTCCCATCACTGAACTGCAATACACAAAGTCGTCGGAACCAAACTAAAATGAAGTGTGATGTTTTTCCTCAGGGTGCTGACTTCAGGTCATGAGCTGTGCCTTCGTGCTGTTCGATGTCATACGGCACGACCTGCTGTCGTTCCTCAGTTCCTTCTCTGTAGCCTTTGTTTCTTCCATGTTATGGGGAAGGGCAGTTTTTCTGTTTTCTTGTTGATTCATCTCCACGAGGTCAGTGAAATGTTTGAATAACGAGGCTAAAGTGTTCTCCTTTCTCGCTGCAGCCCGGCGTTTTCAACAAATCACCTGTAATCGAAGGCTACTGCGTTTGGTTGTCGCCCGCTCGCCCGCGGTGCCGCCGCGTCCACCGGGGACCTTTTAACGGATGAGAGCCGCTGGGCAGATTGATGATGGCGAACGGGACGAGAACGGCAAGAAACAACATAAACTCGGCACAGACCGGCGAGACTCGGTTGTTTCCTCACATTTGCTGAACCCTCGCTCGTTGAAAACTAATTAATTCAAGAGCACACGTCCCCAAAGGCTACGATTAATGATAAACTTATTAGACGTGATTTTTGCCTACGAGGTCTGGAACTCATCGGGGTGTCCACGCTCCTGGTGGTGTTACTTACCCAGCCGTCACTTCAAATGAAGTACGGAGGAGAACAAAATGTGTGCGCGGCTGTTCATTCTTTCTAATTCCATTTTCCAAGGCATCGCCAGCCTTCAAGTAACCCTTCACTCCGGTTCTATCACTTGACACTTGACATGACTCTGTTAGCTTCTTATTGACACCGTGGCCGGCGCTGAGGTGAAGGGATAACTATAACATATAGACAAGTGGTGTATGTGCTTTCTAATGAGTCTGTCAGAACTGGATTTCTCCCAAACCGCCGGAGAAAAACTGTCAGCGCTGAGGAACGCGGCGTAGTTCATGGACCTCCTTTCTCGCTAACTCTCCCAGACTGCAGCTGCGCCCGGGCCCTTTACGTTTTACTCAAAATGTCCCCACGAGCGCCGCGCGTGCGTGAGAGACGGAGAACCCGAGACACATAACGAATGGATCTGAATCCAGACGGGATCTGAATCCGCGGTGCGAGCGGCCTCGCGCCTCAGCGGCTTCGCTGCGGTTCTACGTCCCCGGGGGTCAGTACCTCTCAGCGCGCCGCCCTGATCCACGCTAACGACGCCAGGTGACGTCAGATGTGGAGCCGGGCGTCGGCAGATGTGCAGGCCGGCGACGGACGGACGAGCACGCTCGGTAGCCGCGAACCTGCTGCAGCTGCCGCCCAGCGAGCAGCAGGACGTGGCGTCTTGCTCAGGGGCACCTCGGAGGCGGTAGTGAAGGAGGCACAGGAGCTTTGCATCCTAGCTAAATGTGACAGACGCGAACCATCTGGCTGCACGTTCTCCCAACCAAGCGTCTCTTATGGGTTATGTGCAGTACTGTGCAATTATATATATATATTTTTACATTTTGCAAACCAAAGTAAGCCAGAAGTCAAGTGCCTTGACATGAACCTTTAAAGAGACGCTGGGTGACGTCCTCCAGTCGTGTTTTGGGTCTCTCCCACCGGTTTCAGGCCAAATGAGTTTTCCAAAACATTTGAATCCAACTTCCAGATTCTCTCCAGCGTACCGTGTGACACTCCTCATCCTCTTCTCAGCTCCTCGCTTCCTGCCCTAGGAATGAAGTGTGCGTGTATGTGTGTGTGTGTGGGGGGGGTCTCTGTTTCACTGTTAAACCCAGCTAAATTAGGAGTTAGACTGGTTGTGGGCAGGGGGGATGTGGTTGCGGTGGGTCCTGCTGCCAGGGGTTAGGGTGTGCCGGGGCAATTTATTAGGTTGGTGTGTGTGTGTGTGTGTGTGTGTGTGTGTGTGTGTGTGTGTGTGTGTGTTCACAGCCCTTGGCGGCTCGGCTAGCTCAATGGCTGAGGCACAGCTGTAGCGCTGTGCTAATATGGAGTCATTACGGCCGTCTATGATGTGCCTCCAGTCACTTTGCGAATTTCGCCATAACGTCGCAACTCGTTTGAAAAACTTTGCCGACAATCTCTCGCTCCGCGCTTATTTGTTTCCCGGGTTACGCTGACCCGGAGCGATGCTGCGGCGCCCGTGCTCCGCCTGCGTGTGGCGGTCGGGCGGCGCAGTATATGGGCAGTAGGTAACAGGTGTTCAACATAAAAACATAGATTGGTCCCTCTGGGAGCGGCAGAGTTTGAGCACATGCTGCAGCGCTGCGGCTGCTGGAGTTTCCTCCGCGCGCGCGTGCCTGAGAATGGTTGGTTGGGTGTAATTACATGTTAATGACCCCCCTCTTGTATTCAGCTGTGTGCCGAGTAGAGTAGCAGCCGTGTGATCAAGGCTCAAACTGTGGAGGAACATTTTGATAAGGTTTACAAACTGCAGGCACCTGCTCTGGTCCCACCTCCCTTGTTCCTTCAGAGGCCAATCCAGATGCTCGGGGACACTTAGCCTGCAAAACGCAATCTGCATGGTGTTCGGGGAGCGAAAGGCACTAAACAAAAGGAAAAAAGTACAAATGGCGTTGCTATCAGAGTCTCTAAGCACCTGCAGGTCTTGCTCACGCTGGAACATTTTAATTGACCAAGCAAAAAAAAAAGGGGGGGGACAGTTGAGCTCCTGTATGAGTAGCCTGAACAAACGGCTGCTTTCAAAGCCCCATCAGCAATCCTTTGCTGTAATGAGGGAGTTTGGGGGAAATTGGGAGCTGGTGTCAGTTTACCGTCTCTGAGCCGTGGGTCCTGCTGTCCAAAGCGTGGACTAGCGGGAGAGAGGTGCTGTCAAAACATGATAGGCGCAGACATCAGCACAAAGTTGGAGAGAGGGGAGTCCGAGTCGCAGTGCCTAGACATGCACTTCTTCTGAGCGCCACACAAATGAAGTCTCCAGACTATTATGAAGCGAAAGCGAGGGGGGGAAAAAACACACACTTCCTGAGTCAGTAACAATAGCGGCACAAGCTATTTTTCTCCAGCTCGTTGATTAACTAAGTTTTACAGCTACCAACTGCACCACCATCAACAAAGGCACCGAAGCCCCTTGTTTGTCATTTATTTTGAAAGTAATCATCGCTCACTCTGGCACAGCCGGTGTAATAAATATTTATGCCCCTTTTTGGAAATGTAAACCATATAAATTTTTACCAACCTTTGCTTTGAGAGCAACTGCCCTTGATGATAACGCTATCATTTAAATGTCTTTCCTTTCCATTCCCCTTGTTTTCTCTCGCTCCCATTATCTCTCGCCGCCGCTCACTCCATTTTCCCCCCAACACAATGTTAACAAGCTCCCTTTCTGCCCTATCTGGTGTAGGTGAGACAGCGCCATGGAATGACGAGGTGAGAGGGTGTGTGTGTGTGTGTGTGTGTGTGTGTGTGTGTGTGTGTGTGTGTGTGTGTGTGTGTGTGTGTGTGTGTGTGTGTGTGTGTGTGTGTGTGTGTGTGTGTGTCCGTGTCCGTGTCCGTGTTTGTGGCTGCACTCGCGCCGTGCATCATGTGTGACCGCCAGCCACTGTCAGGGCTCATGTTGCCCCCGACGGTAACAATAATCATGGGATTTGATTGCCAGTTCCCTCACCATCCATAATTGATGAGTCCAATATTTACTCTGTTACCTTTGTGTTGTAAACATTCATTATGGGGTTCCTTCCCAGATAGGTGAGCAGCAGAGGAGGAGAATGGGACGCGTCCAGCCTGCAGGGACCAGCTGTCAGTTTGACTAATGACAGAAATGAATAAAATCTCATAATTACTTTAGAAAAAAGGACAGTCTCCACCTTATCTCAGGCCAATATGCATTTTAACATTTTTTGGCGGGTTTATTAAATTCCACCCCACCTCACCAGCCACGCGGCCCCCACTGTAATACATTACACACAGAGGCAAGTTCTCAAATTTCAAATTTAATTTTCTGCTCGCCATACACACACAGGCTCTGTAATCAGATTGCGACATTATTGTGTTTCTATTGACATTAGCATTGTTATTATTTTGTACTGTGTAAATATCAGTAACCGGAGTATGGCTGGATGCTTTGCCAGGAAGGGATTATTTTGCGTATTTATTCTAATGCTCTCAAAAATAACCTTTTGAAGA
Organism: Betta splendens; assembly: GCF_900634795.4. NCBI lineage: Eukaryota > Metazoa > Chordata > Actinopteri > Anabantiformes > Osphronemidae > Betta > Betta splendens. The sequence goes on along the minus strand of NC_040884.2, from coordinate 8,469,186 downwards.
TGATATCGGGTGCGTCCCGTTTTTAAGAGATGCCGTCTCGGGGCGCTTTGACGCGGCGTTGTTGTTTTAATGTCGGGCTACAGGAAGATGACCTACCTGGGGTTTCCCTGTCTGCTTTATTGTGACACCGTTGCAGGTAACAAATGCAATCAGTGTCTATTGGACAGAGCGCTTCCAGGGATTTCGCCTTGTGAGCATGTCAAGATGTGTATAATTAGGTGAGTCTTGAAAATATGTGTTTGTTTTCCAGATGTTAAACATAGTCTGGACTGTGCAGGGGCAGCAGTGCAGCGAAGTGCAAAGCTCTCAGCCAAATCAGGTATTCAGCATAGAGGGATGGATTAATGGCAGTGGATGCGGAGTGAGGGAGGGACCGATATGAGGAGAGACAGCGCGGTGACGCTCAGTGGGCCCCCGCTTAGACGGGTCCGCTCCTCGATGCAAAGCCGAGCGGGCTGCGGCATCTGGAGCGTCTGCCTCCGCGCTGTGCAGTGTCTGTTTGTGCCACTTTCCTTCACACAACCAGCGCCCAAATATCCGACACTGCCTTTGATTCAGTTTGTTCAAGCGTCCTCTAATGCGCTCTCTGCCGAGCAGGAGCCCACGTAGGAGCGTGTAATATGGCGCGTTTGTGTCATACGGAGGCAGACAGCTGATCATGTCCATTTGTCATGCTGTCAAGTTAATTAGCAGACTGAAAAAGAGAATGAGATTAACCCCCACCCGCACCCCCCCACCACCACCACCACCACCAGCCCCCTTCCCCGTCCAACGGACACTGACACCTCCGCGCTCGCAGCCACAGAAACAGGAGGAAGTTGACGCCGTGCCAGTGTCACAGCGTGGCGGCGGTGGGGAGAGCGAGCGGCATCAGGAGCAATGGAAGTGGGGAAAAGTTGGGCGAAAAAGCAGCAGCTGGCCTTTACGTACTCGGCCCCAGCACCAGCCATCGCCAGCAAAGACGCCGACTTCTGAAGGTCTTGTTAAAACCATTTTTTAGCTCCTTTATCACAAGTGAAAAAGTAATCCCTACCTCTGCCGCTGTGTTCTGTGCAAAGACAGTTTGTGTCCGCACGTTGCAGAAGTGGACACATCATTAGCGCATAATGAGCTGAAGTACTCTGGGCAGTGAGGAGGATTTCCTCTGTAAGTGACGGCTTAAGGAGATGAATGCACGGAGGTGGTAATCAGATTTTCCTCGCCGCAGACAACCTTTCTTCTCCCCAGGTGAGTCCTCCGTCTCCGCGCGCGTTTGAAGCCCGGCGCGGCCGGCGCGAGGAGGACCCCGGCTCCCCCGCGCCGCCGCGTCTCCAGCGTAGCCTCGCGCTCCCATTACGAGGACGCGCGCCGGAGATCTGAGCCCGCGAAGCGCCTCGGTCCCTGACGATAGTGCTGATGAAAAACCAAGTTTTTCCTTCTGTCAGCCGCTGACGAATGCTGGTGTCACATGGATCCGCGAGGCTTTGATGTGCATGTGGTGGTGATAAATGAATTGCAGCATGCTTCTTGCAGACAGGGAGGACAACACAGGACCCTCGGGAGCAAAGGCAGAGAGGACAGGGCTATCAAACAAGTAATCAAAGGGAGGTGATTGACTGTATTGCGCATGTGTGCAGCTGACTTATTCATTAAATCCTTGATTACATGCCAGCGCTGCCTCCCTCCATCTCATCCTGACAGCCGGGACTTTTAGCCAGCAGCCCAGCGTAATTTGTTTACCTGTATCAGAGCAGACCCTCCTTCCAATATCCTGGCTGATCATGTAACCGTGCAGCTCTATTAATACCCCCCCCCCGACCGTCCGACTCCCACCTCCAGCCGCCCAAAGGGTTTTAAAAAGTCATGAGCTGCTTGAGACGCGATGAGGCTCCGTGACGGCGCCCAGCTGGCCGCCGTTCTGCAACGGTGGCCTTCGTGACATCACCGCAAGCAGCGCGTGACAAACTGCCAGCGCACCAGTCGCGACCCACAAAATAATCTAATCTCCGACAGACGAGGACATGGGCCATCTTGGCTTGCGGCCCCCGTTCGTCGCCCCCTTTTTACTCCATCCTCCGCCGTCACAGGAGAAAGGCCGCAGTTTCGTTGTTTTGGATTTTTTTGTTTCTTTTTGTGCAAAAAAGGTGTCAAACGCATGTTGCGTGTGTCAGAAGAGAAAGTTGCTGTCAGGTAATGACAAGTAAGTGGCAGGGGAGGCAGCGCCGGCCCCCACCCCGCAACTTTCTCATGCTGTCAATTAGTCTCAGTCAATCCTGTCGTGTCTGTTTAGAGTTGTTATGGCAACTCAAGTCTGTCTTCACGTCCATCAACGCATAATGAATTATGCTCTACAATATATGTTATTCCGACACTTCTGTCAGCTGCTGGCGGCGGCGGCCCTCCCTAATTGTGCCGCCACACCGGACAAAACGACGCGGTGCCTCATTGGAACCCGACGGGGGGCGAATGCGAAACAAACGAAGCCTGTGTCGGGTTTGCCGGGACGTCTTCCTCGAGCCTCTCGCTCTCTGAAATTCCTCTAAGCCTTCTGATTGGAGATGTGAGGCAAGAGCGAAGGGAGAAAAAAGTCTGAGAAAGTCACCTCCTCAAATGAAGAGCCGCGATCGAAGACCCTCCCCTCGCTTGAGTTTTGACTAAAGCGCGAGGAGGAGCGCGGCTTATCAATAAAGCAAGTCTGCGGCGATATATTATTAACAGGTGGCGGCGGGCAGGGTTTGCCTGGCTAAAGAGGACTTAAGTGATGCTGGAGCGACACTGTCAATCTCGGCCTTCCTCTGAGAGTCAATTAGGAGATAAACAGGCTACATGTCTTGGGCTGATGGGCTGTCCCACAGATGTCCTGGGGCAAGGTAAACTGACAGCGCAGCCTCACCGTCAGGGATGCGGGCGGCGCGCGCCACGTGGAACCGGCCTTGCCACTGGAGAGAGTGGGCTGCCGCGTGCTCCTGTGTGGCCGGCCCGGTGCTCGCTCGCTCGCTCGGCTGACGGCGCCGAGGAAACCGAACGCGCTAATGATGCCTCTTCAGGAGAAATCAGGGAGAGGAGCGCTGGTGACCGGGAGGGCAGCGTCTGTGAACACAGGGTCAGTGTAAAAACTGAGCCTACATTCATCAGGCTGATGCATCTTTCCACATGCATGTTGCATAATGTGTTTGTGTTGAGACAAACCCTCATACAATAGAACCCAACGTTTGACTTGTTTGCATTTATTGTGTTGCCAGGTCACATTAGCACCAAAGCAGCGTTGCATCCCAATGCACTGTGACGCATACGCTGCATCCACACCAGCATGTTATCCAGCTCTTACAGTGAAACCACAGTGTGGCTCGGCTGAGGGAATTATTACAAGCTCATTAAGTATATAGATATTCAGGTCGTACACTTACAGTGGCTTTTTTCATATAATTAAGTGTGTCAATATAATGAGATAATATTCTAATATCGCCTTTCTGCGTGTCATTTCATTCACGCTCAATAGTGAGCTGAAAAAAGGCTCAACAGATGAATTTTAATGAGTGGTAAGCCATTATTACCCTCATTATTTTCTAATTAGCAAGCCGCGCACCACATCAGCGCAAGTGCAGAAGCATCAACCGCTATATCATAGCGCCGGGCGCATACGTCTTCGTCCTTATCTGTAAATAAGGAGAGAGTCCCTATCAGGCGGTGGAAGTCTGTGGACGGCGTGGAGCAGCGCGAGTGTGCTGCATGAGAAACAATTCTGGGGGAGCTGGGATAAAATGCATTAAAGATAATGAAGGCTGTGATATCCCACACTGAGATCCTTCCAAGGCTGGAAAAATAACAGAATATCTGAATTAGAAGCATTAATTCTGCAGCATGACAGATGAAACTGAATAGAAATATCAGGGGGAGGGCAGCGGAGAACTGACCCTGCATGTTTTTATCTTTTTAATGGCGACAGACGGGCGAGTCTCGTCACTGCAAATTAGCAGAGAGATGTATTTGTGGTTTAAACAGAGAGATTAAAATTAAACAACATTAGCGAACGTCTCTTTACAAGGTCTGCAGAGTCCTCAGGCATGGTCGGATACAAAGGACGGTGCAGAGGCCAAATAATTAACTCGCCAGGAAAAAAAGGAAGACGCCCGAACCCGGACGGCTCGGGTTCGACGCGATACGTTAGTGCTTTTATTGAGGAAGAAACTAGAGCTTCCGCGCTTCATGGAGCACGTGTTCTCGGCACAGTAAGAGCGCCCCCTGTCTCCGGTCGGCGCCACTGCAGCCGCCCTCCTCCCACGAACACGCCCACCGCGGCGCCAAATTTCAGCTGAACCGTATCCGCACGCCGTTTGACCTATTTTCTGCCAGAATGCCTTGTACGTGTATAAAGAGGTAAAAAAACAACAACGTACAAACGGTGTCACTGTATTTCTGTCAGCTCAGTTATTTTGGGGCGAAAAAGAGCAGTCGCCGGACGCACGCCTAGCGTGAAATGCGAGTGGCGGACGAGTGACACTGTCAGCTCGTTTTCTCCACCTTGTCGCTTGGTCGCCGAGCGTGCGGGCGGGTGGGTTGACTAGACAGGCGGGGGCCGTGGGGTCAGGGTGAGTGTGTGTGTGTGTGTGTGTGTGTGTGTGTGTGTGTGTGTGTGTGTGTGTGTGTGTGTGTGTGTGTGTGTGTGTGTGTGTGTGTGTGTGTGTGGACGCCATGCAGAGATGCGCTCGGTGAATAACCTTCCCGGTAACAGCTGTCAGATGCAGCCGAGCAGAGCAGAGGACACGGGAGCAGGCCCAGCCAGGCCCGACCCGACCGGGCCGGACGGCGGAGGAGGTGGGCGCCTGCCAGCCTCCGGCGCCGGGCTCAGGGGTTTTGATGGGTGGCCACACCGCGCTGCTTGACGGGGGTCTCAGCAGCCCAGGCGGCTTATTGTTGAACCCGGCGCTCATCGCCTTTATTCCCCCCCAATGCAGATTCCACGCACAGCGGTGCAGAGCACGCGGGCCCCACCGCGGCCCGGGACGCTGCCTTTGTGGAGGTGTCAGGCGCCTGCACGGCGTCCCGGCACGGCTCACCACTGTGCGTGACAGGGGATGCAGACCCCATGAAGGGGGATTAGCAGCGCAGCCATTGTCTGAGGGCGTAGCGCTGCTGGATTTAGCCGCGAGCCCATTCAACGACTGTATTCCCATTCTGCGGCGCCTGACAGGGACGCTCAGCGGCCCCGCTTTTGTTCCGCTGCAGTATCAGAATGTGTTGGTGTCGCGCCCCCGGCCGAGGCCCTTATTATCTCGGTTGACACGACGAGGAAAGGTGCGCCGGCGGATTCTGTTATTGCTGTCTGCTGTCTGACCTGCAGGTTAGGGCGTTTTTAATGGGTTAGGTAGAAGCTTGCTTCTCATGTATAATTTACTGTTGATTCTGTTAACGCTGAAAGGAGAGCATGTTGACCGGGACTTAACCCATGAGGGTTTGTTCGGATTTGATGTTATGAATACAGAAGTGTGAGATTTTTTTCCGGTCCGGGGAGCGTCGTCGGCTTTGTTTTATTTATATTGTTTTATCATTGGAACAGAACCTCGCGTACTTAGTGTCACCTACTGACAGATGAGCGCTTCATTCATAGGATTTATGTCGAATGTCTCTGTAAAAAATATTCATTTAGATCATCGCATTCAGCACAGTTATTCAGAAACCCATTAATTACGGCACATACTGGGAATATAAATCTTGAAGCAGTTTTTAAATTTGCTTTGGCCTCAGCTGAGAGCGGCGCAGTAATGGATGTTTAGTACACCTCCGTATGTACAGCTGTTCAGGGGCCAGAACCTGCTGTCCAGCCCCACAGTGCTCATTCCTGTGTTGAGAAAGCAGTTTGGGCAGTAAAGCGCTGTGGAAAATAGTGATGGATGGCTCCTTGGTCTCTCATAGAATAGAGAGGCAGGGGAAGTTTTTTTTTTTTTTTTTTTTTCTCCTGCTTCTTTTTTAGATTAAGGCAGCAGCTCAAGGAGATACAGGTTTACAGTAAATGTATTTTCCCCCCGCTGCGCCGTCTGAAAGAGCTTTTTCAACTTTAGAAATTCGTAAATTTGTGGGCGCGGGAGCCGCTGGCATGCAAACGGTGTTCCTTCAACATGCTCGCGCCGTGCGGCTCGAGCGCGGGATATTAAAAGATAGCGCGCGTATAGGTTGCTTAAGATCTGCCTCCGCGCTGGACTTCTCATTTCAGGCAATAAGCTGCGAGTCATTTGGAACACTTTCCTTCTGCTCAGATGTAGAGAAGCACTTTCACATGCAAACAAATAATGGCGGTTCTGCAGCCGTGCGAGCGCTGCCAGCGCATGCACCAGCGTTGATGAGCCAGTAAACAAACGGCTGTGTGACTTCATCCCGACTTAGGACCCAATTGCAGACATATGCTTGCTCGTACGCTCTCCTGGATCGGATTCGACTCGTTCTTTTGCCCCGCGGCTCTGTTTATCGGTGGATTTTCCACGTACCTTTCCAAGAAATGTTGGAATAAAGCAAAGAGAAAATCCCGCAAATCGCAGCTCGCCGGTGCGTTGCCAAGGAGCGATCCGCAGACAACAAACCCACCCCGTACCTGAGAGAAACCCGAGCGCTGAAAGTGATATTCCAATTACCGGCTATTACAACTGCCTCTCATTTATGGGTTCTTGGAGGAAACACTGACACACGCATGGACAAAGCCCTTTTTGTTTGGTCTCTCCCCTTCATCTCGTCCTCATCGCCGTCTTGATGATGCTGCGAGGCCGGCAGCTGGCTCCGAGCTTTCACTGGCCTTGATCCCTGACTGGTTCGGTATCAGCTGGGAGCATTGGTCGCCATTAGGGCCTCGACTGCAGCTACTAGCGAAGACAGTGACTCCTCTAATTATCTGTCTGACTGAAGCACGAAACCTTTCTGTAAATAAACGTCTCCCGTAGTTTTGCACCTGCACCAGACAAGAAGTGCTAATGTTTTATATTTGAACTCTACGTCCTTTCACATAATTCTGTGCTTCACGAATTTGTTGGCTTTTCAATGGAGCACAGAAAAACTATAAAAATATGAATTTAAAGCATGTATGAACGAAGGCATGATGACAAACCGTTTGAAGAGCACAAAAGAGAGATTAGCGGCGAGGCTTGTCTGGAACCCGCCGAACACTCGTCTCCTGGAATAAAAGCCCTGCTGTGCACGTTTACCTGCGAGACAGAACACGGTGTTGTCTGTTAAAGCCCCCGTGTGTGACAGCAGGGTGACTCCCCCTGTTGAAACCATGTCACTGACTAATCTATTGGCTTGGAAAAATAAAGTTGCTTATTTCTTGCCTCACGGTGTCGGCATAGCTGTGAAAAAAGAATTGGTGGGCATTTTGGCAATATTTTTAAAAATAATAAAAATGTAAAAAATGAAATGAATGCGTGGACAGTGAGCTTCTAGTCATAAACACCGGCTCACACGTGTGTCTGAGAGGATAATATCAGTGTAGTAAAGTGGGCTGAGCTCTGTAGCGTCATGTGGGCGGCGACCAGACGTGGCGGAAAGCGGAGGTGTCCCACTTTGTGGAGGTCGCGTCTAATTTACTGGATCACCGTGTTTATTTACAATCAGCCCAGTAATTAAGGGGAACCAGCCCAGAAATTATCAATCAGTTAATTACCGGGAAGCTGCAAAACAATTTCAGCTCCTGATTGAAGCGCACTGGCTGCCGCTACAAGATGCTGCTGTCGTCCAGATGAACCCAGGAAGGTCTGTGACGAGCCAACAGAAAATGAAACAAAAACATTATTTCATTTTTCATTTGTCATTCATTTCATTTTTTTATATTCGATATCGATTAGCTCAAAATTAGCTCAGATGGTTCATTTTTTAATTTATTCCCTCCTGTGATTTTGTTGTGTCTGTGTTTTGTTTTAGGGTTTTTGTTTTTGGCAGTCGGCACAATAAATACAGTATGTGACATAACTGTGTCACCACCTATTAACCGTCCAGTGATCAATAATGAATTTGTTGGATACAGTTTAGTGGTTTTGTTTTGCTCTGATGGATAAAAATAATATAAAAACCTTTGTTTTTCTTTCATCACATTCACTTATTGACATATAAAGTATTTTATAACTGGTTTTATTCGCTTGTGTAAAAGCACATAATTGCATTAACTCCCAGAACGATTATGATTTGTATTTATCTTTTAATACATTTACCAGCTTGAATATTATGTTCAACACAGACTTTTGGAGACATTTCTCACAAACGCTTGGGGAGGGCTCCCAGCTGGAAACTCTGCAGTCAACTGTGTTTATTGTGATTCACTTAACTCTCATTGCCCATATGGGAAGCGAGGACGGCTCGGCTCGAGACCCTCCGTTTCCCATCAATACGTTTAGCCCTTCGTCCTCTAGTCGCTGGAGCATCAAAATACACAACAATCCCCCGAGAGTGACCTATGGCCCGTCTCTGAAGTAAATGCTCACGAGGTAGAATTACAGGGGGAGGCTTTGACTTTTTCTTGGCAGGAATGTTTTCATGATCTGGCTGTTTGAGAGAGATCTCAGGAGGTTGAGACAACAATGAGGAAAATGCAGCTTGGCAGACTGGGAGACAACAGCCCGTAAAAAGCTACAGCCTCTGCAGTCTGTAACAGCAACCTCCATAAGAGCCTCTGCATACAGTATATCACCATCAAACGCTCATTACTAACGCAAGACTATTCCTACTCCAGACTCCAGTTGCTTTGATTTTTTTATCCTCTTCCTTTTTTTTTACCGCCCTATCTCTTAAGTCTCGTAATTGGTTTCGTCACAGCATCTCTAAACAATGTAAATTGCACAGATCTGAGCTTGTTCCGACGTGTTTGAAACGACCCCAGAGCCTGGGCTGGTTTAACGTGGTGTTTCTGGGCGCCGCATCCAAAGCGGGATGCGGCCGGAACGGGGTCCTCTGCTGGGGAGAGATTGGAACGGGACTCGAGAGGCCAAAATCACCAAATCTGGGTGTTTTTTTTCTTGTTTGCTTGTTTCTTCTTCTTTTTTTTGGCAGGCAGCAGAGTGTGAAATTTACAGAATTTCTTATGTTGGCTGCACGGCTGCATCTGTGCCGGCACCACAGTATTGTGAGATAGTAGCTGTGAGGGAAGACGAGGGAGTGGAAAAATTCAGATGTCACTGTTTTGCCAGTATTTGTACTATAATGCAGCCAAGCTGGTAGAACTGCTAGGTGACAATGACTCTTTTATCTTTTTGCAATAAGACTTCAGTGATATTTCTGAATTCACTTTTCATCCTTCAGTTGCTTTCGCAGAAGGTAATCTTCGTGTTGGGGTAATAAGATTTTTAAAAATGAGCATAAACAAAACACCCAATCTAATGAAACCCGTGTGAGGGCTCTGCTGTTTATTTACTGGCTTCTGTCTTCGCTGCCTTTCCTTTTGTCTTCCTGTCACAACCCAGAGCCAGGTGTATTTACATGGGGCTGAGGTGGAAGTATTTGCAGCGGGCCCCATGTTTTCTTAACAAATTGCGGTCACATATCATTTAGTTTCCCTTTTATTATTGCAAAGGAAAACAATCAGCAAACCTCAAACGGGTGCTGTTGCTGCCTCGCTCCCAGTTCATCTCAATAACTGTCTGTCTCCGCCAGACGCGGCTGGAACAGATGCGCTCTTATTTTGAAGGCCCGCTGCCGTCCTCCATCCGCTGGGCAGCAGGTCAGCGATGCACGCGGGCGCGTTCGTAGTTAGCGATAGCTGCGAAACATGTGTGTTTAACTTAGCGCTTGTTTAAGTGAGCGGAGCAGAATCCCCTCAGGTGATCAGTTCATTTGCACGTCGCTGGCTGTGGAGCCCAGTGGAGCCCCGCTGCCACTCTGCGCCTCGCTCGCTTCGGCCTTCCCTCTCCTCACGTCAGATTCTTTTGCAACCAGCTTTGCTCAATTGATAGTTTTTTCTTTTCTTTTTTTTTTTCCTCTGTTCTGCTTTTTGTTTGTGCTTCCCTGGACTCTCGAGGAGGAGGAGGAGGAGGAGGCAGGGAACGAGCAAAACAGAAAGAAAATAAAAACACTAAGGCAGAGAAATGTTAAGCTGGCTGGAGTAATAGTGCCGCTCTTTGTCCTGCACTCATTATTTTCACTTTGATTACAATCTGGGACAGTTCAAGTTACCCTAATTCAGCCGACGGAGGCTCTGGCTGAAATTGTGCCGTGGTGAGTGATGGGTGACTCGAAGCCGCCAGGAGGGTCGGCACTGGACGGAGCAGGGAAGCAGAAAATCATCATAATTCAATAAGAAATGAAAATGCAAAACAAAGAGGCAATATGTGCGGCAATAACGTGACAAACGCACACACGCGGGCGCATTTTCTCCTCATCCGGCAGCGGCGGGGACGTAAGCGATGAGCCCGACCGTGTAATTCCTACTGGGACGTCTTGTTTATGCCAGAATGGGAACGTTGAGGAAGGGTCTCGGTGCCGCGCGGACCTGGACCTGGACCTGGACCTGGACCTGGACCTGGACCTGGACCTGGACCTGGGCCTGGGCCTGGGCCTGGGCCTGGGCCTGGACGCGGACCTGGACCTGGGCCTGGGCCTGGGCCTGGACGCGGACCTGGACCTGGGCCTGGGCCTGGGCCTGGGCCTGGACGCGGACCTGGACCTGGGCCTGGACGCGGACCTGGACCTGGACCTGGGCCTGGGCCTGGGCCTGGGCCTGGGCCTGGACGCGGACCTGGACGCGGACCTGGACGCAGACCTGGACGCAGACCTGGACGCGGGCGCACGCTGGGATCCTCCGGCCGTGGACGCGGCCCCGGGGCCGACCACCACCGCACTCTGAGCGCTGCACAGAGGTCCCCACAGCTCCCACCGCAGCCCCCGCCTCCTCCATCTGTTCCCCATCAGCGCCCTCCCAGAGCTCTGACTCCAGCGCGCACCTCGTCCCTCCCAGCGCTTTCTGTCTCTTAACCTCCCGTCGCTGGACTCGTCCTCCGTTTAGGAGTTGAGCTCTGGCTGCTTTTTCTCTACCTGCTTCCAAAGAGGTGGGATGTTTTGTTTTCTAGCTGAGGGCAGAGGCTTTGACCTTTTCACCCACAATCTTGGGCCGCGTTTTCGAGCTTCGTGTTCTTTCAGCTAAACTTTAAAGAGGCCACGTATTGATCCCAGGGCTCCGTCACGCTCCCGTTTTCTGCCTCTCGCCTCGCGGTCACAGCACGTAATCCGATGGAGTGTCATCAGACGCCGTCGCACCCCTCGGTTATTAGCCCGGTTCACAGTCGTACCATATCTATGCTGATTTTTGCTGCCCTTAACGGTGAGACGAGAGCTACTAATTAAAAAAAAAAACAATATTATGAGCTGCCCTAACGCTTCTCTGGGCGGTGATGAGTGAGGGCAAAGTTATTATTCTTTTGAACTCCTGCGGTGTGGGGGGAAGGCGGCAGACATTCAAAGCAGCATGACGTTTGGTGTTTGTTATTTCTTTTTTACTTTTTTTAATTCCTGGGCTTGAGATTTATGGTTTGATAAGTGCCTCAAACTTTTTTTTTTTTTCCTCTCAAGCACACCTCACTGACAGACGGGTCTCTCTCTCTCTCTCTCTCTCTCTCTCTCTCTCGCTCTCTCTCTCTCTCTCGCTGTGTTTTAACCCTGGTCCTGCTTTTATCCGTTGAGCAGAACTTATTTGCATGAAAGCGGATTTTTCCGCCTCCTACGTGGGTTTTACTACCTTCGAGTCGTGTGCAACTCATGGTTTGACCGCTTTAGTTTCCCTGAGCTGATATTCTGATTCCCTCATCACCATGCTGAGTCGTGGCTCATGTGGGATCACGGAGCAGACGTGCATGCGTCCTGGCTACCGTCGGCTACCGTCGGCTACTGGTGGACGCCACTTCCTCCTCCAGCCATTACATCACTTGTTTCTGTTTCCTGTCAAGCGCGACTGCTCGACAGTCCATCCGTAGAATTAAAACAGCCTTTAAGCAATTTGCTGCAGAGTTTCTAATATTTTTAGCCCGGTCGTTATTCCCAATGCACAGATGAGGCATGTCACGGAGGGAACACGGGCCTGACAGCGACTCGCTCCTATTGTTCATTTGGGAAGAAATTTGGCTATAGGTAGTCAGGCTGGTGATGGAGCCATTGCCCAATTTATTCATTCATGTGTCAGTTACGCAGACAAATGTGTGTAGCGCCAACGTGCAGCTGAATTTTGGAGCTGTTGCAGCCTGTCAACATAGCGAGAGCGCGGTCATTAATCACCATACATTTGATCAGAATGCTGCAAACCTCCACCGTTTCCTGTGATGGAAGGACAATGGGAGGCTGTGTTAGATCTTGTTCCGCTAATTGGGTTAGTCCGGCTAATGGCCATTTAGATGGAGGATAGCATGGAGACAAATGCGGTGATGGGAGCAGACGCTGCCGTGGTTTTGAATTCTGTGCAGGTTAATAGGTGTTTTTTGGATTGTAGCGTCGCTGCACTTTGGTGAATTTGGTGCCGCGGCGCTTTCGGGTTGCCAGGTAATTATTTTTAAAGCCCGCTTTGCAGCGTCGCTCCGCAGGTATTTGTTTTGTGCTTCCTTTTCATAGCCACTCTATACGCTCCACGTGCGCTGCCTCTGACAGGCCGACAGCAGCTTCAGAAACGGGGGCGAGAGGAAATGTGCAATGCCACAAGTGGTTTATAATTTCAGCAAAGTGCTACGTGAAATCACATCGCCTGCTTCTCCGGGTGGTGTTTTCCAAGAAATCTAACCCCAGATTTGTCTGAGAGGAACAACACCCCGCTGTAGCGGGACGTGGGAATTGAGAGGGGAATTAAAATTACAATACCTGCATGCCCAGCTGCCCAAGTCAAATAGCTCAGCTGTTATATGCTTTTCTATGCAATATCCTGCCACTGAGCTGCGTGTAAGGCACACTAATAATGAAGCTGTCTCTGGCGTAAGGGTTTCCATGCGCAGGTCATGAATATTGGAATAGAGGGAATTGGTGCTGGATGCGACTGTACTAACTGAAATGGGCTAAGGGCCTCGCTATTCCCCGACCGAAGTCACCGCCACTGTTTTTCTGTGTCTGGTGGAAATGACTGGCCGTTTGCAGGGGAGCGGAGAACAACTGTATAATATGTGAGCGCGCGCACGCGGCCGCGTTGCTGATGGAGGAGGGGCCGAACGGAGCGGGCGGAGGCCGTCCGGCGCACGCGGCCACCGCGTCTGAGACGAGCCAAAGACGAGCGTCACCGGCTGCGTGGCATCACTCAGCCAAAGTGGATTGCCACTTGAAAACAGGAGAGTTTCTGCCCAGTGTTCAGTGGAAGAAAATAATTGACTCTGAAACGTATTCAGTGTATTTTCATTTTGTTTTAGGTCTGGCAACGGTGCCGTTTTTCCGTGGGTGGCAAAGATTAGTTGGCAACGTTCGGTGTCTTCAGTCTTGGATTTGTGTGGGAAAAGTGAATTAAAGACAAGAATTAAAACTCCCTAATTAGAACGGTTGCCAGGTTTCCACGACGTCATATGGTGTGTTTAATAACTTATGTTTATTTGTATTTCCCAGGCATGATATTCAGCCAGTAACGATTACCTTGGTGACTCCCACAGACTAAATTTAGGGGAATCATAGAATTGTAAATATTGCACACCCTGGGGAGAGCAATGGGAAAGGTGTGATGGATAGACAAGCCATTGCCAGTGTTACATTTTTTTTTTTATTCACGCTCAGGAAAATATAAGCACGGGCTGCGTTACCAAAATCACAAGGAACATATTTTGTCACTGGAGCCACGCGGGCACTTTTTGCTTTTGTTTGCCGCGGTTGTTAAATATTTTGCTGCTCAGACTTCAGCCGCCACCAGATCAGGAACGACGTCCCTGTTAGTTAGAATAATCCTTAGATCCGCTTGTCAACAGATTTTATTAGACACCGCTTTCCAGTGGGTGACATTTCAGCACGTTGCCAAATGAAAGTGAAAATACAGTAGCTGCAAAGCTAAATATCTCTTGGGAATGTGTTGTCTATGTAATTTAAATTTTTATCAAAATGCATTTAAAAATACAAATAAGGTCAAGCCTTGACCTTTAAGACCTCTTTAGTGAGGTTCTCATTAGTCAGATAAAATTTTAAATGCACTTGATTATTTTCCCAAGATGATGTGTGTGTGTGTGTGTGTGTGTGTGTGTGTGTGTGTGTGTGTGTGTGTGTGTGTGTGTGTGTGTGTGTGTGTGTGTGTGTGTGTGTGAGATCCTCCACTTTCTCCTGAGTGACCTATGCACCAGTCAAGCCCTGGGGACTCAGCTACACACATGGTCTGATCTGCTGCCCCACGAAACTCACATTTCCATCCAAGTGCTGCACACACATGTATGCAAACGCGCGCACCAGCACATCTGGTTTCCAGGATGGCTCTTATGAATGCAGGCCTTTTAGCTGCGGGTGCGGACACGCTGCCGGTGTTAATGACTGGGGCATTCCTCGGTTCCCAGGATGAAAACAGGGAGAGGATGCAAAACAGAGGCAGGCATCCCTTCTAAGGGGTAACCCAATCCAAGCCGCAGTTACGTGTGTGTGTGTGTGTGTGTGTGTGTGTGTGTGTGTGTGTGTGTGTGTGTGTGTGTGTGTGTGTGTGTGTGTGTGTGTGTGTGTGTTGGTGTGTGTGTGTGTGTGTGTGTGTGTGTGTGTGTGTGTGTGTGTGTGTGTGTGGGTCTCTGGGGTCAGCACAGGCTGCCACAGAGCCCTGGTGTGTATGTGCCAGCTCTGGCTTCCTCCCAAAAGCGCAGAGAGGTCACAGCAATTTCCCCGAGTCAGGAGCAGGTCAGGGACCCACTTCCCGTGCATATCAGGCAGTGAAGGATGAGGTGGAGAGCGTGAGGCGCGGTCTTCGTGGATTTACCTCCCCTAATCCCCGGCGTGTCGGGGCTGAGGGGAGACGTGCGGTTGCTCGTCAGGGCACGAGGTGATTTGAGAACGTAAAAGCTGCTGTTTTTCTGTCTGCAGCCGTCGGTAATTACACAACAGAAGCTAAGTGGTTTGTCATTATTTTCTGGTCCCGTGATCTTTTCTGTTCCTCGCTCGTTGTGTGGCGTCTCACCTCACCTGACTATGCAGTAATATACAGAGATGTTTTGCTGTGGAGTGGAAGTAAATCGTTATCTCCCAAAAAGAGCTCAGTAACCAACTAAGTAGCTGCAGTAGAAGAGATTATTGTAGTGATTTCCTTCCTTTTACTGAGTGTTTCTTTGACCTAAATAACAGGCATTTCTCTCTCTCCTCTCTCTCTCGCTCGCGCTTCTCTTTTCGTTTTACTTTTGAATCCCTGAAGATGGGTAATAGTCCAAATGTATTCCATATTCATCGTGTGGTCATTCAGCAAGTTGCTCTGAATGCATCTTCCCAAAAGAAAGCCCTCCTGTGTGAAGTTAATGGACCGGTGCTGCTCGCCCAAATCCAGCCATAGGCGACGTGTGAGGACTTAATTTGACAGACTCTGGACTAATACCATCAATACATTAAGCCTGCTTGATCCCTAAGTTCCTTGCGGTCTCTTGACAAATTCCAAATGCATTTGGGGTAGGGGAGTGTTTAGTTTTGCAGAGATTCTGCAGAGTGCCACAACCTGAACCTGCAAAAGACAGAGATCTCTGCATGTGTGACTCTAGCCTCGGACAGTTTGCTTTGGGTCAGATAGGACTGCAATTCCTTACACACAATCCTACAGATAGCTTAATCAATATATGGGAACATGAAACAATGTGGCGCTCTACTCTATGGTGGAAGAATCATCCAAGGTCAGAGGAGAACCATCTGGAACCAGCCTCGAAATCACCTCATACTGTATGCATTTTTGTTTTTTATAAACTGTTATCATGCACAGACTAAATCCACCTCATTAGCAACTGAGGTTTGTTTTCTGGCATATATAAAAAAAGGGTCACGTGTTGCTTCACCTTCCGGAGCGCTGTTTTGTTGTTGTTTTTTTTATCTGCCAGGACCTGGAAGCCGCTCGCCGACGCAGCGACGCATTTCAGCCGACGCACGATTAACTTCGCATCTGAAAGCAAGAGTCAGAGCTGACGGCAAGCGGGCACGCCGCCGTCGGACGCCATCGCCCTGTGCACCGCTAAGCAGTTACCACATGATTTTATGAGAGCCACGCTCATTTATGAGCGCAATCAGTTGCAACCCAATGCCCCTTAGGACGTCAGCGGCGGCTCCCCTCTTTGTGCGATGATGATGGACTGTCGGTTCAATGGCGTTATTGTAGCTGTAGTGGCCATCCAGGGAGTAATACATTGATAACAATATAAGCTCACAAAGATGGGCTGCTGGAGAAAAGGTCATTCCCGTCCTTATGCATGCAGCCTCTCTCTCCACCTTCAGTCCCATGATTACTCCCCAGATTCCCTGTCGCTCCCCCTCTCTCCTTGTCTCTTTATCGCGCTCGCTCAGGACGATGACAGCTGCCTCTCGGCGTGAAAACAGCTGGAATGTCCTAATTAAAGAGGGCTAATGTCACGCATCCCTGTATTTCGGTGTCACATACAGCATTCGCCGTAGCGCAGCTCCCTCTTTATTGACCCGTGCTCGAGCGTTTCGCACGGCAGCCGGTTTCGGTCCGGCCAATTTACTCGACTCGGAACGCATCAGCTCACGAGTGAGCTGTGGAAATGCACCGTTGTGTGCCGGCGCACCCAGAAGTGCTGCCGCCGCTCTGCTCGCGCCGGGCGCTGCGATGGGACGGATGCGTAGAGGCCCATTTTCAGACACGAAGCAGATTTACTCTTCAGGCAGCAGAATCCCGGCTGACGTCACAAGCGCAGCTCTGCTTTTAGTGTATATTAACCGAATAGCTAACGGTGACGGATGCTCTGCAGTTTGTCATTTTTATGGGTTTATTTAAAAAAACATGGACCCTGGTTGCTTCGAAAAGGAAATCTGTAGTTAAAAAGTTAACGGCCTATTTTGGATAAAATTGAAATTATTGGGGTTTCACAAGAAAAGAACGCAGATTAACAAAAAGTCTGACCCAGATGACATCCTCAGCCAATCAGAACACAGCAGAAGGAAGGAAGGCGGAGCTTAAGAGACACTAGTTTGAATTAGTATTTTCAGCCTCAGTTCCAGAGGCATCATGGGATTAGGACGCATTTAACCTGTGTCTGTATTAAATTAAAACAATATAGTCTTAAATATAACGGACGGGGAATAAGATCCAAACTCTAAATCACACGGTGGCCACTTTAAGTTGGGTTGGAGGTGTGTTGACATGGCAGACAGGGGGAACAGATGGCAGCGTGACATGCCCAAGGTCATCTGGCATGACACTGTCAGGAGCGCTGGATTTGAAACCCAACACTGCTCGCCTGCCTCCCCTTTTCTTTCTTCGGGACGTCTCCTCTGCCCCTCCCCGCCCCCCTGCGTCTTTCATTCTCTCTTTCACCCGTCTCTCATCTCTTTATCACGTTCACTTTTCCCTGTTTTTCTTTTCCCCACCCATTGAGTCGCTTTCCTCTCCTCGCCCTGTCTCCGTTACTCCTTTTCTCCGTTTATCACCTCCTCCCCACCTCAATGTAGGTCACAAAGCCTCCTGTACAGGCTGCTGCCTATCTCTGCTTAAACACACTGCCCCCCAAACTCTCCCGACCAACCTTTTCTCACACACACACACACACACACACACACACACACACACACACACACACACTTATTCACTTCATTGAGCAGCCATATTTTTTTTTCATTTCCTTTCCCATTTCTCTCTCGCACATACTCAATTGGAGTCACATCAGCCACGTAGCCTGTAAAAACTTGCCAAGGCACCTTTGTCTCCCAGAGTCTTGCCCCGAACGGGCCTGTCAGCGAAGATGTAGAAAGAATCCAAATGAGGTTTAATTACCTGTGCAGCCATGCCTAGGAGGTCGTGCACCGGAAATCCCAAGCAAACCATACAGTAACGCATGCCATGTAGCAACACATGGCTTCTTTGTCTTCCAGCTCATTTCCAACAGAAGCACAAAGTAGAAGGAGGAAAAAAAAACTGTGGGAAAAGAAGAGAGAGGAGGTGAAGGGTTCCTGCTGCTGCTCCCATCTTCGCTGAATGACTTTTCGGGCTTGCAGCGAAATCCAGAGGCAGAGGAGGAAAGAGAGGAACGTCCTCACTGTCACTTTGTCACAAAACAGACTTTTTTATTTTATTTCATTAAAATATAATTCAATTACTAGTCGCATATTGGATTAGATTAGATTAGATTAGCTAGTTCAAGTGGTCAATTTGGGGCCAGATGTGACTTTACATGTTGGTTATGAACTGGTAAGGACTGACACTGGTCGGAGTGGTCTCGATGTCTATGAAGCAACGAGTCACGACCCGCCACGACTCGCTGCTTCCACAGGTGACATTTTGCACAAATCAGGCTCTGCGCCGCCTCGCTTCACTCCCACCCCCCGCGTCGTGTTTACGGTTGAAATTGGAAGTCACCGGGGCCGTGTTTGTCATTGCTGTTGCTCCGGCCCTGTGATTATGCCTGTGTTTTTTGTTTTTTTTTCTTTCTCTTTTTGGCAGAGGGTTGTCTGAATATTAACAACATAACAATGCTAGGGCTGATTAGTCTTGAATGCAGCATAGACGGCAGATCCGTATCTGGCGTGATACAACAGTAAAATCACGCTGGGAGAGAGAGGAAGCACAGAAAAGGGGACGGGGAGGGAGGAAGGGGAGGAAAAACTGTTTCAAATCGTCTCATCTACAAAGGTTATTTTCTGAATAGTAAGTCTTTCAGCATAAAACCGCATGTTTTTCCCTTGAATAGAAATATGCATAGCCACAAACAGAGAGCATATGGATGTATTTATGGCTCAGCTTTGTTCTCGCAGCGTTGAATGTGTAATGTTAGGAGTTTAAAAAGCCTCTCCTCATCCGTTGTTTTTTCCTTCTTTCCTCTGCTTTTTTTAACAGAAAAGACACATTACTGTGAGAGAATAGAATTACAAGGTATATTAGAAGTAAGCGCCTGCATCATTTGCTGCAATTACGCCTCGTAAAACCCGGCGCTCGGCGTTGGACGCGAAACCAAAAAGCCAAGTCTGAGCGAGAGGAGCGGAACCCGGTCCCCGGCAGCGGCCGCCGATTGACGTGTCTGCGAGAAATCAGATTTCGTGAACAGCTCCAAAGTTGTTGCTTCAGCCATTAATCATCCATCCCTGGAGAAGGGAGCTCAGTGGAGCACGGGGCCCTCGCTGCGTCGCCACGACCGACTGGAAGCCAAACCCGGCGCTCTCCAACAATAGATGCCCCGACGTGACACCATTTTGTTGGAGTGTGCGAGTGCGCGTCTGTGCGACGGGGGCAGGACGCATTCTTGAAAGTACAGTGACACCTAAAGGCCTAATCCTATAGGCCCTGCGCTCTCTCTCCCCCTCTCTCGCTCCAACACTTGAGTCAAGGACATAGTGAAATTTGGAGGAAAAACTGATGAGTTTTCACTTTTACTGCACTTGATAGTTCCAAGCGCTTGCACGGGGCATCAAATTCCTCTCCTAATGACATGCCTGGGGCTGCCTGCAGGAAAAGTGGCATTTTCATCTCCAACCTGAGCATCTGATTGGACATTGGGTGGGAAAGCCAAAAAATGGATGCGCTGCGGGTTTTTTTCTAAATGTTAGTGCTGTTACAATGGCACTGTATTACACTGTAGGTGCTGCTTTTGTGCCCTCAAACCAGCCATTTCCCTTTCACATCTTGTTTTATTTATTTCCTGTGTGTGTTTTTATATGTTTCTTGAATACAAAGGTCAGGTTCTGAGCATTTTCACAGGGCTATAGCCAAAACCAAATCAAGTTTACCATGGATTTATCACAGTAAAAAGTAATTATGATGTTAACGGACATAATCTGAAGGACTTTATTTACGATTATTTACGATACGACTATTAATTAGGTAAGTATGCAGTTTTATACTGTATATTTGTATTTGTTTTACGTTACTGTGAATGCTCACAGAGGCTCCTTTTGTATTATTTTATGGCGTTTACAGTGAAGGTTTACTCTCACACACACACAAAGCACACATTCCCCAGCTGAACAGCACCACTGTAGTGGTGAGATCCTTTTTGGGCAGCCCTTTGATCTCATCCCGTCTCCTGTGTCTGCTTTCACGGCCAGCTCTGCATGCAGAGACAGTTTTTAATATGGCAGTGCACCCCGGGTCTCAGAGTAACAATAAACTTTACCTTCAACTGTCAGCAGGTCTTAATCACTGGGATTATTGCGGCACTAAATGTTGGATTACTAGTAATATTCCTGCCGGTGAAAAAAGGTAAACAGACTCAAAGAGATAAATATCGGCCCCCATCTCAGCAGAAATATCCTTTGGAGTTCACAATCTCATTTTCATCACTTGCAAATACGGCGCAGAAGTCCAAACCGAGAAATAATAAGGCTCAGTTTCGATTAATGTGGAGAATCGCAGCGGAATTTTCTCCCACAACTGTACAATCGGTCATTCTCAAAGAGCCGTCAGCGGGGCTGTTATTCGCCGTCCCGTGAGACGCCGGGGCTGGAGCTCACCAAGCTACAGGAGCTAATGGAGCTTCAGAGGCCTGCGAATGGCAGGCAGCGGTCTCTGCGGGCAGGACGCACCTAGACATCCATTTAGCTTTATTTCCTGTAGGATGATGAGACAATCCAGATATCATCCACATTATTATTATTGTTATTATTATCATTATTATCATTATTATTGTTTGATTGTGGTACAAACATATTTTTATTTAAATTGTAATTATACACTACAATAAATATAAATTATTGTGTAATTTGCAGCAGTGTTGCTATATTTTTTAAATTATTTTATATATATGTATATTAGTTTAGATTTACATATTAACAGAATATGTAACAACACACATTCTAATTCCGTTGTGTCCTAATTGTCTTTCTCTCGTAACAGAATATTTATTTGAATTCACGCACTTTGCACTAGAGTGGAGTTTCCTGTTACGTCCACACTCTGCTGCGTCCATATATGTTACCGTAGCTTAGCTGCTCGGCTGAAATCGACCCTTCATCTGCTTCATCTTGCTTTGAAACCACCACTGGATTAGAGGCTGCTGTCTGGGCCGGCTCGACTCCCCAGCGACGGGGGTCTCACGCCTGGGCCAGGGATGATTTAAACAATGCACGAGAGCAGGCTGTTCAGGGAAGCTAAAGGTTGGGCCTTGAACAAGTGTTCATGCATTTTCATCAACAGTGAGATCATTCACAGAGAACGCCATTCAGGTTGCTGTGAGTGAATACATTAAGCGAGAAGGCGCAGCCATTTATTGCCATGGTGCTGTATAGTCAATGCTGAGGCTGTGCATGGCTGCCTCTTGGGCGCATCTGATGTTTTTTTTATTCTTAGTTCCTCATTCATTTAATTGCATCCCACATGTGACCATACCTCCCTTTTCAGCCACTCAAACCGATTTAAATGTATAAATAAACCAATGCAGTCGCACGCTTCTCCCCCAAACTACAACCACATGAATATTTTCATAGTAAACTTGTGTTCTGCTAATAAAGCAGCGTTTTTTCACACGTTTGTCTTTGGGTTTTTCTGCACAAAGCTTGGCGGGCGAAGCGAATATTGTCATGCAGAGACGTTTTCCATCACCCTGTTTCTTTTAGCTAATTAAATTGCTATGAGTCCTGCTATCACAGTGTTAGCACCACAGATATATGATGGCAGTCTTTATTGAAATGATTTCCATGGGTGTTTGTCTCACTCCTGGCTCTGTGTCAGGCTTTTAGGAAGAGAGACGGGGAAAGAAAGAGGTGGGGAGAGACAGAGGGGGACGTGGAGAAGAGAGAATATGAAATTGATTAGTGAGCTGGGATGGAAACTAAAGACTTCATCAGGATCACTTTGTGCAGTCTTCACAATAGGCTGTGAAACAATGCAGCCTCCCTAATGAGGACAGAGAGACGGGGACTGTGTGCATGCGCGTACCTGGTGTGTGTGTGTGTGTGTGTGTGTGTGTGTGTGTGTGTGTGTGTGTGTGTGTGTGTGTGTGTGTGTGTGTGTGTGTGTGTGTGTGTGTGTGTGTGTGTGTGTGTGTGTGTGTGTGTGTGTGTGTGTGTGTGTGTGTGTGTGTGTTGTGCCACTGAAATGAAAGTGAAGGGGATCAGAAGGGGAGTGTGTCACATTCATTCACACCCTCCAATGCAACCTGATTTTATTTTAGTTTTGTTGTTAATTCAAAATTTTTTTCAACCTTTAGGCAAAAAGAAATACAAACCAAAAAAGAAAAATTTCCTTCAAATTTTCACCTGACTGCTGTTGAATTAGGATGAATTATTTTCAACATTTTTGAAAAAAAGATTTGAATTCCTATTACTAACCAAAACAAACGTTATCTTTATTTTTTTATTCAACAAATATTTCTTTTTACATGTATTACTATATAGAATTAATTTATATTTTTTTCAGTGGTAATTAACAGGTATTAGCTTGCTGACAAATTTATAATTTTTAGTACTGTACGTATTTTTTATTTTATTTTTATATTTTATTTATTTTTTTATTTTAGCAGTGCCATTATATCTGTATTTTTATTATTATTATTATTGTTATTAATTTTAAATTTTTCTAAAACTTTAAACCTTCCCCATCTTCTTTATCGAATATCTTATACAATAATTGGTTGGTATACAAGAGATTCATTGCCATTATACAGTTTTGTTGCTGCTTATAATCTTATATCTTTTAGGAATCCATTTTATCCATCTGAATCCATTGAACTGTCCAAATCAGATCTACACCCTGAGCATCTTTGTTGTTGTTGGTTGACGTTCACCCCCATGGTTATGGCGCTTGCTGTCATTTGTATTTGCAGTACGTAACCACTGCTACAGAAACATTAGCAGCACTGCTCCCCAAACCTGGAAACCCACTGAAATACATTGCCTAATACTGTAGTGAAAGCTTGACAGACATGCTCATGACGATACTAAACAGTGGAGCCATAATCTACACATTCTGAGTGAAAATATGGTCTTGCCAGGCAAATAAAAATAAATTGAAATAAATTTACAAAGCAATCCAACGTGAACAAAAGAACACAGTGCTCTCAATTTTCTAAATTTGCCTCGCTTACGGAGTCTTTTTAGCTCATCATCAGGGTGCCAATAACTCCACGAGGCGCTGCATGTACAACACTTGAATACACAAGGACATCATTTGAAAGCTAATTGTGAAGTTCTTATTATCAACGCCGCGGACAGTTGTGAGATTCATTAAAGTCAGGTCTCCAACAGCGAGGCAAAGATACGCAACAAACTGGGGCATGCCTCAGCAGCCAATCGCAGGGCAGCGCTGTCACGCGGGCGGCCTATCAGGAGCCGGCTGGAGGTCGCGCTGACGAATCACTCAACTTTCTCCTCTCCCTTCATTCCGCTCGGCGTACTTATCTCTATGCTGATGGAGTGCGCCGGCTGAGTGTGAGGATGGCTGCATTGCCACAGTGTTGCTCTCCCACTCTCCCCTCCCTTGGTTATTTTGGTACGGTACAGAAACTGTGGCTGACTCCTGGAAGAAACCCTCTGGCGACTGCTATTTATAGGGGAGAGACACAGTCACATTTGCATCTGGAGCTTATGAGAGAGAGACAAGACGTAGCGAGAACAAGAGAAGGAGCATGAAGGATACAGTCAATTTTTTGAATTAATAATTTATCCCACTACCCAAGTCATTTCTGTCCAGGACAAATAAAGGGAGAAAGGGGGGAAGCAGGTGGCAGCGTAAGAGAGACTTTGTCCAGATTCTCCTTTCTTGCCCATAAGTGAAAAAAACCCACCTTGAAATAAGACAGGCTGACCCAAATTGAATTAAATCGATTTGGATTCTCCTGAGCCTGCTTTTTCCACAGTGTACACAGTATTATCCTCCATTTCCTGTGACAGTGTCATGAGCAGTATGCATTACTCAGCTCCTTATAAAAATACTCCGGCGCTGGGGTATCGATTGTTGCGCTTCAATAATTGAGCTGCCAATGCACAACAATGACGTCCCCGTTGTTCCCATTTGTGCTGTTGGAGGTGCACGTCCCTAAAGGCCCGTGCAGCGAGTCGGTGACGTCCACCGTGAGGTCAGCAGAATATGTACGGATCCCACTGAAGGAGGACAAGCCCCGGGTCTGCCCAGGTCCTCAGTAGCTAATTAAGACTAGTCCAAGTAGTGACTCAGACTCCGCTTCAAATTACTGCAGGGGAAATAGAAATGGTTCAGTAGAAACGAGTGCAACCACCCCTCCCCTGTTTGTTTGCAAGGTTTGAAGTCGCTCGCATGTGATCTGCACGAGGCTCAAAGTGACGTAGCGCGCTCAAACGCATCGCTCGCCGTGTCACTTAGAAGATCACAGCGAGCAGCGGCGGGGCCTTTACGCGCGGATCACAGCGGCGAAGGCTCAGCAGGCGCAGGAGCGCGGGAGGACGTGCAGCGAGCGTGGGAGCCGGCGTCCGAGCGGCCGGTTCAGGGTCCAAACAGCGGCCGGCCGCATTAAGGTCTGCAAATGAGTCCATTTACAATACTACGCTGATGTCACAGTCTTAGGAGGGGGGTTAAAGTATAAATATGCAAATGCATGTTTACCCCAGTTCAGTGAGTGTGGTGGACGCAGTTGTGCAGCGAAAGGGGCCTGAATGGGGAGAGAACTAAGGAATCAAGGCAGAGGGAGAAGAGGGGAGAAAACGATAGAGGGAGGGAGAGGGTGGCGTATACATTATTAACTACGACTTCATCACATGTTCCCAGTTTCTTGGGGACTTATTATTCCGAGGCGCTTTAATGAATAACAAGAAGAGAGGGCAGAGGGAGAGGAAGCGAAAAGCGGAGTGATTGATGAAGCGAGTGCAGACACTGCCACCAGCTGGCCGGCGCCGGTACTGCACGGCGCGGTGACGCTCTGTTTGTAAAAATAGCCACACAGGGCATCAACCTCCAGAGTGTCCCTGGCATTAGCATTTGACAAGGTCCCCACCTGCCACGCTGCATATAGATTGGGATTTGCTTTGTCAAGGATACTTGTCAAGCAGATGCATGACAGCGAGAGCGCACGAGCTCCGTGCAACGGTGAGGCTGGACATTAAAATGGGCGCTCGGCAAAGCCTCCCAGTGGGTGTGTGTGTGTGTGTGTGTGTGTGTGTGTGTGTGTGTGTGTGTGTGTGTGTGTGTGTGTGTATGTGCGTGTGCGTGTGTTTGCGGAGAGAAGCAAAGAGTGTTTGAGTTAGAACAAGTCTTTGTGTTGACTGTGTTTGAGTTTGCAGGTGCGCGTCTGTGTTATCGCACGAGAAAATTGGAGGGTAAGAATCTCTGTATCCAAGGTGACCGCTGGCTCTGTTTTTTCTGTCTTTCTTTCCTTTTAAGAGCGGGTGGGGGCATTTCTGATCACCACTGTCCTACTTTCCACAAGTTTATCTCCTCACATAAGAGACGTTTCTGTGTAATTCCCTGCCATATTACTCACTGTCCGCGGGTCATTACCGATGCGAAAACGAGTTGGGGAAACAGAAGAGGAGATGCGCAGCGAGGCTGGAACCGGGCGCCTCCTCTTTGATCGCACGCGCGGCGCCTTCGCCTTCGCCGCCCGCGGGCGTCACAGGCAGCTCGTCCGACCCTGAGCGTTAGCGTGTTTTGTTCCTGCGAGCATCCCCATCGCCAGAGCCCTGGAAAGAGGTGCTGGCGAGCGGCCCCGCGGACGCTGCAGGGCCTCCGAAAGGAGCGGGCGGGCGAGCGAGCGGGCGGGCGGCGAGAGAGAGCGAGCACCTTGTGGGGAAGAGGAAAGAGAAGCAATGTGATATCAGAGGTTGTCAAGTTCGTTTACAGGAGTGGTGTGAATCGGGCCCGTAAGCTCCCTGCTGATACCTTTTTGACTCAGAGGAGAAAGTGCAGCATGTGCAGAGGACCACTGTAGGGAAACTCTGATAAAAACAGCTTTTTTTCTCCGCTTTACCTGATCCCTTCATCTCTCCACCAGAGGCCCTAGACATTTCTGTGCACTCGCTAACCTCTAGCGTCTCCTATTCATACGCAGCAACACACACCGCGTCAATGCCCCCAGCCTGGTCGCAACCTTTCGCTGGCCTTTAAGCTGCTCCTGTTCTCCGCGACTTTTCCGAATAAAATTGAGGTTGAATAAAATAAAATGGACGTAGCGCGTCTGCTTCGTTGCGATATTTACTCCGCGAGCGGAAAAACTCCATTTTCAAAAGCCCTTTCTGTGTGATTATGCCGTGCGCTAATGAGGTCTCAGTCGTCGGCTCCTTCTTCGACGCCGCTCTCGTTTGGATGGAAAAAGTTGGTGAGAGGTGACGTCCTGTCAAACGCCGCGGAGCAGCCGCTCCGTAATGGCCGCTCGCGCTCCACAGCCAGTCTCCCACAGTCGGGCCCGGTCTGGCCTGCTCCTCGTCATCTTTATTTTGTAACCCTAACCTCGTGCAGCTGCCTCCGCGGACCTTTTGATCCCTCCCCTCCGCGTCCCAGCGTTCGGGCCAACTGGTCCCGTGCTGCACGAGCGGCTGCTCCTCGTCCTCTCTGATGTGTGACAGCTTAACTGTTTCTGGGCCCGGACCTCAGCCAACGAGCATCAAAGACCAGAGATTCAGCTGGCGAGCACCGGCCTCGCGGTCGCGCCCATTCCGCGGGGTCAGAGGTCACGCGTTGCCTAATAGCCCCCCGACCGGCCGGGTGCAGGCGTCTGCGGCTGTTGCACCCGCGTCTTTGGGCGAGCGATCGAGGAGCGGGAGCTGCGTGCGTGTTTGGGAGCTCTACACCTGTAACTTGTCAATCAGAGGCTGTCAACGCGGATCCCGGCCATTCATCATTTCCCTAAAACCATTAATCTCACTCCTCCCCAGGAGCAACTGGTTGCAGATGGGATCCATCCGCGTGTCGTTCCGCTAAGCGATACCGTCATCTGCTGCGTCTTGATTCTAAGGGCGGCTCTGCTCCACGCGGGCATGTGACAAACACAAATTAAAGCCCCCCCCGCGGTTACGCTCTCTGCCGGTCGCCCCTCGGGCCGTAGCGAGCACCCGCAATAAGCAGAGACGTACGAATGTATCGGAGGGTCCTCCAGGTGATGAGAACCAGGATGAGCGCGCGAGACTAAATCATCTATCATGTTGTCGTACGAGAGCAGACAAAAAGATCAGGAGAACAAAACAGAAGGCGATGGGTGAGTGCCGGGGCTGCAGCAGAGCTAATCTCCCGAGACTGGGCTTTATTGCCTCTCTCAGCCCTATAATGATGTTAGGACTCTGGGCTGCTTTGGCTTGTCGTGCTCCGGCTCCCCAGCCAGCCTCCATTTGGCTTTGGGGAAGGAGCTGATATTGGCCAGAGTGCATTGAAATTTCTCCTAACAGGTTAAACCTCCGTTCACTGGGCGTAATAACCAAAGGGGGGGGGGGCGTTTACACGCACGCAGACATGCATGAAAGGAAGACAAGTCTCTTCTCTTCACCCACACGTCTGATGAATTTATGGATGCAGGGCGTTACGCAGGATTAAAGCTGTTTTGTCTTTCTGTCTGTTGATTTACCATTTACATTAAATGCTTATTTTGATTTGTTGCACATTTCCAAACATTCCCAACTTCATTGACGTTTTGCATCTTTGGAAACTTCGGCTGTGATAATTTAAAATGTTTGTTGTTTGCAGTGATGTTTGGCTGAGCAGCATGATTTTGCAATGAAGGACCCCACACCCGATCTCTGCTTATTAAATATGAGTTAAAGCAGCAGTGAGGTTTTGGTTTATCCCAACATCTGGTCTTTTTTTTTGCTGTGGCCATCATTTCTAGAATGTATGACAAAAATAATTGCTAAGACATGTTTGTGCAATAGTGCACAAACATGTCAGATGATCAGGGAGGTTGTAAACAAGCAGACTTATTATCATAACCACTTGATTTGGGGGCGAATGTGAGCACGAGTCATGCTAGTGTGTGTGTGTGTGTGTGTGTGTGTGTGTGTGTGTGTGTGTGTGCGTGCGTGCGTGCGTGCGTGCGTGCGTGCGTGCGTGCGTGCGTGCGTGCGTGCGTGCGTGCGTGCGTGCGTGCGTGCGTGCGTGCGTGCGTCCGTGTGTTTGGGCAGAAGCTCGAGCTCAAAGCTGCTGGAGCGCGTTCCTCCTCTGCGAAGTGAACGCGTGTGGGCGTCGTCCAAAGACATTCCTGTGGCTGTTTCTTTCACACTCGCATAAATGTGAACATATTCTTCCGTCCGTTCCGTTCTCTCCTCCTGACAGGAAGCTGGATCAAGCGTTGAGTGCTGCGCGGTCACGTGGACCGATGTCTCTTCCAACTTCTGACTAAAACTTGAGGAATGACATACATGTATCATAGATTATTGTGATAAATGAGAGTTTATTTCCTGCTGTTATTCAATGGTCAGAGCAGATTTGCTGCTGCTGCATCGTGTGGTTTGTGGACACTGGATGTTTCACCATCTTATTGTTGCCAAATAACACGAAAAAAATGATGATGATGCCTCCCAGAAATGGCACAGCTGCGACTGTACATGCGTTTGTGTGCAGCCTCACGCTCGCTCGCTCTCCTCTGAATAGATCGTGTCACATCAACTGGGGGTGCAGAAAATGTAAAAACAGCCCCCAGCCCATGTTCACAGGGTTCAACAGTTCACATGGTCACCTCGTGAACTATCCTTCAACCTGTGTCAGTGCTTCTTCCACTCTCCGGAGCAAAAGGGAGGCTCTAAATGAAATAATAAATATCCGCTGCAGGGCTCCCACCGGCGCACCGGGCCGCTCTGACCCCTCTCAGAACCTTCCAGGCCGGAGAGGAAGGGCCAGCGAGGGACGGCGGGCCAGAGGACGCGGGAGGCGGAGCCCGCTGCGCTCAGGTGACCCAGGAAATGCCTGGAAGAGGCCGGGAGCGTCCGGCCGCCTCACCGGGGCCGGGCCGAGCTGGGTGAGCAGCCGGCAGACATCACACGCAACACGTTTGTGTGCTTTGGACGAGGCGGGTCAGCGGGGATGTGATCCAGGAGGGAAGGAGAGACCCGGAGGAGACGAAGACGGGGGATAAACGGAAAAATAAGCCGCGGAAGACGCGGAGTGGAGCTGGATTTAAGCTACGGAGTTAAAACAGTCACGGCTGCACATTGGTGTTTAGTTAGTGGCCTGATGAATTTATTGGGGGGTGTGGGTTGTAAATTCATAAGAAGCTCCACTAGCTGAACCCTTCCACCCAAGGCCTCATTGCCTTCACTCACTCAGCCGCTTCTTGCAAAGTATATTATCTTTAGCAAGTGATATATGTCGACTCCTTTTTGATCCTGCGACGCGTCCTTGACCCCAAACAGGACGCAGCAGGAATGACGTCCTCGGGTCCAGATGCTGCAGCCTGTGAAAACACAGTGTGGGCGAGAACCCCCCCTCCTCCACCTCCTCCCCCACAGGGCCTGGGTTCAGAGCTGTTATAACACGGGAGGACAGCGGGATTAGGGGGAAAACCCCACAGCTGGGACTGCGTGAGGATGGAGAGGCTGTGTCTGACACTGTTTGATAGCAGGCGCATGTGATTGCGGAGTAATTGAATGAAGGAAACGATAGGAAGGAGAAGTCAAACAGCAGAAACGGTGCCAGCGGCGTCAAATGCTCCAACACGTCGGCTGCTGAAGCCGAGCCCAGCTGTTTGCCAGCACGCGTATCCCGCTGTATTTACTCAGTCAACGTCAGCCGACATCCAAACATCAGAACTTAAATCCCCGTTGAACTGCGGCTACAAAGCGGCGCGAAGCTGAAGGTCTTCTGATATTTGACTTTGTTGCCGTCGCGGCTTCGCAGCAGCTCCTTTACTGTGTGTGTCTCATCCTCCTCCGTCCACGGACAGGCTTCAGTACGGCGCATTTCTAAACAGCCTGTCTATGGGGGGTTAGTTTGTTTTACTGTCCCAGCAGGGGGCCTGATGTGAGTCAACCGGGGTCAGGGCGGGCTCAGACTTCATTGCAGCGCTCTGACAGAGGGGCGTAGCCTTTGCAGACCCCACAGATTGCTGGTTCAATAACGGTGCCAAGCACCGCTCTCGAGGAGTTCACGTGCCCTTTGCAGAGGACGACTTTAATCAAGCGCGGTGGAGCTGTTTACGTTATTGTTTTAGAGGTGCAGGAAGTCACTTCTGCTGTGCGGCGAAAGAAAACTTCCCTCTATTTATGGACCGCACATAAGTGATGGAGGAACCCTGAGGCCTAATCAGGCGAGGTTTCGAGGCGGAGGTTAAACGGTTCCCGTTCCGGTTCCATATGGAGAACGGCAACAGCCAAATGAGGCGCTTATTAAAAATTCAAGTGGCGGCGCGGCGTTTTTTTGTATTGAGGCCAGAGTTTCTACCCGCCAGTGTCACTGTCTACGGCGGTGACGTCCCACCCCTGGAGGACGCGGGGCGCGGCGGACGGCTCCTGGCAGATGTGAGCAGCTGGGCTCTGCAGAAGGGCTACTTAAAGCGGCCTCAGCGTCGCGGTAATGAACAGGTTTTTAAAAGCCCCCCCCGTCGCCTCGCTCCTAATCAGCCTTGGGGCTATTTTTACCAACCCCTACGGGCCCCTCGGGCTCATCCACTTTGAGTTACACTGAGAGGGCAGGTTGTTCTCACCCACACACACACGGTGACACAGCACACACACACTCGCAGGTACGCAAACTCCACATTCACATTTGATTTGAAGCCAAAGGCAAAACTGGAGTCGGATGCGCTCGCTCTGTTGGAACACTTAGAGGTTTGTAGCGGTTGAAAGTTCTGCCTGACGAGTAGTCAAGGATTTCACTTGTTTCTCCTGAGACGCTGGGAGAAAAAAAAAAAAAAATCCATGCGTCTTGAATTTCACCTGCGATTTAATGCAGTAATAAATGTGATATATGCATTTTAGACTTTTAAATAGAAGTAGAGGCTTTGGGGAAATATTTTGATTGTCCAACATCCCACAAGTAGAAGCCAAGTTCGGTAACTGGGACTGTGGTGCTGCATAAAGTCAGAGGAAGTGTGATGCTTCCACCCTGTAACTAATCGCTTTGCCCAGAGTTTCTTCATGTTTGATGGGCACCCCTCCCGATGCTCTACCGCTATAAATGCAACAGCCTCTTCCTCCTTCTCGGTGGCCTTAAATGATCCCGACTTCAGCTTTTCAAACCATCTTTTTCTGCCGTTTCCTCCTGGTGTCACTGTGGAAGGTCAGCGCATGATGATACACGTGGACACAACATGACACGTGGCTCACGTCCCCCAGTTGGTGAAAAAAAAAAAATATATATATATGAGTCGTGTCACCTCGTGGAAAGTGATGGGATGTTTCCATGGCAGCGGGTAGCGTTTGGCCCGGTGGCGCTCCGTCGGGTCATTACTTTCTCCGGTGCCCGGCTTACAGCCATTCGTCTCACGACTTAGGATGTGAACACAGAGATGGAGGCAGATAGGGACAGCTTTGATCGACCGCCTAATTCTTCAGCGCCGCACACCATGGTGGGGTTTTACACCAGCGCGGGCGTCATAATGGGGAGAGTAGTTGTGCTTATTACTTGGTATTGGCGTGTTTACTGCCCCATGAAAAAGAAAAAAAAAACACTTCCTCTCCATCTGTCTCTCACTGTGTTCGTCAGAGGAAGCAAAGCGTCGTCTCTAAATCAGGTCTTTACTTTTCCTGATTAAATGGAGAACCTGCTGCATTGGTCATTCACGAGTTCAGAGGAAAAAAAAAAAAGTAGAGGTTTGGGATTAATTATTCATCGTTCCATACATTAGAAGCATGTGGTTCAAGGTTCAAGGCAGCTCTCTTCCAGCTTCACGGGGGTTGAAAGCCCCTGAAA
Source organism: Betta splendens (assembly GCF_900634795.4). Classification (NCBI taxonomy): domain Eukaryota; kingdom Metazoa; phylum Chordata; class Actinopteri; order Anabantiformes; family Osphronemidae; genus Betta; species Betta splendens. Next base: position 8,437,379 of record NC_040884.2, on the reverse strand, counting down.
ACCTCAGATCGTCTGTTGTGTTCGAATCTGCGTGACGCCTTTGAAATTGTTGCCGAGCAAAAGGAATGTTCATCCTCCAGTCAGTTTTTCTGCTTTTTTTTTTTTTTCCTCCCCTCCTCATCAGACTCATCTGCATTTCCGCGCCGCGGCCGAGATGTGCCTGCTTGTCATCTCTTGAATGCGGCAGAAAACTCCGCAAACCGGTTACTTCCAAGAGCCGCGGAGCCCAGAGCCCAAGTGTTCGCGTTCCTTGATGAAAAGGAGAACAGAAATAGGTTATTAATCTGGTGATTCATCCTCCAGTGACAGACTCGCTCAAGAAATCTGCACCTGCAGCTGATGGAGCCGCTCTCCAGGAGCCCGAGGCTACGGTTGTTCTGACAACCTTACCCAGCAGTCTGGCAGCGTATGCGCATGAATTCCTGAATCACGGACGACGCGTTTACGCGCACGTTCATCTCGAGTGTCCAAAAAAAAAAAACATTTAGATCGTCCGCGCGCGAAAGTCCAGAGCGACTGGAAAATTAAGAGCTAAAGGTCAGATTTAGCAAATAGCCACCCGGTTCTGCATAATATTCACAACTTTCTTTGTGGAGGGATGAAATGAACAGGCTGAAACCACTAATTTGACAGCACCCTGGCTGCCGCCGCTGACGACGTGTCGAGGCTTCTTAAATGACCCGTGTGCTCCCAGCAAATGTTACTGAAGAGGGATAAACGCTGCGTTGGGCTATTAGGCTATTTTCAACACAGGTCTGGTGTTTGAGTGAGTGTTCAGCGCGGCAGGAGTGGCCTCAAAATAAACCAAGGCACTGGCTAACATCTACACTTTGATAAAGAGGCCAGGTCTTTATTTGAGACCTCTTCAGACGTTAGAATGAGTTAGAATGGAACTGTTTGGATCTGCTGATGACATATTTTCTGGCTTTGAATGCGTGTCATCTCCACTTGCCCTGTTAAGCTGCACTTGGGGTAAAATATCCAGCGTGTGCCGAAACGGCAATGTTTTTAATGTATCACCTTAATTATGACGTTCTGTTTGCGTAGCGGTTCATTTGACGGCTGTAAAAATATGCTCTGTCCATTACACGTGTAATTAGCGGCTCCGCTGTTGTTGCAGTGGTTGTTGATGCTGTTTAAAAGACCGACTCAAGGTAATTACACTGATACTGTAGGTGCGCTGAGATTCCTTAAACGTGTGTGTGAGCCCATTATTCATTTTACTTTGAGTGTGGCCCAAGCAGCTTTTAGTCTGATGCATTTCCAACTAAACAACAGACTCAGAGTTTACAGGGTGCTTTTTGAATGAATGGCGCCTGAACACATTCCTCAGCTCTTCTCTTTGGGCTGTTGCCATTTTAGGGGATTCGCTAAGACGTGACTGCTCATTTCAAACGAACAAGAAAAGGCAGTTTAGAGATAGAAAGCAAACATTCATTATACAGTAGTAGAATAGGACCAGGATGTGGCTGAAAACTGTAATACCCAAACTGGATTTAATCTAAACATATAGTTGCTTAAGAACTTAGCTTTTTATTATTCATAAGCCCGACGTGTCCTTGACCCCAAAGTTTATTTGCAAAGTCAGTCTCTCATGTCTGTAAATGTATCATATACCTCATAACTACCATTTAGACCCCTGTATCTGGGTGTTTCACATAATTTGAAGGGTATATATTACTGTTACTCGCATTTTAACCGCTTTATCCATTGAAGCCTATCCTCGCTGTCATTTGGGGATGGGGCTCCACCCTGGACAGGCTGCCAAGGCACCTGGACGCCTCCGGGACTCAAACTCAAGCTCAGGTCTTTGTTCTGTGCCAACCCACACTCTACAATGACTGTTACTGTCAGATCATTGCGGTGTAAGAGGTAACAGCAGTGTAACACAGAATGGAATGGTAAAATGGAAGCATCTTATAAAGCAAATGTTTAGACTAATGTCTTTCCATTCGTCCGTACAATGGAAGCAGCCAAAAGCATAGTGAATATCTGTTGTGACTGACGTCCTCAGATTAATACGTTTGGGTCACTTCATCAAGGCTCGCTGAATAAATCTGTATTGACGTTTTCCGACTCTAAAGGCGCTTGATGCTTCCTGGTGATAATGTCAGTTAGCATTGGTGTGACGAAGCGTAGAAAAGGCATCAGGTTCAAGGATGAAGCGGCACAAGCAGAGAGGCAGACACACCAGCAGCCGGAGAAGCCAATTATTTCCCCGTTTCAGAGGCAGCGAGAATGCTTTGCTAATTATCGAAAACTGAGCTTGTTCAGTAGCTGAAAAGCTGCAGATACTCTAGAACAATTTGCTCCCATTGAGTACATAGGCTAATTAACGTCAGCCTTGCATTTGAAAGAAAGTTTGTTTTTTTATTCATCCGTTTACGTAAGCTACTTTGATGCACCACCTTAACTTCACGAGTATTTTGTGCAGCTGCGACATGAGTTCCACTGCTGCTGGAAGCACAAAGAAGTTTGAGGGACCTTGAGTGGTGTGTGTGTGTGTGTGTGTGTGTGTGTGTGTGTGTGTGTGTGTGTGTGTGTGTGTGTGTGCGTGTGTGTGTGTGTGTGTTGTACGTGTGTGTGTGTGTGTGTGTGTGTGTGTGTGTACGTGTGTGTACGTGTGTGTGTGTGTACGTGTGTGTACGTGTGTGTACGTGTGTGTACGTGTGTGTACGTGTGTGTGTCGGCTCCCTAAACGCTCTGAGACTAAATAGGAGCAGGTTCAGGCAGCTATATTTACTAAAGTGATTTAATGCAAAACTGCCACACAGCCGATGAAGCGCAAACACTGATTTGCCTGAATACACAATACGCACAGCGAGGGAACATAAACACACGTATAAACAGTGGACAACGTATTTATGTACTGTGTGAGATTTTTGGATTAAACTCGGAGTCTTTGAGCCGCGGGAGGAAAAACTCCTTTTGCGAGTCACTCGGGGATATTTACCAGACAAGACATGTTTGTCTTCACTTTACCAGAGTGGACCTGGACACAGAGGATCACCAGGGAGGTCATTAACACATGATCTGTGTCCAGCTTATTTTTGCAGGATTACGGCTGGAACTAAATGGAACTCGGGTGCTATAGCAAACAGAGAGAGGCCGGGAAGCAGCAAAGACACTATAGAGGAGCCGCTCGCTGCTTCAACAGGCGCGTGGGGGTCACCGTGGTTTTTAAGTCGCGCTTGTTTTTGAAGAAAGGTGAGGTCATAGTTTAGGCTGCTTTTAAAATAGCCCCTGGCTCCGGAGCCCGAGCTGTGGGTTATGTGGAGCACTTCTCCAGCCAGGGAGCTGCTCCTGTGAACCATCAAGGTCAAAGTGAAGCCTGGCATTTGACTTGAAAGGTGAAACGAGACCAGAGGTTGAATCCCAGCGAGTGGAACATCTGTTAACATCAGAGCCGCGTGGCGGCCATGTTTAATGCGGCTGCTTATCCCCTTTCGTGCGCATCCAGCACTCGGAACAGACGATGGAATGGACTCGCAGGAAGAACTCCCAGCAAAGCGCTCCACGCAGACCCCCGTGAGCCGGGTTCTTTGGCATCCATTCAACATGTGGACGGCTTCAACTATTCGCAGTTTTCTGAAATGCAAATACAAGGTCAGCCTCCTCATTACACAAATGGAATATCAAACACCTCGGAAACAAAATGGAGATGGAGTGACACGGGCATGAAACTGAGCAAAGAAAACATTCCCCGCGGAACAAAGCTTTTAAAAGGAGCAAGGTCACGTGTAATTATGGGAGCGAGCGGCGCGGCGCGAGCGTAGGCGTAGCGGCGCCGTCAAAGGCAGGAGCGGCGGCGAGAAAGGAGCGAAATAACGGTGGGAAGATTATGAAGAGATCCGCGAGGGAAGGAGCGAGGCCGCGGGAGGGACGGCGAGCTGAAGGGTGAGGAACGGGGGACGCCGAGCTGAGCTGAGGGTGAGGAACGGGGGACAGCGAGCATAAGGGTGAGGAACGGGGGATGGCAAGCTGAGAAGGGTAAGGAACGGGGGACGTTGAGCTGAAGAGGGGGGAAAGGGGGACGCCGAGCTGACGTGAAGGGTGAAGAACGGCGAGCTGAGCTGAAGGGTGAGGAACGGGGGACGCCGAGCTGAGCTGAAGGGTGAGGAACGGGGGACGCCGAGCTGAGCTGAAGGGTGAGGAACAGGGATGGCGAGCTGAAGGGTGAGGAACGGGGGACGGCAAGCTGAGCTGAAGGGTGAGGAACGGGGATGGCGAGCTGAAGGGTGAGGAACGGGGGACGGCAAGCTGAGCTGAAGGGTGAGGAACGGGGGACGGTGAGCTGAAGGGTGAGGAACGGGGGACGTTGAGCTGAAGAGGGGGGAAAGGGGGACGGAGCTGACGTGAAGGGTGAGGAACGGGGGACGTTGAGCTGAAGAGGGGGGAACGGGGGACGAGCGCACAGAGACACGCGGGCGACTTTGAGCAGGTGACGACGTGGCAAAGATGGAGGACTAGTTGGCACGAGCTGCAGTGGAGCCAGCTGTTCCCTCCAACGCCGATGCTCAGCAGTCGACTAATAGGCGGAGGGAGTGGGGAGCTCCGTCTCCTGTCTCCTGTCTCCCAGGCTGCCTGGAGGGCCTGTATTGATAATATCCCAGCCTGCAAGGCTCAATCCATCCCCTGGGGCGCTCAGCGGCAAGTGGATGAAGAGTCCCTGGACGGTCTTTTGGCTCGGCGGTGAGACGGTGCAGCAGAGGGGGAGATCTGAACGCACCGCGAGGCAGGTGCGCGCGCACGCACGCACGCACAGACACACACACACACACACACAAACAGGCTCACCCACACCTCATTTATTCTCATTTCCAGTCTCCCCCGCTCGCACGCGCCGCCAGAATGAGGGGCGGAGAGCGCTGATCACAGAGGAGGCGCAGGGGTGCACGAGGCAGGAGATGGAGAGGAGCGGGAGTGACAGCCCACGCCGCGCAGCGTTCTCCTCTCCCATCAGAAGTGCTAATCCAGCCGGCGGAGGTGCAGACCACCACTCACACCTGCCTGCTCCTCTCCATCTTGTTAAGGGCCAGACGGGAGAGAAAGTGACTTCCTGCTGTACTTCCACCACAGGGCTCGTTCCCTCACATTAATACCTTTACTGCTCGGCTCCATTTGTTACACACACTCAAGACACGCACTCAGGGGGCGCCCGGGGCTGTGAATGATGGCCGTATGCAGAACCGTGCTCATCTACAACCCCCTGTGGCTGGAACAAAGTACAGTAGACTCCTTGAGTGTTCGAGCCAAGGTTAAGAATTGGAAGTGATGCAGTGGACTGATTCTGCAGCGCCGCGAACGGGACGGGTCCATAAAGGTCAGTGGAGCGGCTCTGTGGGCAGAAGGTCAATGAGTGTGTGTGTGGGGGGGGGGGGGGGGGGGGGCGCAGCGAAGGCGACGACCCCGCTCTGAAGCGGTCACTGTTACGACTCCCTGGTTTGAAAGAAACTTGGGGAACGTGAAGCAAGCAAAGCAGAGCAGTGACTGTATTTACCCTCCAGTCCAGTCACAACCTTTGTTTTCATGAACTCTTGCGTCCATCGTGACTTCGTCTGGTAAAACATGAAATCGAAGGCCGGCTTTGGCAGATGTCGCGCGTGAGGCAGATGAGCCATGCTGAGCGAAGGCTCCCTGCGCCCCACGTGCATGTCTTTATCTCTGGGTTCACGTGTCGGTTACAGGCCGGGCCCCCCGCCGCCGGGGGACATGTCGTGAACGGGATGATGTATTGCAGCGGGTGTCATTGAACGCATCCCTCTGAGAGCGAACATCAAAACACACAAATGCCAGAGCACGGAAGCAGGTGGTCGGCCCGAAAACTGATGTAAGGCAGCGGAGAGCATATGTGAACATGCAACGCACACGCGGCCAGACGGTTCCATGCTGCTACTGTACAACACACACACACACACACACACACACACACACACACACACACACACACACACACACACACACACACACACACTTTCAAGCACAGGCAATATTGCTCTGATAGAAAGGTCACTTTTGTCATTTGAAGGCACACAAACCACTACAGGCTCCACTTTTAAAGCTTCAGTCAGAGGGAAAAGGAGGGCAGCCGTGCCTCTGGACACCTCATAATTACAGAACAAATCACACTGCTCTTTTCCCTCCATGTCATTTGAAATTGTTGATTAAGAGCAAAAAAACACAGATTTTTGAAGGCAGGCCACCTTTGTTTTGCACGAGAGCTGTCTGTTTGTGTGTGTGTGTGCGTGTGTGTGTGTGTGCGCCTTCCTTATCTCATCTGAACCACCCACCTCTCACACAGCTCCCTGTTGATTTTTTTTACTCTCTGAGCCAGAGAGGTCGGCTTAAGGCCCTGAAACTGGGTCATCGGAGTGTTGGTTAAAAAAAAAAAAAAAAAAAAGACTGGACGCTGACTGTAAAGCTGCCTGGAACACGCACAGGTACAGTAGGGGGGGAAAGGATGGGGCAACTGGTGGGATGGGGTTGAGGGGAGTGACGAGTGGAAAGGTCAGGACAGAACAGCGCATCGGCGTCGGGGGAGGTACTTTTGGAGCATGACAGGATCGTAGCTCCACGTCTTCTCTTGTCTGGTTGCGAAGGCCGCTGCCAAGGCTGGGACCAGAGGGCGCGGGGTCACGCCCTGAATGGCTGCTGCTGACAGCGGAGGGAGGGATGAAATGAGGAGGGAGTGGTTGAGAGCGCACAGAACACTGGAATATGATGAAAGTGAGCCCATTCTTCAGTGTGTGTGTGTGTGTGTGTGTGTGTGTGTGTGTGTGTGTGTGTGTGTACAGGAATCCACGCTGGGCCACTGTCAGGGCGAGACAGGAATCCTGGCTCCGCGCTCCCGTCTCTGAGGCGAGTGGCTGGTCGGTGTCACCTGTCCATCAGCGCTCACACGTATCAGCCTGTGAGGTATGAACTTCCAGAACCTCCATTTCACCTCCGGTAAATGTATTCTGATTCTGTCTTTTTATTAGTTTTACTGTTACTCCTTCCACAGATTTTGTCAAAACAACTGACATGTGCGAGGTTCCGAGCCCTCAGACCAGTACTGGGCTTCATGTATTACTAGTCTGCAAAGAAAGTACAGTGTATAATTAAGAACAAAAGTTGTTATAATTAAAGAACTTTACTGGGTATTAGAATCTATTTTTGCAGCAATTACAGTGAACTTAGTGCAGCGTGGGCTGATTTCTCTAATCACAATAGCATACAGACCAAATTAAGTAAAGCTCGGTTGGTTTCTTTTTCCTATGCAGCCAAATTGTCCTAACTCATTACTAACCTCAATACAAATCAGTTCACGGTGGATTCACTGGCTTTGGAGGCATCTTATAACTTATACCAGGTCGGGGGTCCTGACGGTCGTTGACTGAACCAGCTGACAAAAGAACAAGGTGTGTTTGTTCAAACATTTTATTGCTATGTAAAATTAAAAATCCTATACGTCCAATGAAAAAAAAACAACAAATCTCAAAACAAGAAATAAAATCAGGCAAACGAAATATATTTGGCATAGCGACGTGTGTTTAGTGTCTGGACGAGTTCACTTTGCAGGTTGAGCACAGCATTGCTGCTACATGTAGTCGAGACCGATGGTGTTTGACAAACTACTGTCTGAGAGGTCAGTCAGTGCATCGTCTGACGGGGAAGTACACGGAGCCACGTCAACTACTAAACAGACAGCGCTGCATTTCTCCTTATCCACATGTAATACTGGATTTAACTTGACATATTAACCTTAAATAAAAGCCCACCGAACACATCTAGTAGATTAGTGCTTATTAGTGGCACATCCATGATATTCCTGGCACTTCTACCTACGGTGCGGTGGAGCAAGAGGCTGTAGCTGCTCATCTGAGGCAAATCACCGCTCTTACAGTACAGTACGTTTAGGCTGAGCCGGGTCGTTTGGTGCGATGCAACACATCCTCATTATCTTTATCACGTCCGCGATCAAGACGCTAAATCTAAAAGTGAAACGTCTTCTTCCGAACGGGCGCCGGTACAAGGACAGGAATTAATATAATGACAACGCAAAACTTCAAGTATATTCCAAACGCAGCTCTTCAGGCTAACCACTACATCTGGGCATTAAATCTAAGCATGCAAACTCTAGCGTAATGTGCACCCACGTTCTCGTTGTGTGACAAAGGGCAATGTGCATATATTAAGAACCGGGTGCTCTCCGAGGCTGAGGTTTGACACCGTGGCATCAAAGACAGCTCACTCTCCAAGAGGCAAAGAGGCTTGGCTTCCTCACCATGACATTCCAAGAAGTGTGTTGCTCAACAGCGCTGCACTTTACATCACACGGGTGGGACATGAAGCGCTCGCAGTCAAACGTTTAACATTTCTGAGGTCCCTGGGCGCCGCCACTCGAATGTTAATCCAAACTGCAAAGCATAAGGTGACTGGCAACATATTTCAACATAAAGCCCCATATAAGTTATTAAATAAATTAAATGTAAGATAAAAAATATGACAGCCAGCAAAAAAATAAGCTTCTTTTACATCCAGTTGCTCACTCAATGGACGGCTTCATTCCGTATGTGCATTCTGCATCAGCATTCACTGCATTCATGGAATACCTTACAAAATAAATACATAAATAAATAAATAATCATTGCATTGTTTGGTGTTACTTTTTACAGTACCATGACTTGTAACTGTACAGTGAGTAGCTATAATTCGGCAATTACAATGATAAACAAGGGTTAACCCATTGTCTGGTGTTACTGAGGCTGAAAGGGGACGAAGAGTTCCAGTGGTTTGCTGGTCTGAGCAGGGCCAAACTAAAGTGAAGTGAACAAGGCCCTTTAGCAATTTCAAAAAGTTCGGCCTTCCATAGGAGCGACTGGCCAAGGGTGAGGTTCCATCCGGTGTTCAGAGCTGCCCGAAAATCAGATCCACGGGATTGTTGTGATCAGAGGTTTGGCTGGGTGAGAGTCAGAGGGGAGTGGGTTGAGGTCAAAAGGCGAGGTGTCAGAGCCAGGGTTGCCACGGTGACCTCAGAAGTGGCCCATCCTGGCGGCAAAAAGGCTGCGGGAGCGCGGCATGGCCGAGGAGATGCGGCCAAAGCTGGACGAAGGCCACTTCATGATGAACTGGGAGGTCACTGGCACCAGATACCTGGACAGACGGACCAGAGCGAGGGATGGAGGATTAGGGGAAGGGATGAACATAATGAGAGGATTAGATATGCAAAGGTCAGAATTTAGAGGTCAGGGCGAATTAGAGACCAAATATCGCCCACTTAATATATATGGATTCAACCATTTATGGGCACCTCTATTTGCATATTTCAACCTTAATAATGCTCTGATGATTTTAATATATTATGACCACATACTCCTTATAACTAAAAAAAATAGTGTAGAGGACAAGGTTCGTGTGATCTGGGGACCTTTGTGTTTTTGTTAATTTCACTCTTTCCCAATTATTTTCCCCTCAAACTGTCACGTTGTCCGTCAAACACTTTCTCTAACAATGTAAGAAAACACAGAAAAAGCTTATTTAAATTCCTCAAAGACCAGCGTTTTATCTGTCCAACGGTCTAAAACCAAGGAAAATCCAGTTTATTTATTTTTCATGCATGTAAGGAATGAAATCCCCATGTTTGAAGAGCTGGAAAAGCTTTTGCATTTTACCTAAAAATGAATAAAGTATTTATTAAAGTGCATTTTTATCAATTAAATGCTGAAGTTCTTGTTCTGAACGATGTAACCGACCTACAGTAATCATCAGTGGCAGTCTTCTTTTGAGCTGGATTTGTGTATGCACGAGCTCAGAGTAAGAAATTATGGGTCTAACACTTACAAAAGCAGGTCATTTATTTTTTTCGAAGAACAACTAAATTTTCAACTTTGATCCTTAAATTTTTGGTATCATGAACAGAAAGTCCTCACCTATCATTCCGAGGCACAGACGTCAGTACCTTTCTAAGACTTTTCTATGACACCTTCCACCGAGACAGAGCAGTGAGGCAGCTCCTGCTAACAGCGTTCCAGTACCTGAGAATGAGACCAGCGTCAGGTTGAGATAGAGTCAGGAGGGGCTGAACCCTGCTCCCGTTGTCCTTAGTTACTGGAAATGAGTCAGATATGGTTGTCAGAGCAATGTCAGATGGGATGATCAAATCCTGGACAAGGTTAACTGAAGGTTATGCGAATGTTGGACTGTTGTTCAGAAGACGTGAGACTGGGGTAGTTTGAATTCCTCCAGGAAAATCGCTCAGAAGGATGATCTATATTAATGGGCTTTCCAAGCTTAATTATCTTATTGGGTTGTTATTGCACCATATAGCAAGATCTTTAGCCAATAAGCTACATCTCATAGTTGTTTGCTTGGAGTACAATAGCCAGAAGAAATAGTCCCTGTGGAAGCTTTTAAGACATGACAATATAATCAAAAGGGAGCCACTGGGGCTGAGGATTAGAGGGTGAAGAAATAATATCTTCTTTTAAGCTGGTGCAGAGATATCACACTCTTTGTCTGACAGCTCCTTCCTTGTGAAATGGCTCTTGGACAAATTAGCAGAGCAGCTTGTTCTAAAGTCAACCAGAAAGAGACGGGGAGGGAAAAAAAAGCGCGTCGCTGAGGGCGTCCGCTTCAACAGAGCCCCACACCCGGGAGAGCTGGGGAAGAATCACATTAACTTCATTTAGTCCAACAAGAGTGTCCTTGAAACGGCTTCAAGTGGGCCACAGGTATCCCTCCAGCACATCTTGTTCATCTGTGACTGGACAGAGTGAACGGGGGCTCAGTCCGGCGCTGCTTCTTAAAGTCCTCCGTTTAGATCCCAGCGGGGGGGCAGGGGGTGCGTTGCTGTCAGTCTGTCACCGGCACCGCGGCTCAAACCCCACTTTTACACGTGGTATTAGGTAATTTCGTACAGTGATTATGTGTCACCCCCGGATTAATTCCCGCTTCATTTCTTACGTTCTCCCCGTTCGCCACGTTACATTTCATCAGCCCATTTCTTATGAGATTCACTGTACATCCGCTGGGATTTTGTCCACGGTTTGGTTGTACGATTTCACCTTTTCTGCTCCATTTCCATAACGTTTTCGCTAATATCCCCGGGAAAAAAAAAGAAAATCAAATATTGAACATTCATTGGGGGACAAGTGTGTGTTCTCTAGAGCTCCTCTGCTATTCACTTTGAGCATATTCTGCTCAGAGACGCATGTGAGGGTGGTAGTGGCCACGGGTGGGGATAGGGGGGGGGGGGGGGGCCAGCTGTCTCTGCAGGCTATATTTAATTGGACCCTCATTCGGCATCTTCCAGGTTCGTCCTCCTTTTGATCACGAAGCGGGCCGTAGCGGCAGCGTAGCTGCTCGCAGGCCAGAGGGAGGCTCGTTGGGCCATTGGATCCCTCAGCTGGTGGAGAAACCCACAGAAACTCTATGCAAACGCTACAGCCGGCTACAAACGCTTGGTACCGGCCACTTCTGAGCGCTCCACCCAGATTCAGCCGCCGTCGTGAATCAAAAGGAGGCCAGGCAAAATGAAAGGCTATGATTAGGGATGGAGCGAAAGGCCGCCATGATAGCTGACGCAATCATAAACCAAAAGGTACAAAGAGGCTTGAAGGTTATGTGCAGCCAGCATTTAGCTCGACACCCCAATTAACCCTAATTACTGCCATACTTTTCAAACACATGAAAGTTAATAGAATCTGAAACTTTTGTCATCGTGGGCAAATTGTCTTTGGGTAGTGACAGTAATTTCAGGCTTAACAAGAAAGTCATTAGTGGAGCTATTTGGCCACTTCCTCTCATCTGCCCACACAGGCTGAAGGACTTTTCCAAGACCAATGAGGCTGTTGACACACCGGATCAGGGCACTACATGCAGGATGGATGCTTGAACGAAGGCAGGCAGGTGTGGTCAACAACGAGACCCCAGGCTAACAGACCTGTTGTGTGTGTGTGTGTGTTAGGGTTGCCAAGAGCTGGGCGAGTGTGGCGCTCAGTGTGTGTGTCCGCACCAGCGTGGGGAAACAGCAGATACTGTGTCTGAGAGTCAGACAGGTGTCTCCCAGAGCAACGCTTCCACTCACGCACTGTTATTATGAGAGTGTTAATAGAATTATTACTACAGCATAACTTACTGTATGTTGAGTTTTTAGTCATGGTTTGAAAAGTCTTTCCAGTTTTGTCATTTCACTTGCCAACGTCATAAACTGGGTTCATTTGTCTGAGGCTGATGAATAAGATTGGGCCTCATGCAAGAACATCTTTGTAGTCATTAGACTGTTTTTATTAGTTTTCTCTGTCAGACGTTTCACCCGGTGCTGTTGTCAATTGATCCTACTGTAAGTATTATCAGCATCCCTCCTACCTTGTATGCGAGAAGAAACTTCAATCACAAAAATGTCTTACAATAGTAAAAGGGACTTGACAGCTCAGGGCTGAAAAATCAGCTACTGTAGTTGCAAAACGAGCGCAGACATCGGTACTGTGTCGGTGACGTGCGATCGGAGCAGCTGTACTGTGACAGGGAGAAATGATTCAGGCTGCGTGAAGTCAGGCGTTATAAACATCCTCCTGATGCAAAGCGCCTCACGAATGTGATCTGGTCGAGACAACGACAATTACTGAGAAACGAGAGTGGAGGTTTTTCAGTAGGTGGAAACAAAACCGTATCTGCCTTTGCATGAGGCCCAATGCTTAGATGTATATAAAACAAGAGACGTATACACAGGAGGTGCAGACCCGGTGCTCGATAACGGATGCAGGGCAGGTTATTTGTGAGAAGTGAGGTATGCAGGCAAATGCGCTTACGTCACACACACACTCTACCCTCGCTGATAAAACTAAGTGCAACAAAGAGAAAACAAATCCTAACTGCTGTTTAATGAAGTGGCTTCAGGTTGCGGCCGTCCTCCACATGCCCGATGGGGGGATGTGAACTGCTGGTGGTGTTAAAGCGCACAAGGAACCGCACAACACAAGCCCAGACATTTTCTATCTTCTTCTGACAAGAAGAGAGCGGTGCTCAGGTGGATGGTGGCGCCGATGCGGTGCAGGTGCGGTGCTCAGCTCCTACTGAGGCCACTTGTTCTGAAAATGCACTCAGGGCGAGATGCTCGTGACAAAAGCATCTTGTGGCAGGCGCGGTGCAGCACGTGCAGCAGGGTGGTGATTAGCCGGGGATGTAGCGCGAACCGGCCTAATGGTTGCAGTGTTGACAAGCAGCGTTCCCAGCAGTCTTGTTACGCTTAAATATATTGTTTGTAATTTTGTCTTACAAATAATAATAATAATTTGAAGCACATACGTGCAGACCTCAATCTGGATATCAGTCGTAGTGTAAGCGTTAGAGAGGGACAGGAGGAGGAGGAGACTGCTGGCTGTGCTGGCACAGCAACCATCATTGCAGGTGGGACCAGGCCTTCATACAGCGGTGAGGTGGCGCAGGCAGCAGAAAGCAGTGAAGCAGGGACGGTGTCGGAAAATGAGAGGGCTTAGCGGAACTAAACCAAGCAAAGACCTGCGTCGAGGGGCGAAGAGACGGAGGAGGAGGAGGAAGAAGAAGCGGCAGCGACAGCAGCAGGGGTAGAGCCATTAGTAGAGGCTGGTCCAGCAGCAAATGGCAAGCTTTTATACAGACATATATAGAAAAAGAAAAAATAAGGAGAGACACACCAATGCATGCTTAAATGGACTCTCAAGGATACCTAACTGCAAACATACAGACACAACATTGTATCACTGTGAGTATGCTTTTGTCAATAGGCCATAATGTTCGTGTGCGTCCTCACAGGCCGCCGCTGAACGCTCATCCTTGAGTCTACCCTCAAAGCAAATTGGCATAAGGTAATGGAGGACTATCAATAGCTGCGACTGTACACAAATCCCACACACTTTTTAAAAACAGCTGAGCTTTTTATACTGTAGGCACAAAGTGATAGCCTGTTAAAATATGCGTAAGAGTTATGAATCATGTAAAGCGAGGCCCCGGGAAAAACGGAGCGCTCTCTCTCTCCCTCATAAGGTCATTTGCTGCACAGGCTCATCTGGGCTCTAATTGAATTAAGCAGGCCTCGGGGGGCCCCGGGCTAACCTGAGCGCTAATCTGTGGGCCATTATTTCCTGTTAACAGCACGCTCCCCCTCCACACCCTCCCCCCCCTTCTGTCTGCCGGCCCAGAGCATATATGCTTTAAAAGTTCACTCACTCCGAGCCTGAGCTGCTGTCTCCTTCAGGGATCATCCTTAAAAACGGAATGAGGCTGGTTCTGTGTTTGTTTATCTATCAGTGTTATGTGATGAAGATGATGGCTTTAAGGCTCCGTGGGGAAGCGAGAGGAAATGTTTCCTGAAAAGTTTAACAATGGTATCGAGCTGTTGAATTTTAGAATTCATTGCCTGTTGTCTGCACTATTTTAACTAAATACAGTAGCTTCTTAGGAATTAAGACTAATTCTCTTTGCTCGAGCTAAGCACAATGAGCTCTAATCTCAGACCTGCTGAATCCCATCTTATCCTTGAATCAGATTCAGCCAAACCCGCTATATAATGAACTTCCTATCGCAGCGGGAGCGCCAGAAAGATGCTTTACAAAACGAGGGAATCAGTGGGAGGACGTCGAAGCGTCGGGCGTCTCGCTCACCTGGTGTCGTCCCATTCTGGGCTGAGTCCGCTCAAAGAGCCGCGGGACTCTGAGACGAACTTGTAGACGACCAACAGGCAGTCTCGGCACAGCTGGACCAGCCGCCGGCAGCACTGCAGCTCCTGCGGTGACACCACCTCGCTGCTCTTACTGAAGATGGTCTCCCACGAGGAGCTTTGGAGCAGACGAGGACATGCTTGTCAGAAATGCTGCTTAACAAAGTTGCATATGCACAGTCAGAAATGTCTTTACTCTGTAATACACATTAAGTCACATGTGCAGTGATGGGTGGCCTTTCACTGTAAATACATAGTGCATTTACATACCCACTCACAAACAACAATACATGAATTCACACAGAGAGGAAGAGTGAAGCAAATCCAAGTACAGTTAACCCCCGTAACAACCCCGGACATACCCCTGACTGTGAGGAGCTTCAACAACTGAGACACACAACCCCGGGAGGTTCGTTTGATGCCTACCCCCTTTCACTCCTCAGGAGGTGGGGGTGGGGGGGGCGCCTTTGAAAGGCTTTAAAACTGTGTTTCCATTCTCTTTCTCTAAGCCTGTTGAATTCATCGCCCACAATAGATGCTAGACCGTTTGATTGTCGTTAAGTCTCTCAGATAAAATATCAAACAAGAAGCAGAGGGGATCGAGGGGGGGGGGGTCGCGCTCGGATGTGAAGTGTGCTCGCTGCATCCACGTGACGCGTCCCCCGTTGCGTTCATCCATGTTGGTGCCACAGCCTAGCGTGTAGCCTGGGATGAGACAAAGGCTACGCGGGGAGCGGTGCGTGTGGGGGAGCCCAGGCTAGGCTAGGCTAGGCTAGGCTAATCCTCCCAGGCCTTCACGCGCCTGACAGCCTGTTCCGGTGACTCGTCGTTTAGCTCCCGCTCAGTCACGGGGGCCCCTCCTCCTCCTCATCCCCCTCCCCTCACTCGCTCGCTCGCGTCTTTACTCGCCCTCAATTACAGCTGCCAAGAAAGACGGAAGGAGGAAAATGTGAGAGCTGTGAACGGTGACTCCGGTTACAGCCTCCGAGCCCTGGGAAACGCAGCCACTGAACAAGTGAACTGTAAAGAATATGGAGAGGAGAAGGTCAGACCTTTATCAGAGGCGAGATGAAAAGCCAGCAGCACAGCAGCTGTCAGGGTTGTGTATATGTGTGGGCACTAATGTATGTGTTTCATCTGAGAGACGTCTTGCTGTGCGTGCGCTCGCGTGTGTGTGCGTGCCTTTGATAGAAGCAAAATACATGTTTAACAAAGTCACTGAACCACTGATAGGAAGCAGTTTTGTATGTGTGCGCTGCCTTGTTTGCTGTTTTGAAGCTTCTATATGGATGTGATCAAATGGGCTGTCACTGCAGTGACTCATCTTAAAAGAAGCCACTTTGAAAAAGCACATGAAAACTCACTACTGGATATCAAAAGCATCAGATAACAAACCCGAGTAAAAGAACTCCGAGGCCTTTATTCACCTTCCTTCCTCCGTCCCTCCCCTGTGCGTTTCTTGCTGCCACCTGTGAGAAAGCCCTGATTAACGGCCCAGATTTGTGGCCTTCATTTGCTCCCTGTCTCCACTGAGCGACGCGTTTCTTTCATTCTTTCAAGAGCATTCAGAAAAGTGCAGCGAGGTCCTGTTGGTCCGTCACTCATCCTTTGTCATTCAGCCGACGTCCCCATTCGCGCGGGAGAAAAATGGCAAATTGTCCCTGCTGTCGCCCCAAACGCTGGGCTGAGGCGCACGCTGGGATCACGTGTAGCGACGGCAAATATCGAAGGAATGGAGCTGTGACTGAATGCCGAAAATCTAATGTGCATTTGAAAACAGAGCGAAGATGACGGATCATTTTCACGTCCGCGGTTCAGCTGCTCGTGGCGCCGCATGTGAAACCGTTCTGACATCTGAAGCAACGGGTGTGTCAATTTGTGTAACCGCGTGCCAAGCGTTGCATCAGCGCCCCACCTACCCAGTGTTGGAGAAACAGTTCCACAGGCCCTGCCCATGGCTCCACAGCAGCCGGTTAAACACGCGGCTGAAGAGCCGGTAGAGGTGGAGGCTCTCCACGTCCGGCTCCCTCCAGATCCGCTGCAGCGCCGAGCGGACGTTGGTGCGCACAATGTCCAACACCTGCGTGACGGAGGTAGAGAGAGAGAGGTTTGGATCATCTGATAATAAGGGACATTAATGCTGCAAGACAAAGGCTGATAGCATTTCTAATTCCCACGCTTGAGCTGCCTTTTGATCCAGTTGTAATCTCTGTACCTTTTTTAAATCTTACCCCAAAATTACGATTCAAGACCAGGCCTACACACACACACACACACACACACACACGCACACACACACACACACACACACACACACACACACACACACACACACACACACACACACACGCAGAGGATTCAGGATAGTGGTAAATTACTTCTGCATTTACTGTAAAGCACGGCATACAGCCTGTGTGTGTGTGTGTGTGTGTGTGTGTGTGTGTGTGTGTGTGTGTGTGTGTGTGTGTGTGTGTGTGTGTGTGTGTGTGTGGGGCGGTGCAGGCAGGGCAAAAAGTGCTGGGGCAGACAGTGGAGAGGACTAATTGCTGCGCCAACGTCAGTCTTGGAGAGAAGGTGTCAGAAGTTCCCAGGCGGTCTAAGGACACCTGCGCCACCCTTCCATCTTCCCTTCTTAGCTTTGCCATCCGTCCCCGCCTCACCTCCCTCCCTCCCTCCCCCCTTCCTTTCTCTTTTCACCCTGCTCAGAGTGCAGCGCTGTGGCTCTTTTGACTTTGATTCCGCGCTCCTCATTACTGACGTGCCCGTCTGACTGTGTGTTTGCGATGTGTAGACGCCGGCGTCTTCCTCCAACAGCAACGCGAGGTGAGCAAGATGCACACACACTCAGACAAACTGAGAGATGAATAAACACACACACACACACACACACACACACATGTTCTGCTATGGTAATCAGATGGCAGAGCAGTGGGTGCTACATTCCTGACCTCTGCCTGTTGCTCATTAGGCTGCTCCACTCCAAATAAAACATCAGCTCGCGCCGCTGCAGCCCACAGCACAGCCGAGCACAGTCGTGCAGAAACAGTGGCTGAGAGATCACATCATTACTGACACGCCTTCTGGATGCCATCTCATGTCTTGTCCTCTCGTCTGTTTTGTTTACATCCCATTTGGTGCCCGTACCCTCTCGATGTGAAACAGGGTAATGATTGTTGTGTCTGTCTCTTTTTTTATCTCTCCTCTCTTTGATTTGGAGATTAGATTTGTGTTTTTAAATGCTGTTTAAAAGCACACAAAGGAAGGAGCTGTGACATTTTTTCATGTTGGTTATTTTATACAGTGACTGTATAGACTGGGAGACAGACAGACAATTTATACAGGTGTTTAAGAAATAATGTGTCAGTGATTAAAACTTTCAAACAGTTGTTATTTTCTAACAATATCTTTTTGGGGAAATACTGGTCAACACTTCAATATAAAATTAAAGAGAGTGTGCAGGCAGCCCTTCAGTTGTGGTTTTACATAAACCAACCTCCAGGTAAAGACAGCACGTACTGTACGGACTCACCTTGCGTTGTTTAGTTGAGTCCAGCTTCACCAGCCAATAGGAGGCCACCTTTGGTTTATGGTATTTCCAGTTGTCAAGGATCTGAGAAAGAGAAACGTCATAATAATAAAAGAAATAAAAAGTCTTAAACCAGGCACAAATGTCAACACAACAGAGTTACCACAAAGCACAAACTCTTCACATGTAGAATAAGACTCAAGCCGCCAGGGAATAAGTTACAGCTTTTAGCAAAATGTGTCCTTTGCGTCGTGTGGCTTCCCAGCAGGCCTCTGTCAATAATCAGGGCGTCTGCAGCGTTCTCACCGTCGCTGCATTTTGCTGTTCAGTCGCTGCCAAAACAGCGATAACAATGTGCAGGAGGAGCACAGTCTGAAAAGGTTTCCTGTACACATCACACCACTGCGTAGCAACCTGTCACTGCTCTGCTAGAACTGTCATAGTAGAGCGGTTAAACTTTTCCTTCACTATTTTAAAACTATCAGCTGGGAGCCAGGAAGCGAAGAGGAACACGCGCATCCTGGCAGAACCTCTGTACGTCAGCGCAGACGCTGACGCATTCGTCCGTCTACCTGTTAGCGTAATGGGTTTTTGGCTTTCTCACATTCTGTAGCTCTCTGTTATGAAACGGGGACCAGATATTTGACATGTGGAAAGTAATAACAGGCGACAGTAGAAAAGAAAGAAGTGCGAGATTGGCCGCGGCGGCACACAGTACTGTTCCACCGAGCTGTTTTGTTTCCTCGTCTCTGCAGCGCAGACAATGCCTTTTTTCCCTCAGTCTTGTAATGTGACAGCTTTTATTCACACTGCAAAACATTAATTGACTTTTATTTTCAGCTCCTTTATTTAAAATTGGCTCAGAAGCCAGCGATTGTTATTTTGTGGTATCTCACTGAATTTAAATACAGGCTGCTTGATGGGGATAATTGTAAAATCAAGTTGCAATCTTTCATCTTTGCCAGTTGAAGCCTATGTTTTGCTGGTGTTTTTAAAAGAATCCCTTGGGCGTTTGTTGTTGTGCTTCAAAGCTGTGCTGGATATCCCCATGCACTTGGTCCTAGTGCCAGCATCAGTGTGTACTGTATTGTTCCCCCACTGGTGCACACAAGCCTCCACTCCCATGTATCGTCCCCAGCAAACAGTGCTCCCATTGGGAAGCTGCAGCGTACACTTTATGTGTACACACACACACACACGCACGCACGCACGCACACACACACACACACGCAGGGCTGTGTGTACTACAGCAGTAGTCCACTTCTCACAAAGTTGCTTGTGTGTGTGTGTGTGTGTGTGTGTGTGTGTGTGTGTGTGTGTGTGTGTGTGTGTGTGTGTGTTTGTTTGTTTTTCCTCTATCAACGAGAACCCTGTGAACCTCGTGTGGTAAGCTGCATGCTCATTTGTCACATTTGTTTCATACGTACACAAATTACCCTCAATTAAAGCCCAACAAAACTCACTTGGTACATTTCACCTTTCAATGGTTCCAACTGTGACAAAAAAACAGGTTTTGAGCGAAAGAGAAGGCTGGTAATTGCTCCGATACAAACACATCATTAGCCCAATTAGACCT
Source organism: Betta splendens (assembly GCF_900634795.4). Classification (NCBI taxonomy): domain Eukaryota; kingdom Metazoa; phylum Chordata; class Actinopteri; order Anabantiformes; family Osphronemidae; genus Betta; species Betta splendens. The sequence goes on along the minus strand of NC_040884.2, from coordinate 8,417,600 downwards.
TTAAATCAAGGAAGGCATAAAATGGCAAAGATTGTTTTCACGTCAAGTGAACACTCCTTGTCTCCCGAGGTAAAGAGTGAACTGTACAGGTGCAGCTGCTTGTCTGTGTTTCCATGGTTCTCTCATTAGCGTTTGTTAACAGTACAGGTGTGGTGGTAATTGTGTCTCACAACCCAGACACAACCAGATGTCACACACACACACACACACACACACACACACACACACACACACACACACACACACACACACACACACAGTAGCTGCTTGACACGTTTTATCATAACTACATGATAACATCTAAAAGAGATTTTATTAACAAATTGTTATTAGAAATGTTGTTTTCCGGTTTGGAACGTTTGTTCTAGTTGCTGGAAAGCAAAAAATCATTTTTGAACAGATTGTCGTATACTGTACACCTGAAGGAAGAAATAAATGAATTGCAAAACAGGTTAGCTTAAAAAATAACAAAAGTGAAACAAAAGCTACTGGAACACGCAATTAACAGTGACACATGAGCCGTGATCCGTGAAATTAGGGAGCCAAATGAGAGCGAGTTAGCCGTGACGCATTGTGAAAGTCATACTGTATACTTCTGATATACTTCATGCGTAGCCTACAAACATTTTAGTGGTATTTTTGTCAGCAGTCAGTGTTGGTGGGCCGCTGTCCTTTCAGCACAGGACTGATAGCTGGTTCTGAGGACAGTGATGGCTGTAATTGGGGTCAGAGCCGGTGTAGACGGGACGGTCGCATGCTTTCATGGTACTCTTGCACTTCTGCTGTGACTCCAAGGTGAGCCTCTGGTGCTCTTTGTCACATTTTACAGAGTTACTTTTTACTTTGGCCAAAAAAAAATATCCATTTTGGCTTTTAGTGTAATGTCACTAGAAAAGAGCCACATGCTTGAATACAGAGGTTTACCTAAATAAATCAAGAACATGATTATTTCAAAGACCTATTCTTATGTGTCTTATACAGTAGGGGTCTCATATGTGACACCAACCTCATCCAGCACGGCCTCGGCCTCTTCCTCACTTTTGCCTGGGAATCGGATCCTCATGGCCGTGAGAGCAGCCGCAGTCTGACGCACCAGCTCTGCCTCCTGCTCTTTACTCCTCAGGTTTATTAGTGGATCACCCTGGATGCACACACAAGGAACATTCAGTGCACAGACAGGAAAAGCGGGTCACGGAGCTACTTCATAGGCTGAAATCAGTCATTATTTTAACGAGTAATTGCTTAATTACATTACTGATAAGCCACGAACCCCAGGAAGACAAGTGGTTCATATGACAGATGGACGCGTGGACAAACTGATGAACATTAAATGATCTGTCAGATGATATATTAGAAATTTTCATCTTAAAATATGTTAATATGTCAAAAAGTGTGAATATCAGTCAATATTATTTATAATTATGGGGGGTAATGAATTTCACATTTCTTAGGCATTTTTCCGTGCGTTCTCATAATTTATGACTTTGCTACAGGACCATCTACCACAGCCACAAATCATTATTCCTTCACAAATCATTTAGCTAAGCCAAGCAAGCATTTAGCAGGAAGAGCAGTACCAGTCAGTGGCAACATGCTACAGGATGCATAATATGTAATGGTCACATTCCCTCTAGTTTGACTTTATTCACAGACAGAAATCAGGACGCTATCAACCTTGTTTAGAGGCATTCTGGACCATTTTACTTGCATGTTACCACTATGCTTGTAAATATGAACAGAGAGAATCGGCAGAAAGCAACAAATAGCAACATAATAGAGGATTAGTGTGGGCAACATTAGGCCTGTGCAGTCATGAAGGAGGTTCTGATTGAGCCAGAATACAATATGTGCCAAAGGAGGAGAAAAGCAGAGGCGAAACGTAACCGCTACAGTGGCAGTTCACGTAACTTTGTGTGCCAGACATCAGTGAAATTCTGAATTCCTGATTGTTTTCTTATAACCTACTTCGAGTAGTGGATCTGCAGAGAATTTCCGCAGCGAGCAAAATGACAGCTTGGCTGCTTGAAAGGGAATTTAGTATGCGGCTCTGTGATTAACTCCCCATCCCACACATTCTGAACCGCAAAGAGGTAAACCTCACATTGTGTGTGTCAAGTGTCTTACTATGTTGGAGTGGATGGTCCCCAGGCTGTTGCTGTGAGGCACCCGGGGGGCGGAGCCACTGCGGCTCAGCGAGTGGGAGCGCAGCGTGGCTGAACTGGGCCTGACGAGCGGCGTGGCCACGGGGACGCCGGGGGACGGCCTGCTCGACACCACGCGCACCTCGGTGGGCGACGAGAGGGACGAGATGGAGCGCGGACAGGAGATGGAGCGCCTGATTGGCCCCGAAAGCGTGGGCGAAGCGGAGGGGGCGGGGCCGGGCTTGGGCGACTTGATTGGAGGTTTCCAGTGCATGCGACCTGTGGAGAAACAGGGGAGAGGGAGCGAAAATGAAAGCTGACTCGCTGTCACACTTCAATTTCTTTTCTTCCCTGATTCTGTCTCAGTGCTCCAGTCACTGTCAAGCTCTCATTTCTGCTTTCCATCTGTTGCCGGGTGGCTTTGGAGATGAAGTGTGGCATTAAAACTCCCACAGCCATTCTCTGGCACACTGGTCCAGTGGTCTAGTGCGTTTGTGTGTGAGTGTGTGTGTGTGTGTGTGTGTGTGTGTGTGTGTGTGTGTGTGTGTGTGTGTGTGTGTGTGTGTGTGTGTGTGTGTGTGTGTGTGTGTGTGTACACATGTGTAGCTAAAACCAGAAACTAAACAGTAGTCCTGTCTGCCTTGGGGATGGATTAAGGAGCATATCTCCCTCCCTCCCTCTCTGTCGGTCTCTCTCAGACACACACATTTACACACACTAGTAAACCACACAGAAACGAAGCTGGAACCCCATACTGACACTCTCCATCACTCTTGAAATTCCTCCAGCTTGTCTACCAGGCAGTGCATTAGCGTGTGTTTTTTATTCCTGCAGTGTGTCTGTCTGACATCAAGTATGCGCACGAGGTCGGTCTGTGTATGTTCAGACGTGTGCGTTTGTGCGTGAGGCTGCTGACCCTTCTGAGGCTCGTCCACTGCCAAATGACAGCATTATGGGGCTTAGTCCTAGCAGCCCTTCAGTGGCTTGGTATGGAGTAGGGCTTGGCAGTGTGTCTCTGCACACGCACGCACGCACGCACGCACGCACACACACACACACACACACACACACACACGCACACACATTCAGAAGTTTGGGTTTTTCACGGCTTTGGCCTGTGTTTTGTGACAAATAGAAAGAGCTCAGGCGAGGGACCTCTATTGAGCAGTAAAAAGTAACGGCCCGCAATGCAACTACAGTTTTTTTTTTCTTTCCAAGGTCAGCACATAAAAAGGTGTCCTCTTTCTCAGTTCTGAGAGCTAAAAGTATGCTGATGTATTTGACTTTGAATTTGCAGGATTGCTTGACACTTATCGCTGTCCTTATGAAACAGGGAATATTTCAGCGTTAAACTCAAGGTGTTCTCAAGGTAAGCAACTGAAAGGGGCCTTTTTGTCCTCCCCTTAACTCTTCCTACCGCTTCTCCTCATCTTTGCCGCCTCCGTCACCTTCCATTCACTGGAAATGCGCTGTTCAGGACATTTATCTTTCCTTAAATGCTTTTCAGTGCCTTGCTATTACTGTGTACGCAGGAAGCAGGAAAGTAGCAACAAATGTGCCCAAGATTTTATCACTTTGGCATCAACAGCAGCAGAGTAACATTAATGGATCTTTTGCATGTTTTGTTTTTTTATTTCTACATGTATGTAAAGATAAATGTGAAAATATTTTCATATATCATGGCAGGTTCCAAGGGCCATTACGTGGTAAATGGGTGAATCTGTGGCGTGACCTCGTTTTGCAGCAGCCTTTTGGATCAGCGTTTGCCAGTCCTGCGCGTTAGGCTGGAGCGGATTCCAGCCTGTTCCTGCAAACAGCTTTAACTCTGGGGTGCCGATTGTCCTTCCACAGCTTTTCTGTAAGATTAAGTTCAGGTCCTTTACCTGGCCCTGTCATTGCTATTATATAGTTATGTATACAGTTTAGTTTTAATATTTAATCGTTACTTGGTTACTTGTTTCATTTTTAGGTTGCTTCTCTAGCAGGTGAACGAGTTTCTAATGCAATCTGAACAGCTTTTACAAGGTTACAAATTTGCTCATTTGAAGTCTTATTCTGTTAGATGTAGCTCCTCACATTAGTCTGCCACATGCGAATACTTAACATTGAATAATTTTGCATAATACGTAAATTACTAAGGAAAACGTTTCAATGTGCTCATAATGTATTTTTTGTCTGCATTTTATCTCACATTAATACAAAAATATAGCATGATGCAATTTTCAAGTGGAGTGCTGAAGGTCTGTACTGTAGCACTCTCATGGTCTTTAAGAGTTTTTGATTTCAAATAGAGTGTGTGCATGTAAATGAAAATCTTTGCTGTACAACTATTTATTATTACTATTTTCCAGTATATATTATATTTATGTGGTATGTACTGTACATAGTGGGCACCATGTGCCTGCAACATTACAAGATCTGTTACAATTTCCTACTGCAGAACCTGACACATGAACACTCGCTGTCCCTCCAGGCCACTGCTATACACTGACAAATAAAATGTAAATGCAGGCTGAAATGTGTTCATGTATATACTGTATCTATAGGTGCCTGGTTGCACACATTTATACATGTTGGATTTACTGAATAAAGCTACGCAATAACTGCAGTGAGGCAAAAAACAGAACTAAAATGAAACAGTAAACAGGCAAAATCAACGTAACCAAAAGAAGAAATTGGATGAAACATCACAACAAAACAAAACAACAATATTCGCATTCTTTGCCTTCCCAATAAAAAGACTTTTAGCCGCTGTTTTATAAATCCTGCTGCTTTACCTGAGCGCTCAGCTACGTTCTTCTCCTTGCTCTCCCCAAGGTCGTAGGAAACTTTCTTTTCCCTCTTCTCTACGCCTCTTCCTCCTCCTCCCCCTGATTTCCTTCTCTCCTCCTCCTCATCGTCTGTGGAGGAGCAGGAGTTGTCAGCGCTGCTGCCGCTTGTGAAGTCGGCCAGGTAGTCCGGTCGTTGGCGTCGTGGTGTTGTACTGCATTCTGGCATCGCGGTCAGGGACTGATCGGGGTCAAACACAGACACAGGCATTGTATTTAGCCAGTTTATGTAAATGTATACTGTAGGGCACACAGTTTCATGCATCACAAGGATTTGTGCACACAGCAAAACATTAAAGGTATGAACTTATCTCCCTCATATAAACACAAACATAGAAATTCTACTTCATTCTCCTGGGATGTCACAGTGATGGCGTTCATGGCTTAACCTCAGACCACTCTGACCTCATTCCAAGAATTTAAAATTCAAAAGGCCTTTCCTGAGGAATCAAGGAAGTAAACACACAAGCAGTCGAAAATGAAGGCGTAGAGATGCTGTCAACCTCCCTCAGCCTTGCCTCACCCTTAGCCCATCACCATCTGTCACTGGGAGACGGAGTGGTGACACCGCGAGCCCACGCATTTACTTGTGTCTCCGTTTTGTTTGCAAGCTTATTATGCAAAAAGACACAATGGCTGCCTGACATCTATTAATAGAAACATTAGTTGCTTCTTATCATGAGAAATCTGACTAGATAGATAGATAGATAGATAGATAGATAGATAGATAGATAGATAGATAGATAGATAGATAGATAGATAGATAGATAGATAGATAAGATAGGTAGGTAGGTAGGTAGGTAGGTAGGTAGGTAGGTAGGTAGGTAGGTAGATAGATAGATAGATAGACAGATAGATAGACAGACAGACAGACAGACAGACAGACAGACAGATAGATTTTTATATTATTTATTATATTTAATATAATATTTAATATTTATTAATATATATTAGATATATATATAATATATCTATATATTATATATCTATAATATATATCTATATATATATATATATCTCTATATATATTATCTATATATATATATATCTATATATATATATATATACTAGAGAACTAGAGAACGACTAGAGAACGAGCGAGCCAAGATCCTGTGGGACTTCCAGATCCAGACTGACAGAATGGTAATGGCGAACCAACCAGACATTGTGGTGGTGGATAAAGAGCAGAGGAAAGCCGTAGTGGTGGATGTGGCAATACCAAGCGATGGCAACATCAGGAAAAAGGAACATGAGAAACTAGAGAAATACCAAGGGCTCAGAGAAGAACTGGAGAAGGCTTGGAAGGTGAAGGCCACAGTGGTGCCTGTGGTGATCGGAGCACTAGGGGCTGTGACCCCCCAAACTGGAGGAGTGGCTACGACAGATCCCTGGAAAAACATCCGAAATCTCAGTCCAGAAAAGTGGACAGCATATATAATATATATATATATATATATATATAATATTAATATATATATATTATATACACATATACATATACACACACTCTATTCTCACCCTCCGCGGGTGGTCTCATCCACTTTCCAAGCTCGGGTCCTCTACCAGAGGCCAGGAGCTTGAGGGTTCTGCGCAGTATCCTTGCTGTTCCTAGGACTGCACTTTTCTGGACTGAGATTTCGGATGTTTTTCCAGGGATCTGTCGTAGCCACTCCTCCAGTTTGGGGGTCACAGCCCCTAGTGCTCCGATCACCACAGGCACCACTGTGGCCTTCACCTTCCAAGCCTTCTCCAGTTCTTCTCTGAGCCCTTGGTATTTCTCTAGTTTCTCATGTTCCTTTTTCCTGATGTTGCCATCGCTTGGTATTGCCACATCCACCACTACGGCTTTCCTCTGCTCTTTATCCACCACCACAATGTCTGGTTGGTTCGCCATTACCATTCTGTCAGTCTGGATCTGGAAGTCCCACAGGATCTTGGCTCGCTCGTTCTCTTCCACCTTGGGAGGTGTTTCCCACTTTGACCTTGGGGTTTCCAGTCCATACTCCGCGCAGATGTTCCTGTATACTATGCCAGCCACTTGGTTATGGCGTTCCATGTATGCTTTGCCTGCCAGCATCTTACACCCTGCAGTTATGTGCTGGACCGTCTCTGGGGCCTCTTTGCACAGTCTACACCTTGGGTCTTGTCTGGTGTGGTAGATCTGGGCCTCTATGGCTCTGGTGCTCAGGTCCTGCTCCTGTGCGGCCAGGATGAGTGCCTCTGTGCTGTCCTTCAGCCCAGCCCTTTCAAGCCATTGGTAGGATTTGTTGAGATCAGCCACTTCAGTTATGTTCCGGTGGTACATCCCGTGCAAGGGCTTGTCCTCCCATGATGGTCCCTCTTCCAGCATCTCATCCTCTGTTCTCCACTGCCTGAGACATTCACTCAGCACGTCATCTGTCGGGGCCTTATCCTTGATGTACTTATGGATCTTGGATGTTTCATCCTGGATAGTGGCTCTCACGCTCACTAGTCCTCGGCCTCCTTCCTTGCGGCTAGTGTACAGTCTCAGGGTGCTGGATTTGGGGTGGAACCCTCCATGCATGGTGAGGAGCTTTCGTGTCTTAACATCTGTGGTCTGTATCTCTTCCTTTGGCCACCTTATTATTCCCGCAGGGTATCTGATCACTGGCAGAGCGTAGCTGTTTATTGCCCGGGATTTGTTCTTGCCATTGAGCTGGCTTCTTAGGACTTGCCTTACTCGTTGGAGGTATTTGGCTGTTGCCGCATTCCTTGTTGCCTGTTCAAGGTTGCCGTTTGCTGTGGTATTCCAAGGTACTTGTAATTGTCCTCAATGTCTGCTATTGTTCCTTCTGGGAGTGAGACCCCTTCTGTGTGGATTACCTTGCCTCTCTTTGTCACCATCCTCCCACATTTCTCGAGCCGAATGACATCCCGATGTCCGAGCTGTAGATCCTGGTGGTGTGGATCAGCGAGTCGATGTCTCGCTCACTTCTTGGCGTACAGCTTGATGTCATCCATGTAGAGGAGGTGACTTATGGTGGCCCCGTTCCGGAGTCGGTATCCATAGCCAGTCTTGTTTATTATTTGGCTGAGGGGTTCAGACCTATGCAGACACAGTGGGGACAGTGCATCTCCTTGGTATATGCCACATTTGATGGATACTTGGGCAAGTGGCTTCCCATTGGCTTCAAGGGTGGTTCTCCACAACCTCATCGAGTTTGCAATGAAGGCCCTTAGAGTTCTGTTGATGTTGTACAGCTCCAAGCATTCAGTGATCCATGTGTGTGGCATTGAGTCGTAGGCTTTCTTGTAGTCGATCCAGGCTGTGCACAGGTTGGTGTGTCGCATTCTGCAGTCTTGGGCGATGTTCTGTCTACCAGGAGTTGGTGTTTGGCTCTCTGGTATCCTTACCAATGCCCTTCTGTGCTTCGCTCATGTATTGACCCATGTGCCCACTTATCTTAGCTGCGATGATGCCTGACATGAGCTTCCATGTTGTGGAGAGGCAGGTTATTGGCCGGTAGTTGGATGGGACTGTACCCTTTGAGGGATCCTTCATTATCAGGATCGTTCGCCTTCGGTTAGCCATTCAGGGTGGTCCCATCCCTTAGCAGCTGGTTCATTTGTGCTGCCAGGCGCTCATGGATTGCAGTGAGCTTCTTTAGCCAGTAGGCGTGGATCATGTCAGGGCCGGGTGCTGTCCAGTTTTTCATACCTGAGACTCTGTTGGATGTCTGCCACTGTGATAGTCACTGGATTCTGTTCAGGGAGGTTGCTGTGGTCTTCCCTCAGATCCACCAGCCACTGTGCATCACTGTTGTGTGATGCCTCCTTTCCCATATACCTTCCAGTACTGTTCAGTTTCCAGCCTTGGTGGGTCTGCTCTGTGTTATTACCCTGCCATTGAGAGTACACTTCGCAGGTTGTGTTGCGAACAGCCGGTTTATTCGTCTGGCTTTGTTATCTCTGTGTTCTCTTTAGGCGGCTGGCCAAGGCTTGTAGCCTTTGCTTGGCAGTTTCGAGTGCTTCAGGTATGGTCATCTGGCTGTACCTTGGGCATCGGTCTTTTCATTGCCTCTCTGGGCCTCTGTCATTTGGCTCACTTCCCTCCTCCTGATTTGCCTATATCAGCTCATTGGTTTCTGTGATTGTTGTGGTAGGATCACTCTCATGCTGCATTCACATCTTCCATGAGACTTTCTGATGGTACTTTCACTGTTGTAGTTGTATGCTGGGTTCGGGTTGCCTGTTCAATCTCGCCATGATCTTATCTTTCAGGTCAGTCGCTGCCTCGCTCAGCGTATCTGTGCTCATTGGGGCTTCGTACCCAATTTCCGGTTGGGGAGATGGTGAAACCTCCCCTCTGACCTGGCGTCCTGGCTCCTTGCCGTAGCATTTGTGTTGTATCTCGTCATCTCAAGTTGTGATAGCAGTTGCCGTTTGTGGATGTTGGAACACTGAGCTACTAGTTGCTTCGCAGTCAGCCTTGAATGTGGGTTTCTCCGTTCCATTCACCGCACATTCTTTGCATGTAACCCCTCTGACTAGGGTTACTTGAGTAGTAGCATTCCAACAGAGCCTTGTTCTCTCGCATCTGCCATTTCTTTCTTGTTCCAGTAGCCCACTTTCGCCAAGGTGCTCTGGTTCCCCAACACCTGACGCAGACCTTGTTAGACCGGGCGACGTCTGAGCCGGTATCTCATGTGGTTCATTGTCTCTCATGTTATGAGGTAGGCGGTAGCTTGAAGGGTCTTGCCCAAGGACCCACACTGGATGCCTATTCGCCCTAACGGGGATTCGAACCGGGAACCCCCCGCATGCAAGTCCTGTGACTTTACTGATTGAGCTATCCAGCGAGCATATTTCATATATATATGAATATATATATATTCGCTATCCAGAAATATGCTCGCTGGATAGCGAGACTCTATGTTGGATGGCTGGATAGCGAGCATATTTCATTTATATATATATATATATATTCATATATATATTCATATATATATATTATATATATATATATATATATATATATATATATATATATATATATATGCGCTAACTTGGCCAGTGTTGTCAGACCACCACATTCTTTAATGAGCAGGAAGTGATCACAGGGGTGATGGAGACAGATTGAATACATGAGAGGAGAATAAGGGGGATAAAGGGGGAGATGGAAATATTAGATTAATGAGGAGAGAAATAAAGCATTGGAGAGAGCAAATCTGAGTAAGGGAGCCCATGAAGCTGCTGATGAGACGAGAGAGAAATGGTTGAGCTTAGGACAAAGATGGGAATGCAACGCAGAATCAGGAAAAGAATTAAAAGTGTCCTTTCTGTCATAGTTGGGAGTCACAGGATCTCACTCTCACACTACAGTATCCCTGAATCCCTTTACCTCACTACTACTCTGAACGCCTGTACACTCAAATGGCCTGCAAGCATCACAGGCCCACGGGCAGCAGTGAGCATCTGCTACGGCTCTTTCCTTCCTCTGCCCTCAACGTCTCCCTCCACACACACGGCATCATTGATAGTGACGGGGCCCAAATGAATTTGGACAACATTGATTGTGTCTGAACAAGTCCTTATTCTAGTTAAGGCCTTTCTAATGCAGCGCTGAACTGCCCTGTCGAGTCCCTAACACGCAGTTTGAGTGTTCCAGCCAATTTAGCCCTGGAATGAGGAATGGATGTAGATGTGCAGGGAGAGGAAAGGGACGGGAAGGTGAAGGGAGGGGGGTGAAGCAAGGTGATGGGGGGAGTAATGTGCTGTCGTGGGGAATCGAGGGGGCGTGTAGGTGTGTGTGACAGAGAGACGGAGGAAGACAGGGAGATAGACGGAAAGAAAGATAGCATGGAGAGAGTGAGAGAGACAGCCTGACAGCTGTCCCCTAGGGGAGTCGGGTCTTTTCTTTGGGCCTCTGTTTGATTCTTTTCTCCCCCCCCCCTTATTTTTCTGTATCACGTCGTAGGTGCCCTCTCTGGGTGTTAGCTCCAGGCATCTGCCTACCATCCTCCTCCCTGCTTCCCTTACTCTCTCGCTCTATGACACTCGTTGCACTTTCCCCCACGTCCCATGAGGCGTGCAGTCCCTTTCCTCTCTCTCCTCCCGACTCTCGCTCGCTCGCTCTCACCCACCTTAGGGCCTCGCTGCCTGGAGGATTTGCCCATTAGCTTCTCGTCGTCCAGTTCGCACTGCTCCAGCAGATCTAAGATGTCCTCCTCCTACACAGCAACACAGAGACACAAGGAAGATGAGAATATGCTGCAGACGTAGATTTGGTTACATAGGAAATGTGCAGTATAGAGTTACTGGGCAGTTCAATCTTCATGATACACTGATTTAGAATTATTACAGTGCTTTGATATTTCGCATATTTGATAGTTTTGAAGTCAGACAGAAATGTAAACTTTTGTTATTTAAAAGAGTGGGGATGAAAAAGTTTAAAGTCACAGGCATATTCGCTTTACCTGGGGGTTTGAAAAGAGGCCCTGGCTGAGCATTGCTCTTTGGCAGCGCACATAGAAGCTGAATTTAGAAAAGCCAGTGTCATGGCCACTGCCAGTAAGCTGGGGCCATGGCCATTTGGCCGTAGCTGAAATCCAGGCAAAGGTGATTAATGTTGCTTCACAGTTGGGACATAAAAAGCTCCCACTTGCCGCTCAAATATAGATGAAAAGTGATTGTTTTCTCTCAGATTAGCCACAAAGCTGCTTTCTGAGGTCCATGAAAAGGTCAGTGAGTCCCAGGCCGTCCCTGCCGGTGCGAGTGCATGCTTTGTGTTTGTGTGCACGTGCGTGTGCATGCGTGAATGTTTGTGTGCACAGTGGCTTGTTTCCCAAGTCTAGATGTCTTGAAGTATGCATTCACAGGCTCTGCACATTTCTTATCAGCGTGAGCTCAGTTCTCTTAGCAACTTACTGTAAGTACAAATACAAAAATATGTTGTGCACAGTCTTTCATCAATATGGGACTGAAAGGCTCCTATTGTTCAATTATGCACACACATTACTTTAATGTTCAATTTTTTTAAAGCAGAGCGAACCAATGGTTACAGTTATGCAGTTGTTCTGTTGTTTTAAATGATGACTTTACAAATTACACATTTTATTACAGTCAGCCAGCATAAAACACTATGCGGCTGCCTTTTAAAGGCACTTTGCTGTTTGATTTCTGTACTTGTGTGATCATAAAATATATTGTCTCGTACTTTTTATCGCCACACACCCAAACTAGAATTCCTGTCACGTGAAGTCAAGGCAAACTGTCAAATTGATTCTGTTGGCTGGTTGCTCTGCGTTGCTCCCTCAACATATTACTCCTGTGCTTAATGTATGTCTAAAGTGCTTGGTTACCACGCGGACAGATGCGCCGGCTGTGAAGTGCTCTCAAACAACACCTGCCGTTTCTGTGTTTGGGCTATTCTGTTTTATTGGTGGAGCACTAGGAAAGCTCAGAGCATGCAGGTGCCTTTTCCTTAGTATTCATATGAGAGAAATTGAAGAGGCCTGGCTAACAACAAGAAGAGACAATTTGTTGCATGCATGTCTACAAGCTCCTTAATGGAAATGGGGAGAAGGGTGATGCAAACCTTGTAGAAATCAGTGTAACCTGTGGTTGTGTTGTCTGGAGCACGGCGGAAGGCAGAGAGGGTGCCCTGTAGTGCATCAGCACTACACATGTTTGCTTGTTTTTTGGTATCGCTCAATCCAAAAAGCCCAAAGAGGCCTCATGCTTCAACACAGCAAGAACATGCAAGGCAGGCAGTGCCATGTCAGGTCATGTTTCAGGGATCCCACCAGGGTTCTGGGCCAAAGCCCTGTGACTGATGCGCTGGATTACAGGCTCTAGCATATGGTAAGACGTCCTATAGGCCCTAACCTACTGTATCAGCCCTAAATCTGGGTAAGTTTAGTTCCAAAGCTCAATATGCTGATTGTGAACAGACTGAATTCTGTGTTTCCATTGTCACCGCGTGCAGTTGGCGACAAATGGAGCCGCAGCGAAGCTGAGGAGCACAAATAGAGACGACTGCAATCTGTCAGATGAATAACGCAAATCACGCTTCATCCTTGACAATACATAGGCCTGAAAAAACACCTGTGTTGTTAAAGAACCTCCCTCGCAGAAAATGTGTTACTTATGGTCTGATGAATATCTAATTCGTTCCTATTTCCCTTCCAGGGCCATGATTAAGATCTTTCCTCTGTATTTTAAGGACTAGTTGTCACTCATGATCGTGGTGTTAGATAGCAAACTGTACAGCCAGCTTTGTTCCTGTAATTTCTCACTCTCCCCACTTTGAAGAAGATTCACATCTGTGTGTGCCGACCAAACTAAACTTACCTCTGCGTTGTGTTTCGACTCTGTCTCATCTTTGATTGATATCTCTGTACAGATTCACTGCGGAGAATCGACTTTTGAAAGGACAATAACTTTTTGAAAAGCAAACTGCAAAGGGCTGGAGGCTGTAGAGGTAGCTTTGTTTGCAAGCCGCAACAGCTGCATATTAAACCTCCCCCGAGTCCTTTGATATTGTGGAATTTGTAATGTCAATCCTGCTGTCAAAAAATATCTAGTGTTCAGTATTCACTCCTATTCAACAGATACTATTCTTCGCTTTTCCTTTTCTATCAGTGCCGTCCCTCTGCATGGATTTAAATATCATCAATGCTTTCCACTGTGTCTTTTTGTTTCATTGATTTGTTCTTTCTGAAAACATCTTGAGACTTACAGTAAAACCAGACATTTGTTTCTTTCCCTTCCCTGTTTTTATTCTCTATATAAGCCACAGAGAATGTGTGACTGTGAAGAATGTCACAATAATTACTAAATGCAGTGCTATTAAATGTATTGTTACAAAAATAGTTACAAAACAACTGTCTCTATTGTTGTTGTCTTTGTACTTTTACAATAAAATCCTTCAAACACTTCACATTCTTGAATATTCACACTTTCTAAAGTCTAGTGTATTATTGTTGTATAAAAATCAACTTTGTCTCTTTTACCCTAACTTGAAACGTTTCGCTCTATTCCCTCAGCAGTAGAAAGGCTTTAGAAATTGTTTCCTGACTAAATTGGTCACTTGTCTAGTGTAAACTCATCTCATTGGGCTTAACCACCTTGACATTATCCTGCAGGATACCTTGATAACTCGCCAATAACTTTCCCTATGAAAACAGTGGGCATAGGTTGATAAGACTGAGCTCAAGCAGAGTTTCTAGGGTGAATGATGTCCCTGTGCAGGTCCAATCATCAACTATAAGAAGTCCTTGGGAGAGGTTAACGCTGCCAAAGGTGTCTCCAGCAGCTTGGTTTGACTTTGTCCCAGTGTTTATTGGGTGTGTTTAGTAAACACAGCAAAGGTCATGACTGTGTTTTTTCAGCTTGGAAATATTATGTTTGTGTTTGAATCTGGGGAAGAAGAAAACATATTTAACGACCAATCTCTGCCAAAAATGAGGACCTAGCAAGCAATGGCATTTGTTTTTCTTCAAACTATATATGCACAGAGTGGCTTGTTTTCTGTAACGTATAAGAAAGCAAATTTAACTGTGTGCATAAACGATAATCAGAATCAAGGACTCTTCAAAATTCTGACAGAAAAGAAAGACAGAGGCAGAGGACAAGGGAAACCAGAGTGTCTAACTGTGAAGAAACAAAAACGACATTGTTGTGTGGGATTTGATTTGCTTTAAAAAGCTCATGTACACAGCACAATAAATATTTGTGGAGAGACAAAGTGAATGACAGTGAGAAAATGAGGCTGATAGAGAGGAGAAGGACATTCTGTCAGACATTTTAACAAATACAAAGGACGGTGGTTCACTTTCTGCATTATTTGTGCATCCTTTTTGTCTCTGTGGGCAGGATCTTAATAGAAACGTGTGTGTGTGTGTGTGTGTGTGTGTGTGTGTGTGTGTGTGTGTGTGTGCGCGCCTGCTTCTTTCTTTGGCATGTGCTTGTCCAAAAGTGTCTGCATACTGTGTGTATGTATTTGTGTGTGGGTCCCTACAGGTTTCTGTGAGGCATGTGTGTGCCTGGGTGTGTGCGTGACAGTCTGCCACTGATGTACGTGCCTTCATTCGTTTCAGAGGATTATTCATTTCCTTTTGAAGTGAGGCAGCTCGCCCGGCGAGGAAGGTCTGAAAGGCGGCCGAGAGCAGGCTTTCATACTTCTCCAGCAGCAGCTTGTCGTCTGGGGGGTAAATACGTCTGTAGGCCGCAGAGACACAGAGAGAAAGGAGAGTCAGTGTGGTGGAGAAAGAAGGTAGAGAAGGAAGGAGAAACAGGATGAACACATTTCTAATATAGGAAAAAAGAGGAGAAGTCCAAAACAGTGAACACTGGAAAAACAAAAGTCAAAGGCTGAGCTGGGTAAAGGTGGACAGAGAGGCCCAGAACTGGACAGAAAAGGAGCGGTGATGGATGAAAGACAGAGACAAGGGGAGAGGAAAAACAGTCGGCAAATGGACGAGAAAATGATTGAGACAAACAGAACATACACAGATGAAGAGCTTGCTAAAAGGGGAGGAAGGAGTGAGGCACAGAGAGGTCGGGGCACAGCAGGAGAGAGGAGTAGATGAGCGTCAGAAAACAAGCAGCAGGGAAACACAATTGTTTCAATTGGAGGTGTGGAACCACAGACAGGCCGAGGAAAGGTGAGCGGCGCGATCAAAGGGAATAAACAGAAAAGTCGGAGACGTGAGACCTTGACTTACAAGACTGTATGAATTTAATAATGCACAACTGATGTTCACAAATGTGGTCACCCGACAAATAAACCTCATCGCTGCATTTTTATGGAGAATGTTCCTAACTCTGCCGTCGCTCTCCTCATTACTTTAGACAGGTGACTGCTCACGAACCCTGTTTAGGTCGGGAGCTGAGTGGCATCATACTTAGCACCATTGAACCCAATACCCTCAGGCCAGCCGTCATGCAACCCCCCACTTTAAATACAGTCTTGATGAGTGAGTGACTATGATTCCGGGGTAATTTCAGGTCACGAGCAGATTCCAGCGCTGGTCCTGTACAGAACACTGACATGTGCGCTTTCTCGTTTGTCACAGGTTTCGCTTATGCGCCTATTCACACATTCCACAAAGTTTTGTGCCCTCAAGACTAAACTAACACTGCTCAGTGTTTACTTTAGGCCTGGGGGGATTAGGAAAATGTCTAAACCTCCGCCTGCTTATCCTCATAAGACATCTTCAAACTCCCCCCAAGCCATCAAATCAAAACAACGACAGTGTTATAATTAAAATAAATAAATGCGGGCTAGCGTGTAAAAGTGTGAACGCTCAGGCTGCTGCAGACACGTTTGGAGCCAAACCCCGTCCTGAGTTGGCCTTTGAATCAGCGGAAGGCTAAGAAACTCTCTGACGAAAGTAAAGTCCTCCTCTTAAAAGGATCGCGGGCTGGATGCTAATGTTTACACACCAGCAGGAAATTCTCAACAATGGCACGATGACAAGCAGACTGATTTTCATAAATACTGATTATGGAGCTATTATTACTGAGCTATTCATGCATTTCAGCGTCTGAGTCGAAGTAGAACATCAGGATTAATCATGTTTACACATTCTAACGTTAACAGAGTTCATGCAGACATTCATACAGTATTTTTGTTAACACTTACAGTAATCCACAGGATCTAAAGCATTACTTCAGATCCTGCCGTTTAAATCAAGCAACCTTTTCTCAAACCGCCGGTCGACCCAAGGGCACGATCCCACATGAGGTTTGTATAACTACATACACTTTTATCACCTTGATGGACTACATTATTTTCCTTCTATAGAAATACCACCTTAAGTGGTCTATTCATACTGACTGCAAAACTGGATTGAATAATACAATATGAGAGGAGTCACAACTTGCTGATCTTCAAAAAGCAGGATAAATCACCGGACTGAAAGGTCAACACTTTAATGGTGGGTGTTAACTGCTGCCTCTTTTTGGCACTCTCCATCCCTGAACATATGGTCATTTTATTAGAGGCTGACCTTACTGTATTTTTTTAAATGAAACGTTCATGTCGAGGCCTATTTTCCTCCCACGTGTTCCCAGTGGGGCTCCAGGCAACACTAATATTTATGTTGCATCCGTATCTCCGTTTTGGTCAAGAGTATCTGTCAAGTACCTCGATTCAGAGGGACACAAAGATTAAAGGACCGGCAGCAATAGACTCAAACCGGCGGGTTTCGCCTTGACAACACAGTCCAGGCGTATCTGCACCTAACGCGAGTTTCGTCTCGTCGCCAAATGTAAGTTAGTTCATTACCAGAACTCGTCTGATGAGAAGCAGTGTGTTAATCAGACTCCAGTGCTGCGGCGGGGCACCATTCGAATGCTAAGAGGTCTTTATTAGGGTGCTCCAGACAGACCTCAGCCTGTCTGATTGACTGTCTGGCTGCCTGTGAGAAAAGAGGAAGGAGGTAACAGCCCTTCACGCGGGCCGGGATCAGCTGTTTGACTAGTCATCCATTCAAGTGACGAGTCAAGAGGTCACTTAGACTCGGGGAGACAGCAAAACAGGTGTGTGCGTGTTGGTCTGTGTGCTGTTTGCGTGTCTGCTTGTGTGCACGCGAGAGACTGAGGGAAAGGAAACCTCAATGCATGTCGGATAGAGACGGAGGCTGGAAGAAAAACTGTAGCAAAGGAACATTAACATTTGATAAGGGACAAGTGACAAATCAGGACCTGGTGCTGCTGAGTCATGCTGTAAGGTGGAGCCGCTCTGTCTGTGAGGTGACTATTAAAAATTGACGCGCTCGGTGTCTTTCAGAATCGCGGCTAGAGTTGGAGGCAAGAGAAACAATGGACGTGTGGGCGAAGCAGGAGACGGAGAGCGGCTCGCAGCTGTCAGGCGCAGTACACATGCTTATTTAAATTTCTGAGCGCTGAAAAGGTAACGTGGCGCATAAAGCCGGGCGACGCGGAGCGCGCAATTACACACTGACGCCGGGTTCCGTCCTCGCCGGATTTTAAATCGCCGTCTCCCATCCTAAGTCTCCCAACAATGATGTTTGTTCCCGCTCCTCTTGTTGTTTCGCGGCAGCATTATTTATTCTCCCGAGAGCCTGACATTCTGCAGATGACCCTATAAATATAAGCAAAGCTGGCACGATTACAGCGGTGGAGCTTCTGGGAAGCGAGAGCCGCCTACCTGCCTGTTTGCCTCTGCCTCACCTGTAGTTCCCCAGATGCTGCTTTTCATGCTCCTCCCTGGAGATCTGCTTGCGGACCTGTGCCAGTCGCTCTTTCTAGGAACAGATAGAATAAGGAGTTAATCCTTCAAACTCACTACCGTAATGTTATTAACAAGGGGAAAAGAATAAATTCTTGCAAACCAGTAGACAAGATGTGAAGAGAGGGGAATAAAAGAGCCTACTCATCAGTGACTCATAATTTCGATTCATTTTTCTATCTGCTCTCTTATTAATACATTACAAATGTATAATTGTGGAGCTCAGTTGGCCAATTTGGCATAAAGCAGAGAGGCGGGGACCTCGCGACTACTAGCACTGCAGTATAATTTGAAAATGAGTGATGCGTGCCTTCAGCAGACCTGAAGCTGGTCCTGCACTTCAGCCATAACAGCACTCCAAAAGGAGGCTGTGCCCTTTTTAAAATAGCGCTTCTGAGCCATCTTTCCATACTCCCATAGACTACTGGCATGGCTGATCAAAAAGCTAATCAAAGAAGGTGGGAGGCATGAAGTACTAGTAGCTGCCACTTTCCCACACATACAGTAGACATAAAAAAGCTCCCCAGACTCCTTCATTTCAAAGAGCAAATAATTAAATGGTATGTCTGTCTGGGAAAACTTTGACTCCTTTGACACAGAGTAAGAAGTTTTCTGCTCAGGCTTTTTTCAGTCCCGAGGTTGTTAGGGTTGTTATATCTGTGCTTTTTAAATACAGGATCTCTGATAATAACATTTGACAAGCACCGGTCCAACACTGCTGGCTCCGCGCCACCGTTCACCCTGGAGTGGCCAAACAAGCTTTAAAGCTATCTCATGACTTATGACGGGGGCACAGGCACGGCTTAGAAAGCCTGGGTGGGAAATGAATGAGTGTGGCTCTTGAACCTCTTGACCACAGTTGAGGCGCAGCACCTCGTCCAGGTGCCTGGCCTTCCCCGTGCACCGATGCAGCTGGTCAGAGGTGAGCAGAGAGAATTACGGTTTAACTGCTGTAGGCAGATCCCCGCTGGGTGTAACTGCATGAATGTGAAGCGCGTCTTCCTCAGCACATCTACTCCTAATGAATCACGAGGGTTAAATGAGGGTCTTGTGCCTCACCAGCTCCTCTCTCCTCCGCTCCAGTGTGTGACGTTGTTTCTCCCAGTCCGTGGACGCGGCAGACAGCTTCTTCATGGAGCCGTGTCCGTAGAGTCGTCTTTGAGCTTCTGCTTTTTGCTGGGCCAGGTTGCGTTTTTTATCGCTAGCCCTAGAAAAACAAGTGGCGTCATTAAAACGCCCACTTAAAACATGGGGAGAGGGTTCAGACTCCATTAAAGCTGCGTTAAACTAAAGACACTAGCATTAATGCAGATTTCTTCGCAGACATCTTTTTGATTGGCTCGTTTGTTCACTCATTTTTCTGCTTGTAACTGTTTGTATATATGTGCAACGTGCAGCAAAGTTTTCATGAAAAGACAGAGGTTCAGCCAAGACACAAACAAGCCAACAACCCCAAGATGAACAGGACCAGACAGCTAATTCTGAACAAGTGGGCTATTGCGGTCTGAAGAAAGGGCAATTCATTTTAGTCAATCGCTGGCCCTTTAAATTGGATATTGAGTGCTGTTGGTGGGCTGAGGTTTATCAATGTCCATGCCCGGCCAGGTCTGAATTGATCCCACGTTGATACAGTTGGTGTTACAAACGGAGTCCGGAGCTGACCCCACCTCTACACTTCACCAAACCCTCCCTTCAGAGCAGCAAAGCCATTACTATATAAGGATAAAGTGAGTGAACTAGAACAAAGCCAAAGCCTCGTTCATTCCACCAACATAAGTAGTTTGTCCAGTGCAAAGAGCTCCCCGCCACCACCTTTAAGGGCATCCTACGATTTATTTGTCATTAAATAATCAAATCTCCCATTTAATCTGTGAGGACACAAACATCGGTCGTGAAACAAATCATTCCGATAAGAGATCCGTTCGTGCCGAGCGGAGCTGCGCAGGAGGGGGAATTGAGTTTTTATGTGGGATGGCTGCACCACACACCGCACTTGGACAAACTAGATCTATGGTGCTGCATGTAATTGATCCATGGTGTGTCTGTGTGCGCAGTGTTTGTGTGTGCGCGACTAGTGGGGCTGATACTATATTTAGAGCAGTAAGAGGAGGACAAGCACAGAGAGAAGGAGAAAAAGGGAGCAGAGATCCAGAGGTCCGCTGTACGATGATCAATCAGTGGACTCACTGTAGCCAGGGGACAGAAAAGCATGCCAGCAACTCACACACACACGGCACATACACAAAAATGCATAGCACAACCAGGATGACAGTATGCATAACCTATACAGGCAAACAAATACGCCCTCAAAGCAAAGTAACAGAGCAACACAGGAAGCTTGTGTAAACACACAGAGGTGGGTAAACACACAAAACTACAGTTAGCATAACTTATATTACAAAAAAACACAGACACATCAAGTCTGACTGAAGGCTGCACAAAGCCCACAATAGTGCTTCTACTTTGTGCTTTGGCCATTATCTCTCTTTTCATCCACTACAACAACACCAACACACTCATTTACAAGGACAGCGTTTTTTTTGTCCAAAGCTTAAGCCTTCAAGTAGTTTCAGATTAATGTCACTACTGTGTTGTCAGCGAGAACCCAAAACAAGATAATGGCTGAACTGGGCCTCACATCAAAGTAATTGTAAAGTGTGCAGGTCTGTCAAAAAAAGGAAAAGTAAAGCGATCAATTGAAATCTTTAAACATTAAGAGCCCTGTAAAATGTTGCTCGACGTAAGCGCTCGCCTCCTGCAAAGCATGAAATGTAATAAGCTCACGCAGCCCACGTGTGTCCATGAGTGTGTGCATGCGTGTGTGGATGCGTGTGTGCATGCGTGTGTGCATGTGTGTGTGCGTGCGTCCATGCGTGTGTGAAGACGAGGCCGTGCTGGAGAACAGTACCTAATGTTGAGGAGCTGGAGCGCGTTGAGAAGCACCCCTTTCTTCACGTCGTAATCAATCTTCTGATCGGTCCCGAAGCTCGGCGCTCGATTGATCTGTCAGAGAGCGGAGGGGGAAAGCATTCAAAGGAACATTCTGAGGGCTTCGTTCTGTGATTCAGTAGACAAAGATGCTGCGCAATTACAGTACAGGAGGGGGATCTGGGGAAAAAGAAAAAAGAAAGAGCTGTTCCCACAAGAGAGATGAGAGGAGGAATCAGAAAATGATGGAGGGAGTGGGTTTGTTCCCTTTGAAGGACACGGGGAACTCGCAGTCTTTGGCTGGACATGAATCCTGACTGACAGTGATGTGCGTATGCTCGTGCATGAATACGAGCCGATTTGTATGTGTGCCTGCACGCAAACAGGCTCTGTAGGTTAAACTGCAACCAGATAAGTGACCCTGCCCTTTTTAGCCCACCATTCAAAGCCGCCCGTGACTCGGCAGCCGGCGTCTGCCCACTGTTCCCAATATCCACCCTTATCGCTGCCAGCGATCACTTCTTTGTGAGCATCGGCGAACAACCAGCGCTGCGCTCGCTTCCATCGCGCACAACAAACGGAGCTGGGAGAGAATCAACTGAGCGAGAACAGAGTAAGCCACCTGCGATTCGGGGTACAAAAGCCGGCATCGCCGAGGGAAAAATTCAAGAGCAGCTTACCTTTCTTAACAGAACAATTTCCAGCACCTGCGCAAGGTATACAGATATCAGTTATTATACCTGACACAACAAATCAATTCTTCCCTTTTACTCTTTGTTGCGTTCCCTCTGTCTCTCTCCTGAGGTGAGAAATAGATTGTGTGAGACAACAAAAGGACCGGCGCATGGAGAGAACTGCAGGGAAGAGGGTGAATGAACTGGCAACCGTGATTAGAATGGTGTCCTCAAATGAGGCGACTTCAAATGCAACAGATGCTCAGGAAAAGTTGGCTCAGGTGAATAAAGCTCGATTGTTGAGATGAGTCAGACCATTGTTCAAATGCTAAAAGTACTTTGTGTGTACAATAGTATGGGTGGCTCCTTTTGATTAGATTTGTACCAGCTTTTATGCAAGTGTATTTGTGATTAAGTACATGTGAAAATTCGGGATTTATCACAGGAAGGGATCTCTGCCTGAAAATGACTGAATCAAGGTTCAAAGAGTGGCCTGAAAAATAAATCTGCATACTGTAGGCAACAGGAACCAGATGAAGAGATTTATTTTGACTGGCTATTGTAAATATTAATTGTCAATGGTTTGAACACGTCCTGTTTTTTAAGAAATTTATTTTTAAAGTAAATACTACAAGGACAAAGAAACTTTCTATATATGACTGCCTTTTTTAACACTGACAAAAGGCACAAACCCAAACCATCCTTTAGTGGATAAAAACCACCTAATAGTTGTGGAGGTACCTGGAGATTCATCCTTCCCAGTAGCCTTAATCTGCAGTCGGAGTGAGTGTCTTCAGAAACATTCTTCTGCCAATCGGGGATGTGGGTGAAGAATGCACGGCGGCGCCAATAAGAACAGATCATTGTCGACATCCGGTGCATCAGACCCGCTAGTGAACCATAAAGACTTTTGGCTGAAAATGAGCGAGAGAAAAACCTCAAAAGCTCCTTTACAAAGATGTGCAAAGCATCTCAAGGGTTGCGGAGTAGCTCTCCCTAACTCCAGCCCCCTTTCTTTAGCCTTTTCTCTGAACTAGCCATTACTAATCCTAACACAAAGGTGCTTACTGCTGTGTGGCAGATTTGGGAAGAGTGCTGCAAGGTAATATTTACATCACAACCAGGCTCCAAGAACAGAGGGAGCTGGAGAATTTACTGCATTGTCACCATTAGACATGTAGTCCAGAAAAGAGCAGTAATTAAAGGCTGTTTATTTAGATCATGAGGCCAAAAACAGAGGGTCAAAGGTGAACACCTGCCAAACACAACTTATCCGGAGCTGCGGCCGACACCTGAAGTATCCACATAACGTTGTCTAAGCTCACTGAGCCGTCACCATCCAGGTCTCTGCAGCTACTTCAGACAATAGGTCCACAAATATCACGGGTAAGCTGCTAAATCCACAGCGGCATCGGGTGGGTTCGCCAGCGTGTGATGCGCCCACATGCGCTTCTCAACGCGGCCATTTATCAGAAGGGGGTGGGGGTGGGGGCGCCATGGATGCTTTCCAGCACAAAGAGGTAAAACGGAACAGAGACCCCTCTGCAGCTCCTTCAGTCTAGAAGACGACCCGTCCACGCGGCGAGGACAGCGCTGCACGTCGACCTACGACGCCGCAACAACAAAAAAAAAACACTCCAAAAGCAACGGGAGGGAGGAGGTCTGCTTTCATTTAGAGCACTTCAGATCTGACAGCCGCAATGAGGGGAGTATGGCTTCACAGCGCCGTAGCCTATAGGTAACAGCCAGACTGGCAGTGATCCTGATGACGCTTGTCTCGTTACTTGTCTTCGCCGGTGGTTTGATTTTGTTGGTGTCAAGCTGTCACCAGACTGGCATCGCGGCGCTCGCCGCCTCTCCGTCTGCTCTGTGCCTGTCGCGCTCCTGCTTTCCCATGCCACTACTGTACAGTATGTCTGCTGCAAACCCCATTTTCTGTCTGGTCACTCATTCACACCCTCTGCCTCCTAGCCCTTGCTCTCTGGTCATTACCTCTCTTATTCATTCCTCTCTCTGTGTCTCTGTGTTCCTCTTTTCCTCTCTGCCAGAGGAAGTTGGACCAGTCTGGTCCTAATGAACCCCTGCAGGCTACCAAAACCCCCACTCTGATTTCCTTAAGTGACTCTGGCAAGGTCTTAAAGGAGCCCTTGGTTGCTTTAAGACACATTTAATAAAAATGTCAGATGAAAAGATTAGAAATTCCTTTGTACTCGAGCTTTGACTCCGTTCGGCATCAGCATTTCATCAATTTTTGGTTGGTCAAACAGCAAAATACGGAAGTACTGTAGGAAGAGAAGATACAGGATGAGTGTAATTTTTCACAGGCCTGGTTTGTCCTCATCTGATCCTCATATTAACATAAACAGACCGAGCTGTGAAATCAATAGCTGAGAAAATAAGAAAATACTTTCAGAATAAGTTTAGAAGATTTAATTCTGAAATAAAACCTGTGGTGTTGAGTATTTTAGTACAAGGCAGCATTAAAGTACCTACAGCGAGGCGGACGTGCAAAGAGCAGATTTTACTCTCCTATTGATTAATTTCTCTTCAACCTACAGACAGTAGGGGAAAAGAATAGGATTGCTTAAGCGTAGTTAAGTAAGTAAGTGCCACTTACTGCGGCAGACTTAAACCCTAAAAACAAGACTATTGTTAATGTGGCCATTCTACGCCAACGGAGAATAAATTCAATCTCAGTTCATACTGCGATATGACAACTGCTGAAAGAGACCAGTTTTATTAGACTTTAATCATTTCAATTACGAATAACAGCAGTAAAAGTAAAAAAAAAAAAAATACAATGATCCTATGACTCACGGATTTTGAACCATACGAGTGTGTGGCCTCTGCTGTGTCACACTGACCCTAATAACATAGCAACAGGAACAGCTCAACAACAATCAGCTGCTTTCCTTCCAAAACAAATTGCCCCCCCCCCCACCAACATCTATTCTGCGTCTAAAATACTCGTTAAACAAGTGCAAGGCCTGCTCGTGATTAATTGGTTCAGAAAAGCGACCCCCTCTTATTATTCTTGGCAGAGTGTAAACAACCACTGCTTTGACAAGCCTCCCATTCTGCCCTAAACACTCATGGGTATCAGCACAGTTCAACTGCTGTCAGAAAGGAGTGTTTGTTGGCGCACAATGGTGGAATGAGAAAGGGAGGCGGGGGGGGTCGAGCGAGGGAGAGCGTGAGTAGCAGAGCGACAGACAGACGGACAGCTAGCCGCCCTGTTAGCTCCTTCTCTTGTTTCAGCCGTCCGATCAATCACTGGTTTGTTCTTTCTGAGGCATTTCCAGCGGTTGGCTCGGTCACAGGAGTCTCGGGCTGAAGCCGCTGTGATGCCGGGGCGGTCCTGGGAGTCGGTGCGCCAGCACTCAGCTTCGCCACCAGTCACTGTGACCTGCCCCGCTGCCCGGCTGGCACGTGCGGCTTTTTCTGTTTGTGCGTTTGAAGAAACGCGATCACACACAGCCACGAAACACATGAAAAAAAAGTCACACACACACCCATTAGCTATGAATTACCCATAATTCATAGCTAAGGACTTATTCAAGAATATACGGTCACCACAACATACATTAGTTTTTTTAGATGCTCAGCTGTGTATAATATAAAGTTCAAGTTTCTAGTTTGACTTGTTACTCACAAACATGCGATATACATCTTCCCTCTTCAATCAGATGCATGCACGCAAACAGAGACACACACAGTTACCGGTACCGCCATACATGCCTGATGATAAATGACTAAATGTTGGGGTGTGTTTTCTACTGCCCCACATACAAGGCCTGTGTGCTCCTAATTTGATACTTATTCCATGAAATAGTCATGTTGGGAGAAAATGGACGTGGATAGAGACAGACAGTCCCATACATCATTCTAATTATTCTTTAATAAACCTCTTGTAAGCCAAACAGTGGCTCGTAGGTAGCTACTGCCACCTAGAGTTCGCAGGAGGAACGACGCCCCTCTGAGCTAAGGACATGGGCATTTAAATAGGAATGAGTCGCACTAAGTGCCAAAGATTAATCAAGGGCAAAAGGAGAGTGAAAGGTGGAAGAGGGCAGGAAAGACTCCAAAAGATAATTGAGTATCTCAAACTGTATGTAATCTCCTCTATCCTTTTCCATCCTAGAAAATTCAATCATGAGGGGAGCAAATTATTTGGAGAGCACAGGTAGCAAGTAAATTCCTCCTTAATCACCCTGAATACACAATAATGTTCGACTCAGCTGTTGCGGTAGTTAGAAAACACTTCTTGTGAAACTATCCCAAAGACAGCATAACCTCTAAATCCCTCTTCCAGAAGTCCTAGGGAAAACAGATCCACTTTAAATGGCTACTTTTTAGACCGGAATGAAAAACTACAGGGACATGAAATTTTCATCTCATTCTGCACAGACGAAATAAAACTGATTCATTTATTTATTCCACATAGGAAGTTTACAGTATTTCCACAGCATGTTTGTGAGTTTTGGGAGATGGGGGAGAGTAAAACATATGTGTATGTGTGTATCGTGGCATCTGTTTACACTTCCCAGAGTAGATTATTCCCCACCATCATTCCCCCCAACACAAACACTCACACACACACACACACACACACACTTGAACTCAACAGAGGAGGAAGTCTGGATTATGTTGGCTCTGAGCGATGGACAGGCAAACCAAACTCATCTTGAAACAATTGGGCACAGAGCACTGAAAGAGAGGAAAGTTGCAGGAAGGGATGCGTGGAGGGAGGGGAAGGGTGAAGAATCACCGCCCTTGGGGGAGCGCTCCAGCTGCAGTCTGTCGGTCTGTTTTCGCGATGCCCAATCACACACACACACAGACACACTCACTCACAAACACACTGAGACACAAACAAACCCGTGCCACAGATGACCCAACCATGTCTGCCTCATTAGCTGCCAATCACTCTGCACAAACCGTCCTAAAGGGGGCCACAAGGGGAGGAATGAAGGAAATAGATGGATGAGAATATAAGGTAGTTAAGTTGCAGCCATCAATAATCAAGCTGTCTGCTCCAGTGTGCGCTGGCATCTCAATACTCGACAATGACAGGGGAAAAAAAAACACCGCAGACGTTTCTTTATTCCGTTGCTTACTCGATCGCTATGTTTGTGTATTTGAGGCAGGATTCAACCCAGCCTCTCCAACTGGATGAATGGACAGGCTGTGGGGCTGGAGTTTGATGCTAGACAGATCAGAGTGGCCAACAACACACACACACACCCCAGAGGGCTGCTCCCAGAGGGGCAAAGAGCACACATCCAGGCTCGCACACAAAACGGCAACACATGCAGTAGCTTTCATAGTGCAGTTTATAGCGCGCTGCCAAGCCCCATGCGCTGACACGGTGCAAATCACACACTCATTTGCACACATGCGCGGCCTCTGTGCGCTGACTGTGGCCCTAACAAGCAGGCCAACCCGCCCGTGAGCCGCCTAGAGCCTGGCACTAGAGAGAGCGCGCGTCGCATGGACCGGGCAGGTTTCTAATTATTCGGGCTCACTACAAACACTTGTTTCTTCTCAGTTGACCAGCTGGAGCTTTTTTTTTTGTTTGTTTCTGCTGCGTGTGGGGGAGCAACTGAAAAGAAACCAAGAAGTAAGTCAGCGACTATAATGAGACTGGGCCTCGGTGGTGTGTTCTGTGCTTGGCTCCAAGGACACCCATCAGTACCCCATCAGAACGATAAATTGTGCTCTCCGTTGGGTTATGGTGTGATTCAAGGGGGACAGAATGTAAAGAAATAGTTTTTTGTGTATGAATATTGGCCCTGTCCTTGTCCATCAAGGATATGAGGAAAAAAAAATAATAAATCTATTTTTTCCATTTTCCTTCCTCCATTTGACATTATTTGTCATGCCAGCTTACAGCACACGGGCCTTGAATAAACATAAGACGAGTGGGGGTTCAGGGCTGCTAATGTCCCATTGAAGTAAATGCACTCCTCGCACTAGATTTCGAGACGTCTGCTGTTTTTTTGGAACCCCCCCCGCATACACACACACACACACACACACACACACACACACACACACACACACAATTGACGTCTCCAGCGTGTGTTTCTGAACAAACCCAAATCTACGTGCATTTCCATTATCAACCGTGTTTTCTTTGCAATACTGTTTTGCTTTTAGTTTCCTTTCAGAAGACAAAGAAAACAGTTGTTGAAGTCTCCGAAACCAAAGACTCGACAGAGACAATACAAATCACAGTCTAAGCAGAATGAGTGTGTCTGTGTGAAGTGAAGATCATGCTTCAATAAAATGCCTTTTCTATACGAGACGCAGATGCTGTCTAAGCTGATTTAATGAAAGCGAACCGGTCCAGTATCCGGTTGCTTCAGCTGAGCGAGTGTGTGTATAGGTGTGTGCGCCTCAGTGGTTCTGATGTTTTGAATGTCAATAGGAGGTAAAACTTGTGTTGAAAACCCTGCCGAATTAAGATAAGGATCGCACAAAAGCCAGCCGCTCTCTTGATTTTCTTCCCCTTTCTATACTTGCTCTGAACACAATGTGCCTGTTTGATGCCTGGCCTTGGTTTGAGAAGCACCACTCTTGCCTTCTCTGTTTTCACCCCTGTGACAAGCTATTTAGCAGATGCGTGCTGGTCTGTGCTGTGCTCCTCCATATTTGTTAGCGGCATATTTACCCTGATTTCTTTGTGCCTGTTCACTCACAAAGAGTCCGTGTATTGTGTCTTCCATAGAGGTTTCTTTGCAAAAGCAAGATAGAGATACACGTGTCCTGTTATCACGGGAGTTGTACTATTTTGAATACTCTAAAGTAAAAAAACAGTATTTACTGGCTGTGTAATTGAAGGATATGAGAGGCAATCACATTCTACCCTCCTCCTACACACTCAGAAAACGACAAATACAAATACAAACACAAAGAGCAGCACTAATGTAATTGGACAGTTTCTTATATCCGATACCATCTAGTGTTGCAGTATCCGACGGGCTTTAAGTTTACACAGGTTGAACTTTCATTTCCTGGCTGCGAGTTTGCTTGTCCAACAACCAAATCTGACATTTTAAAGAGTAAGAAAGGAAGACATTGTCAGAACAGCGGCCTGCGTGGAGCGTGCCACGTAATTCACAGTGACACAAATAAGGAAACCTGAGAGGCAAAGTCCACAAATTCAAAACAAGGCTGTGAGACCTTGATTGTGTTTCAATTCCTGACACAATTTTACTCTTTTGCCATTCAGGGGATACGACGAGAAGAAAGACTGGAAAATGGTGAAATAGGGTGAAATAGACGAAATTTAAAACAAAATGTTGCAAAGTAATCTGCTGAAAAATTCAATTTGGGCCCGAGGGCTTGCCATAGGGAAGCATTTGTTGCCACTAGCCTATGGGCCCAGCCGGTGTGCGTCCCCGCTGAGCAGGAAGGAACGTCGGCAGGCTAAAAAGTGGTAATAAAGTTATTTTCAGGCTTGACAGCATCCGCGGTGAGGATCTGAGAAGGGGTCTCTACGCTTGCTGCTATCCCCTGACTAATCAGCTGAATTTTAGAAATAAATGATTGTTGCTGTAAATGTTGCGTGAAAGAGAAGCAGTGTGTGTGTGTATGTGTGTGTGTGTGTGTGTGTGTGTGTGTGTGTGTGTGTGTGTGTGTGTGTGTGTGTGTGTGTGTGGGAGGGGTGTTAATTGATGAGAGTTATAGAGAGCTGCTACTAGCACAAGGGGGATCATTACTGCTGGAGTGGAACAACTGCATTCACGGCTGTTTGCCATGTCTCATACACATTTATATACACACCCGACGTGCACACGTACTGTCACAGCGCACCGGCAGTCAAAAGGAACACCACTCTCGCTCTCTCTTGTACGTCGTTTTGTCACAAAGTACGACCGCTCCAGCGCACGGGAGGAGTTAGGTGGGGTAATTATAACACCCTAATTCCATGATGGCGCCTCTAAAAGCACCAAGCAACTATCAAATGTCACAGTGTTTTCTACAAACCAAGAGGATTTCGGGGTTTGAAGATTTATTTTTGGTCGGCGTGGTGGGGGGAAAACAAACAATTATCCCAAAGGCATTTCCCATTCTTGAGTCAATTTGTGGAGGGAGTGGGGGAACACACAGCCACTTTGGTTGGGATTTAGGTCACACTTTAACTGACAAGCTGACATCAGAGCGGTGAGACGGAAATCCTGGCGTGGACTCCGGACTCAAATCCCTCTCCCACATGACTGACACTTGAGAGACTGACACTGAGTGAATGGGAGGAAGCGTTCTCGCTAGTCGACCTGCCACCGTGACCTACATTTTTCCTAGCATGCGTGCGTGTGCGTATGTGTCAGTCTGCGTGCGGAACGTGTCATGTCTAAATGTATGTGTGTGTGTGTGTGTGTGTGTGTGTGTGTGTGTGTGTGTGTGTGTGTGTGTGGGTGTGGGTGCGGGTGCATCCGCCACGTGTGTTTACGGTTTGCGAAATGCTCCATTCATTTTACATGCGAGGGCGTCTCTCCCCGTGTTCAGAGGCGCATAAATACATACTCATGACTGCCTGCGTTTCTGGGAGCTTCTGTGCACCCGGGACTGGAGTGTGTAAGCAAAATCAGTGTGTGTTTATGCTTTCTGTCAGTGTGCGGCTACGTCTCCGTCTCCGCCGTCAGTGCCACATTACTTTGGTTTAGGAGCTGCTGTCACTTAGCAGTAGCAGAACAGACAGGAGAAACTCCACACACTGCAGCCCTCTTCTTTCTGACTGACAAACACATACTGTACACACAACCTTAAAAAATCTATTTATATCTTTAACTTAGTCCTTATTTGTATTTATAAAAAAATACTGTTATTATTATAAAAATAATAAATTAAAAAACTAAATAAATAAAAATGCAAATATCAGTATCAAATATCTGCTTCTTTAAATTATGTAGTTTCAGTTTTTCAAGTATAAATTTACACAATAATTGCCAGGAATTACAAAAAAAAAAAAAACTCCATTTTACACACGCCACACAAACACACATGCACAGTTGTACCTCTAGTAGCCAGGGTTTGAGTTTGCGGTCCAGGATGATGTCAAAGCCCAGGACTTCAAAGCAGACACTGTCGCTCCCTGGTGGCTGTCCAGGGCGACACATGCGGTAGGCGTGCAGCACGTGGGGCTCGGCGACTATTAGCGTCTTCACCACCAGCTCCTGTCAGGAGAAAGACAATCAACAAACCTTACGGCACATCATACTAAAAACCATAAGCTCCTGTTAGTAGCTGCTGATTGAGGGTCTTGGACTGAAAATGGTGCAATTAAGAGTCCATGTTTAATTGCAGGTTGCAACCACAGACAATTGGCAGCAAATTTGGGATTAAGCTCTGACAATAGTGTAATCATGGTATACACAAGATCTGTAAATTCCACCGTTTCCTTGCGTCTCAATATATTCAACTCATGTAAAAGCTGAAAAGAAGCAGCTTTCCACTGGCACGCAGCATTTTGAATCTCTCTCTCATGCGATAAACAACAGTGTTGGTGGGGATCCAGTGTGGCCGCTGCTTCTCGACCTGTGTGCATGTGTGTGTTTACATGTATGCTTGCTGGCTCCTACCTGCCTGCATACGCCCAACGTGTGACTGAGGAAAACCGGCTCAATGCCGCTCACACACACACACGCACACACACACACACACACACACACACACACACACACACACACACACACACACACACACACACACACACACACACACACACACACACACACACACGCCCACCTTCCGTAAAGCATCCCCTT
This sequence comes from Betta splendens, assembly GCF_900634795.4. Classification (NCBI taxonomy): domain Eukaryota; kingdom Metazoa; phylum Chordata; class Actinopteri; order Anabantiformes; family Osphronemidae; genus Betta; species Betta splendens. The sequence continues at coordinate 8,386,040 of NC_040884.2, read as the reverse complement.
ACCAGTCAAGCCCCACGCAGTGCTGCTGGCCTGCAATTTGCCCAGTCCAGCCTGACTGCTGGGTGCAGGAGAGGGGTAGGGTGGTCTGGCCCCGGCCTGATAAGGCTGCACCCCCCTTCTTGTTTTATGTGTCTGTTGCTCACACACCTTTGTCCATCTGTCCATCCATCCACCCTCTGACCCACAGGCTGCCCAGCACAAACACCTGCTCCCAACACTGTTGTTTTTGCCTGAAGAACCAAACACTCACAGCCGTGTGTGTGTGTGTGTGTGTGTGTGTGTGTGTGTGTGTGTGTGTGTGTGTGTGTGTGTGTGTGTGTGTCTTTGTCCTTGCCCCAGTCACCTCCCTCCTTATCCTGAGCCCCCAGCTCTGGCCACTGCCTACAACTGTGCTTGTGTGCCCGTGTTTGGCTGTAACTGTTGTAAGAGTGTCCTTGATGATTTTATTGTTTTATTCTGAACTCTGAACTACATTTGTGTTATTTTGTATGTTTTGTATGCATAGGTAATTCATTCATTGCAGCACTTCTCTTAGTGATAGTATACTACGTATAGTGCTGGAGACAGACAGATGTCCTGATAGTTAGTTAAATCTCCCTATGACTGTGGTCACATGGGAAATTATAATTTTCCAAGTCGCATAAAATGTGCATGTGCTGTATTGAGTGAAATTCTTAATATGTACTAAACCTCAACACATCTAAGAAATCGGAAAGGAGTCCTCTGAGAACTAAAATGTATTTTATTGTAGTGACTAAGTTGTGAATTTCTTCCAAAATAACCTATGAAAATATGATTATAAAGAGTCATGTGTATAGACCTTGACAAATGCTTTTTGTATGTGTGTGTTCCAGCAAATATTAGAAACTTAACTAGGCAATTTGTAGTCAGAGACTGCTCTCAAATGTACACCCACATCACAAAGATGTGGCTTTGCTGCGCCTAACTTGAAAACTCTACCCCATACGACACATCAATAATGCCTCAGAATGAAAGGGGTGTCAGTGTTTCACATGAGAAAAAATAGAAACATACACGATACTCTTAATCCCCACAGACAATCTTTTGGCAAACAAACTATCTAACTATGTGACTGTGGGTTTTGGCTCAAAGAGTCAAGGCAGCCTCGATCTGTACGGTAATAAAATGTAAAAGGAGAGATGAAAAGAGAAAGGGGAGTAGCAAGTGAGCAGAGAGCATCAATAGAGAGGTGAAACAAAGCACAGCGTGTGAGTGCGAACGGACTGCAATAACACCAGAGTGGTGTAACTTCTGAAGGAAAAAATGGTGAGAGAGCAGAGGAGGAGAAGGACGCTCCGGCTGAGTCAGGGGGTGACGCTGTGTCCGTCACTGAGGGACAGGAAAGAAACTTGATAAATACAAACTTTAGTGCTTGGAAAAACTGATAGAACAGGAGAATAAAGACACACTGTACCTGGATACAGGTGTAAAGCTAAACTTGAAAAGCACTGGCCCCAGTATTTACTGTAGTCTCAACAGTTACTTTGTTCAATACGAGTACAAAGACAAGTGAAGGCTGAGAGAGAAAAACATAAAGGGTTGCCTTGAGGGGAGCATAATAACCAGTGGGATTTGATTTTTTAAGCTGAACACTGGTAGCATAAGAACACGAAAACTGGCACACTGAGGGACATTACAACCCATGTGGCTGTGGACAGCCAGAGGACAGATCAAGGTCAAGCACAGTGAAACAAAAAGGCAAATAAAACAGACCCAAAGACAAAGAGAGCAGAGTGGAGCTATGAGGCACAGGAGTTGAAGGAATCGTCCAAACAGATGACAATGAAAGGAAATGACCAAGGTGAGTGTGTTTGGATGAGTTAAGACTCGTGCCAGAGAGAGAGAGCTCATCCTCCTGGAATGGTGTTTTTACCAAGTTCCTCCTTAAACAAATGTCTGAAGCTCACTGAACCACTGTCATAACAAATCACATCAAACCTTAGCTGGTCCACTTGTGTTTGTGCTCGGCATGTGTTGGGTGGAGGAAAGAGGGAGTGTGTCCTGGATACGAGCGTAAGCTGTAGGTGTATGCAAGTGTTTGCATGCAGTACAGTATGTTTGTGGTGTGCTTTTATTTCATACCACATACACATCCTCTGTGACGTGTACACGTGTAGCCCACTTACTGAGACGTCCCCCCAGAACTTGGCCACATCGTAGTCATTGGTGCGGAGGAACTCGGTGAACCAGCTGATGGACCTCTTACTGCCTTTGTCCACCGTCTCATCCCGCTCGAAGTTCTCGTTGTGTTTGTTGACGGAATAGTTGGTGAGATGCATGTAGAGCTGGCTCTGTGGAGACGAGAAGGCAGTCAGGAAGGGCCTTCACACGAATGCACGGTGACTTCTGCTAACGACATCTGTCAGAAGGTTTGCATCATATGACATAGTTTCCTTGTTGAATAGAATTGATTCCTTTATTCACTGAGTTGATTAAAATGCTGCACATTTGCTTTCTATTATCACTTAAATTCGGTTGTGACACTTGACCAGTACAACCACAAGCTGATACTAATGACTACAAATAGCTCTAAGACAGTAGCAGTGTGGTGGTGAATTAAATTGTAATGTTATTGTACTTAAGTAACCGTGGTTCCTGTGATGGTGCTCTTTTGTGCAATTATACCTTTGCCGTGATGATAATTATCACAGCAAACATCAACCTCGGGGGTGTTGATGCTTTTCATCCCCATCGAGGCACATATCCACCGTGCAATGTAAAGCATTTTCTCCAAAGTCACAGGGGTAGGCAAGAATAAAGTACGTAAGGAAGTGAAAACATCACAAACAATTAAACGTGGCAAAAAAAACAAACCTGCAGTAAAACGGTAAAGACGCTCCATGTGATGTATGGGATCCATCAAGGCTGTATTTTAAGCCTGTTTTGTAAATCACGAGGCTCTTATGGGAACAACCGATAATGAGACAACAGCAGAACAAGCTTGCAGGCCACTTTTTGTTAGCGTTCAGTGATAAACAGAGAGGCCCACAGGTCCTACAGTGGATGGCTCAAAATGTGTCATCGCCTGGTTGACTATAATTAGCCATTGTATAACCTTGTTATTTCCCTCTCTTTAAACACTATCCCTCATAGCTGCGGCAGGACATCTTTGTCCTTAGCCCACAACATAATAACACCGTGACCACGGGGCACCCCGGCCCCTGATGGCTGTCTGGGAGCCACTCTCTGTGGGATTGAACATCCATCTCCGTGGCATGACTCACTCCATCATGTGTCGCAGAACGGGGAAGACAACACACACTTGTGCCACAGGATGGTGCCAGCCGTGTTCCGTGTGTTCATATTTTAGATAAGCATCATGCTCGAGAGGAAGCTGCGTGTGCGCGCGTGCCTGTGTGCATACATCCCATCATCAGCAACAGACTGTGTTTCAGCAGGTGCAGAACCTCAAGGCAAATATGAGTGGCTCAGTATTACACGAGACATCTGGTGTATGGACACTTCTGCTCGGTTGTGTGTGTACAGTATTCCAGCAAGCTCTGGGTGTTTGTGTGTGACGCCGACTGGTCACTGCAACTTCTCAGCGCTGTTGGTTTTGGAGTCCTACAGCCCCAGGATTTAAAGGGCAGCATTTCAGGGTTGTTATTATTCTGTTGTTTTAGTAGTTAGTTGGTTAGGTTTGGATGCATACATATGGCTGTAAAAAGGCCCAACTGCCTGTGTGAGCATGAACATCTGTCTTACAATCTGACTGTTTAGATACTGTACGTGCACGTTTTTGTGATCATACAGAGACTTTCCTGTTTCCCAAACTTTGCCTTCCTGTGTGTCTGATTTGATTATGTTGAATTCCAGTGGCTCGTAGTTCTGGTTCACGGCAGTTCATGGCCAATGCATTACTCTGTTGATTAGCTGTGCGTTGTGCATTTGTGGCCCACACATACACTACGTATATGGAGAGTTCCCTCACTCAATACCTACATTTGTTGCCCATTATACTCATGCAATGGGGTGAGTGTGTGTGTTTGTGGGGGAAATCTGAAAGACCATTCTTGCCGAGGCAGATGTGAATGTCAACGCTGGACGTGATCAGACTGTGTCAGCGTGAGCCGTCTATTTACATTTTAATAAAAAGTGATATCATAGTAGGGCCGTTGTACACACAGCTCTCATTAACCCCTGAATGAAGGGCTAATGAGGTTTCTATCGTGTTTGGAGTGGTCTCCTCAGCAATGACACTGGCCCCACCCATAAGACAGGAGTGGTTTGATGAGGATATAAGTGATGTGCATTAGACTGAACACCTATAGACTGATTACTGTGCTCTCCACAATCACAGTGTCGACAGCTCTGTGCAATGCTATGCTCAACTACTATGTCAATACTATGTGCTACAACTGCTGTTAGTAGCTTCTGGTTGTTGGGACTCACCAGATTGGCCTCACTGGGTGCGTGGTACTTCTCTGTACCCATGCGAACCAGGCCATCGTTGTAGAGGAAAATGCGCAGCGGGTCACAGGAAGTGACAAGGATGTAAATGCGTAGGTCAAACTTGTAGCCCTCCATCAGAAAAGGCTTGTCCAGGTACTCCTGAACAATAAAGTGCTCCTGGGCAGGCAGCTTCTCACAGTTCCGGATAAGCGAGATCCTGGATAGACAGAAACTTTATTAATCCTTGGGGGGGAAATTGGGCCGTCGTCAGCAGCATTATGAAATACGGCATAGTAAAGACTAAAAGGATAATTAAAAAAGTGATAGATGGGAGTAAAGCAGAGACCATGAACATGAATGATGGCATTAGCGCTGACATATATGTGGTAAAGCAAAAAAAATCGGCAAACAGTTTACAGGTTTTGAGGGTTTTAACACTTTTCAACAGTCATCAGAAAGTTGTGGACATATTTCTGGAGTGCTTTATCTTTGTGGTCAGATTACAATAATACATAATCAGTATTATAGTTCACAGATTTATACATTTATATTTAATAATTAGGGCCTTAGCGGTTCAAGAGTCAGTGCAACAGTGTCCCAATAAAAACTATTTGAACTTTTAATGGTACAGAACCTTCACTGACAACATGCAAATGTGTTCACACGGAATGCCTCGGGCTTGGAGCAGGACAAGCTGTTTGGCTCCATGAGGCATCAGACGTTCCAAACAACGTCCTACTCTGTTTAATATCTAACCTTCTGAGCAAAAAATACAAAAATAAATGTACAAGAAACAGACAGGTACGGGACAAACGCCGGTTTGTCTAAGTCATACTCTGCCGGCATCTGGAGAACATTGGGACTTTCTGAAGTCAACATGTCTGAATGTCACAGTCCGTCACATGCAGTCGCTGGGTTTTTGTGCTGTGGGCAGGTTAATAGGAGCAGACACTGTGCTCTGTTTCCACCTCCACAATAATTCATTTGCTTTGGTCCCATGTCACTGGCACTCAAGCCTTATAATACGCAGACCGTTGCTAGCTGCACTGAAGAATGAGCTATGTTAGTTTGTCTGCATCGATGTTATGCATGCGAGGGTGAGGGGGCACGGGTGGCAAAGCTCTGTATGTGAAAGTGAGCGTGTCTGCTCCTGCGTGTGTGCACGGAAAGTCAGCTTGTTTTTAAACAATCTCCCACTATGTACAACCTCTGTCACCATCACTCATAGTTAAGGCAGACTAGCGCTAAATTGGCTACATGCACAGGCTGGAAACCTCACACACACACACACACACACACACACACACACACACACACACACACACACACACACACACACACACACACACACACACACACACACACACAGTGTTTAGCCAAGATGTAAAGGCTTGATTATGGAAAAACTACAGCTCGAGGTACGCAGATACTGAGGCACCAACCCACCCGAGGGAAAGCGTTGTTTTGTTCTGTGGCTTCTGTAATCACAGCCAGAAAACGTAGCATCCTGGGAACGGCGCAGTCTATACTGTCGGAATTAAACCAAGGAATGTACCTGTTCACTTCACTCTAATGAAGCACAAACACGGTTTTTTGTGAAATCAAAGAGGCACATTAGAATGGGATCACTGCCTTCTAGGTTCTGATAGAAGCGCGTCTTAGTTCAGCGGTTTAATAACTCCAAACCGCGGCGTAAATCACTGCATTGTGCTTCTCATCACTGCACCTCCACAGAAAAGAACAAGGAGAAGTCGGGGGATGCTTGACCGATGATGTGGGGTGGGGGGGCTCCCTGACAGGCAGACAGCACGCTGAATGATGAGGACAGGGTTAACAGTGTTAGTTAGTCAAGGAGGAGTAGCTGAGGAGAAGACGACGTGATTGATGAGCTGGGGTGTCGGATAATCACGGCCCACTCTCCCTTGCCTATTTAATTTGACACCAGAGGGGTTCTCGCTGCTTTAAGCTCCGCGTGCGCTTTTATTTTGTTTCCCTTATAACAAGCTGCTCTTCAGACACAAACAATAACTTCATTTAGTTGGCTGACGGAAAAATAAATTACAGGGGGTAGATATAACTTAATTTCCTGCCGCGTCACACCATGCAAAAAAATAGGGAAAATCTAATCTTCGGAGCCGCCTGCCGTTGAGTGGTCGAGCTAAACTCATCATCTTTCATATTCCTAATGTATTGCAATAATTCAACCTTTGCTGCCTTTTATTCTTTAATAAATAAAGGCTTAGTGCAGCATGGAGTTATAAGTAATGTTCACATTATACCAGAAAGGACAAATTCAAAGGGAATTAGACGGAGAGGTGAAGCACACAGAGTCATTTGTACTTCAATATCCCCACCTATTGGTGCCAGTGATGAATGCACTTCACAAGTATTACTTCATACGTACGCTTCGGGATCACAATTTCAAAGAATAGCGAGTCAAAAAGAATAATTAATAAATGTTTTGCAATCTGCGCAGCGTCAGTGCATCGCGGCGCACTCAGGAGAGCAGTGTGTTCAGCATAAAACGGTCTGTGCAGAGGATGCTGCAGTTTAGACAACTCATAATTTTTGGGTTTTGAGTTTCAGCGACTTTATGTGATACCTTATAAAAGCAGCCTTGCATGAACAGCCTTGACGCACGCTGCTTCTTTGGGTGCCAAGTTGTAGGTTTGAATTGTACAAAGAACATTGGAATATGTTGCAGGAGTCATTTAGACACATTATAGCGTATTTGTGTTGTCGACAGTGTCTTAAGTAAATTTGTGAATGCATCTATTTCCTAAAACTTATCATGGTGATAGAAACCCAGCGTCTCTATGGACCTTCTGTCAGTATCAAATGTTCTGCAAATTTAAAACAATACCAAAGTCCTCTATCACATGGAGTGAGGCCAGAACGCTGTTGTGTCAACACTGTCTGTGGAAGTCTGTTGAATCATCATTACTGCTAAGCTGTGATCCTGTTAGTTTTGTTGCTGTTGTTAAAGTGTTCAGTTGATAAAGTCGGTCTGCTTAATGTTCTATCTACTGTATGTTGACATTCCGAATACTTTAACCGCATCTTCTTTAAAACCTTGAACTGCAACAAGCACATTACTGTATTAACTGTGTTCGCAGCTTTGTAAAGCTTTGTATTTGATGCCAATTCTCTGAACAGTGCAGGCATACCATGAAAACGTGATATCACAACCCGAGATGGACTCTATTCCCATGAGAATGCAAGTATGAACTATGCATTCAGGTATCGTAGTGTGCTCATCTTTTGATAAAGAGTTGCTACTGAGAGACAGAGTCTTGGTCCATTTTCTAGTCACACTGGGCTCTGCTGATGGTGCCTCATAAAGGATTCCAATAATCACATGCAGTGACCTTCAGGGAAGGAACCACACTCACTGCCACGGAGCATGTGTGTGCCTCTGTGTGTGCGTGACCTCCACAGGCAGCCATAATCTCTGATTTATGTAAAGTGTGACCGACAACGAGGGCAGCAATGTGATTTACTCTGATCCCAGCGCACGGTTACCTCCATAGACAACTACTAATTTCCCTCCTCTAACTTCCTTTCTCTCTCGTCTTGTCACTGTGCTGAATGGGTGGGTAGCTAGCCTCAGACCCACCCGTGACCCATGGCTCCATTAGCGGGTTTGACGATAAAGGTCTTCTGCTTGCGTTTCCTGCGCAGCTCCTTCACGTAGTTCTGGAACTGCGTGTACTCGGCGGGGAAGATCCACGTCTTGGGTATGAAGCTGTACTCTTGGGGCTGGCACTTGATCATCCTGGAGTCAATGATAAATGACAATCTGAAGTTTTAAACCACATTACATTTTTTCTGTTGTTTTATGACAAAGGATGAATTCTATGAATTTTATTCATTTACAGCAGGGCCTTGTTTTAAGTCGCAGTGGTGGAGTTCTAGAAGTAAGCAGAGTGTAGCTTCTTTCGACTGCCAGCTGGCTTAACACTGATCTTTGAAATGTACTTGCTTTAGCACTTCTGCAACTAAACCAAAGCGTTCTCATTTCCTGTGTTAAGACAGAAAACTTACTTGGACATGTTCCTGGCTAGGCAGTCTTTCCGGCAGATCTCACCCATGCCAGGGAAATGGTTAATTCTCTGCAGAGGGACAGGCAGACATAATAGTGTTGTTAGGGCCATTACGCCACTCAATTCATAAAAATGAGCACATTAAAGGCAGCAACCTGAAGTGAGCTTACAATGTTCTGACATTTATGCCCAATTACGAACTCAAAACAAAAAGGTGACGCTGAGACCTTTCTCAACCCACATTTAGTTTACTATGTTTTTTTTCATACTTTAAAGGTTGGGGAGGGAAGAGGCGAGGGAAAAAAAACGATCAATCTCAACTCCGAGGGGCCGAGGTAATTGGTTCTGCATCGCAAGCTCCTGCAGTGACAGTTGAATGAATTGCTTTGAATGTGCCGAAGGGGGGTGGGGGGTAAAGGAAAAAATCTGGGTTTTCTGTATTCTTTGACCAAATGAGCCTGAACAGGGGCGTTAATTAGGCTCATATGAACTGAAACTTGACAGCAAACTCTCACAGTACATCACTAAAAGGAAAAAAAAGGAAAAAATTAAAAGAGGGAAAGAAAGAGGGGAGAGGAAAAACACAAAAACTGCGAGTGTAAAAGGAATCCATGATTATTATCCAAACGAGACAGACGTAATTAGGGATTCGGAAGAGATTGCACAATTATGCCAATGCCGCGAGACAAAGTGGCTTGTGAGGGGAAATCAAAACCAATTGTTGAGGGACTTCTACTTTTCTTCCGAGAAATTATCTCATGAAAAACCAGAGCAGTGTAAGGAACAAGTGAAAACAATTGACAGCAAATCATCACTTTTATGTGAAACATTAGCCATCCTGCTAATGTTAAGCTGCTGCAGTATCTCTTGTGCTCAGTCTACTTAGCTGAACTCCTCCTGCCCCTATACTAACAAGCCATACTCTTTCTTCCTAGTGTGTGATTTAATCGATCATTAGTGCCCAATCTAATCAAATAAGCACTCGGGAAGATGGATGGCTGAAGCTCGGAGCTGAGGGGGAGCAGCCAAGTTCACTCACCAGGACAGGGAGGTCAAACAGAGGTGAGATCACTCAGACTAGCGCCCAGAACTCAGAGCAAGCCTTGTTGTTCGGGCCTGTCTTATCGACATCACTAGTGACATATGAAACCTGCCCCCCACCCCCTGCTGCTCATAACCTGTCAGTCTACCTGTCAGTCTTCCTCTCCGTCTCTGTGCGTTCCCTCTCACTCTGTCCACCCCTCTGTTCTACTGTCTAGTCTGTGTCCTACCTCCCAGGGTCCCGAGAAAAGCAGATGGGCAGATTCTTCAGTCGTCCAATTCTGTTTTCAATCTTTTGCTATATTTACTAGATTCCAGCTTAATGTTTGTTTCGCCTGCACCATCTGTGTCCTATCAAAGTGTGTTTCTTGTCAATGTGTACCTTATATTCGTTTTTTACCCAGGGAACACTATAAATATATTGTAAGGGACACCAATGTGCAAATAAGTAATAAGCACTGGTGGCAGTGGTGGAGTTCAAAATATCACATATAAAACATAAAACGTATATAAACTGATGCAGTTGATCTGTGCTGGACACTCATGTCCCTGATGTCCCTGATGGAAACTGCTTGATACTATGTGGTTTCATAAACTGTGTAGATGTATTTATTCTAGATAGAAATTGAATTTCTCCCACTAAACGGTGGTAGTTGGTAACGTGGATTAATGTGGTGTAATTGTTTTTCCCTCAATAAAAATTGAACACAGACGTTTGACAATAAGTAACCTTTTGAAATGGAAAATTTACATTTTAGTAAAGCTTGAAAGCAATCTTGTATCACAGTGGTGTGTTTCCTATACAAGAGTATAAAAATACACTCGGAAAGTCTTTTGCTTGAAGAATCTTCACAAAGATGCGTTTAACCAAAGGAACATTTGAAGTGAGTTATTCAGTAATTAAGACACAATTCTTGCTGTTGTGTTTCCCTTTCTTCTGCGACACCGTACTGTTTAATCTGTTAGAGGGGTTCTTGAGGAAAATGTTGCCCACAGCCACAGTGATACGCACTGTTTGAGGAAAATTAAACACCTTTTTCAAAAGTTTACTGAAAATATTTAATGCTCTTACATAGTCTTCACTGCGATGAAGGTTTAAAAAGTAATTAAAAAGGTGATGTCAGTAATTGAAAATAAATAAAATTTAGTTGAACTGAGAGGATGAATGAAATCACATAAGGAAAATGAAATGCAGTACATGAATGTGAGGAGATATGAATGGTCTCTGTACAGTCTAGAGAGTAACTACTGGGAGTTTAGTACGGAGATCAATACAGCCATAGCCTCTGGCTGTTCGCCAGTGAGCGGCTTCATTGATGCATATTGTAAAGTGATCGTGGTGTTTTTCCTGTTAAGTGCAGTCGTGACTGATGGTACAGACTTTCTTGTGTTGACTTGACGTTACAGAAATGTACCTGATAGTTCCTGAGCTCAGCAATCTTCTCGTGCTGCACGGCCGAGTCGTTCCAAATGAGGTTGGCAGTTTCGTCATCGTCCCGGGTCTTGATAAAGTCCATCTCACTGATGACTATACGAACTGCAGAAAAAGACTCTTTAGACTGTCTTCCATTCACAGAATAAGCATCATTTAAATACCTTCGCAACTTTAGCAACGTTCTTCCTGATAGATGCTATAATTTAAACTGGAACGAAGGGGAATTTTTCTGCTTTTTGGATGGAAGTTTTAGTTAAACCTATATTTTAATTCTATGTCTTAATGCAACTTTTACATATATTATGAGTGAAATGACTCTTGGAGATTATACATCAAAAAGCTCACAGCAATATTTACCATTCACGGAATGGTTGCGGAGCAGCCAATCGTTATGTCTGTCTTCAAAAAGATAAATTAATTGTCTGTAATGCATTCAAATCCCACTGGAAACCTCATAGCATGAGAGATAGGTGGCAAGTCCATTTGGACATTAATCCAACAACTATCCATTATTCAGTAAGTAATGAAAAATTCATATGCCCTACTGAAACGAGGTATTAATTAATTTCTAGAAAGGCTTCACAAACCTGGAAAAGGCTTGCCTAATGTTGCATGATGGCACTAGAATGGGAAAAAGATGTTTCCGATGACGCTTCTTCCATCTGTCTATGTCAGTGGAGGCTAACTGTGTTTTGCTAAGTGGAACAAGGAGGGTTTACATCACAGCGGGCCGTGCCCACAGTTGCCAGTTGGGCTTTAATCAATCCTTTCTAATGCATATACACATAACTAAGCAAACATTGTTACAGCCAGCATCTACATTGCCTTCTCAGTGGGTGCAACGCAAACCTCCAATGCCGCATTCACCGACCTTTAACCTTTATCTATAATATTATCAATTATGAAACAAAAAAAGACAAGTGCAAAAAAAGGCAACAGCAAAAATGAGCCATCCTTCTGGCCCTTAGTGTTAATTTTGGCTCACAATAGCCCTGCACTACTCTCCGAATGACCACTGTGAGAGTCTCGTCACAGCTAGCACACGTACTCACAGCTAGACTCCCATCTACCTACAGGATCCCGCAGCCCCCTACCTCTGCTTGCTGCTGCTGACTCCTTACTTTCTTAGGTTGTAGTTCACCCCTGAGAGCTCTGCTGCCACACAATATGCTGAACATGTGTGGAGTGCTTACTGTGCTCTTTTTGTCCCTCAAAAAAAAACCTCCCTGGCAAGTTATATTACCCCGATAAAGATTTATGTACGTACACAAGGGCGAGCGGTCTCCGTCCAAACCGCTCTGGTGGACGGCAACTCTGTTAGCTTTAATTTGAGACATTAAATAAGAAAGGCCTCGTTCAAACAATCCACCACTGCAAATTAGATCCTGGTATTGGGACATTGTGATTGAACTCGCCACGTTTCAAGGGACTGACTGAGTCATAGTGAGACTGTTTTCAAAATTAATAAACAATTCACAGTACATTAATCTCACCTGCACGGGCAGTGAAAACGCTGGTCCATCTACAGGAAGTCATGAAATATTCATGAGACACTACCAAACTCATTAGGAAGCTTGAAATGTGAGGCTTTTGCATTTAACACCATGTCACTGAGTGTGACATTCAATTTACTTACCGAGAAAGACAAATTAATTAATGTTGATTTTGCTTATAATGTTTCTACAGCTCCAAACCCAAAATATTTAGAAACAGACACACTAGATACCACACCTGAAATTAAAACCTTTTACACCACTGCCAAACTGTTTCAGGCTACTTTGTGTTTTCCAACTAAAGATTCAGTGGCTAATGAGCATCATTGAACAAAATGTTTTATCCTTGTTGGCTGACATTTCTTGACTTTTTCACTTTAGCTTCCTCTAATTGGGTCTGAGGCCCGAATAACATTTCTATGTTTTTTGCCTTTACTGCAATACATGTCATTATCATTGGAATGAATGTATTGTACCAATCTCATATTTGGTGCCAGCGACATTGGCGGTGATGGTGCCTTTCTTCTTCTTGGTGCGCACCTTCCTCTTCCCAGTGCTCTGGTAGGAGCCCACAGATGGCCCGTTCACGGGGGACGCTCCTTGATCCTCTGGAGGAGGAGAAAGCGCAGAACAAGACGCGATGCAGTCACAGTTTGTGCTTCGGGGGGGTTCAGGAGTCTTAATAGGTTTCCCCTATTTCTGCTGGGGATTTTGAGGAGTTTGTTTATGGAACTAGTGTGTAAACAAATTAGGCATCTGGTTCCGTATAGGTGCATGCATCACGATCCTTTCATCGTATTGTGTTTGCGTGTGTGTGTATGTTTAGTTGTACACAGGCAAGAACAGAATATATAAATGAATAACTGTGTGTGGCCAGATGTATCTGTGCATGTACTGTACGTGTCACTATGTATGCACTATCCAAACAGAATAATCTGCAAGTCCTGAGAGAATTGGACGCCGCTTACTCACCTCCATCATTAGGAGGGGAGGGCATCTCGGGGGCCGGAGGAGGGAAGGAACGAGCCAAGCTCTCTGCCAGGCGTGGCACACGGGCCTCACAGGTGCTCACTCACCCCCTCCGAGGACCTTCCCACAGTCACACTAGTTAGTCTTCCCTGTCTTGGGCTGCGTGGACGATGTTGTTTGGGATGACCCGGTGGATCATCAAAGCATCTCCCTTGTGCCTTCCAGCGGCATAAAGAGCAGCGGCAGGTTCTGAGCGGGCAGGGCAGCAGCAGGAGAAGTGTAGAGGGGGGGGGGCTCTCAAGGGTCTACACGGGCTACTCTGGCTTATTTACAGCCCGAAGAGGAAAAAGGCAGGGGGGGGTTGACAGAGGGATGGATAGGAATGCCTGTGGAGGAGAAGAAAAAGATCTTTTACAGCTGCAGCACAGTAGTGGTAGCCTGAGAGGGTGACAACAATGCACAGTGTGTATTCTCCGACTGGACTGGAGTTCATTGGACACGCTTCTGATGTAAAGCAGGCCCAGCAGCAGCACGCAGGTCTAACACAGGCTACGCCACTCAATCTGACACTAACCCCAGCAGCTCAGTGAGAACTCTGAACCACGCAGTATTCCTAATAAAGTAAACTAAGTTGTGTGAGGTCTACTGGACTAATTGGCGTTCCGTGGAAGCATAGTGAAATATTAATGTTGTTGTCAAGTAAAGGGTTTGCAGCATCTCACTGTGTCTCATGTGTGCGCCAGCTGGGTTTCATCGTATGGCTGGAAGGTCACTTCATTCAAACAGATGGCATCTTTACAGTGGTTTGTTAAAAGGACGCTCTAGGCTACAAACAGTGTGGGAAATTAACACCAGTCACCAGCCAAATTCTGTTATTGTTTGGCTGTGGTCTCCATATTTGTGTGTCTTTAAACCACTTCTGGAGGTAATCAACCAGAGTTGCGGTGTCTGGTCACATTATTTTCAGTTGTGTTTTGGCTGGCTCGGCGGCATCCTGACTCAGACTTCAGCGTTGACTCACAGCAAGAAGACGATGTTTTCTGTCTGCTCTTTGTTTCACGGTTTCAAATATAAAATAATGTGTACACTTTTAGCTGTTTATGTCCCTTTGGTGGCAAATTAAAGCTAACACTTTTATATACACTTGAATTGTTCACTACCTGCACTAACAAATGAACACGCATTCAGTGACAAATAAATGTAACAAGAGAGCATTTGGGAGCCATGGTTTAATAAATTGCCTAAACATCATTACCATCAGAATAGTTTGTGTTTTCAGTTTGTGGCAACTGGTAACTGTTGTGTGCTTAAAACTCTTGGGAATAACCATTAAATGATCTCGCATACAAGGCAGTTATCAGCTCTGCTTATTCCACACTGATCACACTGACCCCATATGGAAATAACTTCACAAATTCAAAATCTCAAACTCCTGTAACTACATCAACTGTGGCCTGATGCCACTTTTGCATTTCATAAGGAGATCAACAGTAACCTCTAGTGGCGGTGAGTGTATGGAATGCTTGTGTTCCCTCTACCAGTGTGTACTGATCCCACAGACAGAGATTGGCCTGTAGGTGCACATGTACACAAAGGGAGATAGGCACAAAAGCCTCCTTGACAAACAACCCTATCAATTCGATCGGCATCCTCTGGACAAAATTAAATGGGGAAACAATCCAATAGCATTACTCGATCGCTCAGTAGTTTTCGGCCTCTTGGTCTGGCTGTGGTGAGCACGATCATTGATCCTGGGGTGGGTGGGGGCTGGAATGAGATCAGCAGCGAGGGGGAGAGAGAGCAGCAACGAGGAGTCCGAGTGATAAAGCGAGGCAAGCTGTGCTGTTGACAACCTGCCCCCACCTCCCAGTGGTGCTGTGCCTCTGTATATACCAAGAGGCAGGGATTACTGTCCCAACAGGACACCAAACCTCGGGTTCAGGTAAACCCCTAGGAGCAACGGCACCTACAATACAAACACATAAATAATAAGACCACTCGTGTGTTCTCTGCGGTAGTCTGGGAAAAATACACACATCCCACCAGAAATGGAATGGATGCTAATTCAAGGGAAACATTTTATTATTATTTTTGTACTTTTAGTAGCATTTTGCATTAGCATCTAAATTGTTTGCTTAATTGGTAATTGGTTAACATATTTATAAAAGAAATGGAATATATTAGCATTAGCATTTAGCTCCATGTTTAGAAGTAGTAATAGTAGAAGTTTTGGTTTTTCATTTTATTTGCATTTGTAATAATTCTTGCATTCTTTTGACTAAACAACGATTTCAATGTGATTATTTTTTTATTTTGGCTTTTAAAATGTCCACAAGAAAAAGAGCGCCAAAACGGGGTCGATTTAGATCTGTAGACATGGCTCCATTACTCATCCTGATACCGATAAGTAACATCATCTCGGTCAATCCCTCAGTGAAGCATCTACTTTGTGCAATGACACATTCTGCCCAGCAGAGTGAGCTAGAGGGCCATCACAGCTCAGCTGAAAGGGCAGAGCTCCTCTGGGTGCTGAGCTCATGCGCTTGTACTCCTGTCACATAAGACAGAAAGGCTTCATTGTAGAGAGTCAGCTCTTCAGGCTGCTCCCCTGCTTCACTGGCTGTAAATCCATTACAAATGTGAGTCTGTCTTTGAGGACGCTGTAATGCAGGGCAAGCAATTCCACAATGACAGGACAGACATCTCTACAGTAAGTGTAGCAAAATAGCAAAATCAAAGCAGTATCGAACAATGTCACACCTATTACACAATACAAGTCTCTCACAAACAGTGGTACATCCCTAAGGGGGTTTGTTTTATGTCCTCTGCCTTAGATGAAACCACATTTTAAAAGCAGTTGTCAGATGCAGAATCAATAGAGAGGCTTGGGGAAACACCGCCCAGCCTTGTGTGCTGCTAAAAGAGCAGGCTTTGCAGACACAAGTTCCTTTCTATACAGTGCATGCCTAATGTCCTACTATGGCCATATAGCAGTACTAGGACCTCAGGGTATGTATGACCATTGAAAATGGGCCCTGGCAAAGATGGATGATACATTTACTATTATACATCTGTAACTGAAACATGCAAGCCACAGTTGGTAGAAAATGTATGTTTTACAATAAAAGTGAAAATAAATTTGTTAATTTTTGTACACTTTAAAGGTACAATGTCTATTTTGTACATTGTCAAAGTCATTTTGCAAGGTCTGTTTTGTAAAAACTAGTTCTTCAGTTTGTGACTGCGGACTCCTCTCACAGGAAAGTAGTTGGTTTAGAATTGCCAGTGTATCTAAAATTAGCTCAAACCAGTGACCCAACTCTGGCTTTGTGCCTTCTTCCAGATATGAGGAGGAACAAGTGTGGGAGCTGTCAGCCCACAGGGTACTGAAATACACCAACAAACAGCTGAACGGTAAGCATCAGAGAGTGAGGCAGAAACATGGTCAGTTGTGCAAATGCTATTGTATTAATTACAGATTTCCCCTACCCTATTTTGGTAATAAAAGAGCAAACCCTTTATGATTGGTGCTGTGGAGAACATATGCAAAATAGGCACTGTTGTAATAAATTAAACTTAGCTGTTATCTGTTAAAAGCCAGATAAGTCTGCAGATGGAAAACCCAAGAAAAGCACTGTAGATACAAGACAGATCAGAGACAGGACAAAGTAAAGAGATGACGTGGATAAGAGGTGGACTTTGATCAAACGCTGCTCTAATAAGTCTGGACTATCAATTACAGACTAATTTCCCCGCTCTCCATTACTGTATGTCCATAAACTGCTTTGGTGTGCAGCTTTAATAATTTAAATAGAGTGAACCTATATGAATAAAAGTGTCAAAGAGCAGCCACATTTACTACTATGAGCACAGCATTACATGAACATAATCTAATGAGACAGAAAGGATACTAGCCTACATGATAATAAACGATTATACATATCATGTCCTTCTTAAGAGCCTTATCGCTGGGATATGTCCAGACGGCAGGATGCCATTCACAACTCATATGTTATGCTGTTATTATTATGTAATCCATCTGCTCTTTTGGGGATGCTCAAATCCAGGCTGCATGTGGTCTGCAAGTGGCACGCTGGACTACAAACAAACCAGACTAAAACACGTCACAACACACTTGACATGCCACGTCCCTGCTGCAATTAGTCAGGTCCACGGCAGCCAGGGCCAGACAACAGGTTTGCACGTCAAAACGGATTTCTTACAGGTTCTTGTACAGCTAGCCTGGGCTAGGAGCTAAGCTACATGAGGCGAGCAGGGGACCTAATGCTGTCACAGCAGAGCGGTCAATTTGGTATCTTCCACAGCACTGTAAGCACTGAAGGCCGACCCCACAAACATTTCTTGCATTTCAGGATTCGCATGAACTGGATTTATCTAATCCCGCACGTCACGTCTTAAATATGACTGGCTTTTAAAGTAAAGAGTGAGATCAGGTGTTGCCCTGGTTCAATTCGGCGGCTAGCAGGCGGTGGCTAACGTTAGGTGGCTAGCCACTTGTGCGCTGTAGGTCAGGTGGAAGGATCAACCGGGGAAACAGTCTCACTGTGTTGCTCTACAGTTAACCTGCTGCCATTACACTTAAATCTGACAACGATGATGTAGAAATACCCAGAGAGGGGGGAGTTTAAGAGCCATGTTGCTGCAGAGACAGGGAAATCCTTCAATTAATTCAAAAGAACCCCCTAATGACCCAGGCTGCACTACAGCTAGCTTAGCCGCACTAGCATGAAAAGGATGGAGAGGCGAAAGCGGAGTAGCCCGTTAACGTTACCTTATTTATTCCAGGCACTGGCGGTGCAGCTCGGTTCCTGCTCCCATCAACGGCACCGCGCCACACGCAGGGCAGTCTTCAGAGGAACGCTCCGGTCCCGAGAGGGTTTGTGAGACTGTTACGGGGTTTATTGTGTGTAACGTCGTTACTAGAGAAAGCTGACATTGGTTGACACACACACAAAAATCAGTATCTTGTAGTCCTCTTGTGTGCAGTGAGTGCTGGAGCGAGTCCACGGGCGAAACCATTGTCCTGGAGGGGGGGGGGTGGACCGGAGCGAAGTGCTGAAGTTCGCATCCTCCATCTGGTACCGGCGTGGCATTCAGCGTACGGTGCGGCTCGCGCGTGACGTTAGCACATATTATCCTCTGATGGGAACTAGCGCCGAGAGGAGACAAATGTCCTGCCACGTGCGCGTGTGGCACTCCGCACACCCTCGGGTTGCCGTGTGGCGGAGGTTTCGGTGCGGCTCTTCCTGCGCGACGCGCTCGCACAAACACGGGGCAGCTACCTAGCAACTGTGGCGCTGGCCATGGTGCTAAAAACAAGCCCGCTCCCAGCACAGATCACTCACCTTGCTACTACCTGCAGTTTTCGCTACAGTAACACGCACATGTCCAGAAAGACTTTGATCATTTTAGCAAAATACGTACAGGGCACTAAAGTCGAGAGGGGGGTTGAAAAGTCAGCACGTCATCAATAGTTAATAATTGTTTACTTATTATAGCAGCTCTAGCACGAACTGTGCTAGAGCTTTTTGCACTTTATCAAATTAAAATACACTTACATTTATTTAAAAGATTGTTTAACTTGTTTAACTGTCCCCCTTCATGAGACTCTTGCACATTTTATATAGGTCCTAAATGCATTTGTGAAAGAACAGGGACTGTGTTTTAGCCATTTAAAAAATCAAACTCTTTGTTGCTTGTAGAAGGAATAATTCCACCATTGCCAATTTGTTAGCAGGCTCTTTAAGCGGTCTAAACTTCTCCGGTGTCTTGACATAATCCCAGTCTGAATCCATAATGCTTAGGGCTCTGTGGAACCCAAACCATCTGTTACAGGAGTCCCTTTTTTCCCTGAATGAAATTGTTATTGCTCTAACAAAATGTTTGTAGTGATTTCCATGCTGCAATAATAACTGGAGCTAGATATTGCATCTAAACACTTAACAAGAATTCTAAACACTTTAATTCAGTTTATAATTCATTTGTGGCTATACTAAACTACCTTTTTTGTTTTTTTCATAAAACATAAAAATTAGGCGGTAGGAATTTAATATTATGAATTTATATAGTGTCGAGCTTTTCAAATATGTTCACATTCTGTAAATCTGTGTCATATTCTGTGTAGATGAACATCAATAAATAAATCTAGTAGAATAATTATTTAAAATACGACTACCAAAGACATTGATATAATTCCGACTGGCCGTGAAGGCAGCATTCTCGCATCCAGTACTTTAGCTGTTTATTCCCGTTTGACGTGAACGCAACAGCAAACGACAGCAGGCAGAGGTGAAAAGTCTGGATCATGTTTTCATTCCAGCGGATGAATACCTGAACGACACAGGACGCTGTAAATAAAGATTCACGCGGCGGGTAGCAGAGCACGCTGAGGTTCTGTCCGCTCTGAGCGAACGTTGATGCTGCTGTTAGCCAACCGGCTAGCGCAGGCTGTAATTTGTTAGCTAGCGTTAGCTAACGGAGGACCGTGTTAGCTACCCGCCACCATCATCCCTCTTAGCCAGCTGTGCATCGCCCTGTCTTCCTGCAATGGGAAACGCAGCAACTGCCAAGAAAGGCAACGAGCAAGAAAGCGGTGAGAACCTGAAAACCACCCACCCAGCTAGCTTGTTGGTCACTTAACGTACCCTACAGTGGAGCGTGAGGTTGCTTGAGAGCAGCCTTTATCTGCTGATGTGTTAGCGGACAGTGCAGTGAGATAAGCTGCCGAGAAGAACCATCTTTGGTTGGGCTGTTTACAGAGAGTAGAAGCTCCCTAGTTCTCACTTGTGTTTGTTTATCTCTGCGGGAAACGGTGCCAGAGAGGATACAGCTAGCTGACAGGAGCATACGACATAAGACTGTGGTCTTCACCATCCGGTTGAAGGTTTACAACAGCACCAGTGAATGAAGATCCTTAATTAGACCAAATGCACGATTTAATGTATGTTTCTCACACTGCAGCGTTTAACCCTAGTTAGTTTCATTTCTGAACAGCTAATATCAGTTGACTGGAGCCAGAACTGTTAGCAGACAGTGGTCTCCACTGAAGCTGCAGTACAAGGCCTTGTGACTAACAACAACAACAACAGGTACTTATAATGACTACACACAAGTTTACGGGAAGGTGCTTGATGTGGAACGCATAGGGTTAGTATTTAAACAAGCCGCTTGGTCTGATTCACTTGTCCAAACAGTAGAAAGGTGCCTGTTTAAACTGCTGTGATACATGAAGTTACCTTTTATATTCACATTAAATTAAATGTTAGTTCTTGGTCACATTTAAATTGACCCCAATCTCCTGTAATGATGATTATTTACTTCTGTTTACGTTTTTGGTTCGCAGGGTTATCCACATTTAGCCACACTGTCTTCCATTCAGCTCCACAACAAACCCACATATCAAGCACGGCAGGGTTAAAAAAGTAATATTCATCATGATGGTCTGTTCATAACTGTGACTGTAAACATAAGGGAAATGTTAAATTCTACCACCAGAGTGCGTGATAAGCTGAAGATAATTTCCAACTTCCCTCTCTCTGTAAGTGGGTGTTCCGGCCCCACATTTCCCTTTATCAGTTCTCTGAAAGCACCACATAAGTATATTTTTTGTTTTTTTTAAACCATAATGTTAAGTGGCAAATTTTTTCGTCTGCTTTTTTAACTTTGTATACTTTTGTCGATGTCACCATTTGCTTGAGAGAACAATGAGTAATACAAATTGACACAGCATAGTAACAGTAGACATGTAGTTGGCCACTGAAACTGATCACACGAACAGGAAGCTAATGTTTGTGTGGTTAGACACGCATTGCTGTGCATTCGGCTGCATACAGGAAGCCACCACCAGTCACTCTTCTTGGGTGCGAAAGCGGTTGTCTGTGAACTTTTCCACTCAAAAATGGCTCAGGCAAAGGATCAATCTTTCGCCGTCCGTCTTTTCAACAAATGCCGTAAGACTAGCCAAGATGCCAAAACAGGCGAGAGTGATGTGTTTCATATCTCTGAGTTCACCATCATGTGGGATAAATCGAGTAAGTGCAAAGTTGCTTTTCCGTGTGTCTGCAACTACATGTCGGACTGAGCGGGCGAGTCTATGCTTGCATTCAAGTTGTTGTTGTGCACGCACTAAGGCAGTTTTACTTCAAGCAGTGCATTAGTTTAACGCGTACAGGTTTTTGAGTTTGATTTATGTACTTTACAGAGTACAGTACATGGTCATTAGTTCGTTAATTAGAGGGTTTACAATTGGCCCAACACTTTATTGGGCAGACAATGTGTTTTGCTTTAGACGCTTGAATCATCCTAATAACTTTGTTTGTCATTCTGTCAGAAACATGGCTGAATCACCGTTGTTTTATCTACCTTGTTGCTAGTATTTATAGTTTTAACAAAGACAGGCAACAAAGCAGAAATAGCCAATTTTTTCATTATTGTGAAGGACAAACTGTAAAGCATTGTGACTAGCCTGTAGCGAGACTAATTAAAGTTCACAGATGATGTACAATCCAACCTCCTTCAATGAGTAGTATTGCAGCCAGATTATACTTTTGTGTTAAATGTTCTTCACTGTTGTTGTGTGTTGCATTTACTCTGCTCGAATCTCAAATGCTTTTTCAAGCACTTCTTCATAAATGTTTCTTCCTGTCTTTCTCTTCTCCTCATTTCCATCCATGTGGGTAAATGTTCCTGCAAACCGTTGGTGAACTGTAGAGACCTTTGGTATGCTCATTCTTCCATGAGCCATTCTAAGTCACAGAGCTTCTGGTTTGGGTGCCCCACACACACGACCAGATTAAATCCAAATAGTTCCTATACATATTCAGTACTAGCTGTTTGTTTAGATGACTAACAGCATACTGAAGTGTATTATCAGCTAGACACCCACCATGACTCTGTGACTTTGGACATCTCATGTCTGCCGTGACTCTCTGTGATGATGCACAGTGTTTTTCTAATGCCTGCACAGTTCTGCTCTGCATTTTGGTTTTCTCTCTCCCTGTTATTGCGGCCTCTACTTTTCTCTTGCCGAATCCTGAAAGAGATGCAGAATAGCTTGGTTTTGAATTGGGTAATCTTATAAAATCACAACAGCTCTTTGCATCGCTTTATTAACTAAAGGTTTTCCCGCTTTGATGTGAATTTCATCGAGGATTTTCTTTCTGTTTTGTTAAGTATAGTCCTACCTCCCTCTACTTGACATTTGCCTGACCTTAAAGTGCATTTTTGTTCTCCTGAACATATTACTGCTTTTGTTTGTTTTTCCTGAACACCTTAACTGCCCTTTTATCATTTCCCTCCACATGTAAACTGACCTTGTTAGTACCTCCTGTAAATGCTAATTGTTCAAGGCATTTTTTCTCTTTTTTTCATAGTGAAAGAATTCTTAGCCAAAGCCAAAGAAGACTTTTTAAGAAAATGGGAGTGTCCACCACAGGCAAGCTGTTTCCTATGAATATTTTAATTCATAGAATTAAAACTGATGATTGGTACTATAAATGTACTTTTATGGAAATTGTTATACCAGTTATATCTTTATTAATAACTTAGTCCCAAATTTACCCTAAGTTTGCTGTCTCACTTTCACTCACAATGTGTTTCCTAAGAGCACAACGGGCCTGGATGACTTTGATAGATTCAAGACTCTGGGCACTGGCTCGTTTGGGAGAGTTATGCTTGTGAAACATAAAGGAACAAACCAGTTCTATGCCATGAAAATCTTGGACAAACAAAAAGTAAGTACATGTCTTCAAGTAAAACAGTTTCTCAAACTAGCTTTGTATAAGCCTTGCTAACCTACTGTACAGCGTGTGTCTCATAAAAGGAAATGGAACGTTTTCCTCTCGTCCTCTGCTAGCGTGTTATCAATCGAAAAACCTCAGAGACGCTTTATGAGTTTCGGTCTTTAAACTGATGTGAAAGTTGCAGAAGTTTGGTGTCCCCTCACTGACTTGCAAATATAGCAGTACGCTGAAATGCATTCCACAGTGTGCTCAAGTACTACAGCAACCTGTCTGCTTCAGCTCATATACCGATTTACTACTGACCACTTTGCAACATTTTTATTCTTTCCTCTGCACACTGAGCTCTAACAATAAACTTTCTACGTAAATCTATTATACATTTGTTCAAATACAGATTGACAAATAAACAGGAGGTCTTATTTGAGGTCATCCACTAAGGATATGACATAATTTTATCAGTAAACTATTAAATGTTTTGACGAAAATAATAAATTTGTCTCGCCTTGCTTTCTGGCTTTGACTTCTTTATATCGTACCCCTGACTAATGAATGCCACAGAAATCCAAACTTTCATCATACTGTGTGGTCAGAAATATGCTTTATATAACACTGCAATTATTAAGAACGTAATATGCTTAATATAACTGTTTTGCTTCACTTGTGCTTTTTTCCTTTCAGGTGGTGAAGTTGAAACAGATAGAACACACACTAAATGAAAAGAGAATACTACAGGCAGTCTCCTTCCCCTTCCTCGTCAGATTGGTGTATGCTTTCAAGGTACAAATTGCACATTTTCACCTGTGTCTATAGTTATTATAGCACATCTCCATACATGACTAACAAATTCTAATCTTATGTGACAAATATCCATGTCCAAATAGACATTTCATAACCTGTAGAGCAGATACCGACACGCATGTGACTTTGTTTAACAGGACAACTCAAACCTCTACATGGTGATGGAATATGTGCCCGGTGGAGAGATGTTCTCCCACCTCAGACGTATTGGAAGGTTCAGGTATAGTTGTTTTTTGTTTGTGGTGTGTCAGCCACTAGTTGGACAAAAAGAGTTTTCATTTAGCTCACTCTCAAACACGGTCTAAATTTCCTTGATCATGATTGAGCTTCCCCTGTTGGATAGAACTTGTGTTCATATAATGTATTGTCTTATTGTCTTCATTGCTGTCTTTCAGTGAACACCATGCACGATTTTATGCAGCTCAGATAGTACTCACCTTTGAGTACCTTCACTCCTTAGACCTCATCTACAGAGACCTGAAGCCTGAAAACCTGCTCATAGATCAACATGGCTATATCCAGGTGAGCAATCTATTTGGAGTTCATATCAGCAAACTAATAATGTAATACTGTTATAAGCCACACAGAGGAGCACTTCATAATATATTACTGTCATAATCTGCACATAGTGGCACTTCAAGTTCAAATACAAGAAGAAAACAAAAAATAATGCAAAACTAATTTAGACTTCACTTGTCTTCAGGAATTGTTCCGATCATGGTACATAAACGCATCCTACTTCATTACTAATCTGAGCCAGTTGTTCTCATTTCAGGTCACAGATTTTGGTTTTGCCAAGAGGGTAAAAGGCAGGACCTGGACTTTGTGTGGAACACCAGAGTACCTGGCTCCTGAGATCATCCTTAGCAAGGTGAGCTGTTTGTTAAAAGGAAGTACAGTATAAAGTATCCAGTGAGTGTACAGCACACAGCGTCCTGGTGTCAAAATCTTTTAATTCACAATAAACCCAGTTGTGAGACAGTGTTCTGTTAAACAATACGCATTTATAAAGAGAACACAAGCTTCGGGAGCAGAATAAGGGCAAGTAAGGGCAGATGTTGAGAAATTATGAATTTTGAATTTAGCATTTACAGCAGAGATTTATTGGTTTCAATTGGATTTAGATCATGCACCTAATAAAGTGGCCAGTGACTATAGTATATAGTTTTGCTAGCAGTGATATATTTCTAATTGTCAGGATGCTTAATATGTGGGTTACAGGGAGATTTCCCCTCTCTTCTAGGGCTACAACAAAGCTGTGGACTGGTGGGCTCTTGGAGTTCTTATCTATGAGATGGCTGCTGGTTACCCTCCGTTTTTTGCTGATCAGCCTATCCAAATCTATGAAAAGATTGTGTCTGGCAAGGTACGTAGAAATAACAATGCTCAGTAAGATGTTAGAATGCAGTACTTTCGAAATGACTGGGGATTTCTGCTTCAGCTTCACTTTGGACTAATCATAAATGTGCATGGCTTTAATAGTTTCTTTCCTGAGGTTACTGAACAAAGCACAACAAAGTTTTATTCTTTTCTCTAGGTACGATTTCCCTCTCACTTTAGCTCTGACCTGAAGGATCTGTTGAAAAACCTGCTCCAGGTAGACCTTACCAAGAGGTTTGGAAATCTAAAGAACGGTGTGAATGATATAAAAAATCACAAGTGGTTCTCCACAACAGACTGGATTGCCATTTATGAGAGAAAGGTGGGTTTAGATTTTGTTGTTGAATCAACAGCCGTGTTCTGAGAGACTTGTGAAACATGTTGCGACACATGTTTTGCTCTTTAATCAATTCCTGATCTAAAAAAATAAGATCGCAGAACAGGATAAAAAGGCTGTAGCAACAGCTCCTTTCTGAAATTGTGAAATGTAATAAAACTAGAGTGTTGTCATGCATTTCGATTGGCATAAGTGAACAGACAAAGCATTTTCTATTTTCTCAGGTCGACGCTCCGTTCTTGCCAAAGTGCAGAGGACCAGGAGACACGAGCAACTTTGATGACTACGAAGAGGAGGACATTCGCGTCTCACAAACAGAAAAGTGTGCAAAAGAGTTTGCCGAGTTCTAGCGAGCGGGCAGGAGTCCCATCAGGGCTTACATGTGGGATATTTGCACTCTCCCAAGGGTTAAGGTGGGACTGAGGTTGTCATGTGGTCAAATGAAATGTCTTGTTCCTTCATTCCACATGACTGAATGGAGTCCTTCTTGCCATGATCCTACGTGCAGTTAGCACTAACCTTTACACAGGCACATTATGCAGACACCCATTGTGCTGCAACACAAAAAATACTAGACCACGTTCTCATCTTTTTTTTGTTTGCCACTTTTAACCATCTTCCCTTCTCATTATTTCAATTGAACCTTAAACATGAAAACTAATATTACTCCCATTAGCAAGTGGCACAAACAGTGATTGATTGTATTAGCTGGTATTGCACACGTCATGATTTAAAGCATTGGAAAAGAAGGGATTGTTTTTTGTTTTTGTTGGTTTGTTTTTTGGTCTACCAATTATCTGTTAGGTGCCTGGGTGTTACTGCATAACACAATATACATATTTAAGACATACTTTTATGAATCACAGTTTTGTTAATGCATGGCTTAAATTCAAGTCCAGGTAAGGGCAATAAGCTTTTTAAGGTTCCTGGGTTTTAGCACTCAGGAGTTTGAACAGGGAGAAATTTTAATGAAGCAGAAACGCATAAATGCTGTATTATCTGATCAGCCGTAGCATTGTTTTATCCATATCCAGTCACGTGATGATTCCTGTTACCTCAGACTAGGTATGGCATTAAATCAGTGGATTGAAACCATATATATATATATATATATATATTTGTACTGTAGGTACGTTTCTCTTTTAAGAGAATGGAATCTGATAAAGTTTGAGTAGATCACCTTGCGAGGCAAGTCTTCTGCCTCTGGTACGTCCAACAATATATCAAGTGCACTGATGGTGTTTAGTCTCCACTTGAGGTTGCATTATTGTGGAATCAAATCAGTGTTGGTGACTCCAAAAGATGTTCATGTGAAGTTGTCTTTGGTTTTGTTGTTTAAAGCTGTGTGCTTTAGCGGAGCACATTAAACACATATTTGCTTTATTATTTAAAATTTTGCATGTTTGTTACATTTGTACAGCAGTTTCACGACAAGCTAATGGTGCCCTAGGTGTTCCCATCTTTTTTTGTTGCTTTGTGTGTTGCCATTTTAAATTGTTTCACAGCCTGAAACCTTAATGCATCAGAGGCCATAGGTACTTTTGTCTCAGTGATAGATTCCTCTCCGTAACCATATCAATCTAAACAATACAAATAGCAGAAGACTTAAATATCAACTTAAAGTATTCACCAGTCTTGGCCACTGCTCAGTTGAATCCCCTTCTTACTGCTGCCACCTCTTTGCATCCCTTTTTATTCAATTTGCACACTGTGATGGGTCAATATCTGCTCATTCTTTCAGCAAAATTGTTCAGGCTGAGTCACATCAAAGTATTTAAATGACAAAATTTAATGTCATATTTTCAAAGGGAATATGGTGAAGTTTGACCTTTTTTCTTCGTAGGTTACTGTCTTACCTGGTATGATATATATTTTGTCAATCTGAGAGAAACGCAGGTTGCGTGAGAGCTTTTCTTTTCCACTAATTTGCCATTCATCCTAACACACTGCCTGTCCTTGCTGCTGAGCTGTAGTCCCTGCCTTTGCAAACTCCTCACCAGCGTGACAGGTTGGTGTGTTGTATTTTTATCTCTCTCTATGTCAAAAGCCAAGGTGTCCACTTAAATATCCAGATGTCAAAACTTTTGTGGTTCTTTGATTCCTTTCAGGAGGTGGTTTGTCTCTGCTGTCCACAGAGGGTTCAGAGTTCAAAGTCATTTCTGCAGGTCGGATGCTCAGGGCTGTGGGGAAATCAAAGTGTTGACATTCATGTGTAGTCAATAGATGTAAAGGCTTTTGGATGGTGTGAATATAAGTTGACATGATCAACTTATCAAAAAAAAGCAATTTTATCAAGTTCCTCAATTTTAGACAACCAAATGTGGAAAAGATTTGGGAACTGAATTTTTTATTTTGAGGCACTGGTGTACTGTTCATGGATATTGGCTGTTTGTGACATTTCAGTTAGCCCTTATTTTGTTTCAAAAGGCACAACTGTTTTTAAGCTTTTTTTAATTTATATTTAGAGATGTCTAAGATGCATTTATGTGTTTAAACTTGCATAATATTGGTATGTATAAGGAGACTCCAAATGTTGTATTCACACAAGTGTTTTAAACGGTGAATACAGTATAGTAAATTATTTATTTGTACAAAATTTTTTGTTTGTCCCTAAAAGAATAAACATTTATAGTAATAAAAGATTTAACGAAGATTATAAGTAATGGTTCTCATCCTATTTATAATTGCAGCCTTTTCTTTATTTTTATTTTGAATCTAAATTGAATTAAGTTGCATTATTTTCTCAGTGTATTCTGGCATTACAATAATTTGAGAAACAACACCTGCAAAAGCCAGCATGTTTTAATCTAATTCTCTTGTGTGTAAATCTTCCCAGACCATCTGCAAGATATCCACTGTTAATTTTTCCATTTCATTTATCTCTCGTGTGTAATGTTTGTCATGTTTGATGTAAATGATGGCACTTTTCCATTGAGCCACCTCACAACCCAGACTGAAGGAAATCAGTTCTCTGTAGCTAGTCACACATGCCCGTGTGGGCTCAATAATCTGAAATGTGTCTGTATTTAGTTTGTGGGATATTTTGCACATTATTTAGAAAGCTGACACGTTTTCCACCCATATTTACTTGTGTTTGCAAGGGGAGAATACTTTGCTGTAGCAGATTTTATGTAACAAAAAATATGTCACTATAATAAATTCTTTTTAATAAAACGTGCTCTTGTTTGTATTTAATGTGAACAAAGATCCTGTTTGTCCCAGCGATGGGTTGAGCGTACAAACTACAAAAGTTATCGTTGTGCTACAATAAGAAACCCCACTTCCCATGATTCTTCGCGGTCATGTGGGCGAAGGAAGCTAAACCGATGATGAGAGGCTAGTTGACTTTTCTTGATTTAATCTTGATTTTAACAAATGAGTATGATGCTTTGTGAAATGGTAAAATATCGCATTGATTAGAAAACGTTTTATTATCCAAACTATGTGCACAGCGCAGGCGGACTGTGGTTGTTCAAGCGGGATTCATCTAAAATACGGTAACTGTTCAATTTCGTATTAGCAAACCCAGCTAACTATTCCTGTTAGCTTAATACCAACAGGCACCCATTAAATATTACACTTCTACGTTTAGCGTATTGTTGTATTCTGTTGTTCACGATCGTAGAATTGCTTAATCTTTCACGTAGCAGTTAAGTGAGTGTCAAGCTTTTCTTAGCGTTACTGCTATTTTTATTCTAAGTGCTAACATCGTGAGTTTTGGCTCGTCGTTTTCACACTGCATCTTTCTGCCGTTAATCACAGAGCAGCAGCTTTGTTTTCCTGCTGCCGTGTTGGGAGTGCAAATGTTATTAGAATAATTCACCCAAGCGCTGTTTCGCTGTTTTCCCAGAGGAGGCGTCCAGTTAAGGTAAAACTATGAAGGTGTTCGAGCTGCCAACGCACTGAGTTCACCGAGAGAAGACGTCTGATGAAAAATTACCACAGCGTTTCAGATTGTAAGTCATTCAATAACAGCTCGAACCCGGAGCCGCGTATATGCCACTAAAACACGGTTTTCCGCTCAAATTAGACTTCCAGATTCAAAGAAAGTGCGTTTCTTAACAAGTGCAATTTGCTTCTGCAACTATTTTATTTAGTTTCATCATCAATCTCAATCTTTCCTAAAGATGCAAATCAATTTAATATCGTGTTAAAAATACTAAGATGTTACAGATGTTTTTCTCATCAGTTTAGTGTCATTCAGCTTTTTAAGCAACGTTATTGTAATGGTTTCGTATCATCAAATGTAGATACTGCACCTTGTTGCCTTCCTTCAGCAAAACATTTTGAATCATTGCAAAAGGAAATTCTCTTTATTGGAAGATCTTGGAAACTTGTCAGGGATATTTTCACATCTCAACTCACTCAAAACATTATTGACATGTATTTGATGATAGATTTTTTTTTACCAAACAACAACTTTTTTAGACTGTAGCTAATAAATATATATATATATTTTATCAATATTTAATGCTGTTTAGCTAGTTTGGTCGATATTGTCATGAACCTATGTAAAATCTCTTCAAAATTGTTTTTACTAATCAATTTTGCTTATTTATTAATATGTATTTTTTATTTTTGCAGCCAGCATGGAAGACAAGACAAATGGCTCTGCTGACACAAAAAGGTAGAATCTATAAATAGTTATTAGTCATTGTTATTTAAAAGCTTTTAATGTACTGTCACTCGTGAATGAATTCTCTGTTTCAGCCCAGTGGAGAATGGTCAGCTGCCGGATCCTGCCAACTGGGGGGTCGCTGATGTCGTCAATTACTTTAAAGCAACAGGGTTTGAGGAGCAGGCCACAGCTTTTCAGGATCAGGTTGGGGTGCTCTTCATGCTCACATTTCCTGACTCATAATGAAAGCAAATTGGGATGTCAATCAAACGTTCTTCTCCCCGCCTGACAGGAAATTGATGGCAAGTCCCTGCTCCTGATGACGCGTAACGACGTCCTGACGGGACTGTCAATAAAACTCGGGCCTGCGCTGAAAATCTATGAGTATCACGTGAAGCCGCTGCAGACCCAACACCTTAAGAGCAACGCCTCGTAGCACCGCAGGTCGTCCCAACCCCCCCCCCCACCTCAGTGACAATCAACGTTTCAGGAGAAACCAGGTTAGCTGCCGCCTCACAAAGACTCCTCTGACCACAGTGGCACCTTAACAGGATTTGAATGCTGAATGATTTTATAGGCATGGACCCCCAAAAAACAGGTTGCACATGGAGTCCAACCAGCTGTTTTTTTTTTCAGCCATTTTTTTTTCCACTGCTTTATTTGTGTGTTAATTTTTTTGTGTTTAATTTAAGGAAGGTAATATGAGGGAGGCTATTTGTGTGTGAGTGGCTTTAGTTGGCGGGTGTGTAAGGGTCAGTGTGTGTATGTGTTCAAAATGAGCTACATTAGTTTAAAAAAAGTATGTGTATATAAGATGAAATATACTTAAAACTGTTATTTTCGGTTGTTTCAGTGATTCTGATGTGCCCCACCTAAAGTCTTTATGCTCTAAACCACCGCTAGGTCCACAAATTGTCAGCATGTTACAACGAAGCATTTTGTTTTCCCAGACACAAGAAGCAAAATCCTGATTGTTCCCTCACACACACATGATCCAGGCTTGAGGCTCTTGAACATATTTATGTGTAAATATTCTTAATTATGTTCCTACCTGTGGTGCTTTCAGCAATGTCACAATGACAACTGTATGTACTGTGTATGACCAATTTCTATGTGCAAACACACTGGAGTTTGAATATTTGAATCAGAGATTTGCAATAAATGGTGCTCTTTTCTCACCAAAGAACAATATTAGTATACGCATTTATTGATATTCGTTTCATTTAATAGCATTTTGACATTACATGGTCCACCACATTGCTGATGTTGGGTTTCAGCTGCATTTCATTCAGTAACGTTGATCTAAGCAGCAGTATTGTGTAGATGTTTTCACAGTTTTGCTTGCTGTTTTCTGCGTACTGTTCCTGTGATGTTCCCTGAAGGATTATCCAGTGGAAGAAGTACCTAAGAAGAAAGAAAATAACCTGTCAAATGTGATTTGCAAAGAAGGTGAAAACACTTCTGCACACACAATAGATACCTAAACATAGATGAGACTGTGTACAGAGTTTCTTATTCTCCATGCTCCTGACATGCATTTAGGCTTTCACAAGTCTAGAGGTAATGACTTTTATGAACTTTTAAAGATTAAACAACTTACTTCATCTTTGTTGATGAGGCCCATTTTTGTCATGTCAATGGTGAAGTAATGCTCATTGGGCATGACGATCTCTATTTCATCCATCTAAAAGACATAATAGCTCATTTATTAACCTCATTCTAAACAAAGTGAGTTTTAAGGGCTGTGAGGTACCTCAGGGATTCTATTGAGGGCCAACACCTGGGCCTCATAAAGGGTCTTCTGCACCGAAGGGGAGAACTCTCCACGGTCGTAGGGGCCAGCAAACTTCTCAACGATCGTCTCTTTGACGCAGCTCCTGTGAGGACAATAGCGATGTCATGTTTCAGAAAATCTTTTCCGTTACTCAAATCTAGCGATTACAGCATTTTTTTTATATATCTCTTTACCATGCAGCGTCAAAGTCAACATCCTGAGTCCTGTTGTAGCGCCACCGACTGTAGACAGACGTGCAGAACAGCCTGTCGCTGGTCTCTTGGAGAGTAGTGAAGCTGTCTTTGAGGAAACCCTCAAAACCAGACTGAGTGGTTTTTAGCACCTTCATGTTCTTCAGCCCACTGTGAACCACTGGGAGGCCTGAGACACAGACAGTGAGCAGGGACTATTCGGACCCATTTCACAGCAGCAGAACTTTACACTGGACCGCCTCAGGTACAGAACGGTCAGTCTACTGTCAAATGCTTTATTTCTTCTCACATGTACCACATTTGCTATATAAGTCCTCCCGAGAGTAAAGTGAAGGAGTGAATCATGTTTAATGACCAAACCACTGAGTTTGATGCTGTGTGTGTTTACCATTGAGATTCTGTTCAACGTCGCAGAAGCGACAGGCCTCAGGGCTGAAGATGAACGCGTGCACATGCTCCACCCCATTCTGGCACAGAGACACACGTTTCCAACTTAACCCATGACATCATCACACTCACTCACCTTATAAACATCTTAATGGTCAACGTTTCAATAGTTTAGAGCCTGAAGGCTTCACTAAGTACTCAACCTTCTCCAGTCTTTTCCACGGAGCCTGCTCCATGTAAACTTTAGCCCTGAGCACATGGTTGAACGACGTCAGGAAGTGATGACAGATGTCCAGGGAAAACTGCTCAATGGTCTTTACCTGAACGGGCAGAATGCATGAAAAAAAGTGACAAGTCTCATGACGGGAGACTGAAAGTAAAGTCAAATACTAGATTGACCGACCCCCTTGAGCTTGGCCAGACCATGGACCGTGTTCTTGATGGTGTCAGTGGGGATGATGTCTGAGTTGTCGCCTACGACGTAATCCTTGCGTGTTTTGAGGGTGAGCTGCACGTCGGCCTTCAGCTCGAGGATGTAGTGCCGGCTCCCCAGCCTCTTGACCACCATCACCTTCACTGCATTCTTGCCGTAGCCCGTTCGCACAAACTCCACGTCCTGCACGAGTCAGAGTCAGATTAACAACACGCTGCAGATTCCAGTGACGTGAGCACGTGTAATCCTGTTATTAATGCATCAACATATTATATGAGAAATTATTAATCTTTATCAAAGTAGGAAAAAGTCAAATTGTGCATATATCACATTTAATGTAGTTTAAGAGCTGTGAGTTTTGACCCTTGATTTCATTCGTACCATCGGTAAGTCCTGATGTGGCCCAGCGGTCACTGACCTCCACTGCTGGATCATTTAAACCTCATGTGGTTGGAAAAGTAATGATGTTGTTCTATTGATATGAAGAATAACTGCGTGTAGTTACCTGAGATGTTGCCATGGTCTCCACCTTCTCTTCACCTGCTGTCTGTCTGACCTCAATCTCCGGCAGAAGGTGTCTCCAGCGACGGGGAGGATTTTGTAGAGAGGGTGGTGCCTTTGCTCTCAGGCGATTGGAACTTGCTTCCAACCCGTTTTACCTGTGCTGCGTGTGTCATTATATCTTCAGATGTTTGCTCCATGCAGCTACGAGCTCACGCAGCCCACAATCACAGTCATCAGTTGCTGTTCAGCAAGTGTTGTGATAAACCAGATCATTTCACATTTCACGCTATTGTTGGCTGAAAAACCGAAACAGTTCATACAAATAATGTCTTTATTGTCTTAGAATTTGTCAGGTTAATAAATTTAAAAAATTGTACAATAATATTTTTACTGGTTACTGGTTCTAAGTTTGTGTTTAAGGCTAACACATTTGTATTTTCTTTTGTAAACTTTTGTAAATTTTTTTTCTTATTTTTCCCCCTATTTGACTTATTCCCAACTTAAACACCATCATCACCACTTCCTCCCCCCAAATCTGTAGTTCCTGGGCGGTGTAACTTATTTGTATTTTTCCTGAGGTTTTTCTGTTAATCACCACTGGGCTGCAGCTATAGTCATTGTTACTGGTTTACTGAAGGAGAATACAAATTAAAAAGTAAACTATATATAACTATATATATATATTAAAATGTAATAAAATCATTAGCATAGTGGTTTCTTTTAGTCACATGGTGAGATCATTTGTTTGAGCAGATGGTTTCCAGTTCAGTGATCAGCAGCTCCATCTCTAACTGAAGGACATTTTGGTTAAACTCCCACTGTCAAAAACTGAACATGTGCAGGTGCAGCAGTAAACCAAGGCTTCAGACATTAAGAGCACCCAGCTATTAATAAAAATTAACCTCCCATGGTTCTGCTTTCCCCCAACATGTGACCAAACCTCATGACTTCCTGTTTTGCGTGTGTATCAAGCTGTGTATTCACCGTCTAAGAAGCCCACAGTGAGATTCCCTTTCTTTAATCGTACGATGGCCGCACAGCTGCGTTCAGGCTTGAGCCTCATCACCGGGATTCTGTGTTGCACACTGTGCTCTGCCGACTTTTCCTGTAGGAATGAAGCTGGTGAGCCTGTTGATTGGTGAGTTTTGATTTATTTCTACACATCAGTAACAAATAAATCAGTGATATCTAGTGTTCACTGCTGCTGTCGTGTTGCCTGCAGGTTCATCATCTACAAGTTGCCCAGGTATAAGGTTGGAGAGGTGGGCAGCGGAGTGGACTACATGTACCTGGACTCCTCGGTAGGAAGGTGGCGGATGAGTCCATTCATGGTCAACACCAGTCAAGGAGCCCTCGCCAACACACTGAACCAGCTTTACAAGGGACAAGTCTACAAGGTGAGATTACGTATGTGTTCAAGTGGGTTTTGTAGAAACACAGAGACTTTATCGCAGAGTTGCTTCCTCTGCACTGAGGAACTAAGCTGAAATTGGAGCAATAAGCAGCGCGTGCTTCCCACAGTCAGCAGCCGTCTGGGTCTGGGTTTGGCACGAGGGTGGATGAAGTGATACAAACCACTTCATGTGCACATCGCGTACCACAGCAGCCAAACCTACAGTGTCACGAAGCAAAGCAGGATGTTATACAGATGAACCCACTTTAAGGCTCAGTTCTCATTACATCACAGCACAGAGACAAGCTGCCTGTTCTTTACCCTGGACTTAACAGAAATAATAAATGTCCTCTTATAACACTCTTCTAATAAGCACATTCAGTTGTATGTACAAAAATCAGTAAATGTTGATTCACTGACGTTCATTTACCTCCATCTGTTCCTTCCCTCAGTCCAACAGCTCTGTCTATGCACTTTACAACGATGCACCACCGGTCCTCAAATACCTGGAAGGATATGGACACACTAAAGGTGCAGTAGCTCTTCTTTGTTCTTATGAGACGGGAGACGATAATGAAGTCACATGGGCTCTACAGGTGCACATGTACCAGTGAGTCTATTATTGCAAATAAATATTGAAGCTCTTTAGAGAAAGATGAGGGTTCCTCCTATACTACATTTTGTTCTGTTCGAGGGCAACTGCATGTTTTTGAGATGTGTTTTCCGTATCTTGGGCTTTTTGATGCTACAGGTTGTACAAAGGGAACAGATCAGCACGTGTTTAGCGTCAGTAGGAGGAAATGGTCAAAGAGCACCTGTTGGATAACGGCTGTTGACTTTAGATTAGCGGCTGCCGTCACTCGCCTTCGGCGGAGCCCTTGCGAGTGTGCGTGCTGGCGGCCACGCAGCGTGTGCGTGGCCCCTTCGTGTGTAACGGGCGCCTGTGTGCGTCCTGCAGGTGTCCTGCTCTTTGACCGCTCTCAAGGTTTCTGGCTGTCACACAGCATCCCCCGCTTCCCCTCGTTCCCCGAGAGAGGCTTCCTCTACCCCTCCTCCGGCAAAGTCAACGGCCAGACCGCCCTGTGTGTCACCTACCAGTATGAGCAGTTCCTCCACGTAGGTGAGTGAGCGGTCATGAGGCACCAGCACTCTGCACACACGCCAGCTTTAACATTGACACTCTGGACTCGAACGCCACGGAATTCTGTCAATCAGTCTTTAAAGTTGTCCTCCACTGAAAGATCACAATCCAATGTAAACTTGGATTGTATTGTTAAATGGCCTTTTTGTAACATTGAACACACAATAACAGAACATAATAATGAATAGATTGTTGTTTCATCTTTTTTTTTTACTTTTTACTGTCTACCACCACAAACAATGTTCAATGCAGTGTTTATTTCCACCCGACGTCTATTTTTCTCCCCTTTTTTCGCAGCGAAGCAGCTGCTCTACATTTACCCTCGCTTCTACAACTGCTCGGTGCCGGCCGTGCTCTCGGCCGACCTGCCACAGCTGGCCCAGCTGTGCGCGGGCTCCAGGCCCCAGCCGACCTCGGACCGGAGCGTGGAGCAGCTTTTCTCCGCTGAAGGGGAGAAGTTCGTCAGTTTTGTCAAATCTGAACACTTTGTGGACGGTGAGCTGTCATTGTCCACGTTTTAGAGTCGTTTCTAGAATCATTGTTGCGCTGCACCTCTCACGGTCGAGCGCTATGGTTTTTATTCTACTATAACTGAAGGAACCCCGTCCTTCCAGACATCTACGCGGGCTGGGTGGCCCAGGCCCTAGGCGCCGACCTCCTGGTGGAGTCCTGGCAGCGGCAGGGTCAGGACCTGCCCTCCAACTGCTCCCTGCCCAAACACACTATGAACATCAAGAGGATTCAGCTGCCGGGATCAGCGCTGTTCCAGTCCCACTACGACCACTCTAAGTGGTGCGTGTCCCGGGCTTACGAGGACCAAGTCGCCTGCCTCGGGGACCTGAACCGAGAGAGGCCCCAGCTGTGGCGTGGGGGGGGGCTGGTCTGCTCCTTCAACCCTTCGATTTACAAAGCTTTCAGGCAGGCGGTGGACTGGTACATTGGCTGCTGAACAGGAGACACGACCGCCTTCACACAGAGCGAGTCAAACCAGTCCCACTCCCTCCAAAGGCATGATGTGAGGATGGAGCAACTAATATGGTTTAGGTTCAACAGCACCACCTAGTGGTCAGGTGTGTGTAGTTGAGTGTAGAGTTCTCTGTAGATTAGTTTGCATTTATTACTGTGCACATTGTGTAATATACATCCAAATGTATATTTTCCCCAATAAAACCCCAAACTCTGTCAGTGATGGATTAGATTATTTTGTGTTTCTCTCCTACATTCGTAGTGCAGATTAGTGCAGATTCTGTCAAAGCACATTCCATCCATGCCCATGTGCACAGCAGCTCAGCTAGTTCAGCAGGTCTAAAAGGCAACACATAACATTACTTCCTGCATGTTATTGAAATGGGCCTTGTCTCTAACGAAGCTTGTGAGCACGGAACAAGGAAGCAGATCTAATATGACATGCGATGCTTTCGGTTTCATTTAACTGCTACACGGTGTATAAGAGGGTACAAGACAGATGTCCAGGTTATTGTGAAGAGAAATGGAAATGTCTGGATGTGTAAGTAAAATATTTACATACTTAGAAATCAGCCATTGACTCTGGTCTTGACTGGGTTTGTGTGTGTGTCAATTTCAGTGTCTTCAGTCCACTACATGCAAATAAATGTGTAATGTGTTGATGCTGAATATGCACAGAATGTCTCATACAGTGAAGTGAAGCTTTTAAATAGAGCCACCAGGTTTTGTCACTGTTTCAGGATTTTACTTCCAGGAAGTGTCTTTAGAGAATTGCACAACACACACCTAATCTTTGGTAACATTTTCAGTATGAGGTGGTAACACATCACCGTCACTGGTGTTGGAGCTGGAACTATGGCTCTGTGATTCAAAAAGTTCAAATTAAACGCTCAAAAGCTTCTGCACTGCTCTAAACGTAGTGACTAAAGTCTGGTCAGAGGCTGCGTCAGTGATTTTTTTAACCTGTCATGAATAATTTATTTGTTTTAGAAAAGAGTGATAAGGTTTCTGATTGGCGTCGGGCTCCTCTTCCAACTGTGTGAGCCGTCAGCCGTGAAATGCAGGAACGACGATGGAACAGAGGTTGACTGGTTGGTGGTTATTTTGGGTTGAATCAATTTATATTTTTACCTTTTCACACATACATTCACAGACTAATTAAATATGTGTGTTTTATAATCATTAGGTATATTTTATACAAGCTGCCCAATGTAAATGATGCTGGTTTGTCATATCTGTACATGGATGAGAGCACCAAAGGATGGCGACTCAGCAAAGAAAACATCAACAGCAAAACTGGCACCCTGGCGAACACCCTGAAACCTCTTCTGGACTTCTATAGCACCAAGGTAACCTGTTAGCACACGGCCACGATCACAGCATCGCTTTAGACGCTAGGCAGCATGTTTGCTGTTTTATTGTAGGTTGAAGGTTTTGGATACCTGCTCTACAGCGATCAGCCTCCGCAGGAAAATGCTGCTTCATCCTTTGGCCACAGTAAAGGTGGGAATATTCACGTTTCACATCAAACTGTAACACAATTACTGTAGTTTCATATTTGTTTCATTGCCTACAGGAGTTGTGATGCTGGACAAGAAAACTGGAGTTTGGCTCTCACACAGTACCCCAAAATTTCCAACATATCGTAAAAAAGACTTCTGGCCAACGAGTGGAACGGCTAACGCACAAACATTTTTATGTGTGACGTATTCTCACAGTACGTTCAAAGACATAGGTAGGTAGATTCCTGTTATATGTGAATTGACCGAGTCATGTCATCTGCCTGAGGGCTAATGGAGTTTGGAAACCTTTATGAATTTATGAAATTTTATGAATTCTCAGGATTGCAGCTGATGTACATCCACGCATATTCATATGACTCTGACATCCCAACGACCTTTTACAACGAGTTGCAATGTGTTGCGCAACGAAGCTGCTACCCAAAGAAAACACCGTGGTTTAGCATGAGGTCGCTGACGTCACTGAAAGGACGAGAGTTCACCAGCTTTGCAAAATACAAACGCCTTGGGGACGGTGAGCGTCAGGCATCTAATTCAAGATTATACCTTTGGTCAGCTCTGTGGATAATAATGTGGCATGTTACGTTTTGCAGATCTGTACTCTGGCCTCATTGCAAGCAGTTTGCAGCAGAGTCTTTATGTGAAGAGCTGGGGAAAGATGCGTCAACCGCTTGCTTCAAACTGCAGCATCCCTCATCATGTGTATAATGTGAAAGAGGTGCAGCTCCCCAAAAAGCAGCCCTTCAGTGATACTGTGGATCACTCCAAGTGGTGCGTGACCCCCGATGGGGGATGGACCTGCATCGCTGACATGAACAGGGAAAAGAGTCAGGCAGACAGAGGTGGAGGAGCAATATGCACCAATGATGGCACAGTTGGCAATGCTTTCTATTCACTGATCAAAATGTATGAACCATGTGAGGGTCTGCATGTTGAGCTTTAAATGTCCTTTGTAGTATGTATAAATTATTTTATTCACTAACTAGTTTGTATAATTATGTCTCATGATTGTGTACAATTTAAAATCATGTTACTATTGGAAAAGACAAATCAGACACACAACAAAGTAAAATGAATTATACAAACTTTTCATATCCAACCAAATATTATTAGATTAGGTAATATTATTAGATTAACAGATTAGAGTCTTCTGTTAAAATGGCCTGACTGAAGTTCTTGAACTATTCACTGTGAAAAGATGGCTTAATAAAATAAAACATGATTTCTTTTATAATGTAGGTTTTGCTGTTCTGTAGTTATTCTGTATCAAATTTCAGTTCATTCGGATCATTCATCTCTCGGTAATTTGTTAAAATGTTAGATTGCTATATTTTGTCTTGGCTAACGCTAAAATTGTTACTAACTAGGTTACTCGATTTAAAGCGCCTGTTTGTTGTCGCAATTCCTCCTCCCCGTCGGCAGGTGTCCCCCTGTTTTCTTCCATTAACACAATCTCGTCTCACATCCGGGGACCGGGTGTGATGTCACGAGCAAGTATCCCTGAAGCACACGTGAGAACACCGTTGCCCCAAAACAGACAAGATGGATATTACAGACGTTTCCGTGAGTCGGGGTAAGAAAAGTAAGAAAATGAAAAACAAGAAGCCACAGAAGAAGAACGAGCGCGAGGAGGCGAGCGGAGCAGAGAAGGAGGAGGAGGAGAAGAAGAAGATGAACCAGAGCGAGTCAGCGACAGCCTTGCCCTCCACCTCCCATTTGCATCAAGTTAAGAATAAACAACGAAGACATCTCATGTTCATAAAGCTGAAGCAGGAGAAAAAGAAGGTACAGACGATCTAAGACCCTGGGTAGAGGTGTCGTTAGTTGATAAACTACATGTTGTTGTGAGTAGCACTGAGCTAAAGCTAATCCAGACCAATAACCAGTGATAGGTCCTGATGTTGCCTTCATGAAAGCTGGAAATATCAACTCTTCCTGAAATAAGAAGAATAAGAAGATAGTTCAGAATGCCCTTTCTTTATTTATTAAAGTGTGATGTTCTTATCATCATGATTCTTATTATGACAGTAACGTTATATAATGTATGATATAATTTACCTTACACACAAATCAATGGAATAAAATATAAAAAAAATACCAGACAACCCCTGAAAACAATAATAAATTATGATCAAGATTTAGATAATCTCAGCCTGGTACATGATCTAGTCTCGAAACTATTTTTAAAATAACACTTTAAACTGTGTGGTAAGTAAACTAGTACATATTTAATATTTTGTTACCTTGAATTTCAGCAAAGGATGCAGTTGAGGAAAAAGAAGAAGAAAGAAAGGGAAGCTCTGGGTGACAAGGTGAGTTATTTTTTCTTTTATCACTTCCAGGGATGGCTTATTATTATTAAATAAGACATCACATTCTTCCCTTTTTTGATTAATTCTATCTTTTATCAGGCACCACCAAAAGAGATCCCAAAGACGATAGAAAACCAAAGGGTGTACGACGAAACAGCGGTGGATCCAGAAGATGAAGAGGTGTGAAGGCAAATTGTTCAGCAAAGCTTTTTTAGAACATCTCGGGTTATATTTAATACATTTCATTTAAAATGCTTTCTACAGGTTGCATTTGATGAGGGAACCGATGAATTTTCTTCCTACTTCAATGGGCTGACAAACCCCAAAGTGCTCATCACAACGTCAGACAGGCCTAGAGGAGTAAGCTCATCACGTATCATGCTAATGTCAGCTATCAGCATTGCCTGTGTGCTGCTTTTCAGTATGTTTAAATGACCTTAAGTATTTGACTTTTTAGACAGTTTTTTTCACAATATAATTTTATGTTACTGGCTGTTGTTGGTATTGTGTTAAATTTCTTTGCTCTTACGTTTGTCTTGCAGAGAACAGTGAGGTTCTGCGAGCAACTGGCCACAGTGATCCCTAATGCCTACGTTTACTACAGACGGGGTTTGGCTCTGAAGAGGATTATTCCCCAATGCGTCGCCAGAGACTTCACCTACCTCGTGGTCATTAATGAGGATCGCAAAGTGCCCAGTATCCTCAAAGCTGTGTTCAACTTTATTTATACCTGTAGGGAGAATTTAATTCAGTTAGGAAGGGGCAGAAATACTAGGTGCGGTTTCTTAACGTAATTCCTTTGTTATTGAACCTTTAGTTTTTAAAAAAAAAAAGTTGTCTACATATTTTCTACGGCATGTCCTGGTCAGGTGAGCTGTTGGTTGTTTCCATGGTAAATCCTTCACTATAACTTTTAGATGGAATGGTTCTGTGTCATTTACCTGAAGGACCAACAGCACACTTCAAGGTCAGCAATGTTCGACTACGCAAAGAGTTAAAGGTAAGTAAATCACATACCTTACTACATGAAAAGCGAAATTATATATATATGTTTGCATGTGAATATATATATTTAAATTACAATTTATGCTACAAATAAAAGCTCAATTTATGTGGGATTCATTGGATATTATTTGAATCTGGTTTTGAAGCTGTTGCTGTGTAACACCTGCATCATTGAGGTATTTTCACTCTGCAGAGACGAGGAAAGGATCCTACTCAACATTATCCAGAGGTGATCCTTAATAACTTCACCACCCGTCTGGGCCACAGCATTGGTCGCCTGTTTGCTGCTCTCTTTCCACAAGACCCCCAGTTTGTGGGTCGACAGGTTGCCACCTTCCACAACCAGAGAGATTTTATCTTTTTCAGATTTCACAGGTGAATCTAAGTTTTGGGATCATCTAGAAGTTTTCAAATGAATTAATGTTATAAAAGGCCCTTGGACCTAAATGTAGTGGTTTTGTCAGTGTTGTTTGCACAGATTGAACCATTTCTTTTTTTTCTTTAAGGTATATTTTTAAAAATGAGAAGAAAGTTGGTATTCAGGAGCTGGGACCCCGCTTCACCCTCAAACTGCGTTCTCTACAGAAAGGCACCTTTGACTCAAAGTTCGGAGAGTATGAGTGGGTCTTGAAGGTGAGTCTTTCTGCTTAAACACTGATGCTACACGATGTCACATTTTATGTTTTACAAAAAATTCGGGTTTCACAAAATGGGTGTGATGAATTAGGCTTCTTGTAAACCTACATTTTTTTGTTTTCAGCGTC
The DNA here is from genome assembly GCF_900634795.4 of Betta splendens. NCBI lineage: Eukaryota > Metazoa > Chordata > Actinopteri > Anabantiformes > Osphronemidae > Betta > Betta splendens. The sequence goes on along the minus strand of NC_040884.2, from coordinate 8,343,341 downwards.
ATGAGATGGATGCCTGCAGACGAAAATTCCAGCTTTAAAAAAACACCACCTTTCTGCTCAAGTGGTCCGACAAGGATGTCATCATCTGTTATTCAAGATAATACAGCTCCTTGAACTTTTTTTCCTTTGTGAATGACAGCGAAAACAGTTGCACCTCTACTTTATCAGACCAAATTCTTTGTTGGATAAGAAAGATGTATCATCTACAAACATTTTTGGAGAACCGATGTATGTAAGGTCTGAAAATTGGAGCAAGGACTCAGCCTGCTGTCAGACTGGAGACGAGGCCATGAACTCATGTAAACTAAAAATTCAGACATAACTATTTGAAGATGTGCAGTTCCAGTAGAATGTATATAAACTGTATGGAACATCAAACTGTGCATTAAAGTAGTGTTAAGTGTTGCAATACTACCCTGACATGAGGAGCAGCGCAAAGATTCTACAGTTTCTGCAAATAATTCAGACGGTGTAATTTCTGTCAAAATAACGAGTCACAGTTTTCCAAATGTGTTTAGACTCATTTTAATAAAAGTTTAAAATGTGGAAGAAACTGTCAAAAGCAGGAATGAAAAATGTACAGTGCAAAAGGCACATGTGTGTTCATATGGATTAGTTGCTTCAAAGCGAGTACATTAAGACATTTAATGTTCCCCATGAGAACCTGGTAATGTTTTCCATATGTGATATTACAAGTTTAAAAAAAAAAAAAGCTTAAGTTAGTTTCTCTCAAATTTCCCAAACACTCCTGAGGCAATTCCAGTCCATGATGCAGGATCCTGCAGCTAAGTTTCATAAGGCACCACAATGTCCAAAGCCTGCAAAAGACACGTGTGTTAAAGGCACATTGTAAATCACTCATCCATTTGCAAAATAACCAACAATTAGATTTTTTTTATACTGCGAGTTGTCAAACGCCCAAGATGTGTATCAGTGTAGCTGAAAAAAGCCCTCATTTAGAGCCAGAAAAACTACCCGCATTATTTGGATGTTAAAACGATTAAATATTTAAGTCAATGATTAAATTACGGCCAGGCATCATTATGTGGTTCTGTAGTGACAATAAACCGTGTGTGTTTTACTATTGGCAGTCGGCAAAAATGCTTTTGGTTTCACACACCCCGAACTACAGAGATCGAAAGGAAGTTACAAATGGTTAAGTGAGGATTGGAATGCTCACAGATGGTTACATCATACCAATACTTTACATTTGTAGTGGTAAATGGAGCTGTAATGTAGAGACACTTCAAATAGAAACTTCAACGGAATATTTGATGACTTATGGTTGTTCTCCAAAGAAGTAAGAGGTCGTGTAGTGTGATTTGAACGGTTTAATCGTCGTCGCCTCATCTATAAACAGCAAAAGGGCGAAGTCGAGTGAGCGGCGGATACTCACAGCTGGGCTCGTCGCTGCTATAGGAAGGAGCAGACCTTCTGCGGTCTGAACGGGTTGTTGCTGGACGACATGCCCGTGAGTAAAGGGTCTTGCTGGGCGTTTTGAAGGCAAAACTGCTGCAGGTCGGCGGCGGCCTGGGACACCTGTGGAAAACAGCAGCAAAGTTAAGCGGAGGCTGTGTGACAGAATAGACGAGCTGGGAGTCCCCAGACTGGCAGCGTCGAAATAAAACAATAAACATGCGAGTGGGAAACAGCTCACGCCCAGTAGTAGCTGGCGTTAGCTGGTGTTAGCTGGTGTTAGCTGCGTTAGCTGCGAAGCTAACCCTTACCTTTACTCTGTTGATGCCAGCTTCAAGGCGCAGCTGTTGGACGATTTTCCTCATTGCTACGATGTTGGAAGACATTCTGCCGTTTTAGATAAATTTACGACAAATATGACAGTTTTTGTGACTTCAATTATCCACTAGCTCTTTGACTGCTTCTTCCTCAACAGTTTCCGTTTTTTAAAGGCGTGCCCGCTAGTGCTGCCTTCATTTAACTTCCGTAAAGTGGAAGGTCCTAATTTTCCCTCTTTAGTTTCTGATACGGAAATAGTACAAAGAAAAACATTTTTGTGTGTTTTGAAACTATCTGTGCCAAAATAGTACAACTGAAATATATGGATTTTATATAATATGTACTCTGACTGAATGATCTACCTTCTTTTGCTTTCTAATAAAAGTTAATCCTCCACTTGCCAAAGAATGCCGACAAGCACCAGAGTCCCCAAATGCACCATTAAGATATCTAAATGGCGCCCTCTAGCGACAACATGCATCTAGATACTTAAGGAGGAAAATGGCAAATATCTTCACATAATTCACGATGATTATTAAAAAGAAATTACACACTAAATTAAGAAATCCCATTCATTTAAAGTTATGCAAGTTAGCTGGATAGTGCTTTTAATTCGACCTAAATAAATATTTAAGAAAGTAGTCAGTTAGCATCAAGAATTATTATATTTTATGTCCACAGTGAAATTAAAAGTGTCAAACGTCTTTAGAAATTCAACATGGAGTGTCAGATTTCATTACTGCAGATGGGCTGACGTCTATCTTTTTTTTAACTGCATTTGTCATCATCAGCACCAGAGCAACCAGTGCTGGCACTCTCATAAAGGAAACTCCAATAAACCACTGACGGTGTTTGATTGTTACTGAGCCGTCCAGGCAAAAAGCTTTCTACGAGCAGCGAGTCTGCATCTCTCTGGCTTCCTATGTAAGAATGGAGCTGTCCTGTGAGTCAGGGAGATTTCCTGAAAACAGGAGACCCATCAGCTGCAAGGTATGTTGAGAGAATTTATACACTTGTGAAAAACCTTTGTTTAGATCCATTGAAAAATTTGAGAAGTTATTCATTGAAGATTTGTTTGTTTCCTTATGACTGTGCATAAAGGCATGTACATACACGCATTAACCAGACTGTCTTAATATGTTTCATTTGTGTAGTTTGTGGAGCTTCATGTGCTGTTTGTGCCAGATGACCAGTGGAACGTGAAGCTCAACAAAGTCCCTGCTGAAGCCATAGAGCACTTTATATCTGCAGGCTTCATCAGGTCAAACATCTGAATGATACGATCTAATTCATCTCGCACCGTACAGTGATAAATTTGAGAAAGAGACTTTGTAAAAATTCAAGTCAGTTATTTTTGACTGATTGTGTAAGGTTTCCAGGTTAAGGCGAGCTCTTAGAGTGCAATACTAAGTAAAGTATTAAAAATTTTAAGTAAAGTTAAAAACAAAAATGCCCAAAAATTTAGTTCTAATATGTTTTCAGTTAAACAATAAAATGTACATCATGATTATTTCCTGCATTTTTGTGCAAAGTCTCTACAGAAAAGTAGCAGCCACAGCAGTTGCCAGGCAGAAATGGCAAATACTATCAAAAGTCACACTGTTCAATAGCAAACAATGCTGTTAAAGCAGTAATTTGATGTGATAACAATTGGTAAATTTTTAATATGTTTTTCTTGGTGTTGTTAGGGTCTATCCAGACGTCACTCTGAAAACCCTGAGGAACGAGATGGCCGCTCTCCTTGGCCCCGAGAGGAGGATCAACACATTCTCCTTTCTCAGATGCGTGGGCCGCAGTCTGGCGCTGGTGAGTGCAGCTGGCCGTTAAGTGCTCCTTTGTGCAGACTGCGTTTTACCAGGCACACAACAATGGCATCACTTTGATTCACACGTTTGCTATTCAGGCTGCCGCACTAGCGGCTGTAGAGCACGGCTGTGTTTGAACTGAGGACTGTTTTACTGCCGTGACCCTTCCGACGACCAAATTCTTTTCAATTACAGGTCAAAAGCAAACAGGAGCGGGATCTCAAAGTGAAAACCTTTGCTCCACCCTATGTACGTAGAACTCCCTATGCATGTTTGTCTGCTAGTTTTCCTGTGTTCCTCTTTCCTTACTACCATATGTGCTGAGTCAGGCGTCCCAGCCGGAGCTTTACCTACTGCCCACCGGGCAGATCGACAGCAGTGTTTGCTCCCAGTCTCTCACCCCGGACACGGGCAGCAGCTCCCCAGACCAGCACATCTATTACCATCAGCCCAAGACGTGCAGACTACCAACGGGGACAAAGGAGGCTGTAAAGTTCCCACTCATCCCCCAGTGTTCCCATCAGCCACCGCCCACCCCCAGCCTGGAAGAGGAAGAGGAGGAGGATGAAGATGAAGACAGTGGAGAAGAGGAGGAGCAGAGTCTTAGTTGCTCCGTGGCAGAAAGAGAACATGAGGAGGAGGGTCTCTCCTCCAGAAGGCCTGAGTGGGCTGAGCAGGAGAGTCGAGGGTCACCACGGTTTGTTTCACCCACTAAAGGTAAAGGTCAAAAATAATGTCCACACTAAATAATCTAAGGAACAAAGTTATTTCTAATAACTTGTAAAACTTGTAAAAAGTCCACATTTCAGCTTTGAGATCACTCACTGACTTTTAATAATTAGTGACTTTTTTCCACCTACATCTGCAGCGTCACAACATCAAGACGGTGATTTGTTCCTGGTGAAGGATTTGCCTGCCAAGAAGGAAAGCTACAGGAAGAAGCATCAGCACCACAGAAGAAGCAGAGCAGCCCGAGATTCAGGAGTAGCGGAGTCCGCGGAAGACGGGGATTCGGGTTTCTCCCTCATAGACGGGTACTTTGGTAGCCAGGATTCAGGACTGAAGCATTAGTGTGTGCATCACTGCTAATACTAGTACTTCAATCTGTTCTTTTCAGGCTCAGGAAGTCCATCAAGTCCACGAAGACCAAAGCGGCTGTTTTGTCTCGACCCGTTCGCTGCACCTCTCCACCTCCAGGCCTGGACTCGGCCTCCGACTCCCAGAATCCTGATGCTTCTCGAGGCTTTCAGACAAGCAGTAAGCGGCCACTCAACCAAGATTGAACAATCGCTGCTGCTCATATAACTCACAGGTTGTTTTCCTTTAGGAAACAAAGTCATAGAGGAAATCAAGCTGGTGAGGGAAGAAAGAAAGCAGCTGGAATGGACGAGACAAGAGTTGCTGCGGAAGGGGAAGGACTTGTTGGCTCTGAACAGACACCGTAGGAACCAAGGTGACGCTCTGTTTGAGTCACCGGCTGACACATGTACAGCTGATCTCAATTCCACTGCTCTTTCCTTCCTGTTTATTCTCAAGCACGCGACACCTGGAAAAAGAGATATTTTGAGACCAAGAAGGCCACAGCTCCTCTGGAGGACAAGCTGAGGAACGTACGACAGGAGTTGGAGACATTTTACAACAAGCTGCTGCACCAGCTCCAGGCTAGAGACAACAGAGGGAAGCCAAAGCGGCAGGGACGGACCTCCATCAAGGTATGATCCCAACCTGACAATACGGAAACTACATCTTGTGTTTGCAGCACGGTTTAAAAAAGTCTGAATATGTGAACTAGTAAATAAAAGCTTTTTCATTTCAGAATGGGCTCATCATTCAGATCATGACAGAGAGCCATGAGATCGACAACCTCAGGCGGAAGGTGGAGGACGCCAAGATGAAGCTGGTGGCAGAGATGAAGGTGATCTTCTGTGTAGGATTCAGGTCATTAATGTGAACTGTCTGTATCGTGTCTGTATCCACAAACCGCCGTGTTCGTGTCCCGAGTAGTTGAGGAAACAGGCTGCTACGGAGCTGAAGGCGCTCAAGGCTGAGCTGGCCCAGAAGAAGAGTCAGTCATCTCGTCCTGGGCTCGCGGCTTCTCTCGGCTCAAGGAACAGGCTGCAGGCTCAAACTACAGCTCATCCAGCGTGTCCAGAGCTGCGCACGTGATTTCTGAATAGATGGATTTAGTCCCAGGAGAGAAAGTAAAAATACGAATTAGTGATTTTGTATTTCTGGCTTTTGTGCTTTTGTTTGTATTGTTTCCAATACTGATACCGACCTCTCTTGGATTTTTCTCAGGTGCTGTGACTTCCTTAATTGATTATTAACTGTTATATTAACTTCAGTGATTAAGTGTTTTAACTGAATATTTTTTTTATTAATGGACAATATTAAAGTGCACAGATGTTAACAAGCTGAACAGGTGAATCACGAGATTGTGTCGGGTCAGTTAGCACGGAGGAATGTCTGAGGCAGTTACATTCAAAGGCAACGGCAGTAAAAGCATCAATAAACTCTAAAGTGCAAAGTACGCGTCCCTGAACTCAGCGTCAGCGTTGTCTCTGCCACAATAGGATATATTGACTTAGCAACAAACAAAGAGGCTGGTGGCGTAAATGTCTGCAGGGGTGTAGAGCTTTTCCCAGCTAGCATCCTAACAAGGCGTTCCACATCAGCGCGGTGTGTTGCCTGGCGACCGGGTCGTCGCTGTAGTCCAGGATGTTACCGTTCCACATGCCGATGCCCCTCAGACCTTTGGACAGCACAGCATTTGCCTTGGGACAAATACTCTGAGGGTCATCGTACCAGACCTGATGAATCTGCCCCTTCTGGTCCTGAGACAAACAAATATAACGATACAGAAACATTAGTGCTGGTTTGTTAAGTTGGAATTTGACAGGACTAAGTGGAAGTGAAGGTGGTGATGCTTGAAGTGTGACATTTATGTTTCACCATAAAGAAAAGATGGAACACCTTGTAATTGAAGTAGGGAGCCTGCTGCTTGTCGTCCCACAGCCTGCCAGTCAGCGAGCTGGTCACCTGCTGCATAATCCACCGGTACGTCTTCTGTTTTCCTGCTGCATCGCTGCAGGGGGCTCCTCGGAATGGAACCTTGGCTATGGAGCAAACGCCTTCCTGTGACCAGGAGAAGACGTTATAGAAATAGAGATTATTTACAATATTAGTAAATACTAATTAATAGTAATATTAGTGACATGTTGTGCTTATACTGAAGAACAATGTGGTACCTGGGACAGATTGAGGCACGGGTAGTCGTAGCCATACCACGGCACCCCCATCACAAGCTTCTTTGGATCGATCTTCAGGTTTACGTACTCGTCATAAGCTGAAAAGGAAAATAACAGGAGTCACATATGGCTGCGATGAGCAGATCGGCATCACTGCCACGCAACGGGACGACAGACCGGCGAGTGTTTGGGCGAGTGGGGCGTTCGCCATCGCGATGCAGTCCCCCGTGATCTGGCTCTGCTCATCGTAGGACATGACAAAGAGCAGGTCGCAGGATTCAGCAATGGCCACGTAATCGTAGAAGCGCTTGTCGATGCCCTTCGAAGACCAGGCAACATCAAAGGAGACCTAAGGAACAGACCAATCAGACCAGGCAGGTGATAACAGACCTACAGAGCCTAATTGAGTTCTACCTGAGAACCTCGGATGGCGCTGTGGAAGGCCTGCGTGGTCTCATTGACCAGGTCTGTCAGGGCTTGGTACTCAGGCGACCCCTTCTCCACCGCTTGTTCAATATCGATGTTGATCCCGTCCATAAACTGACTCTTGGCCAAATTAACTTTCTCTGTTATCCACGCCGTCCTGTTATCTCGGTCCACAATGTGAGACAGGGGGACATCACCTTTTCTCACCCAAAAAAGCAAAAGGAGATGAAACAATGACTTTAATGATGGATTGACACTCATACGTTCTACTTAAAACTTAAAAAGCAGTTGTGGACCACGTGAGACTGGACTTTTTCTACTGTGGCGATCATAGAAGGTCTACCTTTGAGGACTACTCGTGCTCCTTTGGAGTGAGCGTAGCACATGAGCTCTGCGTCATATTTCCCAAACGTGGCCACAGTCGTCACCATGCTCCAGTTGTACGACTTCCACGTCTTTCCGCCCACATCAAACACAAACACCTGGAAACACAGACTGATGACTGTAAAGATGAATCCTTGTTTATTTCAGTACCAAAACCAAAACTTTCTAACATTATATTATAAAAGGTGATAGTCAAGCAATAGGGTCAGGTCCCTGGGCAGAACTGCCTGTCTATTAATGAATGACCACCATTACTGGTACCTTGTGTAATCAGTTTGCTAGCAGCAAACAAATACATGCAGTATTTACAGTGTGTCTAGTCACCTGGATTCACTGTTACTGATACAGACATCTAATAACAACAAAACAAGTGCGTAAACTTCAGTCAGGTGGATGCATAAAAAAAACTAACACTGAACAAAGAGGAAGCGGAACTTGGTACAGAAATTACTGCAAATATAGATATATAAATATTTTTTTTACTTCAATAACAACTTCCTTGAATTTATCACTTCATGTCTGCCTGGTGTTAGGTTTAAAAGTGTGTGTCCAAAGCTTAACATTTTACAAGCCTCCATCACGAGATTCAGATGGATTACGGTCCTTTAAGGCCTTTTAAGGATTTGGTTTTACAACAAATCCTCTTGTGAGTCACGAGACAACTACAATAAGTTCCCCACTATTTGATCTTTCATCTGTCACGTCGGTAATATTAATAAGGTTTTTATTTTAGCCTCATTGATCAGTCCCATGAATACACCAGCTCAGTGGAACTACACGCCTGTTTACTGTTTTAATGGCTTTGGCGTTTGTGTTGATTAGTTAGCACTTTCCGAGCTTATAATTAGACATCCGTAAAAAAAGAAACGCACAATTCGTTTTTTACTGGGCTTTATACTGAGTCAGTGTCCCCAGTGAGTTTCATTTAGGAAGTCAACTACCTCAAAGTCTCTGTGCTTCTGGATCGGTCGACAAAGCTCCGGCCTCTGACACGGACACGGGTTCTCCCCGAAGACGGACGCCAGCGACCACAGAACCGCGACAAACCACAACATTTTCAGAGCAACAAGAGGAAGATTCAACCCAAATGAAGTCGAACCAGTTCGAATGTCGCCTGTTGTCGCGTTCTTCGGCCAGGTACTGGCCGCGACGTGGGACAAACTTCATGCGCAGACGCGCAACCAGACGCGCCTCTCCATAAACTATTCAAAGTAGAATTATACAGTAAAACTAAAGGCACTGCAGATTCAGATGTATGAAAAACACACTTCACTGAGTCACAAGGGCGATTTGTATATTAAAGAATTAACAGGAAAACAGGAAAATTTAAAAAAAATTCAATACATTTTTATTCAAATTTATTGAAAAAAAAAACTCCTATTAAGCATCCGTGGTGCTTATCGGTGCCCTGTACTGATGTGTCCGAAATGTCTTTGAAGCATTAATGTGGTAAGTTGATCAAACAATCAGAGGCAGATCTGTGTGTGTGTGTGTGTGTGTGTGTGTGTGTGTGTGTGTGTGTGTGTGTGTGTGTGTGTGTGTGTGTGTGTGTGTGTGTGTGTGTGTGTGTGTGTGTGTGTGTGTGTGTGAGATGTCACACATTGCACGGCAGGTCAGGACGAAACCTACTGTACGGAGTTCAGTTGTGCAACAGCGTGAAGCATCCAGGGCTCCCAGGAGCACAGCGACCTCAGTGCGACGTGGACCTGGTCTGATCCCGTAATTAGGAGAGCCACACGTGCAGCATCCTGCAACTCGGCCGTGCAGAGCTTGTCAGTTGACTCTGAAGGATTCTTTAGACAATTTGCAAACTGTAAGATGACGTAATCTCAGCGTCATCTTTCAGATCGGTCACCATATACAGCGACAACTAGGTTGTTCACTCCCGTTTTAACACGTTTGTGTATTAAACACTATGTCACCAAAGCTTCAATACTTAAATAAAATAACACATACACTCCAAACACTCTACTTATATTACTGTACTTAGTACATGCAACTTCGCACCTGCAAAGTATGACAAGTAACTAAAGCTAAAAAGTATGACAAGTAACTGACGTAAAAGTACAATCAAGTAACAGTCAATTTACCAGAACATAAAAAAGTAAAGACAGAACATTAAATACACTATAATTTTCTCCGTCTGGTTCTAAGCTTCTTTCAACAGCGTGAAAGTATGGACGTTTGAACAAAATCAAAATGTCAGGTTAGATGTGTGTAACCTGATGTGACAGGTGTCACTGGTGTCATCATTGTGATCAAAAGACACATCGTTCCAGATATGCTACTCTCTTCATTTTCTACTCTACTGTTTTGTATATTACTATGAAATGCATCTATTACATCAATGCACTAATTACTAACAAAATTTAGATTTCTTTTGGTTTAATGTGTCAGTGTCTTTGTTAAATGTGTTTGATATCAATAAATATATGCAAAACAGGTTTAATAAATCCTTATTAATAAATAAATAACAGGACTAACAGAACTAAACATTATGTAATGTTTTAAAAAGCATTATTAATTAAAACCTTTTTTTTAAATTGTGTCATCATTTGTAATTTGTTGCTGGACCCCGTGGTTCATATTCATCAGCTCTTGCTGCTTTACATGACACACAGTCATTTGAACAGCCATGAACACATTTTTGATAAAATATTATTTTACGTTTGATACTTTAAAATATTGTGACAATAAAAGTTACATGTATGATTACTGACCTTGAACAGTCAACAGTTCATAGACCACGTTGACAGATTTCTGATAATGTTGCAGGTCAGAGCAGAATGACATTATATTAAACTGGAAGCTGCACATGTTTGCACAAATTGAAATTATTCTATTGTAGCACGTTTCTAATATTTGCTTAAAATATGTCTTCATATATTAACAGTAATTCAATTAACTTGAAGTTTGTTGACGCGCTATACTTTCAAAATTAGCATTACTCAAATGATATCACCACACATAGTTTAATATATGATGAAATTAAACTAAAATTATCTGATTTATTGTACATGCATATACTTGATTCCTGAATTATATCACAAATGTATAAAATTTGTAATGACATTTGTTAACTTTGCTTGCTGTATCGTATCTCGTAAGGACACAATGCTGCCTGTGAACAGTTGGCTTCAAACAGCTTGTTACGTCGACGACATTTTACATGGACTTGTTTATTTAATCTAAATGGTCAGGGCACAGTAACACCGATGGCAATGAACACTGATACTTAGTTAATGATACATTTTGGACGGATGCATCATGAGCAAAAATGGGGTTTAAAAGGAGGCCTCTGGGTGGTAGTCAGTCACATCCACCAGCCATGAGGGTGCTTGTGCTAGCTCTGACTGTGGCCCTTGTGGGTGAGTGAGCCTTTGCACATTCATTCTTAGAGACAAAGACTCAAATAAAACCTGACTTTATTCCCTAAACTGTTAATAAATTATTTTAAAACTTGTGTAATTAAATTTAACCATGATGTTAAAATAAAAGAAATGTTGTTTTGCCTTTCTACAAAGCTTAAACTAACGTTTTATTTTATTTAATTTTCTCATATCTAGCGGGCAACCAGGTCAACCTAGGTAAGATTGTAACACTCTGAAGTTATCCTGTATAGTTACCATCATTAAAATGTAAATTTCATCTCTGAAATGTCCACTACTCATTGTATTTCAATGCTATTGCAGCCCCTGAGTTTGCTACTGGAAAGACCTATGTGTTCAAATATGAAGCAGAACTCATGGGCGGCCTGCCTGAAGAGGGTCTGGCTCGAGCCGGAGTCAAGGTTCGAAGCAAAGTCTTAGTCAGTGCGGTGGCTGCCAACACCTTCGTTGCCAAGGTAAATCTGGACCATGTAGTAAATGGGACACAAAGAAGAAAGGAGCATCTCAGACATTTTCGTTGTTTTAAGTTCCCATTTCATTAAAACAGTTGTTTTTTTCTTGCAGCTTTTAGACCCTGAGCTCTTTGAGTACAGCGGCATCTGGCCCAAAGACTCTTTCACCCCAGCCTCTAAGCTCACCTCAGCCCTGTCCGCTCAGCTCTTGACACCCATCAAGTTTGAGTATAATAACGGAGATGTGGGTAAAGTGTTTGCACCCGCTGGTGTCTCTGAGACTGTGCTCAATATCTACAAGGCAGTCTTCAACATCTTTCAACTGACCATCAAGAAAACCCAAAATGTCTACGAGCTGCAGGAGGTATGAGGCCTTTCCATTTTCTGCCAACAATGTGCTGCGATATGTGAACTGAATCTAGGCATTTGTGAACTAGCACGGAGCCCAGGGTGTGTGCAAAACCCACTACGTCATCAGCCAGGACGTCAAAGCCGACCGTATCTATCTGGCCAAGACCAAGGACATGGGTCACTGCCAGGACCGAGTATTCAAAGACATCGGACTGGCTTACACTGAGGAGTGTCCTGAGTGCCACGCTGTAAGTGCAACTGTCATGACACCACTGGTCCTTTTTTGCAGTTTACTCATAGATGTGGTGAAGTAACACAAAGTGGGTGTGGTTATTTCTGCAGACAGAAAAGGTCATGCAGGGAGCCGCTGCCTTCAAATACGTCATGAAGCCAGAGGGCACAGGTGCTATGATCTTGGAAGCATCTGCTACAGAGATTATTCAGTTCTCACCTTTCAACACCGTGAAAGGCGCTGCCCAGATGGAGGCCAAGTATGTGATTACATGTGCGATCAACAGCATGAAGTGTCCCTCTGTAGATTAACTGATATTAATATTAATAAACAGGCAGTTCTTGACATTCGTGGAGATCCAGAATGCCCCTCTGCAGCCTGCTGCTACTGAATATGTCCACCGTGGGTCCCTCGAGTACAAGTTTAGCACTGAGCTCCTCCAGACACCTGTCCAGCTTTTGAAGATTAGAAATGTTGAGGCTCAGGTAAGTTCCTTCGCTGAGGGATATTTGATGAATCCTACAAGTAAGAACTGAGGATGACACATAACACCTTCTGCTTCCTGCCAGGCCATTGAGATCCTGAACCATTTGGTAGCCAACAATGTGGCCAAGGCCCATGAAGATGCCCCTCTGAAGTTCATCGAGCTCATCCAGCTGCTGCGTGCAGCCAAAACCGAAAACATTGAAGCTCTCTGGTCTCAGTTCAGAGCTAGACCCGACCACAGGTTGGAGCTCGCACACTGGAGAGAAAAACCAAGATCTAAAAAATCATGAATAAGGTTACGATAAAGCATGTGTCTATTCCCATAGACACTGGATCCTGAACGCCGTCCCAGCCATTGGTACCAGTGCTGCTTTGAAATTCATCAAGGCCAAGTTCATAGCTGGTGAGATGACCGCTGCTGAAGCTGCTCAGGCTCTGGTGGCAGGTGTGCACATGGTGACTGCCGACATGGAAGCCATTAAGATTGCTGAGGTTAGTCCACATTAACTTTTGTTGTTTGATTTGGACTGTGTTTGAACACAGGCTCACATTCACCTCTTGATTTTCACCATTCCTCAGACGCTGGCTATGAACAGCAAGTTCCAAGCAAACCCATTCCTACGCGAGATTGCCCTGCTGGGTTACGGCACCCTGGTGGCTAAAAACTGTGCAGAGGACCCAGCTTGCCCAGACGATCTTGTCAAGGTTTGGAAAATGTATTTTAAAACACTGATTTTACTTATGAAACTCCAGGCATTAACACTTATATTCTCCAACAGCCCATCCATGACCTCGCCATCCAGGCTGTTTCTAAGTCTGAGTTTAAGGAGGTTACTCTTGCACTGAAAGTTCTGGGTAACGCTGGACACCCTGCTAGCATCAAGACCATCATCAAGCTCCTGCCTAGCTTCGGCAGCGCTGCCGCCGCCAACTTGCCAGTCAAGATTCAGCTTGAAGCTGTTCTGGCACTGAGGAACATTGCAAAGAGAGAGCCCAAGATGGTGAGACTACTGTTTTTTTAATTTCGTCCACTAGTAGAAGTCGGTAGAATTGATGCTGATCCTTATATGGCACTTTGTGTGAATCAGATCCAGGAAATAGCTGTTCAGGCCTTCATGGACAGGACTCTCCACCCAGAGGTCCGAGTTGCTGCTGCTGCCGTGATGTTTGAGACTAAGCTGCCCATGGGTCTACTGGCCACTGTTGCTGAAGCTGTCAAGAAAGAAACTAATATGCAGGTTGCAAGCTTCGTCTACTCCACCATAAAGGCCATGACCAGGAACACTGCCCCTGACTTTGCTTCTGTGTAAGAACTTGCAGAATTCAAATTAAATTAAACATTGTCCTCTGTATTAGCTAGAAAAGAAAACAATATATGATGATATGATTTTTATGTTTCATTCTCAGTGCTGCAGCCTGCAACGTCGCTTTGAGGATCTTAGGAGCCAAATTTGCGAGACAGACCGCTGGCTTCAGTGGCGCTTTCCATATTAGCACCTACAACCGTATGAGATTACTGTAAAATCTTACTATCAGCAATTGCAGATAAATCATATGTTCTGATCACTGTCGTCATCTCCCTGCAGACTACTGGCTGACGGGTGCAGCTGCCTCTGCCTTCTTTGTCAACAACGGTGCATCCTTGATGCCACGAACCATAGTCGCCAAAGCTAGCGCCTATTTCGCTGCAGCTCGCGCTGACGTTGCTGAGGTGTGATTATTTCCTAGATTTACCAAACTTAAAAGATCAGAGTCCTTTGATGACTTCATTCCTTTATAATATGGCTCCCAAATGGAGTCCAGAGAAATCTAACGGTACTGACCCATCATGTGGAACTGTCCTTGTTTCAGTTTGGACTGAGAACTGATGGGATCCAGGAAGCCCTCCTGAAAATCCCAGCCGCTGCTGAAGATGCTGACAGGATCACCAAGATGAAACAAGTCATGAAGGCTGTAAGTTTTCTGGCTCATTCTCATACTGCCCCTTTATACTGCGTATAGATGTAGAGTAACAGTGTGAAATTGACCGTCCTCTGCAGATTTACGAGTGGAGGGCTCATCCAACAAGCCAACCCATGGCCTCCGCATATGTGAAGCTCTTTGGGCAGGAAGTTGCCTTTGCTAACATCGACAAAGCCATTCTGGATCAGATTATTGAGGTACAGCCTGTTCTCCACAGTAAAAATGTTCCAAGCCAAAGAATGTGTCCTGTAAACTCTCTTATGTTCTCAGCTGTTCACCGGACCTGCAGTTCATGCTTATGGCAAAAAGGCTCTGGATGCTCTGCTGGCTGGTTTCAAATTCAATTTTGCTAAACCCATGCTGGTAGCTGAGACCCGTCGCGTCTTCCCCACTGTTGTCGGTCTGCCCATGGAGCTGAGCTTTTACACTGCAGCAGTGGCTGCAGCAACCTTTGAAGGTAATTGACACATGTTTAGCTTAAGTGACTGAAAAGAAACATTCTCAGTGATACTAAGAATCTGTTTTTTTTAAACAGCCAAGGCCACAGTGACACCACCTTTGGCTGGTAACTTCCATCCTGCCCAGCTTCTGAAGGCTGACATTAACCTGAGGGCTGCAATTTCTCCAAGGTAAACTCTTTTACAAACTTTACTATAATGATCCAAACCTTTAATTCAGATATCTCACCCGTGTTTGTCTTCTCTCCTTTGCAGCGTGTCTATGCACACATATGCTGTTATGGGTGTGAATACCGCTTTCATCCAAGCTGCTGTTGTCGCAAGAGCCAGAGTTAAAACCATCATCCCTGCAAAAATAGAAGCCAGGCTCGATGTGATGAAGGGCAGCTTCAAGTTCCAGTTCTTCCCCGTCCAGGGCGTCGATAAGATTGCATCTGTAGCGTACGTACCCATCGCTATCGTGTGCTACAGTATCTATCATCCGGTCTAGAGCTTCTTTTCTTAATCCATTTCATTCCTTTGACCAACAGTTTTGAGACCTTTGCTGTTGCGAGAAATGTGGAAGAGCTTGATGCTGCCAAAGTCACACCAATGATTCCAGCTGGTGCTGCAGTTCAGGTGTCCAGGGCATCTTTTGCTTCTAGAATGGCAGCAGCTGAGGCTGCGGCTGGTGCCTTGGTGGGTCTGAGCTACTGACGTCCTTTTCTGAGCCTGACTTAAAGATTATGTTATGTAGTTCATAATCATGTAGTGATCTGTGCTGTATTTATACAGTCATCTGAAGTCGTCCCTGATGACCTTCCAAGGAACATCATCAACAGAGTGAGATCCAAGGCGTATGCGAAGAAAAAGTGTGCCGCATTCGATACCTTTGGAATCAAGGCTTGTGCCGAGATTGAGTCTTACAACGCCGCCTTCATCAGAGACTGCCCACTCTACTACATAATCGGAAAGCACACCGTTGCAGTTGAGATTGCTCCAGGCAAGCCAAATGTGTCCAATAAAATCAGCGATGAGATCAAATGTATAGAAGGTTTCTAAAAAATTAAATTGTCTAATTTCAGTTTCTGGACCAGTCATTGAGAAGATTGAAGTTGAGATTCAAGTCGGAGACAAAGCAGCAGAAAAGATCGTCAGAATCATCAACATCAGTGCCGAAGATGAGCTCCTTGAGGACAAGACCGTCCTGATGAAACTCAAGAAGATCCTGGTTCCCGGCCTGAAGAACAGCACCAATCTACAAAGCTCCAGCAGCTCCAGCAGGTCCAGCAGGTCCAGCAGCTCCAGCAGCTCCAGCAGGTCCAGCAGCTCCAGCTCTAGCAGCTCCAGCTCTAGCAGCTCCAGTTCTTCATCTTCCTCATCATCTGGATCTTCCTCCTCCTCTGCTCGCCGCAAGAGCAGGATAGTCGCTGCTGCTGCTGCTCCCAACAGCAAGGCAAGGAAGTCACAGCGCTCCTCCAGCTCTTCTTCCAGCAGCTCCTCCAGCTCTTCTTCTAGCAGCTCCTCCAGCAACTCCTCCAGCAGCTCCTCCAGCAGGTCGAGCAGGAGCTCCTCTGCCCGTGCCAGCCGACGCACCTCCAGGTCCAGTTCGTCCAGCTCTGCCAGTGCCGCAATCAGGGTGAGACTCAGATTCATTAAAGTAGGTGTCACTTAAATTCATGTACAGGCTTTAAACTAGAAACTTTTTGTTGCAGAATGAAGGGTATGACATGACCTTTACCAAGGGCCACATCCACCAGGTAAACCTCAACTGTTGTGTTTTATGTATGTATGTATGTATGTATGATGTAGCTGTGACTGTTGTAAGTACAGTCACAGCTACATCAACCAAAACAGACCATGTATTTGAATACAGACTAAAAGCATGTGTTTCTGTCTGCAGCATGGATCCGCAGCCGGTGCCAGCAAGAGCAGCGCCTTCAGCTTCGAAAACATGATCAACAAAGTGAGTACGACCTGGAGCTTTACCACAGTGTCTGACCCGTCATTCGTTATTCATTACATGTGTGCTTTCAGGCCAAGTACCTTGCCAACACTGTCGCTCCTGCTGCGGCCATCATCATCCGTGTTGTGAGAGCTGACCACAAGGTCCAGGGATACCAGATTGCAGCTTACTACGACCAAGCCACTGCCAGAATGCAGCTCATTGTTGCAAGGCTGGCTGAGGCCGACAAGTGGAGAATCTGTGCCGACGCAGCCATGCTGAGCTACCACAAGCTGATGGTGAAGAATTAGCACAAAAGTTCACATCAGTATTAGATGGCAGGGGTTTAACTCTGATGTCCCTTTTCTTAGGCCAGGATTGCCTGGGGTGCTGAATGCAAGCAGTACTCAACAGAGATCACAGCTGAAACTGGATCAGTGGGTGCAGAACCTGCATTCCGTCTGAAAATGACATGGGACAAACTTCCAAAGAAGATGAAGCACTACGCTAAGATGTAACTTCTTATATATACAGTTATTCAAATGTTGACCTTCTTTGCATTATGAATATAAGATAACCTTAACCTCTGCTTGGTTTTAGGATTTACAAGTACATTGCCCTTTTGGCCGACAACACCGGTGCATCCCTGGCAAAGATCAAGAATGCTCGTAATCAGATCAGACTGACTGCTGCTGTTGTTGATGCTGCAAAACTGGACCTTGTGCTGAAAACACCAAGGGTATAATTTCATTGCTCGTTATTATTCACACAAATGAAATCTCTACCACTCGGGCTGTCTTTAATTGATGTAATGTTGCAGCGCACTGTGTACAAGCTTGGATTGAATCTCCCCGTCGCTCTCCCTTTGGGAAACACTGCTCAGGAGTTGGCTCCATACGAGGAAAACTGGGCTGAGAAGCTCGTCCATTTGTTTACTAAGGCTAATGCAGGTGAAAATATAAAAACAATGCAAATCGTCATAGCTGATTACAGTGAACTGTGAGGATATTGACTTTCACATTGATTTCAATCCAGCTGAGTGCTCCGTGCTCAACGACAAGGTGAGGACTTTTAACAACAGGAAATTCAAGAACGACATGCCTCACTCTTGCTACCAGATTTTGGCTCAGGATTGCACCCCAGAGCTCAAATTCCTGGTTCTGCTGAAGAGGGATCATGCACAGGAACTTAACCAGATCAATGTGAAGATTGCAAACATGTAAGCTCAACAGCATTCATGTCGAAGTTGTGGGAATTGTACAAAAGACAAAGTATTACACCTAACAACCTTGACAGCAACTCTAATAGTTGTACATTTTTGCAACAGCGACGCTGACCTGTATCCAAGAGGCAATAAGATCATGGTGAGAGTCAATGGAGTAGAAATCTCTGCTTCCAACCTCCCATATCAACATCCCTCAGGTTTGTATATTTTCAGCAGATGTTTACCCACCATGATAGAATTTCTTCACTTGTTTTAAATAAAAACACACAAAATATTTTTGTTCATATTAGGCAAAATCCAGATCAGAAGGAGCGGTGAGGGTATTGCTCTGCATGCTCCAAGACATGGTCTTCAGGAGGTCTACTTGGATTTGAATTCTCTGAAGGTAATCATGAGTGACTTTAACCTTCTAACATTCAACTACATGCTGGCGCCCGCAGTCTTCGTTAACAACAGATTCTCTGACTTTACACAGGTTAAAGTTGCCGACTGGATGAAAGAAAAGACGTGTGGCCTTTGTGGAAAGGCCGACGGTGAAACCATGGAGGAGTACCGCACACCCAGCAAACGCCTGAGCACGAACGGAGTCAGCTACTCTCATTCCTGGGTTCTCCCCGGAAAGAGCTGCCGTGACAACTCTGGTAACCCTCACAGCCCTATTTAGATCATCTTCTATCAGAATCTTATTGTGCTGAGAATAAAGCCTCATTTTTAAACTTTCCCAGAATGTTTTATGAAGCTTGAATCCGTAAAGCTGGAGAAACAGGTGACCCTCCATGGCCAGGAGTCCAAATGCTACTCTGTTGAGCCCGTCCTGCGCTGTCTGCCTGGATGCATGTCAGTGAGGACCTCCAGAGTCAACGTCGGCTTCCACTGCGTGCCTGCTGGTACGTCTGAGCCACAGCCACTCTACAAAACTGAATTACGCTGCTTATGTACTAGGGCTAATGGCTAATTTTACTCTGTCCACTATTGCAGATTCTAACTTGAGCCGCTCTGAGCGTCTGAGCAACATCTATGAGAAGAGCGTTGACTTGATAGAATCAGCAGAAGCTCACGTGGCCTGTCGCTGCACCGCTCAATGTGCTTGATCCCCTGCCTTCAGTGTTGTTATGTTCCATTATCTGTTTCATGCAAGTATTCTTAATTACTCTGTGTGAACTGTAAACTTTAATAAAATACACAAGCATTTGAAGCAACTGTTGTCCGAAATTCATTACAAATAAAAATAGTGCACTTAACAAAGCTACGTTAAAACAAACTGTTTGGTTCTGAATGTTGAATGATTTATCGCTTAAACTGATTATCAGTATAAAAAAAAAAACTAAGGCCAATGTATTTACAAACATACACCAAAATTCTAAAAACCAACCAAAAAGTCATCTAACGACCAAAACTGTCCAAAAGCTCTTCAGTTCCAGAAACAAACTAAATGGATTTAATGTAATTTACAGTCCCAAACTCTTAGATACAAAGTTTTAAAGATTGTAGGTGGAACTAAAAATAGAAAAAAGTACTTTCTCCTCGAACGTTCAAGGGACAGCTGCTCCTACTGAGAGAAGTTGATAAGCTGCTGACTTCAAATCATTGACTACGAGAAAACGATGACAAAGATAAAAAAGTTTACCAAGGGAAATTGTTGATGATCACAAAAGAAGACAAGTTTAAATGAGTGAAGACATTACACTCAGAGTGAAAATTGTGACATTGGTGAAGTCCTGGCTTAAAAACATGAAAAAAATTTCTATCCTAGAATTTTTCTAATAAAGATACTTACATATTTAACCCAATTACCATAATTTGTGAATCTAAATAATAAGAATAATTCCATAGTTCCACTATGTGACGACGTGGTCGTACTAATTATAGGAGTGCATAGCTGTGTGTGTGCTGTTTGTTGAAACTAGTTGCTGACTAGTTGTTGTGTGTTTAGAAGCTATGTTTTACTTAGCTTTAAGCTTCTACAAACATAGCTTTAGCATAAGCTAAATCATCACTAAATAATTACTAACACTGTTTGACTAGCTATTAATCTATCTGTAAGCTTAGCAGTAGCTAAAGGTAAGGTGCTATGTGTTGCTGTAGCATAGGCTGCTTTACCACTAGTGTTAGCCTGCTATTAGCTTAGTTGTTAACTTCACCGTTAGTTAAAGGTTAGCTAGCTAGCTAGTTGACAAGCTGTGTGCTTTGTCAGCTTAATGTCAGCTTAGTCTCAAACTGCTACATGTCACTGTAGTGTGTAGGTTGGTGTGATGCTGTTGGTGTAATTGTTGAGTGTATTAGCTTAGAAGCAACTGCTTAGCAATACCACTTGTGTTAGAACTAAGATTAACTGCCCCAGAGATTAAAAGTAAATTGTGCCATGCCTTCCCTGAAACCAAGGTGTGTAGGCTTAATGTTTCGCCAATTAACAACCCCTGCTAATTTAGCATGTGTGGTAATAGGAGCTAAACTCGCTAACCCGAATAACAAACCCAGATCAAAGCATTCCAGCATAACAAACATAACAATGAATGAACAATGAATCAATGTTTTTACCTTAACCAAATAATCATTGAATCAACGTTGCATATCATCGTTGAATTTTCATCACGTTTGCACCCTGAAATAATGTGGTTTTAATGTCAGAAAATAGAAACACATTGATTTATCGTTAAATAAATGTTGAAAAAAATACCCGACTAGTCCTGTACAGCAGGGCCCTATGCAACTTTTACTAGAAAAGCCATTGCAGTTTTGTATAAAACACGCTTTAGCAAAACATTGATAAAACACATGAATATTTTATTTAGCATATTAGCATAATACAGATTGTGAAATGTCTGCACCTGGAATTCTTTCTTCAAAATAAAAAAGTTTTACCACATCCTGGAAGCTTCTTTAGTTTGAGGAAAGTCACATTTATCTCAATTTACTTGGGCAGTATTGGTAATTAAGTAGGGACAAAAATGGTTGTATTTTGTAAAGCACACAAACCATAGGCAGAAATCACATGGGTCCTTCAGGTTTCTGTGACAAATGACAAATTTACCAAAAGTACATAGTTCTTGTGTCTTTGAAAGCAGTTCTTCAGCGGAATAAAGAGAAGTATTGGAGAAGCAACTGTCTGCTGGTGATTCTCCTAGAGTAAAGGCAAAAAACAATAAACACCTTTAATGTGCTGATCTTCTATATGTATTCAACACAGTATTTGCAATTACTCATATGCATGCATTTACCTTAGTATTCTTCATGTGGGTAACATCTGTTTAGCATACTGATAAGCAAAATAAGATAAGTGCTCTAATTATCAAAAAGCAAAAGCTAATGCTAGAAAGACAGCAACAAAGTCAAGCTTGTAAAATAATAATTCATTATCTTTCATTAAACTAAGTGTGTAAGTCAAACTGCCCTGCGAGAAAAATGTAGCAAACTTACTGTATGTCTCAAAAGTCGCAGACCGTTTTCAAACTCTGCCTGCTGATCACTTTCATCAGGTGTGTCAGTTAGCTTTTTCAACTGCTAATTGACTGAACACATCCGATTGAGGTAATTGGCGGTAACTTGGGCAGGGAGAGTTGTAAAACAAGCAGGACAGCGTCCCTCGAGGACCAAGTTTGCCCACCCCTGACCTAGTTAATATCAACACATTTCTTCTAGTACATCAGTGCCAAAAGGCCATCAGTCATAATCTTACATAGAGGACATTCAGAACCTTACCTTGAAGTGGTTTGTACTAAAGTACAAGGTTTAACCCAAGTTCTGTTAACTAAATGCCCATTGTTGAAAATGTTGGAGTATCAATCTTGATTAAATGTTGATCATTATCAACACTGAATCTATATTATGTACTGTTGAAATTTCAACTTTAACCAAAATGATGAATCTGATGCAATTTTATTTCCCACCCCATTTCCCACCTCGAGCAGAAGAGTCTCTGTGAAAAAGTAGCTGGACGTCCCTGGACAGACAAGGAGAGGTTTCAATAGAACCATGACACTCTAATCTGCTAGTGGCCCATCAAGAGGTTGGGAAAAGGCCACTGATCAGGTAAACATGTTGGCCAGTCCAAGGAGATTAAAGCTGACCAAGTCAGGTCAGAGTAGGCTATTTCCGAAAAAGACTGAGCAGCACCTGTCCAAAGTCTAGAGATCTTGAAGCCACCTCCTTTTGAGGGCCGTCTCTCTCCAGCTAATTCTGAAAGAGGAAGACTGAGCAGTTTATGGCTGTGGAACCAGGGAGCAGGTCAATGGCAACAGGTTTCAGACCACTACAGTGGCTGAGTACAGGGACACTGGTGCTCCAGTGCACAAGAAAGCATCCAGAGCAAACTTGAATAACTCCCCTTCATGCACTGAGGATGGGAAAGGCCCCACTCTGGGGAGAGAATCCCACCCTCAGATTCCGAGTGACAGAGGCAAATTTAGCCTCTTGTCAGAACAGAACATTGTGGTGGAAATTTACCATAAAGAAGCAGATGAGAGAGTTGTCCTTTTGTGGTGGACATTTCACAGGTTTTACTGTAAAGACGAGGGCAGACTGAATGTTGTGTCGTTGCAAAGGATTTCTGTGGTGGAAATTTTCCATAAAGAAGCAGATGAGAGAGTTGTCCTTTTGTGCGATTTATTGAAATAATAAAGAAAATAAAAATAATGGGGAAAGCAAATAAAAAGCATGGATGTTGATCGTGCACATCAACAAACCAAAATCCAGCTGGGAGATCAGTGCACACACCACGAAGGTGTGATGCAAAGAGCCCACGATCCTCAAGTTGCTTCTGCCTTTTAGCTTCTCTGTCCGACTAGGGTGGAATGTCTTTGTAACCCAATCAAATTACATGCACCATCTACTCCCTGTTGTAGTGTGTGTGAAGATATTTACATTCTCACACCTGAATCGCTGACGTCCAACTATCTGTGAGAAAGGAGCACCAAGTCTCAACAGACAGAGACACAACTCCCCGACCTTGGGTTTGGGAGCTATAGTTGAGAGTCTATAAGGCAGAGAGAACCATTGAACAATCTAGGTGAAATGTCAAATGCATACAGTAAGACAAAACATAAGATATTAATTGCATAACATAAGTCATAAATCATATTATAACTGCATAGAAATAAGGAAGAGACAATTTTTCCCATAACACCTCTTGTCAGAACAGAACATACATCGTTGTAATTTCCCACAATTACCATTAGTGCACCATAGTCGACTACATGCGGGAAGGTGTGAGTTTCTTGCTTTACATCCCTCATGCAACGACTTGTGAAAAAGTAAAGCTGATCTGGAAGATCAAACAATCAAGCCTGCCATTTGGGATTGTTAGTCTTTATTGTGTCAAGATTTAAGACAAGAAGTCCCATATTCTGACCTGGCAGCACCTACCTTTGAAGCATTCACTGTTCTTCATTCTTACACAAAAAGAATTAACCTCTAAAGGATTGCATAATCTCCATGACAGCATCTGATTTGATGTCACCATGCTCTATAGGAGAGGCAGGCGCACGAGGCAGGGAGTTGTGAGATTTTCTCAGGAGATGTCAGAGTACTTGGCATCAAGTCCATGAAATGTTTGATTTATCACTAGAAGGCCACAAAGTCGACTGCTGCTTTGTTTACATGCAGCACAAAACGAATAGTCCATAACACACACGTTCCCCTGTCAGCAGGAGAATCAGCAACTTCATGCCTATGCAAGGAAAAACAATGGTGGACTGAGCAGTTGCGCTCCAGCAGGCTGGCTCCGCCACAGTCAGCCTGACCGTTGCTGGCACATGTACAGAGAAAACAAGGAAGCGCTAGTTGTAGTCTGTGAGCCCATGGAAAGTCGCCAGGGAAATTTAGAATGACGTGTTACAAACCATCTTCAACTGCCCTGGCCACTTTATGCAGGGAAATAAATCATAACTTCTCTGCGTAGAAATAATTATGTTTTTGGTTAACCCCCATTGAAAATTGGTGAAGTATTCCTTTAAGGAACACATCACTTACCAAACTATAAACAATTGTCATAGGTAGTTATACATATTTAAACCAATAAGTATAATTTGCAAACCTAAATTTTAAAGATAATCTCCAATCAGGAGTTTGTTTGTTGATGTTGCTATACTTTAAGCTAAGCTAAGCTTTATTTAAATTATGTCACCAAAAATGTTTTAATATATGATGCAATCAAACTATTTATTAATTAATTTATTTAAATTAATTAATTAATTTAAATAATTTATTTAATTAATTATTTTATTGTTTTATACTTGTAAATGACACATGAATAATAACAATAACTTTGAGCATTTGTAATGACATTTCCTAACATTGCTTGCTGCATTATATGAAGGACACGCAGTGCTGCCTGTGTCAACAGTTGGCTTCAAAGAGCTCGTTACGTTGGTGACATTTTACACGGGCTTGTTTATTTAATCTAAATGGTCAGGGCACAGTAACACCAATGGCAATGAACACTGATACTTAGTTAATGATAAAGTTTGGACGGATGCATCATCAGCGAAAAGGGCTTTAAAAGAAGGCCTCTGGGTGGTAGTCAGTCACATCCACCAGCCATGAGGGTGCTTGTGCTAGCTCTGACTGTGGCCCTTGTGGGTAAGTAAGGCTTTGCACATTCATACTTAGAGTTAACTAAAACTTGACTTATTTCTTTAAAACTTCAATAAATTCTTTTAAAACGTAAAATTAAAACTAATTCAATTTCCCATGATGTTAAAATAGGAAAAATGTTGTTTTGCTGCTTTACAAAACTTGAATTAACATTTTATTCTCTTATATCTAGTGGGCAACCAGGTCAACTTAGGTAAGATTGTAACACTCTGAAGTTATCCTGTATAGTTACCATCATTAAAATGTTAAATTTCATCTCTGAAATGTCCACTACTCATTGTATTTCAATGCTATTGCAGCCCCTGAGTTTGCTACTGGAAAGACCTATGTGTTCAAATATGAAGCAGAACTCATGGGCGGCCTGCCTGAAGAGGGTCTGGCTCGAGCCGGAGTCAAGGTTCGAAGCAAAGTCTTAGTCAGTGCGGTGGCTGCCAACACCTTCGTTGCCAAGGTAAATCTGGACCATGTAGTAAATGGGACACAAAGAAGAAAGGAGCATCTCAGACATTTTCGTTGCTTTAAGTTCCCATTTCATTAAAACAGTTGTTTTTTTCTTGCAGCTTTTAGACCCTGAGCTCTTTGAGTACAGCGGCATCTGGCCCAAAGACTCTTTCACCCCAGCCTCTAAGCTCACCTCAGCCCTGTCCGCTCAGCTCTTGACACCCATCAAGTTTGAGTATAATAACGGAGATGTGGGTAAAGTGTTTGCACCCGCTGGTGTCTCTGAGACTGTGCTCAATATCTACAAGGCAGTCTTCAACATCTTTCAACTGACCATCAAGAAAACCCAAAATGTCTACGAGCTGCAGGAGGTATGAGCCCTTTGCATTTTCTGCCAACAATGTGCTGCGATATGTGAACTGAATCTAGGCGTTTGTGAACTAGCACGGAGCCCAGGGTGTGTGCAAAACCCACTACGTCATCAGCCAGGATGCCAAAGCCGACCGTATCTATCTGGCCAAGACCAAGGACATGAGCCACTGCCAGGACCGAGTATTCAAAGACATCGGACTGGCTTACACTGAGGAGTGTCCTGAGTGCCACGCTGTAAGTGCAACTGTCATGACACCACTGGTCCTTTTTTGCAGTTTACTCATAGATGTGGTGAAGTAACACAAAGTGGGTGTGGTTATTTCTGCAGACAGAAAAGGTCATGCAGGGAGCCGCTGCCTTCAAATACGTCATGAAGCCAGAGGGCACAGGTGCTATGATCTTGGAAGCATCTGCTACAGAGATTATTCAGTTCTCACCTTTCAACACCGTGAAAGGCGCTGCCCAGATGGAGGCCAAGTAAGTGATTACATGTGCGATCAACAGCATGAAGTGTGTTCCTTCAGATTAACTAATCTTATTATTAATAAACAGGCAGTTCTTGACATTCATGGAAATACAGAAGGCACCTCTGCAGCCTGCTGCTACTGAATATATCCACCGTGGGTCCCTCGAATACGAGTTTGGCACCGAGCTCCTCCAGACACCTGTCCAGCTTTTGAGGATTAGAAATGTTGAGGCTCAGGTAAGTTCCTTCGCTGGGGGATATTTGATGAATCCTACAAGTAAGAACTGAGGATGACACATAACACCTTCTGCTTCCTGCCAGGCCATTGAGATCCTGAACCATTTGGTAGCCAACAATGTGGCCAAGGCCCATGAAGACGCCCCTCTGAAATTCATCGAGCTCATCCAGCTGCTGCGTGCAACCAGATATGAGAGCATTGAAGCTCTCTGGTCTCAGTTCAGAGCTAGACCCGACCACAGGTATGAGCACGCACACTGGAGAGAAGAACCAAGATCTAAAAAATCACAAATAACAATACGAAGTATCTCTCTGTTCCCATAGACACTGGATCCTGAACGCCGTCCCAGCCATTGGTACCAGTGCTGCTTTGAAATTCATCAAGGCCAAGTTCATAGCTGGTGAGATGACCGCTGCTGAAGCTGCTCAGGCTCTGGTGGCAGGTGTGCACATGGTGACTGCCGACATGGAAGCCATTAAGATTGCTGAGGTTAGTCCACATTAACTTTTGTTGTTTGATTTGGACTGTGTTTGAACACAGGCTCACATTCACCTCTTGATTTTCACCATTCCTCAGACGCTGGCTATGAATAGCAAGTTCCAAGCAAACCCATTCCTACGCGAGATTGCCCTGCTGGGTTACGGCACCCTGGTGGCTAAAAACTGTGCAGAGGACCCAGCTTGTCCAGCCGATCTTGTCAAGGTACAGTATGGACAAATAATACTAAACCTCTGATTTTACAAGTGAAATTCGAGGTATTAACACTTGTATTATTCTCCAACAGCCCATCCATGACCTCGCCATCCAGGCCATTTCCAGGTCTGAGTTTAAGGAGGTTGCTCTTGCACTAAAAGCTCTGGGTAACGCTGGACACCCTGCTAGCATCAAGACCATCATCAAGCTCCTGCCCAGCTTCGGCAGCGCTGCTGCCGCCAACTTACCAGTCAAGATTCAGCTTGAAGCTGTTCTGGCACTGAGGAACATTGCAAAGAGAGAGCCCAAGATGGTGAGACTACTGTTTTTTTAATTTCGTCCACTAGTAGAAGTCGGTAGAATTGATGCTGATCCTTATATGGCACTTTGTGTGAATCAGATCCAGGAAATAGCTGTTCAGGCCTTCATGGACAGGACTCTCCACCCAGAGGTCCGAGTTGCTGCTGCTGCCGTGATGTTTGAGACTAAGCTGCCCATGGGTCTACTGGCCACTGTTGCTGAAGCTGTCAAGAAAGAAACTAATATGCAGGTTGCAAGCTTTGTCTACTCCACCATAAAGGCCATGACCAGGAACACTGCCCCTGACTTTGCTTCTGTGTAAGAACTTGCAGAATTCAAATTAAATTAAACATTGTCCTCTGTATTAGCTAGAAAAGAAAACAATATATAACATGATTTTTATGTTTCATTCTCAGTGCTGCAGCCTGCAACGTCGCTTTGAGGATCTTAGGAGCCAAATTTGCGAGACAGACCGCTGGCTTCAGTGGCGCTTTCCATATTAGCACCTACAACCGTATGAGATTAAGACATTCTCTATGTAAAATCAGCAATTGCAGATAAATCATATGTTCTGATCACTGTCGTCATCTCCCTGCAGACCACTGGCTGACGGGTGCAGCTGCTTCTGCCTTCTTTGTCAATAATGGTGCATCCTTGATGCCACGAGCCATAGTCGCCAAAGCTAGCGCCTATTTCGCTGCAGCTCGCGCTGACGTTGCTGAGGTGTGATTATTTCCTAAATTTACCAAACTAAAAAGATCAAAGTCTTATGATGACTTCATTCCCTTATATTATGGCTATGAACTCCCAAATGGAGTCCAGAGAAATCTAATGGTACTGACCCATCACTTTGAATTGTCCTTGTTTCAGTTTGGACTGAGAACTGATGGGATCCAGGAAGCCCTCCTGAAAATCCCAGCCGCTGCTGAAGACGCTGACAGAATCACCAAGATGAAGCAAGTCATCCATGCTGTAAGTTCTCTGGCTCATTCTGATACTGCCCCTTTATACTGCATATATGTAGAGTAACAGTGTGGAATTGACTGTCTTCTACAGATTCATGAGTGGAGGGCTAATCCAACAAGCCAACCCATGGCCTCCGCATATGTGAAGCTCTTTGGGCAGGAAGTTGCCTTTGCTAACATCGACAAAGCCATTCTGGATCAGATTATTGAGGTACAGCCTGTTCTCCACAGTAAAAATGTTCCAAGCCAAAGAATGTGTCCTGTAAACTCTCTTATGTTCTCAGCTGTTCACCGGACCTGCAGTTCATGCTTATGGCAAACAGGCTCTGGATGCTCTGCTGGCTGGTTTCAAATTCAATTTTGCTAAACCCATGCTGGTAGCTGAGACTCGTCGCATCTTCCCCACTGTTGTCGGTCTGCCCATGGAGCTGAGCTTTTACACTGCAGCAGTGGCTGCAGCAACCTTTGAAGGTAATTGACACATGTTTAGCTTAAGTGACTGAAAAGAAACATTCTCAGTGATACTAAGAATCTGTTTTTTTAAACAGCCAAGGCCACAGTGACGCCACCTTTGGCTGGTAACTTCCATCCTGCCCAGCTTCTGAAGGCTGACATTAACCTGAGGGCTGCAATTTCTCCAAGGTAAACTCATTTACTAACTTTACTATAATGATCCAAACCTTTAATTCAGATATCTCACCCATGTTTGTCTTCTCTCCTTTGCAGCGTGTCTATGCACACATATGCTGTTATGGGTGTGAATACCGCTTTCATCCAAGCTGCTGTTGTCGCAAGAGCCAGAGTTAAAACTATCATCCCTGCAAAATTAGAAGCCAGGCTCGATGTGATGAAGGGCAGCTTCAAGTTCCAGTTCTTCCCCATCCAGGGTGTCGATAAGATTGCATCTGTAGCGTACGTACCCATCGATATCGTGTGCTACAGTATCTATCATCTGGTCTAGAGCTTCTTTTCTTAATCCATTGCATTCTTTTGACCAACAGTTTTGAGACCTTTGCTGTTGCAAGAAATGTGGAAGATCTTGCTGCTGCCAAATTCACACCAATGATTCCAGCTGATGTTCAGGTGTCCAGGGCATCTTTTGCTTCTAGAATGGCAGCAGCTGAGGCTGCGGCTGGTGCCTTGGTGGGTCTGAGCTACTGACGACCTTTTCTGAGCCTGACTTAAAGATTATGTTATGTAGTTCATAAACAACTTGTGATCTGTGCTGTGTTTTTACAGTCATCTGAAGTCGTCCCTGATGACCTTCCAAGGAACATCATCAACAGAGTGAGATCCAAGGCGTATGCGAAGAAAAAGTGTGCCGCATTCGATACCTTTGGAATCAAGGCTTGTGCCGAGATTGAGTCTTACAACGCCGCCTTCATCAGAGACTGCCCACTCTACTACATAATCGGAAAGCACACCGTTGCAGTTGAGATTGCTCCAGGCAAGCCAAATGTGTCCAATAAAGTCAGCGATGAGATCAAATGAATAGAAGGTTTCTAAAAAATTAAATTGTCTAATTTCAGTTTCTGGACCAGTCATTGAGAAGATTGAAGTTGAGATTCAAGTCGGAGACAAAGCAGCAGAAAAGATCGTCAGAATCATCAACATCAGTGCCGAAGATGAGCTCCTTGAGGACAAGACCGTCCTGATGAAACTCAAGAAGATCCTGGTTCCCGGCTTGAAGAACAGCACCAATCTACAAAGCTCCAGCAGCTCCAGCAGGTCCAGCAGGTCCAGCAGGTCCAGCAGCTCCAGCAGCTCCAGCTCCAGCAGCTCCAGCTCTAGCTCCAGCAGCTCTAGCTCCAGCAGCTCCAGTTCTTCATCTTCCTCATCATCTGGATCTTCCTCCTCCTCTGCTCGCCGCAAGAGCAGGATAGTTGCTGCTGCTGCTCCCAACAGCAAGGCAAGGAAGTCACAGCGCTCCTCCAGCTCTTCCTCCAGCAGCTCCTCCAGCTCTTCTTCTAGCAGCTCCTCCGCCAACTCCTCCAGCAGCTCCTCCAGCAGGTCGAGCAGGAGCTCCTCTGCCCGTGCCAGCCGACGCACCTCCAGGTCCAGCTCGTCCAGCTCTGCCAGCGCCGCAATCAGGGTGAGACTCAGATTCATTAAAGTAGGTGTCACTTAAATTCATGTACAGGCTTTAAACTAGACACTTTTTGTTGCAGAATGAAGGGTATGACATGACCTTTACCAAGGGCCACATCCACCAGGTAAACCTCAACTGTTGTGTTTTAACAAGCACAGTCACAGCTACATCAACCAAAACAGACCATGTATTTGAATACAGACTAAAAGCATGTGTTTCTGTCTGCAGCATGGATCCGCAGCCGGTGCCAGCAAGAGCAGTGCCTTCAGCTTCGAAAACATGATCAACCAAGTGAGTACGACCTGGAGCTTTACCACAGTGTCTGACCCGTCATTCGTTATTCATTACATGTGTGCTTTCAGGCCAAGTACCTTGCCAACACTGTCGCTCCTGCTGCGGCCATCATCATCCGTGTTGTGAGAGCTGACCACAAGGTCCAGGGATACCAGATTGCAGCTTACTACGACCAAGCCACTGCCAGAATGCAGCTCATTGTTGCAAGGCTGGCTGAGGCCGACAAGTGGAGAATCTGTGCCGACGCAGCCATGCTGAGCTACCACAAGCTGATGGTGAAGAATTAGACCTTGGTGGCACAAAACTTCACATCAGTATTAGATGGCAGGGGTTTAACTCTGATGTCCCTTTTCTTAGGCCAGGATTGCCTGGGGTGCTGAATGCAAGCAGTACTCAACAGAGATCACAGCTGAAACTGGATCAGTGGGTGCAGAACCTGCATTCCGTCTGAAAATGACATGGGACAAACTTCCAAAGAAGATGAAGCACTACGCTAAGATGTAACTTCTTATATATACAGTTATTCAAATGTTGACCTTCTTTGCATTATGAATATAAGATAACCTTAACCTCTGCTTGGTTTTAGGATTTACAAGTACATTGCCCTTTTGGCCGACAACACCGGTGCATCCCTGGCAAAGATCAAGAATGCTCGTAATCAGATCAGACTGACTGCTGCTGTTGTTGATGCTGCAAAACTGGACCTTGTGCTGAAAACACCAAGGGTATAATTTCATTGCTCGTTATTATTCACACAAATGAAATCTCTACAACTCGGGCTGTCTTTAATTGATGTAATGTTGCAGCGCACCGTGTACAAGCTTGGATTGAATCTCCCCGTCGCTCTCCCTTTGGGAAACACTGCTCAGGAGTTGGCTCCATACGAGGAAAACTGGGCTGAGAAGCTCGTCCATTTGTTTACTAAGGCTAATGCAGGTGAAAATATAAAAACAATGCAAATCGTCATAGCTGATTACGGTGAACTGTGAGGATATTGACTTTCACATTGATTTCAATCCAGCTGAGTGCTCCGTGCTCAACGACAAGGTGAGGACTTTCAACAACAGGAAATTCAAGAACGACATGCCTCACTCTTGCTACCAGATTTTGGCTCAGGATTGCACCCCAGAGCTCAAATTCCTGGTTCTGCTGAAGAGGGATCATGCACAGGAACTTAACCAGATCAATGTGAAGATTGCAAACCTGTAAGCTCAACAGCATTCATGTCTAAGTTGTGGAAATTGTACAAAAGACGAAGTATTACACCTAACAACCTTGACATTACACCTAACAACCTTGACAGCAACTCTAATAGTTGTACATTTTTGCAACAGCGACGTTGACCTGTATCCAAGAGACAACAAGATCATGGTGAGAGTCAATGGAGTACAAATCCCTGTTTCCAACCTCCCATATCAACATCCCTCAGGTTTGTATATTTTCAGCAGATATTTAACCACCATGATAGAATTTCTTCACTAAAAAAAACACACAAAATATTTTTGTTCATATTAGGCAAAATCCAGATCAGAAGGAGCGGTGAGGGTATTGCTCTGCATGCTCCAAGACATGGTCTTCAGGAGGTCTACTTGGATTTGAATTCTCTGAAGGTGACTTTACCCTCTAACATTCAACTACATGCTGGCGCCCGCAGTCTTCGTTAACAACAGATTCTCTGACTTTACACAGGTTAAAGTTGCCGACTGGATGAAAGAAAAGACCTGTGGCCTTTGTGGAAAGGCCGACGGTGAAACCATGGAGGAGTACCGCACACCCAGCAAACGCCTGAGCACGAACGGAGTCAGCTACTCTCATTCCTGGGTTCTCCCCGGAAAGAGCTGCCGTGACAACTCTGGTAACCCTCACAGCCCTATTTAGATCATCTTCTATCAGAATCTTATTGTGCTAAGATTAAAAGCCTAATTTTTAAACTTTCCCAGAATGTTTTATGAAGCTTGAATCCGTGAAGCTGGAGAAACAGGTGACCCTCCATGGCCAGGAGTCCAAATGCTACTCTGTTGAGCCCGTCCTGCGCTGTCTGCCTGGATGCATGTCAGTGAGGACCTCCAGAGTCAACGTCGGCTTCCACTGCGTGCCTGCTGGTACGTCTGAGCCACAGCCACTCTACAAAACTGAATTACGCTGCTTGTGTACTGAGGCTAATTTTACTCTATCCATTGTTGCAGATTCCCGCTTGAACCGCTCTGAGCGTCTGAGCAACATCTATGAGAAGAGCGTTGACTTGATAGAATCAGCAGAAGCTCACGTGGCCTGTCGCTGCACCGCTCAATGTGCTTGATCCCCTGCCTTCAGTGTTGTTGTGTTCCATTATCTGTTTCATGCAAGTATTCTTAATTACTCTGTGTGAACTGTAAACTTTAATAAAATACACAAGCATTTGAAGCAACTGTTCATTAATTGAAATTCATTACAAATAACACGGTGCATTTAACCAAAACTGTTTGGTTCTGAATGCTGAACGATTTATCCTTCAAACTGATTATTAACATGAAAAAAAAGTAAGGCATATGTATTTACATACATGCAGTACACAGAAATTCTCTAAATCAACAAGGAACCCAAAACTGTCCAAAAACTCTTCAGTTCCAGAAACAAACTAATTTAATTTAAAGTCCCTAACTCTGAGATACATAGTTTTAAAGATTTTAATTGGAACTAAAAAGTTAACTACAAAAAGGTATTTTCTCCAAGAACGCGCGTAGTTGTTCTTATGCCAGAAGTTCAAAACGTTAACTATGAGAAAACGATAACAAAGATAAAAAAAGTTTACCAAGGGAAATTACTGATGATCACAAAAGAGGACAAGTATGAATGCAATGCATGCCCAAAGAACCTTTTGCTTGTGAATAGTATATAATAATACAAGAGTGCATAGCTATGTGTGTTGCCCTTTGTTGACACTAGTTGTTGCTGTATCATATGCCACTGTACCACTACTGTTAGCCCGCTATTAGCTTAGTTGTTAGCTTCACCGTTAGCTAAGGTTTAGCTGCCATGTGTTGAAAAGCTATGTGCTTCGTCAGCTCAGTGTCAGCTTAGCCTCAATTTGCTACCTGTCACTATAGTGGGTAGGTTGGCGTAATGCTGTTGGTGTAATTGTTGTGAGTGTATTAGCTTAGAAGCAACTGCTAAGCTCTAGGGCCCAGGTCTCTCGTATCTTTCTGCGAGTCAACCCTTAGCAAACCGTCGTCCAATTCAATGTTTTGTTTATGTTTAATGACACTGTTTAATGTATGAATTTTAAATTCAATGTTTCAACCAATTAGAAAACGTTTCAGTCTCTCCCTTTCTTCTGTTTCACTAGTCACAATCTATACATACAGTACAGTAGAGTATTATTGACACACATCAAAAAGTTTAATGGTAAAGAATTATTACAGATTGTTAATATTCATACACAACTCCTGTTCTATCTAATTATTAAATCACTGCCTATGAATCTTGGCTATATCTTGATTGACACATGCATTTATATTTATGTTTAAGCACATTCATTCTATTACTATTTTTTATGTCCCCACTTAATTTATTCTTATCTTATTCATGTTGAATTAGCATATTATTCCTTAGTATTTCCTTCACCTTACGCTTCGCTTTCGTCCAGCTTTCTCCAGCTGTCTCCTTAACTCATTCCAAATACTCTGTTTAATCTGTTATGGTTAACAGACTCTCACAAGTATTGTAAACATCAGCCCTCATTTCCTTACTATGTTCTTTCTGTTCTCCCATGACTGCTTTGATTTCATCCACATCTCGCTGGGTAAACTGCAGCCTTGTTTTTAATTCCAACACTTCTTTGGTCAAGTCTTTTATTTGACACCATGATAAGTTGCACAAGGCCTTTGACATTTTCCTGTTGTTTCAACAGCGCGGTGTACTGTACATCTGTTCCTGTTGTTCAAACATCAACTTTACTCGTTCCTCAGAAATATACTCCTATTCTACCTCTGCCTCTTCAGCTATCTCCTCTGTTTTCTCTGGTGGAAGCAGAGCTTGCGCTCTTTTCCTTCTTGGTGTCGATTTAGTTGGCATTTTAGTTGGTGAAAAAGGCACAATGCAGTCCATGTTTGTAATCCATGGACTGCCAATGAACATTGACATCAGGAGACAACAGGTACATTGAGGACCTTAAGGAACACATTAAGGAGCATATGGACCATTTTAGTGTCTTGTTCCAAAGTAAAGGCTAATACCCCATCATTCATAACAAAAATGGGGGATGCACATGCATGTTACGAACTCGCCCCGTCGGTTCCGAACTGCCGGGGCTTGATGGAACCCTGAGGCAGGAGAGGAGATGCGGTGGAGAGGAACAATGACAGCACCCGCTCCCAGCGGGGAAAGCTACGGCTCTCACGGAGCCGGGAGGAGAACTCGCTCACACTGAGCGGAGGAGTTGGCACTGCAGCCAACGTGCATCCAGCACACAGCTGCGACCTCGTCGCGCTGATAAAACCCTCGGTAACCCTTCACACAGACACCTGGCCGCAACCGGCAGACCTGGTCGCAGGGAAAACAGGAGAGAAAAGACCCCAAATGCATGGCCCAACACAGAGTTTACATTTAACAGTAAAGGTTTATTTAAATACAACAAAAACTCACTGCACAGCAGGATTTAGTTCAAACACAAAGGAAGGAAACTAAAGATCACTGCAGTGCAGGTAACAGTCTACTAAGGACACTAGAATGCTCCATACACTATGGGCAAAACCTAAACATGAACACAAAACATTAACTCAAGACAACTAAGAACAAATCCACAGCACTATCCAACAGGCTAACTAAACACGCTTCGTACCACGGGCAAGATCCTAAACATGATACATAAACGCAAGACACTTACAGACCTTCAGGAGACAGAACATCAAATGAAACCAAAGGAACTCCACTTCTTAAACTCTCCTCTCTTTAACCGGTAGAATTGGTGTAGCTTTCAAACTATGCGCGCGTACACACCAACAATGTCTCAACACAAGGACATGCCTTAAATACAAACAAAACAGGTGGGTCAACTAATTAGACAGGAAGTGAACTCAGGACAAGACCCACACTAAAACCCAGGTGCGCCTCTAGCAGCGCGGAGGCTGATTGTCATAAGTAGTCCCTAACTAACCAGCATAAGGTGTATAGATGAGCTGTCTAAACAAAATGCCCACTGTGGCCTGCATGTAAGCCTCGCTTTCTTGGACTTGGCTCTGCCCCTGTTCTCTCTTCCATCCGCAAGGACCTGGAGGTTTGTCACCCCTTAAGACAGCCTGGAACAAGGCAGGAAAGCCTGATCACCCATCTACTCAAAAGGAAATGTTCTTTTCCTGTTGTGATCACGCTAAGTGTATGATGATCACGATAATGTGACTATACTACTGATATAACCCTTCATGCATTCAAAAGTTGGACAGTTGCTGCAAGCTGCGGTTTTGCCCTCTGAACCTCACATTGTTTTTGGCACACACACTGCAGATTATGAAAAAAAGCTATAAAAAGTGGCTACAACACTCGCTGTGTGGAAAAAGTAGCTGGAGCAGCCCTGGATAGGCAAGGAGAGGTTGCAGCAGGGCCATGACACCCTGAAATCTAATCTCATAGTGGCCGGTCAAGCATGAGACCTGCGAGTGCTTCCAAACACGTGCGTTCCATTCAAAGATCTCAGGCAAACAAAGTCTCTATGCTGCTGATGCCATCTCTCACACAGTAATCTCAGGTAACAAGCACACACATAGACAGACAAACACATTATATTATAATAAGTTATGATTTGCTGATTTACAAATGGTATGGTGACATTGGAGGTAATATTATTTGTTTAATAAAGTGATCATAACTTAATTGGTCATGATTACTTCTATATGGTTTTGCAGAGCTGGTAATTTGAGTTAGGCTATGGTACAAGTTCACCCTTCAGTTTATCAATGTAATATAAATACAACTGAGACTGTATTCTAAATTGGTTATTGGTCTCAATGGTAACAAGGTGGTGCTCCTTAAATGTATTAATTATTCATTAATTAAATTATGAATTAATAATAATCATAATTAAGTGTTTCACTTACCAACCTATAAACAATTGTCATAGATAGTTATAAATATTTAAGCCAATTACCATAATGTAATGTGACCCAAGAGTATATATAACTAGAAACTCCAATTAAAAAAATCCTAATCCAAATTATTATAATTTTTGCTAACTGCAAACTCCTTACACTAATCCCTACTCTTGTTTAAATTATGACTTCAAATATTAATATTTCAATTAACTTTACTTTTGTTGACGTCGCTACAATTTCAAAGATTAGCAATGAACTGTATTATGTCACCAAATATGTTTTAATATATGATGAAACTGAACAACAACTATCTTTATTGTTTTATACATGTAAATGAAGCAACAATTATATCAGTAACTTTGAGCAACTTTGAGCATTTGTAAGAACATTTGTTAACTTTGCTTGTTGCATCATATGAAGGACACAGTGCTGCCTGTGTCGACAGTTGGCTTCAAACAGCTTGTTACGTCGGTGACATTTTATGGGCTTGTTTATTTAATCTAAATGGTCAGGGCACAGTAACACAAATGACAATGAACACTGACACTTAGTTAATGATACATTTTAGACTAAAGCATCATCAGCAAAAATGGGCTTTAAAAGGAGGCCTCTGGGTGGTAGTCAGTCACATCCACCAGCCATGAGGGTGCTTGTGCTAGCTCTGACTGTGGCCCTTGTGGGTGAGTGAGCCTTTGCAAATTCATTCTTAGAGTAAAAAAAAACTTGACTTAATTCTTTCTTATAACTTATAGTATATAACTATAAGTTATATACTATAAGCTATATACTATAAGTATTTATACAACTATAACTTATAATGAGTCCTAATCATATTTTATTTAACCATGATGTTAAAAAAGAGAACTGTTATTTTGCTGTTCTACAAAGCTTAAACTAACTTTTTTTTTTCTCATATCTAGCGGGAAACCAGGTCAACCTAGGTAAGATTTGAACACTCTGAAATTATCCTCCATAGTTACCATAATTAAAATGTTGAATTACTGTACATCTCTGAAATGTCCACTACTCATTGTATTTCAATGCTATTGCAGCCCCTGAGTTTGCTACTGGAAAGACCTATGTGTTCAAATATGAAGCAGAACTCATGGGCGGCCTGCCTGAAGAGGGTCTGGCTCGAGCCGGAGTCAAGGTTCGAAGCAAAGTCTTAGTCAGTGCGGTGGCTGCCAACACCTTCGTTGCCAAGGTAAATCTGGACCATGTAGTAAATGGGACACAAAAAAGGAAGGAGCATCTGAGACAGTTTCGTTCATTTAACTTCCCATTTCATTAAAACAGTTGTTTTTTTTCTTGCAGCTTTTAGACCCTGAGCTCTTTGAGTACAGCGGCATCTGGCCCAAAGACTCTTTCACCCCAGCCTCTAAGCTCACCTCAGCCCTGTCCGCTCAGCTCTTGACACCCATCAAGTTTGAGTATAATAACGGAGATGTGGGTAAAGTGTTTGCACCCGCTGGTGTCTCTGAGACTGTGCTCAATATCTACAAGGCAGTCTTCAACATCTTTCAACTCACCATCAAGAAAACCCAAAATGTCTACGAGCTGCAGGAGGTATGAGCCCTTTCCATTTTCTGCCAACAATGTGCTGCGATATGTGAACTGAATCTGGGCGTTTGTGAACTAGCACGGAGCCCAGGGTGTGTGCAAAACCCACTACGTCATCAGCCAGGACGTCAAAGCCGACCGTATCTATCTGGCCAAGACCAAGGACATGGGTCACTGCCAGGACCGAGTATTCAAAGACATCGGACTGGGTTACACTGAGGAGTGTCCTGAGTGCCACGCTGTAAGCGCAACTGTCATGACACCACTGGTCCTTTTTTGCAGTTTACTCATAGATGTGGTGAAGTAACACAGAGTGGGTGTGGTTATTTCTGCAGACAGAAAAGGTCATGCAGGGAGCCGCTGCCTTCAAATACGTCATGAAGCCAGAGGGCACAGGTGCTATGATCTTGGAAGCATCTGCTACAGAGATTATTCAGTTCTCACCTTTCAACACCGTGAAAGGCGCTGCCCAGATGGAGGCCAAGTATGTGATTACATGTGCGATCAACAGCATGAAGTGTCCCTCTGTAGATTAACTGATATTAATATTAATAAACAGGCAGTTCTTGAAATTTGTGGAGATCCAGAATGCCCCTCTGCAGCCTGCTGCTACTGAATATGTCCACCGTGGGTCCCTCGAGTACAAGTTTAGCACTGAGCTCCTCCAGACACCTGTCCAGCTTTTGAAGATTAGAAATGTTGAGGCTCAGGTAAGTTCCTTCGCTGAGGGATATTTGATGAATCCTACAAGTAAGAACTGAGGATGACACATAACACCTTCTGCTTCCTGCCAGGCCATTGAGATCCTGAACCATTTGGTAGCCAACAATGTGGCCAAGGCCCATGAAGATGCCCCTCTGAAGTTCATCGAGCTCATCCAGCTGCTGCGTGCAGCCAAATACGAAAACATTGAAGCTCTCTGGTCTCAGTTCAGAGCTAGACCCGACCACAGGTATGAGCACGCACACTGGAGAGAAAAACCAAGGTCTAAAAAATCATGAATAAGGTTACGATAAAGCATGTCTCTGTACCCATAGACACTGGATCCTGAACGCCGTCCCAGCCATTGGTACCAGTGCTGCTTTGAAATTCATCAAGGCCAAGTTCATAGCTGGTGAGATGACCGCTGCTGAAGCTGCTCAGGCTCTGGTGGCAGGTGTGCACATGGTGACTGCCGACATGGAAGCCATTAAGATTGCTGAGGTTAGTCCACATTAACTTTTGTTGTTTGATTTGGACTGTGTTTGAACACAGGCTCACATTCACCGCTTGATTTTCACCATTCCTCAGACGCTGGCTATGAACAGCAAGTTCCAAGCAAACCCATTCCTACGCGAGATTGCCCTGCTGGGTTACGGCACCCTGGTGGCTAAAAACTGTGCAGAGGACCCAGCTTGCCCAGACGATCTTGTCAAGGTTTGGAAAATGTATTTTAAAACACTGATTTTACTTATGAAACTCCAGGCATTAACACTTATATTCTCCAACAGCCCATCCATGACCTCGCCATCCAGGCTGTTTCTAAGTCTGAGTTTAAGGAGGTTACTCTTGCACTGAAAGCTCTGGGTAACGCTGGACACCCTGCTAGCATCAAGACCATCATCAAGCTCCTGCCTAGCTTCGGCAGCGCTGCCGCAGCCAACTTGCCAGTCAAGATTCAGCTTGAAGCTGTTCTGGCACTGAGGAACATTGCAAAGAGAGAGCCCAAGATGGTGAGACTACTGTTTTTTAATTTCGTCCACTAGTAGAAGTCGGTAGAATTGATGCTGATCCTTATATGGCACTTTGTGTGAATCAGATCCAGGAAATAGCTGTTCAGGCCTTCATGGACAGGACTCTCCACCCAGAGGTCCGAGTTGCCGCTGCTGCCGTGATGTTTGAGACTAAGCTGCCCATGGGTCTACTGGCCACTGTTGCTGAAGCTGTCAAGAAAGAACCTAATATGCAGGTTGCAAGCTTCGTCTACTCCACCATAAAGGCCATGACCAGGAACACTGCCCCTGACTTTGCTTCTGTGTAAGAACTTGCAGAATTCAAATTAAATTAAACATTGTCCTCTGTATTAGCTAGAAAAGAAAACAATATATAACATGGTTTCATTCTCAGTGCTGCAGCCTGCAACGTCGCTTTGAGGATCTTAGGAGCCAAATTTGC
Source organism: Betta splendens (assembly GCF_900634795.4). Taxonomy (NCBI): domain Eukaryota; kingdom Metazoa; phylum Chordata; class Actinopteri; order Anabantiformes; family Osphronemidae; genus Betta; species Betta splendens. The sequence goes on along the minus strand of NC_040884.2, from coordinate 8,303,037 downwards.
AAGACAGACCGCTGGCTTCAGTGGCGCTTTCCATATTAGCACCTACAACCGTATGAGATTACTGTAAAATCTTACTATCAGCAATTGCAAATAAATCATATGTTCTGATCACTGTCGTCATCTCCCTGCAGACTACTGGCTGACGGGTGCAGCTGCCTCTGCCTTCTTTGTCAACAACGGTGCATCCTTGATGCCACGAACCATAGTCGCCAAAGCTAGCGCCTATTTCGCTGCAGCTCGCGCTGACGTTGCTGAGGTGTGATTATTTCCTAGATTTACCAAACTTAAAAGATCAGAGTCCTTTGATGACTTCATTCCTTTATAATATGGCTCCCAAATGGAGTCCAGAGAAATCTAACGGTACTGACCCATCATGTGGAACTGTCCTTGTTTCAGTTTGGACTGAGAACTGATGGGATCCAGGAAGCCCTCCTGAAAATCCCAGCCGCTGCTGAAGATGCTGACAGGATCACCAAGATGAAACAAGTCATGAAGGCTGTAAGTTCTCTGGCTCATTCTCATACTGCCCCTTTATACTGCGTATAGATGTAGAGTAATAGTGTGAAATTGACCGTCCTCTGCAGATTTACGAGTGGAGGGCTCATCCAACAAGCCAACCCATGGCCTCCGCATATGTGAAGCTCTTTGGGCAGGAAGTTGCCTTTGCTAACATCGACAAAGCCATTCTGGATCAGATTATTGAGGTACAGCCTGTTCTCCACAGTAAAAATGTTCCAAGCCAAAGAATGTGTCCTGTAAACTCTCTTATGTTCTCAGCTGTTCACCGGACCTGCAGTTCATGCTTATGGCAAACAGGCTCTGGATGCTCTGCTGGCTGGTTTCAAATTGAATTTTGCTAAACCCATGCTGGTAGCTGAGACCCGTCGTGTCTTCCCCACTGTTGTCGGTCTGCCCATGGAGCTGAGCTTTTACACTGCAGCAGTGGCTGCAGCAACCTTTGAAGGTAATTGACACATGTTTAGCTTAAGTGACTGAAAAGAAACATTCTCAGTGATACTAAGAATCTGTTTTTTTAAACAGCCAAGGCCACAGTGACGCCACCTTTGGCTGGTAACTTCCATCCTGCCCAGCTTCTGAAGGCTGACATTAACCTGAGGGCTGCAATTTCTCCAAGGTAAACTCATTTACTAACTTTACTATAATGATCCAAACCTTTAATTCAGATATCTCACCCATGTTTGTCTTCTCTCCTTTGCAGCGTGTCTATGCACACATATGCTGTTATGGGTGTGAATACCGCTTTCATCCAAGCTGCTGTTGTCGCAAGAGCCAGAGTTAAAACTATCATCCCTGCAAAAATAGAAGCCAGGCTCGATGTGATGAAGGGCAGCTTCAAGTTCCAGTTCTTCCCCGTCCAGGGCGTCGATAAGATTGCATCTGTAGCGTACGTACCCATCGCTATCGTGTGCTACAGTATCTATCATCCGGTCTAGAGCTTCTTTTCTTAATCCATTGCATTCCTTTGACCAACAGTTTTGAGACCTTTGCTGTTGCGAGAAATGTGGAAGAGCTTGATGCTGCCAAAGTCACACCAATGATTCCAGCTGAATTTCAGGTGTCCAGGGCATCTTTTGCTTCTAGAATGGCAGCAGCTGAGGCTGCGGCTGGTGCCTTGGTGGGTCTGAGCTACTGACGTCCTTTTCTGAGCCTGACTTAAAGATTATGTTATGTAGTTCATAATCATGTAGTGATCTGTGCTATATTAATACAGTCATCTGAAGTCGTCCCTGATGACCTTCCAAGGAACATCATCAACAGAGTGAGATCCAAGGCGTATGCGAAGAAAAAGTGTGCCGCATTCGATACCTTTGGAATCAAGGCTTGTGCCGAGATTGAGTCTTACAACGCCGCCTTCATCAGAGACTGCCCACTCTACTACATAATCGGAAAGCACACCGTTGCAGTTGAGATTGCTCCAGGCAAGCCAAATGTGTCCAATAAAGTCAGCGATGAGATCAAATGTATAGAAGGTTTCTAAAAAATTAAATTGTCTAATTTCAGTTTCTGGACCAGTCATTGAGAAGATTGAAGTTGAGATTCAAGTCGGAGACAAAGCAGCAGAAAAGATCGTCAGAATCATCAACATCAGTGCCGAAGATGAGCTCCTTGAGGACAAGACCGTCCTGATGAAACTCAAGAAGATCCTGGTTCCCGGCCTGAAGAACAGCACCAATCTACAAAGCTCCAGCAGCTCCAGCAGGTCCAGCAGGTCCAGCAGGTCTAGCAGCTCCAGCTCCAGCAGCTCCAGCTCTAGCAGCTCTAGCTCCAGCAGCTCTAGCTCCAGCAGCTCCAGTTCTTCATCTTCCTCATCATCTGGATCTTCCTCCTCCTCTGCTCGCCGCAAGAGCAGGATAGTCGCTGCTGCTGCTCCCAACAGCAAGGCAAGGAAGTCACAGCGCTCCTCCAGCTCTTCTTCCAGCAGCTCCTCTAGCTCTTCTTCTAGCAGCTCCTCCAGCAACTCCTCCAGCAGCTCCTCCAGCAGGTCGAGCAGGAGCTCCTCTGCCCGTGCCAGCCGACGCACCTCCAGGTCCAGCTCGTCCAGCTCTGCCAGTGCCGCAATCAGGGTGAGACTCAGATTCATTAAAGTAGGTGTCACTTAAATTCATGTACAGGCTTTAAACTAGAAACTTTTTGTTGCAGAATGAAGGGTATGACATGACCTTTACCAAGGGCCACATCCACCAGGTAAACCTCAGCTGTTGTGTTTTAACAAGTACAGTCACAGCTACATCAACCAAAACAGACCATGTATTTGAATACAGACTAAAAGCATGTGTTTCTGTCTGCAGCATGGATCCGCAGCCGGTGCCAGCAAGAGCAGCGCCTTCAGCTTCGAAAACATGATCAACAAAGTGAGTACGACCTGGAGCTTTACCACAGTGTCTGACCCGTCATTCGTTATTCATTACATGTGTGCTTTCAGGCCAAGTACCTTGCCAACACTGTCGCTCCTGCTGCGGCCATCATCATCCGTGTTGTGAGAGCTGACCACAAGGTCCAGGGATACCAGATTGCAGCTTACTACGACCAAGCCACCGCAAGAATGCAGCTCATTGTTGCAAGGCTGGCTGAGGCCGACAAGTGGAGAATCTGTGCCGATGCAGCCATGCTGAGCTACCACAAGCTGATGGTGAAGAATTAGACCTTGGTGGCACAAAACTTCACATCAGTATTAGATGGCAGGGGTTTAACTCTGATGTCCCTTTTCTTAGGCCAGGATTGCCTGGGGTGCTGAATGCAAGCAGTACTCAACAGAGATCACAGCTGAAACTGGATCAGTGGGTGCAGAACCTGCATTCCGTCTGAAAATGACATGGGACAAACTTCCAAAGAAGATGAAGCACTACGCTAAGATGTAACTTCTTATATATACAGTTATTCAAATGTTGACCTTCTTTGCATTATGAATATAAGATAACCTTAACCTCCGTTTGGTTTTAGGATTTACAAGTACATTGCCCTTTTGGCCGACAACACCGGTGCATCCCTGGCAAAGATCAAGAATGCTCGTAATCAGATCAGACTGACTGCTGCTGTTGTTGATGCTGCAAAACTGGACCTTGTGCTGAAAACACCAAGGGTATAATTTCATTGCTCGTTATTATTCACACAAATGAAATCTCTACCACTCGGGCTGTCTTTAATTGATGTAATGTTGCAGCGCACCGTGTACAAGCTTGGATTGAATCTCCCCGTCGCTCTCCCTTTGGGAAACACTGCTCAGGAGTTGGCTCCATACGAGGAAAACTGGGCTGAGAAGCTCGTCCATTTGTTTACTAAGGCTAATGCAGGTGAAAATATAAAAACAATGCAAATCGTCATAGCTGATTACAGTGAACTGTGAGGATATTGACTTTCACATTGATTTCAATCCAGCTGAGTGCTCCGTGCTCAACGACAAGGTGAGGACTTTTAACAACAGGAAATTCAAGAACGACATGCCTCACTCTTGCTACCAGATTTTGGCTCAGGATTGCACCCCAGAGCTCAAATTCCTGGTTCTGCTGAAGAGGGATCATGCACAGGAACTTAACCAGATCAATGTGAAGATTGCAAACCTGTAAGCTCAACAGCATTCATGTCTAAGTTGTGGGAATTGTACAAAAGACGAAGTATTACACCTAACAACCTTGACAGCAACTCTAATAGTTCTACATTTTTGCAACAGCGACGTTGACCTGTATCCAAGAGACAACAAGATCATGGTGAGAGTCAATGGAGTACAAATCCCTGTTTCCAACCTCCCATATCAACATCCCTCAGGTTTGTATATTTTCAGCAGATGTTTACCCACCATGATAGAATTTCTTCACTAAAAAAAACACACAAAATATTTTTGTTCATATTAGGCAAAATCCAGATCAGAAGGAGCGGTGAGGGTATTGCTCTGCATGCTCCAAGACATGGTCTTCAGGAGGTCTACTTGGATTTGAATTCTCTGAAGGTAATCATGAGTGACTTTAACCTTCTAACATTTAACTACATGCTGGCGCCCGCAGTCTTCGTTACCAACAGATTCTCTGACTTTACACAGGTTAAAGTTGCCGACTGGATGAAAGAAAAGACCTGTGGCCTTTGTGGAAAGGCCGACGGTGAAACCATGGAGGAGTACCGCACACCCAGCAAACGCCTGAGCACGAACGGAGTCAGCTACTCTCATTCCTGGGTTCTCCCCGGAAAGAGCTGCCGTGACAACTCTGGTAACCCTCACAGCCCTATTTAGATCATCTTCTATCAGAATCTTATTGTGCTAAGATTAAAAGCCTAATTTTTAAACTTTCCCAGAATGTTTTATGAAGCTTGAATCTGTGAAGCTGGAGAAACAGGTGACCCTCCATGGCCAGGAGTCCAAATGCTACTCTGTTGAGCCCGTCCTGCGCTGTCTGCCTGGATGCATGTCAGTGAGGACCTCCAGAGTCAACGTCGGCTTCCACTGCGTGCCTGCTGGTACGTCTGAGCCACAGCCACTCTACAAAACTGAATTACGCTGCTTGTGTACTGAGGCTAATGGCTAATTTTACTCTGTCTACTGTTGCAGATTCCCACTTGAGCCGCTCTGAGCGTCTGAGCAACATCTATGAGAAGAGCATTGACTTGATAGAATCAGCAGAAGCTCACGTGGCCTGTCGCTGCACCGCTCAATGTGCTTGATCCCCTGCCTTCAGTGTTGTTATGTTCCATTATCTGTTTCATGCAAGTATTCTTAATTACTCTGTGTGAACTGTAAACTTTAATAAAATACACAAGCATTTGAAGCAACTGTTGTCTGAAATTCATTACAAAAAACACGATGCATTTAACAAAGCTGCGTTAAAACAAACTTGTTCTGAATGCTGAAGGAATCGATTATCCCTTAAACCGACACAACATACATACATACACAGAATTCCTTAAACCAACAACCATCCAAAGACGAAAACAGTCCAAAAACCCCTCACTTTCAGAAACAAACTAGGTTAAATTTAATGTAATTTACAGTCATAAACTCTAAATAATGGGCGCCGCTACGGGGGGATTCTAAGGCCCATGAACTTTGGGGGCCCACAGTGACCAAGTTTATTAATAATATTACTAGCTGTAATCTGTGAATATATCAAATATCAAATTTAAATCACAGTAACCTCCATTTTTTTCTGCCTCTCCGGTCAAATTACATTACCCTCCACCCATGTACATCATGGCTCTGTCGAGCTGCATCCCAGACTCCCTGCTGAGTTATCCTTGCTGTCAATGAAGTATTAATAGGGCCATCAGAAACTAAGACAAAGGTTTAACACAGAGCGAGAGAGAAGTGCTAACAAATAAATAGGAATTTGTTTATAGAAAGGTTTATTTACTCACGGAGCTGCCTTTACAGTGTAATATTAGCGCTGCTTTCATAGCCGACATTTTGTGTACTGTCCTCGCATTAGTGCACTATGGTATGTGCTGCTCACAGCCAGCGAACAGAATAAAAAAATGAAGAGTACATAAAAGGTGTTTTTTTTCATGCGTTATATTACAAGATTTTTAACATGAGCTGCTACAGTTTTTCCGTCTTACTGCTGAAGCTAGCTTACAAACGGGGAAATCACGTCAAAGATGTGCTATTTAACGAAAGCGGTAGGAGCGCTCACTCGAACTACTTTCCAAGATCCAAGTGCGGAGTGCTCACCCTGACAGGTTTACTGAATCAATCTTTGAATACTTTTCCTCCTCACCTGAAAGGCATCAAATTCGAATTCAATAGCGAAAGTTTTTCACTATTTTTGTGAAAATTAATGTATTTTTCACTGAATACTAATTGTGGTCAAAACAAATAGTTTTGCAGCTAGATTCAGACTTACAATCTTGGTATCAGCAGCATCCCACTCTAACCAACTACACCAACCAGCCATGGTAAGAAGGAGTGGTGAGTGGTTAACTAAAGTTGAGGGCCAAAACTCAAACATTTTCATAGAGTCCACCATTACTAGTAGCGCTCCTCCCACACGTCCCTGCACGTGCAAAATTCACTTTTGAACATTCTGACTCCCTGGTTCATGTTAAGACACTCCTGGTGTGTTAGAAGTACTCTCCCTACTTATTTCACATTTTACGAGTTTATCCAATCCGGTTCAAGAACCATCGGTTTCAAATTTACCAGACTGTGTACGTATGCATTCTTTTAACCACTCACAGAACCAGCTTCGGTCCTGGACCCCTCAATGTACCTGCAACATTGCGTTTTAGTCACTCGCTGTGCACTCTAGCATAGTAGGTGGTGGTAATGCACCCTTCAGTTGGTTGCCACCTGCTATTTAAAAGAAAAAAGAAGAAGAAGAAGAAGAAGTCACTCACGGGGACACTAACTGACATGGGGCCATTAGGGTTCAGAAAGTGCTCCGTTGTTGGTTGTTCCTACCAGCATCGCAGCCTTCTCATTTTACTAGCGGAGCAAGAAAGGAGAACTTTTATTGTAAATGGAGCGGTGCTGGCACCGCTGCCTAAATGCTTGTTCATGTGTGGGCACCATTTCACCTCCAGCTGCTTTGAAAACAAGGGTATATTAATTATTGGCCTTGAGGTTGAAGAAGGGCTCTGTTCCTACAAGACGTGATCTATTTGCTGCTTTCCCAAACATAAGTCCATGCTTGATATTTATTTAATGTATGTACTCCAGAGGCTTCTTTGTTTATAATCTAGCTCCCCTCCTGTGTAAGGAATGCTAATGGCTAGAACAGTTGATGCTAACAGCTATAGATAGATACAGTGTTGCAAGGTGCTGCCATGCAATTTGGATGAGTCCAAGCCTCTCCAGCATTCGTCCGGTTCGAATCATGTGATATATGGTACTGAGGTCATTCACTCAGCTCACATTTTAGGTGCTAGCGCCATGTTAGCCGCTAGCGAGATGCTAGCGCAGTGTTAGCAGCAAGCGCTAGCCCTCCGCATGACGTTCAGTACCACTTGGGTTTGGCTGCAACAGTAAGTTGTGAGAGTCAGCTGTGTTTCTAATTACTATCGAGCCTGTCGTGTGTATGTCGTAGCCCAAGTAGACCTGTGAATTTGGGTTATGGAAAGTTCTATCAAAGTCTAACATGTATGTTGTTGCTATGTTCTTGTACGTGTTTCTTATCTAGTCAGCTAGCTGTAAATGTAACAATGTTTTTTTTTATATAGACTGGCGCCTTCCAGCTACCGAAGAGTTGTTGCTCACCTCAGGAGCAAATGTATGTACATTTAACAGCAGTATTATAATTTGTTGGCCAATAGGCAGTTTTATTGCACAGAGATTTTGGATTTTACATTTGAGTAGTTGTAGTATTCATAATCGGATCTATATTATTGTCCATATATTTACTCTGTGTGCAGTTGGTCAACCTTTTTTGATATTTTAGTCTGTTGATGGGTAATTTATAATTTGTAATTCTTGTGTTATGGTGCAGATTATGTGGAAAACCTGATGGAGACCATCTTCAATAAAGTCCTGCTGGACCCAGGTTGCTATATGGAGGACCTTGTGAACATCCCTGTCCCACTGGCAGAATGAGCAGAATTTGAGCAGCAGAAAGGAGGTCAGCTGCACTGCTTCCGATCAAAAGTCTTCCAAAACGTGATGAGCACAACAAAGATCCTCACATCTCCCCAGGCAACTGCCCATTACTGTACCTGTTCCACTCCAGAAACTATGCTAGTTCTATATTAGCACTTGATATGTCACACACCTTAATAAAGGCAATTAAAAATATATTAGGTCAATATGTATATAGAACCAAAGCTAGGTTTCTAAACCAGAGTTCCCAGGTACAGTAGGTTATGCAGTGATTAACCTGTAAATAGTAAAATGTTCTAAAATTGTTTTTGAAATTCTATGATACAAATTTATTTTATGCATGTGTAATTGTCCATAGTTTGTCTGATATACTATATATTAAATGTGTTCTGTAATAAATACATATTCAAACATACAGGCTCCAGTCCTGGTATCATCAACCATACATGACAGTAGTTGATCGAACTTTTAATATTAAATACCACTTTTATTAATACTTTAATAAAGGTATTAAACACATGCAATATCTTGACAGCAATAGTTGCTGTCACACCATGCCTCTGTAGGCTTTCACCGTTCCCACATTAGCACTTAATTACAGACAAATAAGGCAAAAAATAAGCTGCAGCTAAAGACTCCATTAGGGAGAAATTATTTTGACACAGCAGCAGCACGAGAAAGAAAAAAACGTGTAAAAATGAGTAGAAAAAGTAGAAAAATTAAAAAAACCTATACTTACACTTCCTAAATTGTGGAACTATAGTATTTCTTAAAGGACACCACAAAACTAAAGAAAGTAGACAATAAAAGACATTTTATGTCATTCTTTAAATGGCAAAAACACACAGTAGATACAGTAGACACATTTATATAAATGTGGGGATTGGACTATAAACATAACTGAATATGCTGTTTCATAATGTTAGTCCTTGCTACTGTACCTTACAGTGAACAGCTACCAATTATCCTAAAGGCCACATTCAGTTAGTTTGAGAGGTTGGACTAATTGCACACTGGGTGGTTGGGAAGGCCAGGGTTGGCTATTGTAAAGTCTACGCTACACATTTAAAACAACTATTATTTAAACTGTGGTGTTAAGAATAATAGTTAAGTTGTTTTATCAGATTCCATAAGAGAACATTAGAGAAAAAAAATGCTCAGCATTACGCACTGTATGAATAGATAAGTGTACACTGAAATATTTAAATTTCATGTTAGTTGGTAATTCTTTGTTGTTCTTTGTTGGTAATTTACTTGGAAATGTATTTTTTTGTTGTTTCTGCTTTTGCATATAATATATAAAAATAGATTAGGTTCTAATGAATCAATTATTTGCTAGGACGGGATAGAAGTGATTGAGTGTGACTAAGCTATGCACAGGAACACCCGACAGACAACAAGCTCTTCTGGACTCACTCACAGGACTTGACTTATTTATACTTATTTAACAGTAAGACCACTTCGTAGATGTGCACATGTAGGGTTCCCCACCTACATTCCACACAGAAAACCACATGGGCAACCCAGGAATCAAACCCAGGACCCTCCTGCTGTGAGGCTGCTAACCAATTTTTATATTTATTGTTTTTTATTATTACTTAAAGAGGACTTAAAGTAAGTTTTAGAGCATGCATGACTTTTTCAGCAAACCTGAATTGACTTATACGTGTATATCTACAGTAACTGTAACCTAAGTGAGTATTTCCAATAAACATACAAAGCTGCCAACATCCATAGCTTCTGGAACTGTGTTTCGCTGATGATGAGTAACAAAGGTGAAATGAGGAAAAATACCATTTAGCAATGAAATGTCATGACATGGTCACCTTCACCACCAAATAAAGAGAGCAAACAGCATTAGTTGCAGCGCTGCATGAACTTTGAAACTATATGTCAGAAGGCTGATGGACAAAACATGAAGGGTAAAAATTAAATTAAATATAATCAATGTTTAATTAAACATATGTGCCTTATTCCGCTTTACTTTTATTCAAACCTTTTAATTTTGTCCAAATTTCTTTTAAAAAGCTAAAAAAACTTTACTTAGGATATTTCTTTAGTGAATTTTGATCAAACTTAATTGATGTGTCTCATAACAACACAGTAATGTACATAACATTCAATGAGTTCAATGAGTTCTTTTTCATGTACTGTTTCAGATAAAGTCACAGTTAATTATAAAACATTACACCTAACTTTGACTTGCCAATTTGCAGAGAACAAGGTCAGGTGGCCCTAACTTGTCCTTGTCTGACACATGTTGTCATCTGGACCAAACTAAGGTTGTCTGGAATCTTCAGTTGCTTCATTAATGCTGACTGGCCTTTGTCAGCACCAAATCTTCCTATAAAAAGGCAGCTTGTCCCTACAGACACTCACAACCTCATCAGCAATGAGGGCGGTTGTGCTTGTCCTGGCCCTTGTGGGTAAGTGCAGTTTTTGTGTTCATGTTCTGAATATTTTTATCTTGTCTAGATGCAGCTTTAAAGACTATTAAAATAAACGGCTGTAACTTGCATTGATGTGTGAGGTTTTAAACCTTACTTTGTAAAGTGCCTTGAGATAACTTTGTTGTGATTTGGCGCTATATAAATAAAATTGAAATTGAATTGAATTACCCCTTTAGTCATTAAACTATAAAGTCAATGCATCATTTTACACAAAAACGTTTTAGTTTTATGATTTAGCAGATTAGAATTAGAATTAGATTAGATAAGAATTACCCTTCAGAGAGTAAAGCGAAGGAAAGATTAGGATTTAATGGAAATTGCTTCTGTTCATTTTTCCAGGCATCTGTAGCAAACAGCCCACTGTGCACAGGTATGTACAATAAACTCACTTAACTTTTCAATTTCAAAAAACTATAAAACTATAGTAAAACTATATTCACTTTAACACTAACTATATCTGTACATGGACCTCATTTAACCTCATTTAATATATATATAATATAATTTTAATTATAAATAATAAAATAATAAAATAAATAATATAAAAATTATAAATAAAATAATTTAACATTAGAATTTTAAGAATTTACTTCAATTATTTGTTATTTGTTTGTTATTTGTAATTATTTGTTTCTTTTCAGTTCAATTGTCAGTGGTCATTCTAATAATTTAGGTAAGTTCAGGACTTACATTTACTGTACATGATTAAATTATTATGTTCTCCAACTGACCACAACTAAATTAAATAATTTAACAAAACAGTTATGACAAACAGTTTATCACCTCTGACTAACTAACTGTCTTTCCAGTTCCCATATTCGCTGCTGGTAAGACCTACGTGTACAAGTATGAGGCATTGCTTCTTGGAGGCCTGCCAGAGGAAGCTCTGGCAAAAGCTGGACTCAAAGTCAGCAGCAAAGTTCACATCAGTGCCGCAGAACACAATGTGTACATGCTGAAGGTAAAGGCTAAATCGTATGCAGAGAGACATGTCTACATTTTCACAACACAAAGCGCCTTGTAATAAATCATATTCTGACACTGCAGCTTGTGGAACCTGAGCTCTATGAGTTTAGCGGTGTCTGGCCAAAAGATCCTTTAGCTCCAGCAACCAAGCTGACTTCAGCCCTGGCAGCTCAGCTCAAGACTCCCATCAAGTTTGAGTACGCCAACGGCATTGTGGGAAAAGTGTTCGCCCCTGAGGGCATCTCAACCACAGTGCTAAACATGCACAGAGGCATCCTGAACATCCTGCAGCTTAACATTAAAAAGACACAGAACATCTATGAGTTGCAAGAGGTCTGTGCAAAGTCTAACAGTACTATTTAGAAATCCAGGAAGTTAGGTTCTAAGGAACTGTGGTCTGTGGCCTTTTTCACAGACTGGAGCTCAGGGCGTGTGCAAGACCATCTATGCCATCACTGAAGATGAAAAGGCAAAACACATTCTTCTGACAAAGACAAGGGACCTGAACCACTGCCAGGAAAAAATCATGAAGGACATGGGCCTTGCATATGCTGAGAAATGTGTAAAGTGCCAGCAGGTAGATCCAAACCCATTCCTTAGCCACTTTGTGTCAATACACCTGGATAATTCTGCTTGATTAATCAACTATGTGGTTTCACACAGGACTCCAAGAACCTGAGAGGAGCCACAGCATACAGCTACATCTTGAAGTCCGTCGCTAACAATGTTCAGATCCTGGAGGCAACCGTCAATGAGCTGATCCAGTTCTCACCCTTCAGCGAGCTGAACGGAGCAACTCAGATGGAGACAAAGTATGCTGAAACAAACTATGTTGTTTTGGATGTGAGCATTTACCAGGCCACAAATTGATTATTTTTGTCACTGATTTCAAGGCAATCCCTAGTGTTCCTTGAAACCCGAGCGGCCAGAATTGTACCTGCTGAGGCTGAGTATCGTCACCGTGGATCTCTCAAGTACGAGTTTTCCACTGAGCTTCTCCAGACACCCATTCACCTTATGAAGATCAACAATGCCCAGGCTCAGGTACTGTATCTTAATGGGTTGCTTTGAAAGCTCAGTAGTATCAAGAACATTAACGCGTGGCATCTAACGTCTTTATTGAGGGTACATTGATGTGTCCTTAGATTGTGGAGACTCTGAATCACCTGGTTAGGTACAATGAGGAGAAGGTACACGACGACGCCCCTCTGAAGTTTGTGGAGCTCGTTCAGCTGTTGCGCGTCACCCGGTTTGAAGACCTAGAAATGCTTTGGGGTCGCTACAAAAGCAAACCTGCTCATAGGTGAGGTTTTGCCTGAACATTTGAAACATTTGACCACCACAAAGACGCTCACTCCCTTTTTAATATTTAGACAGTGGCTGTTAGATGCGGTTCCTGCCATTGGAACCCATGTCGCTCTGAGATTCATCAAGGAAAAGGTCCTGGCCAACGAGTTGACTGCTGCTGAAGCAACTCAGGCTTTGATTGCATCTGTTCATATGGTGACTGCAGACGCTGAAGCCATCAAGCTGGTCAAAGTGAGTAGACAGTTACGCAAGTTACGTCGTTATGAGTATGCATGAAGGTGAGACATGTCACACTGTTGATCTCTTGCAGGCTCTGGCAGTCGACAGTAAAATATTGGAGAACCCAGTGCTGCGTAAGATCGTCCTGCTTGGATACGGTACAATGATCTTCAAACACTGTGCTGAGGAGGACGCCTGTCCTGCCAACCTTATAAAGGTGATTTAACATTACTCAAAGTCCTCTGCACATTTATTACTGTTTATTACTGTAGCTCTTTCACATGACAAGGTGATCTTACTGTATCCCTTTCCTTCTTTCCTCAGCCCATCCAGGAACTTCTTGCGGAAGCAGTCGCTAAGGGTGAGACTGAGGACATCAGTCTGCTCCTCAAGGTTCTGGGTAACGCTGGTCATCCCAGCAGCCTTAAGTCAATCACCAAGGTTCTGCCCATACATGGCACAGCAGCCACATCTCTGCCCACAAGAGTCCACGTTGATGCCATCTTGGCTTTGAGGAACCTTGCCAAGAGGGAGCCCAGAATGGTGAACTCCCAACACCAAACAGTAGACGAAACCATTTAAATCTTTTTGAAACTTTTACTGAGTTTACTTTCTCTTAAATTAGACCCAGGAACTGGCTCTTCAGCTCTACATGGATAAGTCTCTTCCCTCAGAGCTTCGTATGCTCGCATGTATAGTGGTGTTTGAGACAAGGCCCCCGATGGGCCTGGTGACAACTCTCGCCAACATTGTGAAGACAGAGCGGAATTTGCAGGTCGCTGGCTTCACATACTCTCACATGAAGTCCCTGACCAGGAGCACTGCTGTCATCCACGCCTCAGTGTAGGAGCACTCTCTGATCCCTCTTTGTAAATCGGTTCATTTACATGAACTTATGTCTACTGTGCTGTTTTTCCCAGTGCTGCAGCCTGCAACGTTGCTGTCAAAATCCTGAGCCCAAGGCTGGAAAGACTGAGCTTGCGATACAGCAAAGCCATCTACACGGACGTCTACAACAGTAAGGCCAGAGTCAAACCTGGGTGGTGTACTCAGTAGCACTACACTGAACAAACCTCTAACCACAGCTCATGAACATTTTCAGGTCCCTTGATGCTCGGTGCCGCTGCTAGTGCTTTCTACATTAACGATGCTGCCACCCTCCTGCCCAAATCTATCGTGACTAAGATAAGTGCCAGCCTTGCAGGAGCTGAAGCTGATGTCTTGGAGGTAAAGGAAACACCTTTATGTTGCAGCGACATTTAATTTCTAATCTGAAAGAGTCTCTTTTAACATGTTTGATTTTTTTTTTAGCTTGGAGTGAGAGCTGAGGGACTCCAGGAGGCTCTTCTGAAAAACCCTGCGCTCACTGAAAGTGCTGACCGGGTCACCAAGATGAAGCGTGTCATCAAAGCTGTAAGGAATGAACCACTGAGTAATAGAAAAGTAATGAAGACGTGACGTCACCTGGGGGAAGAGTCATATCTCGTGTTTCCACTATCCACAGTTCACAGAGTGGAGGTCTCTGGCCTCCAGAAAGCCTCTGGCCTCTGTCTACGTCAAGTTCTTGGGACAAGAAATTGCCTTTGCCAACATTGACAAAGCCTGGTTTGAGCAAGCAGTTGGGGTACGATGCAAACAAAGGGACTGTAACAGGGATTTGCTTTTATTGATACTGACAATAAGCACTTCTGCTACAGCTCGCCACCCATCCTGCTGTCCGAGCGTTTGGCAGGGACGCTGTCAAAGCGCTGCTGGCTGGTTCCTCCTTTCACTTTGCCAAGCCTGTGCTGGCTGCTGAGGTGCGGCGCATTATGCCTACTGCTGCCGGGTTTCCTATGGAGCTCAGTCTGTCCACCGCTGCTGTGGCAGCCGCAGCTGTTCAAGGTGGGTTCAACAAAGTAGCTTCGGTTTACGCCAGTTGTTAAACTGCTAAGAGCTGACACAAGGATTTGTCGTCTTAGTTAAGGCCACCACATCCCCAGCTCTGCCAGAGAACTTCCACATCGCTCAGCTTCTGAAGACAGACGTACAGCTTGAGACTGAGATCAGACCAAGGTAGGCACAACATCTGGCACTAAAATTAAAATTGAGCTTATGGTAGGTAATTGAAAGATGTCCCCTCCTTTTAGTGTTGCTGTGAACACATATGCAGTGATGGGGGTAAACACAGCACTACTCCAGGCTGCAGTGGTTTCTAGAGTTAAGCTCACCTCCATTCTGCCCGCCAAAATTGCTGCAAGGCTTAACATCAATGACGGCAACTTTAAGATTGAAGCTCTTCCTGTTTCAGTGTCTAAGGAAATTGCTGCGGCACAGTAAGCTTTTTAAATCACTGTTATGCTAAAACAGTTTTTAGTTTATGAACCCAAATAACTAAGGTCCTTTATTTTCAACAGCATTGAGACTCTTGCTGTAGCAAGGAATGTCGAGGATCTTGCTGCTGCAAGAATTACGCCCATCGTTCCTGCCAAAGCTTTGCAGTCCGTCTCTAGGGAGCATCTCACATCCAGGATTGATACTCGTGCTTCTGACAGTTTGGTAGGGTTTAAACACAATGTCTTACTAGAAAAGTAAACTACGTAAACACTCTAATTTATACTGTATGTGTTTTTCCAGTCAACATCCTCTGAGATTCTCTCTCAGGATGAGGCAGCTGCTGTTAAGAAACTCAAAGCAGCACACTTTGAGAAGAAGTACACAGTTAAAGCTGCTGCCATTGGACTAAAAGGCTGCTTCAAGGTCGCCACCAGAAATGCCGCTTTCATTAGAAACACTGCCCTGTACAAACTGGTTGGAGGCCATTCTATTGCTCTTTCTTTAACAGCCAGTAAGTATACATAACAGAGCGAATTTCTTAGGCTACAAAGGAAGCATTGTAATGGTGATATCTAACTATACTCTCAGTTGAAGAGGAAGCAATCGAGAAACTGCAGCTGGAGATTCAACTTGGACCAAAAGCTGCAGAAAAGCTCGTGAAGCAAATCCAGCTGGGTGAAGAAGAAGAAACCACAGAGCAAAAACCAATCTTAAGGAAGCTCAGGAAACTGCTCGCACCCGGTCTGAGAAACAACACACTGTCCTCCTCATCTAGCTCCAGAAGCTCAAGCTCATCTTACGCCAGTAGAAAGGCCACTGATGCAACTGCTTCAAAGTCCAGCAGCAGCAGCAGCAGCAGCAGCAGCAGCAGCAGCAGCAGCAGCAGCAGCAGCAGTAGACACAGTAGAAGCAGCAGCAGCAGCAGTAGAAGCAGCAGCAGCAGCAGCAGAGGCAGCAGCAGCAGCAGCAGCAGCAACAGCAGTAGAAACAGTAGAAGCAGCAGCAGCAGCAACAGCAGTAGAAACAGTAGAAGCAGCAGCAGCAGCAGTAGAAGCAGTAGAAGCAGCAGCAGCAGCAGCAGCAGCAGAAGCCAAAAGCTCAAGTCCTCCAGACCCGTTAACAGGTCTTTTAGGTCTAGTTCTGCATCAAGCTTTGCATCACTCTTCAGTGCCAGCTCAAGCTCCTCTCAGTCCAGTGCTCATCACTCAAAGGTAATTACTTCCACACTGCTTTATGAACATGTCTATGTATATTTGTGTGATGTTGTATCTGATAACAATTTCTTTTTGAAACAGCAGGTTCATTATCGCAACAAGTTCCAGAGGCACGACAAAAAGCAGGTATGTTAGGATGAAGTTTAAAAACATGACTACATCTTTTACTGAGTGCACCCATGTTGCAGCGGATGATCCTCACCTTTCACCTAATCCTTTGTAGGCCCATACTTCTCAAGCTGCCGCAGCATCACCTTCCACAAGCAGAAGCAGCGCTTCAAGCTTTGAGGCCATCTACAGACAGGTAAATCCTGAAACAAATCCCTTAAATGAAGATAAAAGCACATAACATATATAACATACTGTATTTTCACCACTGGACTTGTTATTGTTTGTACACAATTTACCACAACTGATCCCACAGAACAAATTCCTTGGCGACAGAGCAGCGCCTTCTTTTGCCGTCATCTTCCGTGCTGTCAGGGCTGACAGGAAGCTGCAAGGATACCAGCTGGCTGCATACCTGGACAAACCCACTGCACGAGTTCAGGTCATTCTGGCTGCCCTCGCCGCTGATAACAACTGGAGGCTCTGTGCTGATGGACTTGTGCTGAGCAAGCACAAAGTCACAGTAAGTCGTCAGCCTGCTTACGGCGTTACTCTCATGATGCCAGATGCATTACTGCCACATCTGCTTCTATTAACAGGCCAAAGTCGCCTGGGGAGCAGAATGTAAGAAGTACAACACACTGATCACAGCTGAGACTGGCCTCGTTGGTCCAAACCCTGCAGCTCGTGTCAAGGTGGCATGGACTTCACTGCCCTCGGCCCTTAAAAACTGGGCGAAGAGGTACAACTTCATACATGTTGCTTTCAGGCTCTGCACATGTAGCGTTGACTATGTCAGATGTAATTTGTCCATTTTCTCCACAGAGTGTCTGAGTACGTTCCGTCCATGCTGGCTGGCGTCATCCAGCAAAAAGCTAAAAACAGCCCCAAGCACTTCTCCGTTACTGCAGTGGCAACAGCTGACAGAAGCCTTGATTTAATTTGTAAAACACCTAGGGTACGTGCAATCTCACTAAACATTTAGTGATATTCACTTTTTCTATTTATTTCAGCATTAAACCACAGTTTCTTAACGATGTCCATTGTTCCACAGCGCTCCATGTATAAACTGGGTTTGAGTCTTCCAATTGCTTTGCCGCTCAATGAAATCAAAGGTCTCCACCCTTCCCAGGACCTCACTAATAAAGTGTTGCAGTTGTTTTCCAAGGCTGGGGCAGGTGATGGCTAACATCTTTTAAGATACAAAGAAAAGGAAATAGCTTTGGACTGTGCGCTAACAAGCGGATTCTTTGTTGTGCAGCTGAATGCAGCTTTGACAGTCATGTGCTGACCACATTCAACAGCAGGAGGTTCAGGAATGAGATGCCCCAGTCCTGCTACCAGGTTCTGGCGAAGGATTGCACCGATGAGATGAAATTCATGGTTCTGATGAAGAAGGATCGCGCTGAACAGAACCACATCAACGTGAAGATTGCTGACATGTGCGTGTTCACTCCAAATTAGAAAAAAAGTTGGCTTGAATTTGACAAACCGGAATTAAACATGAATTTCTGTGATTTCAGTGATATTGACCTGTATCCGAAGAACAATGAAATCATTTTGAATGTTAATGGCATGAAAATACCCATTACCAGCCTGCCCTACCAGCATCCCACAGGTTTCTATATACATTCAAAATATCCATGTAAACTAACAAACTACACCACATGGTGCTAATACAGTGAATAATCTTCTTTTACAGCTGGTGTCCAGATCAGTGAAAAGGATGAGGGTATCTCCGTGAATGCTTTGAGCCATGGTCTTCATGAGGTCTACTTTGACAAGAACTCACTGAGGGTAAATCCACCATCAGCTACGGAAGATAAAGCTTTGTTGCCTTTAAGTGCAAGCACAGTCTACAGTGTTGTATTTCATCTTACAATGCAGGTGAGCGTTGTGGACTGGATGAAGGCCCAGACCTGTGGATTGTGTGGAAGGGCTGATGGGGAAGTCCGACAGGAGTACCTCATGCCTAATGGCCACTTAACCAAGAACACAGTCACCTACGCCCATTCCTGGGTTCTGCCGGCCAAGAGTTGCCGGGAAACCTCTAGTGTGACCTCTGGTGAGTCTCCAGGTTCTCTGTGGAACAGAAACACCCTCTCACCCACTTTGATATATACAATGGAATATACATTCATTCACATAGTGAATATATATATATATATTACAATAGTCACACAGCATGTCTGCAATTACTGAGTTCTGTATTTCCACTCTTACTTTACAGAGTGCCGCATGAAATTTGCGCCAGTGCTGCTGGAGAAACACAGTCACGATCAGGAATTGAGATGCCTCTCTGTTGAGCCCGTGCTGCGCTGCCTGCCTGGCTGCTCCCCTGTGAAGACCACCACCCTTACTGCTGACTTCCACTGCCAACCTAAAGGTAGGTGTGACATGCTAACCTTAAATCTGGACAAAACTGCTTCATGTCCAACTGCTGTGCTCCTTCTCGCTTACAGAGTCGGCCGTGAACCAAGCAGACCTGAGCAGCGTCTACGACCTGAGGGAAAAAACCGAGGCTCACCTCGCCTGCAGCTGCACTGCTCAGTGCGCTTGACATCACCTTTCCTGTCATGTTTTAATTTAATGTCAAATAAACTGCATCGCAAAATAACTTTTCTGAGTCGAGTTCGAGTTCACCCCACAGTTAAAACAGATCAAATGGTCAACAAGTTTTAGCAGTAGCACAACAATGATATATAAATGATATTGTTACTAAACCATCAGTATCTAAAACACAGGTGAAAATCTAGCAAAGGCACAGTCTTTTTTTTGGGGCATTGATATTGATTTAGTTGACACTGGCCATTGTAGCTTAATGGAGCTGAGGTGTTTTCAACAGGGGACAATAATGGTCAGATGATGAACAATATATAGTGCATCAACAATGTATTAGGAATTATTTAAAAGTATAGCTCTTACTGTATGTCACATTTACTGATGCAAGAATTATCTTTCATCTGTCAAAACAAATTCCATAAATAAAGAACATTCTACATTGGCATTGACATTTGAGGCGTCTCGTTTCAGTATCTACTACACATTAGACAGCGAGCTGTATCTTCCATTTCACAGTCTTACGTTGTACATGAGTCATAACTAAATCTAGCTTTGTTATTGCGTTTTGTGAAACAGCAGCATGAACTCTACATACTTAACATTATTGACAACACTGACATGATAACAAAACTGGAAGGCTAGAGATATAAAAACTAACAGAGGCAACTCCAGCTGAACATTCAGCCAACCAACATCTATTGATATTGATATCTGATTGGTTGTTACACGAGTTGCAGAAAACACATCATCCTTAGACGTTAGAGACTAGACAAATAAATACATTTTAAACTTAATTTTACAGGATTAAGATCACTCAAAATAGCAACAAAGCCAGAACTCTCGTTTTGGCCTCAACAGCTATTGAATAGCTTTATAATCTACCTTCAAGTTTACTGGGGTTCACCACTAAGGTGCACTGAAACATTTACATAAAGATGTAAGATGAATGCGTCTGGCTTTACAAAGAGCTGTTTATTTCCTGTGTGTGGCTGCTGTGGTCTTCAGACTTGTTCCACTGTAGGGGTGCGTGTCCGTTGCATGAGTTTCCATTACACAACATTAATCCTTCTTCATGCTCAGTGTTCCTCTTTGGTTTGGTTGAACTGACATCACAAATCACAGAGTCAAAGACAATATAATAATT
This sequence comes from Betta splendens, assembly GCF_900634795.4. NCBI lineage: Eukaryota > Metazoa > Chordata > Actinopteri > Anabantiformes > Osphronemidae > Betta > Betta splendens. The sequence continues at coordinate 8,282,715 of NC_040884.2, read as the reverse complement.
GCACTCATGGGGACAAAATGCTCAAATAAATCCACTGTACCTGGTTGAAGGGGTACAATGCAGGTCTGTTGTGGCTAGCGGAACGCAGTGTGTTGGGGATGTTGTGTCAGATGGACGTCTGATGAGCATGTCAGTAGTTGATCCTGAACCCACCTGTGATTCAGCTTTAGACAAAATAAAAAACAGAAATTAGAATTAACCGGTCCTTATCCAACAAAAAGATATTATTGAGAAAAAGACACAGAAAAGCAGTGTAGCCTACTGTTTTAGATCGATATGCAAATGTTAAAACATGGTCCCACAATAGCAGTTTTGGATGCACATATCTTGCATGACAGCCTCAACACAAAAGGGGCGGCAGTGGTAGAGCTGCTGGCCACCAACCATAGTGTCGGTGGTTTGATTCCTGGTTTCCCCGAGTCATGTGCTGAAGTGTCCTTGGGCAAGACACTAAAGCCCAAGTTGCCCCTTATGGTGAACCATAGGTCACTGCTGTCACTTGGTGCGTGAATGGGTGAATGTGAATGTGCTTTGAGTACCACTAGCTAGAAAAGCGCTATACAAGTGCATTTACCAATAGTGTAATGTGATTTCATTATATGTTGACTAGTATTGAACAACACTCACATATTAAAAAGGCACTTTTGGACTTTGACATCTGGAATTTCTTTGACTCTTCAAATGGACTAAATTTTAAAAACTGGTGTTTGAGCCACATTGCACGATCCTCCTCGAACGTTTTCCTCTGCAATTTCGATCAGATGAGGTTCATGTTAAAAATGATAGAAAAGATAAATGTAAAAAGTCATCTTAGTACAAAGCTTATAAAAAGATGCCAGGTTTCACACCTCACAGCTTAGTCGTATGGCTGCTTCTGTAAAGTTCCTTCTCTCTCTCTCAAAGATCTTTCTCTGCTCCTCTAGTGTCTTCCACTCGTCTCTAAGACGGTCTTTCTCCTGGAGCATGTAGCAGTTGCTCAGCAGGGATGCTGTCTCCTCATCACATGGAGAGCTCAGCTGCTGCTACAAGCATGAAAACAACACCAGACATCAAATGGATGGTTCAATGACACAATAAGATCATACAAACACAGATCAGGTATGGGCAAACATAAGAACAGTCTATTTCTATGTCAGTCCATCTGAGTCATATAACATTTGCAACTGAGGAGTTTTATTACCTGCAAGAGCTGCTGTTGGGTCTGAATAAAGTTTTTGCACTGCTGGATCTCCAGCTTTAGCCTGTCCATTTCCTCCTTGTCTGTCTCTCGTGTGACAGCGTCAGAGTTTTCATTCTCGCCCATCTGTGCCACAGATGCTGAAAAAATAAAACAGACTTTTATTGATTATTAAATTATTGATCTGAGCAAGAAACAAGTCTTCTGCTGCACCAGGGTTATGAAAATGCCTATTAGACAACAATCTAAGCCCCATAAATCCCAAGAACCTTGGCTGTCCAGTCTTTCCACATGGCTCTTGAGTCTTCTCCACTGAAGACGAATACTGTTGGTGAGCTTCTCCCTCACATGAACACAACTCAATTCTACACTTTCCATACTTGAATTAAACACTTCATCTTCCTCTTCTGAGTCAGCCTAAAATGGCAATGAAAATACATTTCAGTTCCACACATCTGCTAAACAAGTCTGCAAGACAAGATAAAGATGACGTTTATTTTAATTAATTTTAAGTGAAAACTAACCTGTAGACAACCATCATCAGGTTTTTCTCCTTTTGTAGTCAGCTTTTTGGAACCTAAAATGGACACTATGTCTTTTTTCATGTGCTGCAACACTTTCCTCAGCTCTGCATTTTCCAGCATTAGCTCCCTCTGCCGGGTGTCGTAGTCACTCAGTATAGTCTTATACATCTCACCCTCGTGCCTTGTGGACACAGACAGTTTTTATTCACTAATCACAGTTAAACTAATGGCAAGTTTCTACACAGCACAGTTATCAACAAACTTATGACACTCATGACAACTTATGATAAAATATATATTGGTGCAACTGAGAAAAACTGTGATAAACTGAATGAATAAATGCACAAAACAGGTGTTTATTATGTACAATCTATACTGTTGTTATATTAATTTTTAAATACAACGTCCTACTTTGCCTCTGTTTTCTCAGTTTTCCAAAGGCTTCTCTTGCCATCCGCTCTTCCAATGCTGTTTAGTACATCAATGGCTGCAAAGAAGCACAAACTAAATTTTAATCAAACATAAATTAAAATATCTAATTAAACATGACATGGCTATATACAAGTTTAATTTGATAAAGAAAAGCACTAGACCAAGTTTAACCTTGTTTCTTTTCCTTTTTGTCAATGAGAAGTTGGTTCAGACGTTCTTTCAGTTTGTTGAATTCTCTTTCCTTTCTTTTCATCTCATGATTGTACTGACTGGCCCGACTTGCAATCACATTCTGAAGCTTTTGCACCTAACAAAAGAGAAATAAAACAAGTTAGGTCTGAATGTCTATGGATTTTCTTAACATTTTTGCAATTAGTAGAAGCAAACTTTACAAAGAGAGTACCTCTTCTTTTTCATTTTTCAGGCAGTTTTGCAAACTTTTCACTTTCATTTGTAGCTGCCGTTCTCTCTCAAGCAGTCCTGTGTTTTCTCTTTTGGAAATTTCAAGCTGCTCCTACAATAGCAGAGTAATATGGATAGTGACTAAAATGCATAAAAGCAAATAAATAATTTTTATGTTAATATAAAATGAAAACACTGGGTATGGATGTTACTGTGCCTTTAAGCGAGTGCTGGTGAACTGCAGGTAGTCCACATTGCTGCTTAATTTAAGCTGCTCTACTTCCATGTTTTCCAAGGTTCGAAGGCCCTTGCGGTGCAGCTGAATCAGGTCATACATGCAATTTAGCACAGCCACAACATTTAGCTGTGAACTACCAGCTGAATCTTTCCAAGCAGGTGGGAGTCCAAGAGATGATACCTCCTGCAAAAGAACCAAGAAAAAATAGATTAATAATACAGAAATTGGTTTATACTGTAAGAAGCCTTTTTATCAGGATCATTTCAAAGATAACCGGTTCAAAGTCAAACCAATAACATGTATGATTACACATTACTATTCACAAACCAATAAGTGCACTAACACTACACCAAAGACGCATACAAGGACACCAACCTGACTGATGTGTGACAGACATTCTTGAACGTTTTGCTCTGTGCAGAAGGTACCGAGCAAGTAGGAGCTTCTGTGCAGTGGCAAAGATTGGCTATATTGTCTTGAGGGGGCTGCTCCACATTCATTACTGTGAATGTCCTTGACTTCAGAAGAATAAAGGGCTTGTCAAATATGTGCAATGCTTATGTCTACGCTAATTTGTTGACGCTAGACAAGAGCAAATTTCTATAAAACTTGAGGATACACTGAAAAAATACAATTAACAATATAAACATACATTAGGAAAAAGCACAAGAACTAGGTCAAACTTATACACTACTTTTGTAGTTCTTGTAGGTATTTTTAGTTGTACAGTGCTCCTTTTTATTATCTTCAGAAGGTACTGTATGTCTCTGTTTACAATTGTCTTAGCATGTAACTGTTCAGCTGACTGTTGAGAGAGACTGAAATGTCTCATCTGTAGTACTGTACACATGCTGAGATATTTGAAATCTCACCCAGAGACGATTCAGGCATTGTTGCAGTGTAGCCTAAAGGCTATGCTCCTGGATTATTTAATACTGTACATGTGCTGGTCTCAAGATCCACCCACGCAGTGTATTCCTGAAATAGAAGTTCAGATTAGCAGCTCCCATTCAACACAGTCAGGATTAAAAGGCAACAAATGTAAACAAGGCAACACATATACTTACTATAAATTAGTGTACTCATAATCACACTTGGTTGGTTCATTTAAATTCTTTATTAATAACAGATTATGAGGTTTTACATTTAACATATTGTTACATTGTAGGACACGCACGTCTGATAGTTTAACAGTTTAACAAGCTGGGAGCACGCCAGCATCTTATTTCAAAGCTCTTATCATCAGCTGATCAGACTAATCCCAGACACACAGTGTGGAGATTTGCATTAAAAGCCACGTTATGAACAACAAACAAAGCAAAGGTATTTTTTTCTTGGGTAGAAACAAATACACATACTAAGGAGCATTTAATCATAACTTTAAGTTTAACTTATACAAGACAACATTTAACAGTTTTCTCGTGGACCATACTGTGTTTCTCCACACATTATAGATACTGTATTATGATACTAGGTCTTGTTAACAGGAGGCCGACATGTTGCTTTCAGTGATACTTAATCAGTCTGGCAAAACAGATGGCAAGCCTTCAACCTCAAAGCTTAACAAGCCTAGACCCTTCTTAAAGCGACTACTCAACAAGCCTTAACCTCACCAGCCTTAACCTTTAACTCCTTTAAAGACAATGCATGAATATTATGTTCTAATGAGATTTACATGCAACTGTTGCGCAGCTGAAGCACAATCAGTGTTGGTTCTTCTTCAATAAATAGTGTGGTTTTATGCAAGTTCTGAGTCCTGGAACTGACACATGGGCAACAACGGTGGACGTGGAGTACAGTAAGAGACCAGATGACTCAAACTCCCGGCGTCGTCTAACAGTCATGTGTATTTGCCAAAGTACAGCAACCGTCACACTACTTCAGCTCCCTGTGTTACTGTTTGAACGGTGCTAGCTACAGCTTAAGTAATAATTTGTAACTATCAATACAACAGCATTACGTTACTTTACTACGTCACTCAGGGCTAATTAAGTTTAGACACTTAGATAAAAGATGCGCTGAACGTTTACCGCCGTTACATTACGCCCCACCTCGAAACAACCACACGTTTATATGAATGAGAGTACGTAATGACAGCAAGCAAGTAAAACATTTAGCAAAACATGCATAATACAATGTTCACTGTTCTTACTGCGATTATCGTGGCCGTTTATATCTTCGATTCCACTCCCTCTTGCTTCCAGACAGAGAAGCTGCTCCTTTACTCCTGTCTGTCCAAATGACAGTAAACGCCACTGCACACACACCAAACAGGCCGCTAATTGGCCAGCTCGTTGTCTAGCAACCGAGCACGGCTCAATGCGATTGGCTGTTAGCTGTAAAATGCCTTCAAGTGTTTTGTATTTCTCTTTAAATCTTTTTCATACAAAATACGCAGAATGGCAAACTTAGGAAAGTCACTAGTTTTTCTTCTTATCTAAATACGTTTGAAAATAATTAAAAATATTTGGAGGCAAATGTTTGTACTAACGTTACACTATATTTCTGTTTACGGCGATATGTGGTTAGACCTCCGAGAGACACTGGTGTAGAGGATAATAAGAACAGTCGTGTTCTCTACTATATAAAGAAATAGAACATAATAAATCTACAAACATAAAAACAGCATGATTATAACCTGAGTGCTACTGTGTCATCTCCTATATTAATAGTTCAGCAAAACGTATAACACTTCAGTTTTTTTAAATTATTAATTCACTCTTTCCCCTAGATTTAATGAAAGTAAAGTGACTTACTGGACACAGTTTAATACAATAATCAGCTCTTTTTTAATTTCATACTGAGCCCAAATTCAGTCCCTAACTGGTACTGAAACTCCTGTAGATTCAGATATCCTGTGCAGGTCTGCACAGTCATTTCCCTTTGCTGCAAGCCACCATGTTGTCATCTCACCCTTGCACTGCTGGGTCAAGTAGAAATGAGACTTAATGAAAGACAGGAGAGTCAAATTGCAAAGCTTGTGTCCTTTTGAATTTTAAATAAAGCCATCAGGGTTTGATGGGGAGGGGCACAGAGCAGCAGCTGAGGCCACCTAAGCAACACATTAAAAATATCGGCACTGCAGCCCTGTCCACTGGGAATAACTAGCAGCCCCATCCCCCATTATAAGACCAGCACCACTAAACACAGATCTTAGGTTACAATCTGAATAGAAGTAGATTTGGATAATACAATAGTTCCTTAGAAAGAAAACAGCAGACACGCCCAAACTATTTTTGCTTGAAGGGAACTTTTTATTTACATGGGGTCTTTTCAAATCTCAGCCTCATAAATCCTTTTTCTCTTTCAAAGAACAAACAATGGCAAACCAGCTGATATGCATTCACATTTATAAAAGCAGTAACCTAAAGAGATGTTGTGAATGTAGGCTGTATTAGGGGATATGTCGAACTACAGCTCCTTAGCTACAGGGATAATATTCTGTGGTCTAATGACTACTTTTATATTGAACCATATGCTGGGGTGACTTCAACTAGGATGAGCACCACCTACTGTAAAAGAAAAAGAACTATCAGAGCTGGACGTACAATGTGATGTCATGCATGAACCTTGTAATATAAAATAGTTTTGTGTCAGTTCAACCAGACGCAATAACAAAAACCAAACTATTTAAGTCTTTTTACTGTAGTTTTAAATATACACCCATTTGATAAGCCACAACCCAAAGTACAGCTTTCTTGTAATTTTGTACTAAAACACAAGTAATTACAAGCTGCTGGCATGTTGTGTCGTGAGATACCAAAAGACTTCACACAGGACCTTTGCCTGTCTTCTATGGTTCCTTGGTGGAAGAGGAATATTTTCCAGACAGCAAGTTAATGTTGAAGATGAACAAACTCCGATCACAGAATATTGGACCAATCTGTGAAGTCAGGGAGCAGGTGCCTAGTTTTAATAGAAGAGAAGCACTTTTATCCTCGAATGTTTCATATACATATATTTTTTATGCCTTTTCATGGTTCTACAAATTAATTAGGGTTCCTCTAATCTTGAGCACATAGAAAAAAATCACTTGTTTTGAGGAGTTTTGTCACTTTTGAAGTCCAGTATTCTGGGTAAAGTCGTCTGTTATATTATTATCACAAGGAAATCATGACACTTTAAACAAGCAAGGTTATAGGCAGTTTTTTTCTTCAGGGTAGATATGAAATGTTTGTGATGATATCTTTACTTACATAACTTTTAGGAGCACACATTCAAAGAACATAGTAAGACACGTCAACCTAAACAAAAGGAAGATTTAATTTAGCTTCACAAGCACTGAAAAAACATTAGGTTACATCCCTACACACTGTTTTGTTGCTTTGGGAGACAAAAAAATTACAATTATAAAAATGTTGTATCTGAATCTGACTGAAAAATTATGAGTAATGTCCTACTAAATAAATTACTCCACGTTCTTTATTGACAGATAACACAACAGGAAGTGGAAACTCATCAAACAACATTATAAGTGCTTAAGATACTACTGTAGGTATGAGTGTGGTGTAGTGGAGTATGGCAGCTATGATTCCAGTTTGACAAGCCGCTCTCTGCTTTTGATGCACATCTGCAAACAAAGTCGTGCGGTTAGATAAATTAACCTATTAACACAACAACTCATCGTTTTATTTACAATGTGGAGTCAACCCAAAACCCACACTCTGTGTCTAACAGCAGGTTAATCCTACATTCAGCTTTTTGGGATTTCTGGGATTTTGAAGTTCGGGCAAGCAGATAATGATAAAATCAGCGAACGTCACAGCGGTTACTCTGGTGATGGACGACCTGAACAATTCTTGGTATTTATGTCGAACCCTCACCTAGACTGGAAAGTCTTGTTCCTCGCGACATACAGTACTGAGACTGTCACCGTGTGTGAGACACTGAACCTCTGTCCCAGGCCATTCTAGACCTGTCAGCACACACATTCAAGAACATATGCAAACACACCATCTGTGTGGTGTGTTTGCATATGCATTGTTTGATATCACGAGCAGCTAATTTGTTCTACTCCACCTCTGAAGTTTAATTATCCGGGGTAATTATCCCGGACACGGGTGAAATGTTGTCTCCTTACTTAAGGTGAAGTCAATTCTCTCACTAAGTGCTAAAAACAACATTGGCTGCAACAGTAGAATAACACGAACAGACAAATTAAAAAGCTTGTACCACTACAGATACAATCAGCTGGATTGTTTGAAGATCTTTGTTGACTAAATCATGCAGCAATTAATCCCAGGCAGGTGAAACAGGAAAGTTTTTAATGTGGGCACATAAAATTGTGCCCTTTCACTTTCACACCCCGCATCAACATATGCAATAAAACTCTTCACGCCCACTTGACAGGTAAATGACTACGAGCATCATTGTGAGCAGGTGTAATTGTGTGCAGTCGGTCATGTGCTGTAGATCAGACACTTATTTTAATGCCGACGGGATGCTTTAATAACCTTACATCCTGATTAATCTTTTTCTTCCCTTCCCACGTCTGTTTGCCATGAGATTAAGAACTAACCAAAGACAGCGTTCATCAACATCTGTGACATTTAATTGGCTTTAAAAAATGCATAATTACAGCACAGCTGTAAAAAAAAAGGAGCTGCCTCACCACATAGTTTAAAGTTCATGTTTTTGAGAATGCAACAGCCGGAGCAGCAGGCAGCAGTCACGACAGGTCCGCACCGCCACATAGTGTGTTTCTGATGGAAACCACATGACCTGACCAATCAAGCCTGAACCTGAGAACCACATTTTATGTCATTTTGATCCCGATCCTGTTTTCAACATGCGACATGTACTGAAGCTCGGATACTGGCTGCTTTAGGGGTTTAAGCTGTAAGCTTTCACTGCATCGTAGCAGTTTAACATATAATTAGGAAGGCTGTAAAAGCAGGTTATCTGGGAGCGGGGAGAAAATAAACACGACTGGAATTGTGCTTAAAAAGAGGAAAATGTCACGAACAACTTCTACTTAAATGAAGACTCCTAAGGAAAAGGGGAAACAATAACCCTACCATGCACAAACAGTTTACATATTATTATTATTATTATTATTATTATTATTATTATTATTATTATTATTATTACGATGATGATTTTATCTGTTTCTGTCCAGATACCGAAGACATGCAGTTTAATCACTACAGAAAAAAAGGTCTGAGTCGCTACTTTGCTACTGTTACATTAGCACAAATAATCTGACTGAACGTGAGAACGTCAGTATTTGTCCTGTTAAACAAAATAGCTCTCTGTGCTCTGTATTGACGTTTTCTGCATCTTGTCATATTATACTCTTTGTTTCATTTCTCTCTGATTAACTTTAGTGGCTGCATGTGATTGTTGGGCAGGAGTGATAAACGCTGCACAGCAGGTTAAGGAATTCTGCGAGTTATTTGACCCTGTTAATGATTCAGTGTTTCAGCACAGGCGTCATCAGAGTCGCTTGCAAAGACTAGAAATGTGTGGTTGGTAATTACAGTGCGCACTCATATCGTCCGGGCTCCTTGCAGGTACGCAGCGCAGGCTAAACCTCCAGCAGGAATCCGCTGTGTTGCAACGTCTTGTCACGGCCCCGTCCGTTCTCAAGTGAGCGGCTGTTTCGTCAGACCTGCGGCAGCCAGCCACTGTGACGAGGCAGACGTGTAGAAACGCCGCACAAAGAACAAGTTTTACTCCGTGCGGCGGCCTGTGTTTGTTTAGGTGGGACAAGGGCAAGAACTTTGATCCGTCTTCGCCGCTGGCAATAACAGCTTCACAAAGGACAGCGTTCTAGAGAATGATGACAGGCTGCTGAAAATGCTTTTACAGGATGCAAAACAATGAAAATGTAAAAGATGCATACAGATATCCTCTATCCTACTCAAACAAAGTTTTAAATGTCTATTAAGTTACATTTCTTGGGTACTTCTTCAAAAATAAAACCACTCATACCTCAGTGAGTCCTAGAGGTTACTGTAAAAATGTACTACTGTGTACATCATGCTCAACTCACTCTTCCGGCCTCTGGACAACCCTCCGATGTTTAAACCAGCAACAGCGATGCAGAACATCAGGCAAATCATCGGTTGTCCTATAAAATCCAAGACGCACACCGGGCAAAGTGGGGTCTCAACTCAACTCCAGTCAACTCCAGCCGTCCCTCGCTTTCATTCCTTGAGTATGGTCTGATCGTCGCTTTTCTCCTCCGAGGGCGGCTGGCTGGTTCCGGTGTCCTGAGCCGAGCTCAGCTGCCTGGTGTTGGCCTTCAACGACCTCTGCCGCCGGGTGCCGTTGCCGATGCAGTGCAAGAGGTTCTTAATGGTGGCCCACATCTCCTCGTCCTTGTAGGAGTAGATGCAGGGGTTCATGACGGAGTTGAGAACGGCCAGGAGGAGCAGCCAGCGCTTTGACTTCAGCACCTGACAGCTCTGACAGTGAAGGCCGTCCAGCAGCAGAACCACCAGGCCGGGGGTCCAGCAGAACACAAAGGCTCCTACGAAACAGACATAGAACACGTCACAGTATAAAACGAGCAATCTGTCACAAAGAAGTGAGTCCACTGACTTTGACTTCGCTCATTCTTGCGTCTTTCAGGCTTCACTTACACTTGCGCTGCAGTCACTGTGTTAGATAGTTACACCGTGTGTTTGGTAAATACGAAGGCAGGTCACAGACGCGCTGAGCTAAGGCGGCCAATTAGTCACCTTCAACATGTCTGGCCACAAACCAGCGCGACGGAGACGCTTCTGGAGCCGACACGAAGCAGCAAGTAGCAACTCGCCCGCAGCAGCAGCAGCAGCAGCAGCAGCAGCAGACCTGTGGCTGCGAACCAAAAACAAGTACAGCTGGCTCTTCCTCTTCGCCGTCCCTGAGCTCAGACATGCAGACGCAGAGAGGCGCACGTTTTAGTGGCATTTAACTCATAATAAGAGCAACAAAGTCTGAATATGTCTGGTGGTAACTGCAGTTTCATATTTAGGTTCCAACCATTTCAGACGCAATACAAATAAAGAGCTGCAGGCGCCATGAGTGGCGGGTCTATTCTGCTAATGGGTTTGAATGGTAACGTCTGACCAATCCCTGTGTGGCCGTGCTGAACTCATCTACTTCACTCTGCTTAAGGTTTCAGGTGCCTCTGAACTGGTTTGTCCTGTTGTCGTTTCCGCTAAGTAGATCGTTTCTCGTCAGGAACAAAACCTAGGAGCTTCATGCTCACCGCTAAACGCTGGACCCGACAGCTTGTCCTTACTCGACAACTACCTGTTCCAAGCACAAACTACGCCAGTCTTTTTTTTAGTTCTACCCCAAAGTCCAGACATTTGAAAAAAGCTACGCAGTGGGAGACTCTAGACCGAAGGAGAACCTCCATCTGAAAGCAATCGACATGGTCCTCAAGTATAGGTTCCTTAATGTTGGGTGGGGAGGAGGAGACTCCCAACGAGCACTGGCGTTGTGTGGTGTGGTGCCGATGGTTCGCCACACAGGCTGGGAGGCAGTGTTCTGACAGGGACAGATAATTACACAGAGCTGCACTACACACTGCCGACGGCCGAGCCGTTCAGCCACGCAGCGACACAAAGACCCAAACAACCAGCTACAGCGATGTGATGCGTGTTTTCCCGTCCGCCGACTGCAGCAAACGTGAGCTCATGGACCGGTGGCGCCGTGTGAAACGCCAGGGCAGAGACAGGGTTTGTCTTACGAAACCAGCTTGTTTGGAACAGCGGGACAAACGCTCTCCTCTTGAGGAAAGGTCCTGGGTCGGTGATATCTGACGGTCTCATTAACCACAGAGTGATTCATCACATCTTTGCTTTCTAAGTGTGCAATATCAAACCAATGCATTATTGATGAATGCATAATGCATTCGATTCAATTCATCAATGATGCATTGGATTAACACAACAGAGAGTAATATGGAGGAAGTATTTCAAGATGTTTAACCCTCTCTCTTTGGTCTCAGTGACACTTCCCTTTCTACAATGTTTCATATCCTGTAAATCAAACCAATTTGACTTTTATTTCTTAGTAGAAACTTAAGGTACAGTACAATTTGTAGAAGTTTAAAAGGGATCATAACGTGTCACTGCAACTGAAAGGAACAAAATACTAAAGAACCATCAAACAGCACAGAGACATGAGTGAAGCAACCCTGTGTCTGGTCCATTCGACACTCCCTCAAACCACAACCGGTCACTCAACCAAAACCATGAGTGGTCATCTCATTACGCTCAAGGTTTGCTCCCGTATCAGCGAAACAAGCCACATTCCAGCGTCTGCGGGCAGTGACTCAATATATTGCCTGGACTTTGTGACAGCTGTGAACCCTGACGACACACGCGGCAATAAAACCACAGCAATGCTGGAAATGCTACGGGTCGGTGTGCGGCACCTACCGAGCACGACCATGACCGTCTTGATGAGCTTGATGGGCGTCCTCTTGCGGTTGAGGGAGCCGCTGGTGTGGATCTTGAGCATGTTGGTCTTCCTTTTCACGTAGGTGTAGATCCTCACGTAGATGCCCACCATGACCAGGAACAGGACCAGGTTGGAGCCCGACCAGAAGGCGAGGTAGCTCCGGGTGAAGATGGGCGCCAGCTGGGAGCACATGGCCAGGTTGCAGATGCAGTTCCAGCCCAGGCTGGGCACGGCGCCCATGAAGATGGAGATGGCCCACACCAGCACGATCAGCAGGGTCACCCTCCTCCGCGTCAGGTTGCTGTGCACCTTCCAGTTCATGACGGAGATGTAGCGCTCCAGGGCGATCACCAGCAGGTTGGCCAGCGACGCCGACAGGCTGACGTCCAGCATGCCTTGGCGGAAGAAGTACCCGTTCACCGTCAGCTTCTTGGACACGTCGCCCGTGTTGAACATGAGGTACACGTAGGCTATGCCTGCCAGGAAGTCGGAGGCGGCGAGGTTGGCCAGAAGGTAGTAGAAGGGGTAGTGGAAGCGTTTGTTGGTGGCCACGGCGGCGATGACCATGGAGTTGGAGAGCAGAATGAAGCAGCAGAACAGGGAGCCCACCACCTGCACCAGGATGAGCTGAGCGTCGTCCCACTTGTCCTGGATGCCGGTGTTGTTGTAGAAGAAGCCCATGAGCTCATGGTAGTGACAGGTGCTGTTGCCGTCGTCACGGGCCATCGTGGACGAGGTTCTGAGGAGCGAGACGGACGTTCTTCACTGTAAATGCCCACGAGCACGTTCTAAAACTTAAGATATTCATGTGAGCCTAACAGAGAAATATGAAAAGAATAGAGATAGGCAGAAAAGTCACTTCGGTGCGTTTACTTGAAAGCTTAGTCTAATCATTTTGACTTCATTTATTATTAACGTAGAAGAGATGTAATGATTGAAAGCTGAATTCAACTCAGAGACGCTTCACTGACGCCAAACATGACAGAAAATTAAAGTGGGCCCAGATGAAGCTCCGTCCGCTAAAACAGTCGGTTTGGAGACGGTAATGTGCCATTTTCATCCTAAACAAACAAATCCTCGCAAAACAAGGCTTCATTACGGCGCAGAGGAGCAGGGCGCGTTTTATTGTCCGTCTTTCCCTTACTGTGTAAATGAGTCAGACGCAACCTGCCCGACTTGGCTTCTCAACATCAGCAAAGGAGGAAGGACTTTCCCCACGGTTACGTGTCGCGGCTGACGGAGCTTTTCGTTCCCAGAAGCGCTCGAGTGAGGCGCGAGACGCCGGGCAGGTGTGCTTACCTGCGCAGAGGTGACTCAGGAAAGGCTCCGCGTCGCGCTAATGGACGCGCCGCTGCGCGCTGCCGCCGCCGAGAGCCCCCTGCAGCATTGTTGCTCCGCGGCTGCGCACGGACCCGGCCACGGCTGCGGGACGGGGACGCACGACGAAGTGAGGGAGGCGAGCCGAGCGTCGGAACGTCGAGGCTCGAGCTCGGTGACGTAGGAGGGCGTGGTCCGAGGAAAGGGGCAGCCCACGCGCGTCAACCACTGCAACCACTGGCTCACCTGCGGAACAAAAGGCTGGAGAACATCTGGACCAGGAACATTTAGAAACTTAATGCGTTGTTTTTATTTACTGTACGGTTTTACTTTATCATATGTAATACAACTTTTCAGTCTTGGGTAATTTCTACAGCAGCTGTTGGCCCAAGATCTACGGTCCTGTTACAGTCCGGACTTTGACGACGTCAGTCTAAGTCCTTAATTCTTTTTTTTAACCATTCAGATGTAGATTTGCTGGTGTGTTTCAGATCATCGTCATAAATGTTTGACCCGTCCGACCAATGACCTGACACTGGCTCCTGAAGCTGAAACCACTGCTGTGCTGAGGTTTTTGCAGCGCTTCCACAAATCTGACGCTTTGTTTGAACACCAGCTTTGGCTGCTGTTTGTTATTAGCTCCGGCTGTTGAAAAGTAAAACTGATGTTTGTTGACACAAACTAAACACATTTGTTGAAAGTAAATTTTCAGAGTAAAAATCCTGCTCGTTTGTGGAAAGCACTTGATTTACTCATCTGTTTTGACTTGAACTTGGTTTGAAGTCAAATGTTTGCCATATAAAATGAGCACTTATGTTTACACTACACAGCAATAGGTTGTGTTATTATTAGGTGTCCCTGGTGTTTTTGACCCTGGGAATAGTAATGGATGAGCCCAAAAATCTTATATTGAAGCTCTCCAGTCTGCAGCGCTGCAGTCGCAGTAAGGGTGAGCCGGCTTGTCCTAACAGGTTAAGTTTCTGAGAAACGTAATGATGAATGACTCGTACTTGACTTTGGGTGTAGTCATTCAAAACTCCCGTCTTTCTCAATCTCAGTGTTGCTGTGTTGGGATGGATGTTTGCAGCAAACCTCAAAACAAGTGCTGTGTGATATCAGTATTTTTAATATAGTTACACAAAGCTGGTACAAAACTGACACTGAAAATGTAAATAATTCAATCAGCTTTAAATATCAGCTTTACTGCAATCTTTACTACACAACAGTAGAAACCAGTGACATTTAGCAGTATTTATTTAACACATTCTTCATATTTGCAACAACATTAAAGTGCAATAGAACATCAAATACAACTCTTTGGCAACAAACCTAGATCCAGCAGTAGCCCAGTAAACTTGAATGGGGGGGGGGGGGGGGGGGGGGGGGCTGCTATTGTTTTAGTCTCTGTTTCCATCCTGAGCTCTAGCTCCAGGTTCGTGTTAGTTATGAACTAATCTGGGGATCGATACTGCATTTGCACATATCTTACTCACGCTGAGGAATCTCTACAAGTGCCAGGAGTATTTTCGCCCCAGTAAAAAATCAGACTCAAACGTGTGAAGCGCGGCTTTCCCAGCATCCTCATCCAACTTGACAGGTCTCATCTAGAGGTGGAGCAGTTGTCAGCTGATCAGTATGATGTCATCACTTGCTGGAATCCTGCAGAGACATGATCCGAAAAAGATTGACAATACGTCTCGTGTCTAATAACATTTAAAGAAATGCACACTTTCTAGTGTGGATCTAAACAGGAGGGTTACACATGCTACACCGATATGCTGCTAAAATAAAACCCCACTTTTGATCAATCAAGTCAACATTGCTGATTAAGACATGAGACACTTTCACCAATGAACCCTAACACTGACTCAGTGTTTTCTTGTTTAGCTTGTTTTATCCAGCTGGGTTAAAAAGACCCACCGTTGCTTGTTCAGGCTGGTTGGATTTCTTTAAATTCTTGCTGCAATAATAAATTACTGTTATTCCATTGACAGTTCCTAGAAGTCGAGCCTGCACCAGCACGCCTCAGACTCCCTCTCATCTTACTTACATGGCAAGTTTTTGCCCTCATTTTAGCAGTGTAGGACTCAATACCAACCTTTACCATATATTTAAAAATGTGACCAATACACAGACAATTTACACTACTGCCAAACACACTAACATGAGTTGGAAGCTCCTCAACTTGCTCCATAAATAAGCTAATGAGGAAAGTAACATTAGGAAGTGGGTAAATGTATGCAGATGAAATTACATCCAGTGAGGCATTAGGATGTTTTCTGGAAAGACTGATCTAATTTTTTGGGGCCAAAGTGAGGCAAAGATACTGATAAAAATGAAAGTTAATCAGGTCAGAGACCTCACATGTCTCCACAAACACACAAAGCGGCATTAATGACAAACGGTCAGCTAACTCTGCCGGTGTTATCTATGTAATTGCTAGTTTTGTATTGAGTTGCACTATTACATGTTGTATCATAATGTCTCTGTAACTGAGCCTATGCTTCCTTGCACACTTAGAACAGGAAAAACTTGAGACGTACAGCGTTCATATCCGGTGAAATCCTAAAGTAAAAACTTAACTTTTCCACCGTTTGATCAGTTCTGTTCTTTGAACATAATGGCTGGATGGCAAACCCTGGTCAGCGCCACACACATGACTACAGAAAACGTTTTTTTTTGGGATAAACAACATATTTCTGCACTTAGTCACAAAAAGATCTTAAGAAATCGAACAAAGGCGACAACTGCAGAAAAGCAATGCGTTTACACTTGGTCTGAACATACTTATTAGGTCAAAACGTAGGAACTGTACAACATGTTGAAAGCGTATTAGGATTTTATGAATGAAAAACCAAAAGCTTAAGTAAAAAAAAAAAAAAAACATACTGCATTTCAATAAAGTGCCACTTTGGCTTGAGGTTTAAGGCCGATGCAAGCAATGGCTTCCACAAGCTCCACTGTGACAAAATACCATTTGAAAAGAAAGTAATAAAGATCATCAGATCCTATGAAACTACTGCACGCCTCAATAAAAGGCAAATGGGGCAACACTTCCCTCAACCTCAAATCAAACAGCTGCTCCCAACTGACCGCTGTGTTCAGAGTTGATGGTTTATTGTGGAGGCAACACAGCAGGAGCCCTGGCCGAGGGGAGTCCGAGTGGGGGGGTGTACGGGGGAGGGGGCTCTACCCAGTGCACCGCCGCAGCTCCTCTGTAATCAGCCCATCTCTGGGTGTGTCTGCAGAGCTCTCGCCACTAATTTCATTGCTCTCAGACCGAGCCACACCACAGCGCGCAGGAAACTCCACTGCTGCGTGAAGGAGCAGGAGCCCGGGACGTATAGAAAAGCACGAGATCCCGCAAACGTCCTAAAGGAACTACAGCCACTGAAGGAACTGGTGACTGTAACACAGCAAGTGAAACAGAAAGCCTTTGCGCGATAACATCTCTCCGGTGCGAGTGTCAAGTCCTGTTTGCTCCCAGATATGAACGCTGTGTGCGCACCAGCGGAGCGTGGGGACAAACACGGACCAAACGCACGGAAGCGCGTCCATGAACCTGTCGTACCGTTGGAAGCAGCACATCATGGTGTCGCTGATGTGAACGTCCGTCTGGCCGGTCTCTTCGGCGGCAGGGAGGTCTTTGTGTTCTTTGAGGAACTTCTGCAGGTCGGTCAGAGGGAAGCCGTTCTTCTGGTAGTTCTGTTGGAGAAACAGTGTCATCGAAATGAAGTCAAAGAGGCGTTTTAATGGGATGATCAGGGGCCGAATCTAAAAAGGAGCCGGAGTGTTTGGCCTCGGCCAACGCCGACACACCTTGATGGTCTCGTAGGCGTCCGTGATGAGGGCGATGAAGAGCGACAGCACCATGTAGATGAAGAGGGAGATGAAGGAGTAGAGGTACGCGCGGCTGAAGAGCCACACCAGCGTGTTGGTGTCCTTCAGCTGAGCGAAGGTGGTGAACATGTCGTCGCCGTTCAGCAGCGAGAACAGACACTCGGCCACGCGACTCAAGCCTTCGAACTGGACGCAAGCAACACAGTACAGTCAAGAGTGAGCACCCGAGGCGGTTCACTGTGATGAATGCTAGGAAGGAAAGAGGAGGCTGATAGAAACAGAAGAGCAAACAACAAAGACATGGACGACTGAAAGCGGAGCGGCTGAATGGCAGCGGCAAACACCGTAAAAGTTCCCCCGGAGCGCGATAGCATCTGAATACAACATCCCACAGCGACATATGGACATGTGAGGATGTGTGGGATTGCATATCCAAAAACATCCTCTGTTTATCGCCTCGGTAAACACCGACCATCCTGGAAAGGGCGACAGGGACGCTACGGGGGATTCCTGCAGACGCCACAGTGAAGGAAATACGAGGCCAGAGCGCCGACAGAGTCACTCCATCCGCAGATGATGACGAGTAATAACTACTGTTATGAACCTGGACACTTTTTTTTTTTTTTTATACACATACAGCAGCTCTTCCTTTTGATCACCATCATCAACAGCTGTAGGGCGGCTGCTCCCAGACCATCCCGCATCTGCGTGCTGTTTGGACGCATACTCCTGCTCGGGCTTCCGTAAATTATTTATCCCAATGGGCAAAGACAGTAAAACACACGGGTGGGTCTCTGAGCAGGGAGTTCCAGTGACCAGCTGTGGTCCTTCCCTGTCCAAACATCCAGCTGCAGGCCGTATGTCTGCAGGCTTTATTTACCATCCCGCAACCTGTTGGTGACGTCTGTCTGAAGGGTGACACCGTGTTCCATGTGGGCTTTACGTGCACAGGACACGTCCCAGCTCCACCAGTAACAATGTTACATTACATCTCCTGCAAATCTGGAAGTATCGTAAACATCTGGTTGCTTCAGACAGAAAGAAGAATGAATCAAACAGCTCAGAGCACAAACGCTGTGGTCCCTGACGGTTACTAGACGCAGCACACACTGACGCCTAGTGGCTGTTGTGTGTGTTTACAGGGCCTTAGACCTGAAGGCCAATGAACCCGTGTTCCTTGTGGACAGGAACCCCTCCAAAAGGCGCAGACGTGTCCATTACCTTCTCGTGGTACGGGCCCAGTACGATCCACCCACAGAAGGTGTAGCCCAGGTAGATCATGCCGGCACAGCAGCAGAAGCGCAGGACCTTGGGGAAGGCTGCTTTCATGGTCAAAATCAGAACCTGCAGCAGACAAGAACGCAAGGTCGAAACCTTTGCTACACAAACAAGCTCTAACTGTTCAACTAGTTAAAGTCCATCTATACAATGCAGTTGTAGCTGCAGCCCTGTCACTAAAAGGCCTTGTTCACCGACGGAGAAAGGTTCAGACTCACGTTGTATTTCTGGAAGTATCCCAGGTAGCGGATGACGCCGACCCACACCATTAACGTGGACGTGCCCAGGAAGATGCTGCAGACATCGTAGCTAGTGAGACTCTACAGAGCAGAGAGAGAGCAGCGTTTAGCAAAGTCTGGTCTGTCGTGTCACTAGAACGATCAAACTTATGAGACACCATTCGTTTGCACATGAGCCGGGCTTGCGGCGAAGCTGCTTGGTGCCTTCCCGCTCCTCTGTCTGTCACCGACACATTAAAAATGAAAGCACGTGAAGACAGTTACTGTTGATTTGTCAAACACAAAAGGTCTTCAAATCAAGTGAGAGATTTAAGTCCAAAGTCCAGACATGGCGGTACCATTCAACAACGTCACAATTTGATTTCTCTCTGGATTAATAAATAACCAGATAAACAATAGGTCAGGTAGTCATGTCCACATTACAGTGATGCTGTCCATGCACTTTTCTGTCTTTAATCCTTTTGTCACTGATCATTTAACATTAACACAACATTTTGCTGCTTACATTTTGTATTTACTTCATCCAAAAACCTCATCTCCACTCTGAAGATGAACAAATATGATTCGGTGTACCTTGGCCTGTATTTCCATCTTCAGTATGGATCCAATTATCGCCAAGAGGTCACTGACTATTACCAGCAGATACCAGCCGTTCAGGAACTCCCTCTGGTCGTCCTCGCACACCTTACGGTTGTAGTTCTCGTGCAAGAACCGGGAGAATCGCTGAAAACACCACAATGCAAATTCAGTCCACAGAAAAAAATGTGAAAATCAGCATTTATGTACGCCATCGAGGACGTGTGCTGATGTATCTTCCCCATTGCTGGAATCCACGTGATTTGTGCTTATTGTGACATTTGAGAGGAAGGTTAAACAAGACTGAAAGTGTTGAAAAGCAGAAATTAGACCAAGAACGACAGAATCAGTAAAAAAAAACTAATGAGCACAGGAAGGAGCACATAAAGGGGGGAATCAGTGGGTTTGTGGAGCGTGTGGAGGCTGGAGACCCGACCTGAAGCAGCCTCACAGCCAGGACGATGGAGCGGCTGCACAGCACGGCTGACGTGAGGCAGACGAGGATGACGAAGCCGTCAAACACCAGGAGATAGTGCGTGTTCTTCTCAGCTGCAACACACACGCAATAAGCAATGTCAGACATTAATTATGCAAGCGCGTGTCTATGGCTTTATTGCCCTCCAGGTATCGAACCCGTGCCTCGTCCACCAACTCCACCTTACCGGTCCCAGAAATCCTCCAGTCTTTGCAGGCGCTGCTCTCGGCGTCAATGTGCAGGAATATTTTCACCTTCCCACTGTGACACTGGTTGTCGAACGTTATCTAGGGACAGGGTCGAGGGGAAGTGCGTCAGTGGAGCAGCGACAGACGTACAGTAGAAGATGTGAGCAATGCCTGCACGTTCTCTCTGCACACTGGCTGCTTGTGAGGGGGGGGGGGCGTACGGTGACAAAGAAGGCGTAGCAGTCGGGCAACTCCCGCGACCGCACCGTCTGCAGGTTGATCCCCTTCAGCTGGAAGCTCATTTTGATGCCGACGAGCCTGCGGAGGAACGGCGCGTTTAACAGGGGCTCCTCAGAGGCGCAGACGGAGACGGAGGCGCCCGCGCGTACCTGTAGAAGTCCAACTCGAAGAAGGAGGAGTTGTGGGTCCTCCACAACGTCGCGGTCCTGGGGTCCTGCGACATGCAAACTTCGGAGACACAGACGGAGTCAGAAAAGGCTGCACGGTACTGGAGCCCAGTAAGCGCCGTCCGTCCCACCTGTCTCTATCTGGGCGTCTATGTCATAGGCCCGGTCGGACGGGTCGGCGCTGCCCTTCTTGTAGTACTCCTTGCAGACCACCAGGGGCAGCAGCCGGCCGTCCTCGTCCTCCGTGTAGGCGATGGGACCCACGGAGAGCCGCCCCAGCTGGCTGTACTGTAAGGATCAGACGCGTCGGGTGAAACCGGGGGTCCGGGCGGCACCAGAGGGGCCGCGGGCGGCACCAGAGAGGCCGCGGGCGGCCGGACTGGCCTGGACTTGCCTGGTCCAGCGCGTAGAACAGGCCGTCGTACACGGCGCGCTGCGTGTAGACGGCCACGCAGTAGTCGTCCTCGTCCACGCCGCTGTAGCCCTTCAGGAAGAGGTGCTTGAGGGCCATGGTGGTCTCCTCCTTGTAGGACACCACCAGCTGGTTGTTGAGGCCGAACAAGATGAGCTGGGGAGGAAAAACTCAAATGAAAGGCTTCTCAGACTTCTGGAAATTGAGAAGATTCTACTTTATTTCAGACCCTGTCATGATCACAGTAAAAGCAAGGGGAAAGAGGTGTTGCCCTCAGGTGTTATGGTGCCGTGTCCTCCATACCTGTGTGGTGATCATGACAATCTTGAGGATCTGCACTCCCATCTTCCAGGGCTTGTGTCGCCGGGCCCTGTACTTCTCACACGGGCTCATGAAGTAGTACCTCAGGTCATCCCTCAGGTTCTCCTCCTTGATGACGTCTTGGGTGGAGTCGGAGCTGGACGGAGGGGGACAACGCAACGGTTCAGGGTGGACACACAGTGGACGAGGTTGAAGCCCCTTCTTGGGCAACGCTTTGGCGCGTGCGTCGCTCGGGAAGCGGAGGACACTGCGTGCATTCATGCCGCTGCCGGGTTCAAGTCCAAGGTTTGCTCAGCGGTCGCTGCTGCCAGCAGCCACTCACACACTGGAAACCTCCGACGGGACTTTATGTTACGGCTGCTAAAATTAAACTGGAACATTTTTGATTAATTTACGCATTTTTAGCTTTAAATGCGAAAACATTAATATGTATTAAATGACTGTTGTTGTCGTTTTACCAGTAGCTGAGTTTATTTTCACGACTTGATTCGTTCCTACATGAGCTTCAAGTTTAGGAAACTGTTTTTTTCCAGGTGACACAAACGTGGATGAACACGCAGCCGAGCTCCGTCCGAACTTCCAGGCCCTGAGAGGAAACGCTCACCTCACCGAGTTACTCCTGTCCAGGTACCGAACCAGTAACTCCATGACCGCCTGCGATTGTTATCCATATAATTGATCGACGGCGGTTCACATCAGGTTGACGCGCACACGCTTCACGAGCAGCCGTTTCCTCAGCTGGGTTTTCAGTGTGACGCGCAGCTTGCACTCAGCCAATCAGGAAATCAGTTTCAGGCGGCGTCCAACATGCGGTCCGAGGTCCACTAGGGGTCTCTACGGTCCGCCTGAGAAGTATTGGATCGCATGACCTACGAGGCCGCACCACTAAACGCTGAAATCAAAACGCCTTCCCAGCCAGTTTGATTTAAAAGAAGTACACAAGTCCATCACTATTCAGGTGAATGCTTGATAAGTTAACATCTTTTTTCAAATTTGTTTTGAATTTAAGGAACTATTTACACATTTTCTCATAATTTGTGTGTGCTTTTATTTTCCTTCAAATTTCAACATACACATTTAAGCTTGTCAGATGTTTTTTTTTCTTTCTTCTGCAATTTTGCCCAACTGACAAAATATATGGTCACAATTGTGGACATGCTGGAGCTTATCCCAGCTGTTAGAGGGCGAGATGTGGGAGGCAACCTGGGCAGATCCATGGTCGGGTCCATCACAGGGACACATACAGAGAACAACCACTTTCTCTCTCTATCACTCTCTCACACTCACACAGACACAATTTGGAGCATCCAAATAACCTGTTTAAAAAATATTATAATTTCAAAATTGTTCTTTTAAACTTCTAGTTTTAGTGTTGCAAATTGTGTTCCTGATTTCACCAATATGTCTGCACTTAAAGTAAAAAACAAACATGTCTTTACAGCCCCTGCAGCCTCCTGCTGTTTGATACTGGTCAGGTGAACTGCATAAAGTTTAAAATAATGATGGCAAAAGGTTGCAGGTTAAAGTAATCAAACAATAGGCTCAAAGGATGATTTGTGCAAGATTTGATTTGTGACTATGGTAGTTTCATGGACAAAACATAGTTTGCTGAACAGTTTTTTCCCTGTGACAGGTGTGAAAAATAAAAACACTCAGCCTTTCCTCAGAAATTAGATCAATATTTCAAGCCCTCAATTAATAATCAGCAACACATTATTTATTTAAAAACACAAAAATAAATATTTGATCCCATAAAAATTACAAAACCCATTTATTTACACTTTAGCAATTTTCCCACAGACACACTTAAGTAACAGTAAAGTAAACAAAGGCTGATTAATGCTGGTAAACTTGTCTGTCTCTGTTCTGCTTTGATGATGTAGAATCCATCTACTCTACTGGACACGTCTCTTGAACTGGAACTGATTCAAATGGTGTCTTATCTTCAGACGAGGTTCCCACGTCCTGCAGAGAAATACAATATATTAAATGTTATAAAACCTCTTGCTGTCCAACAGCTTGACACATTAATAAATACAGAGACTGGCATCTGCTGTTACAAAATCAGTTGCCTTTGACCAGTCACACCATTACATCTCTAATGATAGATCTTAATGAGATAAGTCATAGACAACAGTGATTTTGTTTTACTGTATTTTGCAAACACTCACCTCAACATCATTCTGCGAAGGCCGTCTTGCTGCTGGCTGAGGTCTGGATGCTGCATCCTCTTTGCTGGCTTCATCTTGTGAACTGTTCTTCACGTTCAAAGGTTTTTTCTTTGACTGAGCTGATTTTGATTCAGTGGGTTTAGTTCTCGTTTGGACAGCACCATTGCCACCACTTGCTTCAGCTGGGCCCTGCTGGGTCTCTGGGTCTGACATTGCAGAGTCAGTCTGCTGAGCCTCGCGCTGTGCAGCATCCATCTCATCCTCACTATAAGCACCAGTGCCATTTCCTATATTTTCAACAAATACAGGCCTGTGGACTCGTCTTTGATGAACCTGGTTCCTCTGTAATCTGGGATCATTGGCTTCATTCAATTGAGCTTGTTGTGGTGCATCTCCTACTGCTAAGGGAGCCTGGCCCTCAATTCTCTGGAGCGGAGGCTGCGGTTCTTCCAGTTGTGGAGCAGGTGGATCCCTCCGGTGGCGCCGTAGAGGAGCAGTGATGCCGTGCTGGAAGGCTGCCTGAACGCTTCCATACATGAACACCTGTAAAATAATCAATTAAATACTGGACATAAACATATTATTTTATGTGTCCGCGATAATTGATGAAGGGCCCTCACCAAAATAGAGAGTACGATAGTTAATAGAACGGGGATCTGTAAGGTCACAGGTAGATCTTTGAGGAGGGCTCGAAGAAACTCACTAATCCCTTGGCCAAGGTGCTTCAGCGGCTCTGTGATGAAGGTGGTGATGGTAACTGAGATGGCCTAAACACAGAGGGAGGTTTGTACAGGATGCATCAGATTTGAATATTCAACATTTGTGGGGTTAAACTACATCACATTAATAAAGTTCATTTTATCTATATATCTAAATGTAGATGTAAACAGAGCATGGAGACCTACCTTGGTTGGAGGAACTAGAAGAATGGGATTGACTAGTATGGCTTCATGGTACTTCTTACAAGGGTCATCCTGAAGAGTCCAAGTGCTTCTGTACCACTCTATGAGAAAACAACAGGTTATGGCTTAAATACAAACCAACAGATTCCTAGAAATACTGTACTGTACACCCATACTAATTATTTTCATTACCAACCAATTACACAGCATTAACCACATAAAATGACACCTACAAAAAGGCCTTTTGTGTGTGCGAAACGATGTAAGTGAGGGAATTCATAAACACACTGTGGTCTCTATACTTACTAACTAGACTGGGCCAGATTTACTTCTTATGTGCACACACTGACACACGTTACAAAATTTTTGTCTTTACAAAACAGATTGTGCCAACATTTCACTCTACTCCTCTTTTAAATTAAAATACAGTGTTGCACTGCATCATGACCACTGATCACATGATCACACTGATCATGCAGCATTGTCACATGGTGTCAAAGTAAACATATGCACACGTTACCACTTAGATTATCAATCCAGTCAATTTTCTTCACTCCAGTGCATTTTTCATTGATACCATCCATCTTCACCATGTTATTTTGGTGTTCAGCAAAGGCGATCTAACAAAACAAAAAGGGAATAAAGCTCCTACAAAAGCGCCTACAAAAACAACATGAACGACTGCTAAAACATGTGCAAAAGAACTGAGCTCTACTTCACCTTGTACAAATAAAACCAGTTCCAGATAATACTGACGAAGAAGCAGAATGCAAACAGTCTTTTGAACTGCACAAACCAGGACACGACTGACCACAGCTGAGTGCAGATGACGGCTACAACAAGCAGTATAAACAGTGTGATCTGAAACGACAGAACAAACAGCATGAAACATGAAACATATACTATAAAAACATCAAATAAAATGGCCCAAGTTAGTCTGTGGAACACAAAAAAAAATAAACAGATGTCAGATGAATTAGAAATAAAGCGACTCACTTTTATCAGTGTGTCAATCTCCACACCAAAGGTGTCTTCAAAACGCCACCTCCAGGCCTCATAATCATGTGGTTTAAGATCGATCAGAATCTGGCTGATGGCGTTGTCCAGAGCTCCCGTCCTCCAGTTGTCTTCACCTTCCAAAAGTGTCCGAATCTCTCTCATGGATTGTTGGGACACTTTGATTTTGGCATCATAGAAGACATCTGACGAGTCACTGGGCTGTGGCGCAAGGAGGACAAATTACAATGTTTGGGATTATACCACCTGAGAAGGGGTGCAGATTGTGTTGGTTATTAGCTGTTAGTGTTAACAACTTATAAAGACAATTGTCAGTTTGATCATTCAAAAGCAAATAAGGCAAAGTTGTAGATGACCAAGAAGTGGACACGCAATATCCTCCAGGTTGGCTGAACAAATAAGTGGTCCTGTGAGGTGTGTGCAAGCATCTGTCCCTCAGATAAGCAGCACATTTAGCAGTCAAAACACAGCAGAGAGCAAGTTTTAGGCTTGGCTTTCTCGCCACACACTGGCAACATAAGTACACATCAGCGAGGCTGGGCAGCCTGGGAATACCGAGGTTGGTTGGCTGTGTCTCTGAGCAGATATGGTCAAGCCCATTCCTTTTAAGCATCCAGTTGGATGATGGCTGGACTCTGAGATGGGGAGTAGAGGGAGGAGAAAGAGAAGAGAATTGGCAGGTATGGTGGCTTCATATTAGGTGGAGGCTGGGTGACCCGCCGTCCTGAAGGACTGACAGGGAAGATCATTCTTCCAGGAGAAGCAGTGTTCACAGAGAGGAAAACTGTTAAAAGGAGAATGACGGACATCCGGTCTTGTAGCTTTATACTGAGTTGGCTCTCAGCCCACCCCCATCATCACCTCTAACCCCATTAGCTGTGACCCAGGTTCAAGTAGACGCTGGCATATTCATGACGACTTCTCACTGCTGGAATTGGCAGGAAGTCTGTGGAATGTTTGTTTACAACGACCAGAGAAACAAAGTCCTCCTCTCAGGGCCCTGTTTTACACATCTGGTTTCTACTAAATTACTGAGGCAGAGCTTTGCTTCGAAAAACTAACAAATATGAGAGAAAAATCAACAGGTTGGCTGTGTATAACTCTGTCCCTTCTCCCTCACCCCTCCCTTCCCAGGTCCAATCTAGCTCACCAGCTGTGCCTCTATCTATCCTCTTCCCCTGTTGTGACTCCCTTCAAGGACAACTGTTGGACTGACCTGTAAACAGCCTCGGTCATACTTCTATAAACAACACTTCACCACACTGATGCAGATACACCCCCTCCCACCCCACCTTACAGTCTCACTGTCTGCTCTCCGGCCTTATCCATCTGTCCTGATGAACCCAAGAACAAATTCCTGCAAGGTTTCCACTTGTACTGTGTGCCACTGTATGTGCGTGTGTTTTTATTGTTTGTACTGCAATTGCTTCCACTGTCGGACTAGCGCCGGTCAAGCTGGCTGCTGATGAGAATTTCCCCGCTGTGGGACTAATAAAGGCATTCTATTCTATTCTAGGTTTCTGACTGTAATGTTTATTTAAGATCATCAAACATGTCCTCAAAGTCACGGGACACATCATAAAATAATAAGGACAATTTACCGAACCAACTCGCTGTATTTCCCTCAGGAGTCTGCTAAGGAATCGCTTAAAGACTGGATTACACGATGGCTGCTGGGAGATTTCTGTGATCTTCTTATTTTGTTGTTCAATCTGTGTGAAAGCAAAGCACACATTTCCTGAATCTTTGCCAAATGACAAACATCATGGCAGATGACATTGGTCATTAATAAAAAAGACAGTACTACAGACACACAGTAGAAATTCCTTTGTAAATGTCCTGAATAATTAGTCTGAATAATAATTATATAATGTGTTTTGTTTGTCTGTATTTAAACAGAAATGAGGAACCTGTGTGCACATACACGAAATGTGGGATAATCAGGTGACTAAAATGAATCAATGTTTATCCTTATGTTTTGTGAACCATTTAAAATCACCTGATTTAAATAAACATAATTTAGGTGCGGCATTTATTTCAAACGCTCTAAATAACAGTTCTACAACACAGTTTACCTAAAAATAAAAAGCATATTACAAGGTACTAACATCCACAGCACAGACCTGCCTCTGCATGTCCGCTAACTGTCTGCCACACGACTCCAGCTCCGCTTGGCCGGAGTCCTGAGTGTGCGCCCTCCTCTTGGTTCCCACAATATTGTTGTTCGCCGTCTGAAAAACAACGTGGCGTTACACGCATCCGTGTCGTAGTAATTATGGAACAATTAGACGTTCCGCGTCGCCCAACCTCAGCTGGCTTCCTCATAGACTTGGTGGTAGCATCGTAGTTGAGCATATCGTAAGGATCCACCCAGTCGTCGTCCACCTGCTGCCCCGTTACAACCAGGGTCAGACAGCACAGTAGAACGACGAGCATCGTGGCCCGATAAAGGCGGTAATTTACAAGTTCTGGGTAGATGATAAAATGGAAAGGAAAAGCGAAGCGCTACGCTTCCTCTGGCTAAAGCTAAAGCTAACAGGAGTTACGCTACATCAGTAACATTTAGGCGTTAAATTACAGTTTAAACTTAGTGAAAACAACAGCACTATCAACTTGCATATGTGTATGTTTACGTACGTTGATAACGCTGCTTCTTTTACTTCCTATTCCTTCTTTTCCAGTTCAATTGACAAACAGCTGAAGAACATTACTGCCACTTACCGGCTGGCGTGCGAAAGACTGACACGTGGAGGAACGCGGGCAAGCCGCAAAGGCTGACGGGAGTGTAGTTTTTACTGGCAGATTCCAATTATTTTTAGTTTATCACAATGTAAGATAAGACAAACTTTATTCATCCCACGATGGGAAAATTCTTTGTAACCAGTATTGTCATTAATTATTGTACCTACAAATAAACCTAATGTGCAAATAAACAATTTTCAAATATATACAGACAATAAAAATATTCCATTAAAGTGTAAATAATTTGTACCACTAGTGCAAGCTGCACAACTTATGATGCACAACTGCAGGTAGAGTTGCCAGAAGAAGAACTGACAGCAGTGAGATTTGGGTGTTTCAGATGAAATCAGTCAGTAATTCAGATGAGAACTAAAGACTAAAATTTGTTTTATAATTGTTATATCCAGAAGAGCAACTTAGTGTTTTCTGGTGCAATAGTTTGAGGCTAAAAGATAAATAAAATATCAACACTGAAGCACTGCATGAAATATTAAACACATCAAAACATTTATTGAATCATTGTTTATATGTCATTCTCGTCAATATTTTGAAGAACGGCTTGTTGTTTCTGTTTTGATTACAGTTCGAGAACCACTGCAATCAAGCAGTTCAAGGAAAATCAGGTACATCTTTAGAAAGATGTACACAGACAATCAATATACATCAATATCATAGCATCTCCAGAGATGGAAGAACGTTGTATGTTTCTAAAAAACGGTAGGAACCACGACGATCACCATAGTTCGGTTTTGTACCCGTCCTTGTTACAGGAGCTCAAACTGTGACAACGCACAAAGCCCCATGATGCTCACATTAATGTGAGCAGTCAGCAGGAAGCACAGAGATGCCGGCTTGTGTTTATTTTCCTTTTCTCCCTTTACCGCCCCTCGACTGTCTGCCTTTTCCTTTGCCGCCTCTATTGTGCTGCTCCTTCTTCCCTGCTGCCCGCATGTCTTTCTTCATGCGGCTATCCACTACTTTGAAGACCCCCTTGACGCCCGGGGGTCGTCTCACTTTCTTGCCGGCCCCCTTTTTGGTCACAACATACGTCACCTCTCTCTTCTCCTTGCCCAGGCCGGCTTTCTTGTAGATACTGGCAGAGTGAAGACGAGACGAAACAGAAGGATTCAAAATTCACTTTTAGAGAAGTTCAAAGAGTGTAGTTCTGCTTCACCATGCAGCTCAAACACCATACCTCTTTAGCTGAGCCATTTTCTCCCTCTCAGAGATGTCCACTGTGTTAACAACTGCCTCTGCTTTCTTCTTGGCCTGCTCCATCTTCTTCAGCATCTGGAGGAGTCACATTCAAATCAATTAAACTATTCAGACTTTCAAATTTTCTAAGCATAAATAATTCTCCACTCATCTTTCTTGACCAAGTTCAAGAGTTTGCCTTACCCTCTTCTTCTTCCTGGCCTTGGCCTCAGCAACACGTTTGATGGGCCGAGCATCGATCTCCCTCCATTTTTGTTTGTACTCCTCCACCATCTCTTTGGTGACTGGCACTGGTTTTTTCCGATGTCTTCGTTCATCATTCAGGAACCACTCTGGCACCTCCCAGGCGTCCTCTGAGCTAGCAAACCTGCAGGAGCATGCGATCGGCTTATTATCGACATGTACCGTAGTTCATTAGCAGTTGTGGTTTCTAACTTTGAAACACAAACAGATAAACACTAGGAGCAAGTAAGTGAGCACTGTGCATCAAAGATTCACTTGGAAGTCTATTATCCCCTCACATTATACTTACATTCTTTCTGGTTTAGAGCCCAGAGTTAGACGCATTTACAAAACACCTAATGACTAATGTTCTACAAGTCGTCAGGTAACACTGTCTGGACAACACACCCACCTGTGGAAGGAGTCGTCCATCAGGTCTCTGGCTCTTTTCTTGGAGGTTGCGATCTGACAGCCGATGGCCAAACCTTCTGCATCCAGGATCCTGGCTTTCTTACCTGAGGAGCACAGACAAACATTGTTTGTTTCCAAACTTTATTGATTCCCATATAATTTCTCCCTCTACTTGTTGGTCACTACTCCAGACTAGTTCAGGGCATTTTAAATGGTCTGCTAGTCTGACTGTAGCTTCATTCTAAATGCATGCAGGAATAAAAGCGCTGTTCATGACTCACTGGTGCTTTCTACGGGGACGACCTTGAAGTCCTCATTGTCACCATCTCCAGACGTTTCACCAGTGTCTTTGGCTTGTTTCATCCTGGCAATTTCACTGTAAAAAAGTAATGTCATTTATTTAAACCATTATCAATAAAAATAAACTACAGACATCCAGTATAAATGAGGCCGTACTCCTCGTCGTCGCTGCTGTCATCGCTGTCGCTGTCACTCTCCTCTTTAGCTTCCTGTGATGGTCCTGCCTCTTCCTCTTCTGGTAGAATAGCTACATCGTCCACCACTTTGTTCTCCTCTTCTTCAGCTTTCCTCTTTGTGCCTTTTCCTGTCAAAACCCCAAACCATTAATATGTTTATTGGCTCTTGACTTAGGACAGGACAACTACAGTGTTACACAATGTGTACAAATGATGCAGTTTGTTGTAAATGGTCACCTGTTTTTTTGCTCTGGAGCCACTTAGTCTGTTGCAGTTCACTCTGTGCATCTCCCTCTAGGTCAATCTCAGAGAAGATGCCCTGTTGGGAAAAATACAGAACAATCACAGATCACACAAAAATCAACTGGCGAATCAGGTGAATGGAGAGAAGGTGGCATCATTATACAACACTAGATAGAGGAACTGTCTAAGTGAGCAGACAAACCTTGCTGAACCACAGGCTGGTCTCTCGCTCTTCCTTCTCATCCTTTCCCTCCAGGTCCACCAGCAGCCCCCCACCTTTCTCCTCTTCATCATCATCATCATCATCATCATTCTCTTCCTCAGCAAACTGTACCCTGGAGAAAAGATGGGACTATCAATTAGTGGGCACATACTTAATCTCACCCTTGTCTGAATTACTTACACCCATTCTTAGGTGGTCCGTGTGGTTTTAGACATTCTGATCTGAACAATTACTTACTTCTTCTTTGGTGCCTTCTTCTCCAGCTCTTTCTGCTTCTGCACCACCTCCTCAAAGTCTTCGTCATCTAACTCTGAGTCTAATGACATTTTATCGTCATCATCCTCCCCCTCAGATAGGCTTATGTCATCTTCTCCATCTATCAGAGCATCTGCTGCCTGCATGTCTCCCTTACATATATCAGCCAGCACCTGGTGAACATAATTGAGAAACAGAAGACATTGAACTGTTTGAGAAAAAGTCAAGAAATCTCCACTTAATCTTCATAAGAAACAGTCTTTTGTTCCATTTCAACCCACATGGAAGATATATTACCTTTTTCTTCTTCATGGTGTGGAGGGAGAACAGGAATGAGTCCTCTGTGTCGGCAATAGAGACGCCTGGCAGATCCATCTTCAGCTCCACTCTCTCCCTCTGCTTCCTTCGCTCTTTTAGCAGCTTCTTTTTCTTCCTAATGGAGGTTGAACGTTATGAGATCTTTGCTATAAAGCAACTGAACAATCATTATTTATCAATCCACTTTAGGTTGTAAAGTAAAGTTTTAATAATCAAGCTGCAAAAATTGTTGTATGCAATGAGCCAGGTGAGATTAATGTACCTTCTGAGCTCAGCTACTTCCTCAGCTTTCAGCTCTGCCAGCTTCCTCTCAGTTTCCCCATCCTCCTCCTCCTCCTCCTCTTGCTGCTTCTTCTCTGGTTCTTCATCTGAGTTGCTCTCTTCACCTTCATCACAATCTAAGCTAAAAGACAAAGCAGAAGTAACTTTTATTTTCCAATGACAGATAATGCATTAGATTTAGATTATTTCGTTTTTGGTAAATGTCATGAGTTACCTCATCTCCTGGTCAAGCTTTGCCTCCTTCAGTTTTTTTACCAGAAATCTTCTCAGCTTAGTCCTCCAGCTCAGCAACAAGCTAGAGAAATGTAGGAAAGAAAAGCCATTCCATGCATGAGACACATAACTGTGGGTAATGTAGCATTGGTAAAAACTTTAAAAAGGTATTTCTCACTACCTTCCCATAGCAGCACATCTGCTTTGTGAATTAAAAGGAAAAACAGTACAAATAGTTGTTTTCTTAAGCAAAACTCAGATTTACCGGAGCTCTTTGCGGCCCAACACTTTGATGTCATGACAACATTCCTTTATCTCATCAGTAGTTGCACCATGAGACTCCAGGTCTGGGTTGTCAAAGGTAATCTGAATGAAGTAAACAGAGTCAGACCAGCAACACAGACAGGCACATGTTTCTACTGTGATCTACATTTAGACTTACTTTGTGTTAGCAACGCATTAAATTAAATCTGGTTTCTTTCACCAAAAGTTAACTGAACCTCAATTGTGATTAGTTGAAATATTTAAAGGGCCAAGAACAATAGTACAGATATCTCACCACACTGGCTTTGCTCAAAAAATCCACAGGGTTGTCAGCTTTTAAAAAAGCAGTCACTGTGAAGCTGTGGTAGAGCGTCAGATCACCATCCATGTAACCCTCAGCCTTAAACAGAGGAAGAGAATCTTGATCAGAAATGAATGTAATACTGGAGGCAAAATGGCCTGTGTGGTTTGTTTTTCTCATATTTGGAACAGTGTACATACTTTTGGTTTCTTGACAGGAACCAAGTCCTTCACTGTCTTGACCTGCACCTCCACTTCTTTGAACGCGTGTTTAGGGTCAAAGAACTTATTGTCGATTTTGTCTGGGGCAACAAAACCTGATGCCAAAAATGAAAACTTGATTTAGATGTAAACTGTATTTATAAAATTCCAACCTTGGGACAAATAATTTGCTGTTGGCACTGACCCTGACAGATGACAAAGATCTCTGCAGACTCATTCCTGGATGCCTGTGGCTTTGTGGCCTGCACCTTTTTAAAGAACTGCTGGAAGATCCAAACCAGAGGCTGGTAGTCTTTAGAGCGGAAGACCTTGGTCACAAAAGTACCACCTTTGGTAAGAAATTCACAAGCTAACTTCAGAGCCATCAGGGTCAGATGAGCTGTGGGTGTGAGGGTCAACAAAAGGAGGTAAGAACATTTGAGTCATCTTATAATCAAATGCTGTATCACAATCTGATAAATTAATGAGGGACTATTATGTTTAAAGTTTCGTTTTTAGCTGAATTTACCTTGTGAAAAGGCATCATGTTGCCAGTTTGCCCCCACATTTGGGGCGCCATCATTTAACACAACATCAACCTTCCAGGTCTGAAGCTCCTTTTTTAAAGCCTGCACAGACAATAGAAAATTTCTTACTCAAAACATGCTTGTAAACCACCAACTGATCAATAGATTGTGTTTTTAGAGAATTACGCCTATTAAGAAATTTTAACAGTGATCATTTTACTTTATTACTGCATAAAATAGGTAAAGAGTGCAGCAGCTGCCTTACCTGTCTACATTTGTCTGTGGTGATGTCTTCTTGCAGTGTCACCACGTTGGGGATGGGTTTGATTGGCACCAGGTCAACACCTGACAGAGAAAACGAATTTTGCGTTACAGTCTCTGAGTGCAGAACAGTCTTAAATCTTCTTCGGTCTGGATTTAGAAAACACTCACCAATAATAAGACTTGAAACAGGCATAAATTTGGAAGCAACTTGTAACCTGCAAACAGATTTAAATAGGATATGAACACAAACGCACGACATTAGACATAAACAGTGTCTATATTTACAGTTTAGTTTCATATTTATCGTTCGTCATTTTGCTATAATGCTGTAATCACACAAAGTGACTTCCCCCCCCAAAAAACTGTGACAGTAACAGTAAATTACAAATGATCTGAGAAAGTATTGACAGACAGCTCACCATCCACCCGGTGCAGCACACAGGTCGACCAGGGCTCTAGCCTTCTGTAGGAACTGAAATTTGCGGTTGAGCTGGATAAGTTTAAAGGAAGAACGAGACCGATAACCTAAAAGCGAAGAGATAACACGTTATAAGACAGCTGACATGTCATGATCCACTGCACTGTTTAGCCTTACTGAGTCAGTCAGCTAATCAGTCACTAGACTCTTGCCGTTTTAAACATATCGTTCTACGTTACCCGTTTCTTTTGCCAAGTGGTAGAATTTGTCTTTTCTGGTCTTTCCAACTTTGAGTTTCTTCCCCATGTTTGTAGTTCTGTTCTAATGGACTTTAACAGAAAATGCTAACACACTTTGGGAGAACTTAAAACGCTCAAACGTCCATAAAAACAACACGTGCGGCTGCCTCGGCGCAGACGTTTGACGTCACACTTTCGGCGTTTCTTCTTCTTCTTCTTCTTCTTCTACTACTACTTCTTCTTCTTCTTCTTCTTTTATTTTTTACGGAACGTTGTCGCCACCTTTTGTCGTAAAATTGGAACTAGGATTATAGCACATCAGATAATGTTTACATTTAAAGTATGCTAAGTATATTCTATATCTTTATTGCATGTTGTGCTACGCAGCAGCTTTTCCGAGGTTCGTGAGCTTGCATGTGAAACCTAGTGTCAAAATGAAGAAGTAACAATTAGCTTTCGATTTTAGAAAAGCTTTATTAGATTAAACCACATTGTTCTGAAGAAACAAGCCCATTTTATTGATAAACGCCAGACTTTAGAAGGGCCTGTTTCTGGATCGTGTGTTGATCAGTCCTAGCACAGAGAAGGCGCTGGCTGCTGCCGTCACTAAACTGATGGCGCCGATGGCCCGTGTAGCCTGTGGATGCAAAGGAGAAGAGCTTATGATTTTAGATCACAGCATAGCGTGCTTCATTAATAACGTGTACACATTTGTACACACAGCAAAACAGCATATAGTAATATATGCAGCAGTTTTTAGGAATTAACAGCAACAATGTGTCTGTTTATTTTAATTTTTTACTTCAATAATGTCAAGAAACTGACTGTCACACTAGAAAGGAGTTGTCATTTTAAAAATACAAAACAGAGATCTAGAATTTTGAAATGTCCTATTCACAGCCAAATGCATTTGATGATGAATGAAAGAATAAAGAACAAGGACCTGCTCGGACACCCCCTCTCCGTAGCGCAGCAGGGTAACAAAGTGCTCGCAGTTGCTCCCCAGCAGGTCGTAAGACACCTCCTGGTCAATGAGCACTTGTGCACGTTGGATGATCTCACTGACAGGCAAAGGGGTGTGGTTGTGGTCGTACTTGTTGTTGACGCGATACGTGTCGCTTCCCACCACCTCCTTCAGCAGCTGCATGCGCACCACTGCTTTCCTGCTGAAGACAGACTTCACACTGGACATGGCCGCTGCCTGGCTCTCATCTGGAGATGAAGACACAAGGACAGCTTCAACTTGAAACTATCAGACAAAAACTTTGAGTCAAAGGGGATGATTTTATATGATTTTCTTCTTGTTCTAGAATTTTATGAACAGTGTTTAAGGCACATTCTGGCTATATAGAAATATATGGAAAATATGAAGAACATTTTTATAATTTCTTGTAATTTAAGTACAAAGACATTTTTAAATATATGTAATTTTAAAAATAAATTAGTGATGATGAGGTTTTCGTAATGAAACCAAAGGGAACATTTGAGATCAAAGGAGAAGAAACACTGTCATCATTTACAGCAAATGTAACACCAGCTGTCTCAGGTGACTGGCACACAGCGGTCGCCATAGCTGGATTAGGAGTCTGAACTGGAGCGTCCCACTGACCGACAGGAGTTAAGTTGATAATGTAGCCGTCTCCCAGGTAGAGAGCCCAGTGTTGATAGGCCGGCCTGAAGATCTCAATGAGGTCACCAGGCTGGGGGTCACCAGAGGGGTCAGGAAGGTCGGGGTCATTAGAGGCCATCTGAACAATGAGTGACAGTATAATCAATCCACACACTTGGCTTTATGAAAGTCACATGAATGTTATGTGTGTATTATAAAAAGACATTTGGTTTATAAGTCAAAGTCTGAACATTAAAACTATTCAACTCTGATGACAAATGATAAATCAAAAATGAAGAAATTCTTCATTCAAATTCTCCCTAAAGACACAGCTTACTCTGTCTGAAGTCAATACGCTCAATGTAATTCCACCATGACATCACCACAAAGAGTACGTAGTACTACACTGATATCCTTTAGCTTACAGTGGAGTTCTGCTGTTGTTTATCCATCCCACATCATGCTTCCACAAATTCTGAAGACAGAGAAAGACACAAAATATTTCGCTTTTAGTTCATTAAATTAATAAATGCTTTGGGTCAAATATACAAAAATACACAGACCTAAATAATCACATTGCAACTGAAAGAGATTGCTAGTTGGTGCACAATGTGCAGGTCACACACACACACACACACACACACACACACACACACACACACACACACACACACACACACACACACACACACACACACACACACACACACACACACACACACACACAATACACTTGTATGTGACCTATGCTGTCACAAAAGCAACATGACAATAGGGAAACTGACAGAAGAATAGTTTGAACCCACATTATTTCAAATGGTCAAAACATGCAAAAAAAGAATTTATTCTTTGATTCCTTGAAATAACAAGTGACTAAAGCATCAGAATGACTGTCAGCGCTACAGTTTAGTTTGGATCAGAATCTGTTCAGGAGCAACGAGCAAAAACAACAAGCTGTTATTGACTGAACCATATCTCTGTCTGCATTACATGGGCATCACTACATCAGTACGTACTACATAGAACATTCTATATAGAAGCAATTTGTAAAATATAAAAGCAAACTCATAAGTCTTTGACAACAGCATCACTTCTGTTGCCTGTAGCATTAAATGTATTGAAGTTATAGAAATAATAAATTCACATCAACGTCATAACTATTGTATAAAATACCATACTTACTCAAAGACAAGCAGCTTTTTCTTCCTCACCATTTTAATTCTCCATCATAAACCTACAAATAGTCACAAAAAAAGAAATGTCCAGCAAGAAAAGAGAAAAATTAGATCGATTCCAAGTTTCTGAGCTGACAAGTGGTTTCTAGTAAGAATCCTGAAGCCAAACCAGAGGCTGTGGGTTCTGTTGGAGGGATGTCAGTGTCTGTTGCTCTGACAGATGTTACTTTGCCACAGCTGCTGAAGTGACGCGTGCATATACTCACAGAGGCGTTTCCTCTCTCATTCACAACCCACTCCTCTGAATAGGACTTAGTGTGAGCTCCCAAAGCCGTCACACGTGAGTTGTTGTATTTGTAGGGCTATCTGGCCCCCGGGCTTCAGAGCCCTGTTCACAAGTTCCCTGAATTTGAAGCAACTTTAAATGGGACTTCTTTATTATTAAACATCTATGAGGGGAGAAAAGAATTGACTGTAATGTATTATAGGCTCCAGTCCCATGAGACCCTGACCAGAAGGGGGCAGTTTAAATAATGAATGGACAGGTGAACAATACAGTAAAGACCTGCGTATCGGTTTCATGATACTGCATGTTGAGCTAATACTGATTTGATTAACCAGATATCGTATGGCAAATTCTAATGGCATAAAGCAGGCAAATAGCCAGATATGCAAGAGACCTGGATGAACTTCAATGAATCAAGCCGACAACGCAACACACCTGGGCAACTAAACGCATATAGTCAAGTGGAAATCCACTGACCACAGGAACTGATGACTCAAAATAGGAAACGTTTCACATGAAGGTCTTCATCCTCCTAATACCCTTAAGTAAGGCTATCACAGCGCCCCTACACCCCCCATGAGAAGATAGGATAACAAAAAAAAATCACACTCACAGCTGAGGGGAACTGGAAGTGGGTGAAGAACTTATTAACCAACATATTATTCACTAGACTTGACCAGCGGTCCATCCCTGCCCTCACCCAGTCTCCCCTGCTCACATATGCGGGCGAGGTGTCGCCATCTAGTGGCCAAGTACAGCCAATGCACCACCTCATCCTCACGCTGCTCTGAAACTCCTGCCTCTGCGACGTGTCCTCCTTCACTGCCCTCATCATCAGCCCTCCTGAGTTTCTCTACCATTCAGTTAATGTGTCAGAAAAAACCCTGGCCTGCACCTCCCCACCCACGGAATTGCCCACATCTCCAAAAACAACCATTCCCCAAACTGGCTGCAAAACGTCTCGTTTCATTCAGTGAACACTGTCCTCGTCCCTCGTGCTGTTTCATACAGACGCAACATGTGGCGTAAACACACGTAGGACAAACATAAAGCTGCAATAATGAGTCGTAGATCCGCAGAGTCCTGGCTTCGTGTCATAGAGTTAAACCGTTAAACGGATTTTTTGCAGGGAGTCACGTTATTGCACGACACTTGAATGAGAACAGAGAACAGAATGCGTCGGTGTAGAAAGTCAATCATCGCATTAATTGACCAAGTTATAACAATTTTCTTTTGGTTTATTGTATATTTTATGACGAGTCATGGACACTTGCTGCCAGGTTTCTGTTTTTCGGTGACGAATAAAAGCAAACAAATTAATGTTTGCTCTTTTATATCTTTATTGGATATGTATTGTGTATTATTACTTTATTAGTACAACGTGTATCTCGTTAATAACAGCGACCTTTTCTTCAAGCTCGCGGTAGTTACCACGGTGTATCGTTATATTTTGAGTCGAAATAGTTTTGTATTTGTAATATTTTTGTAACACTTGTTTATACTAAAAATGCACCAGAGAGTTAAGTTGATTCAAAATAACAAAAGAAAAAAACAACCGGGCACCCTGATAAATCAAAACTATGAATCAGAATAAATCAGTTGCGTTTTGAAGATAACAACCACAGAGGTTTAAAGTACGTGCAAGTCAGTAGAAACCTAATCAAATGTTATCGTAACGCATTCAAATCCTTATCTTCATGGCACGATGGCGAACGGGCTGTTATTGTGAAAGTCTTCCCGGAACTGCTCGTCTATTTTGTAATGAGCTTATCCTTTAGCTTGACAGTGCTGCTGTCACAGGATACACACAGACGGTGAGGCAGGTCACCAGCTACAAAATTACCGGAGAGCAACGGAGTTCTGTGTCTTTGTTGCCCTGGCTGCTTTTTTATGTGTTATGACAAACTGCCGCTGGCTTTTTTAGGACTGCGGTAAGGAAATATTAGCGCTTGTCACATGCGGCGCTAATGCTAGCTTAATGTTAGCCAAGGCTAGCTTAACGATGGGTTAACGTGTGTCCAATCGTTTGACACAAAGTTTTATTTCTTCCTTAGATACAACTAGTTGAGAAAACATAAATGTGCATATTAGTTTAATTACATATAAAAATAAGTTCTAGTTATTTTACGTTATACTTTTGTGTTACTGTCTTCTGTTATTAACTAAAACTTAATGCACGTCACTTGCTAACGTGTTTACCTGTCAGTCGCTCTCCTGCGACGTTAGAGCGACCTTGTTGTTGTTGAGCAGCAGCGAGTCATACACATTGGCCAGTCTATAAGCTATAACGTCCACTTCCATATGTATATATATATATTTAGACATATATATATGTGTGTTTGACCTTTTTGACCCGGCTCTGTGTCCAGATCAACAGCATGGCTGCTGCTCCTCCTCTCAGACGGACAGATTCAGCTCGGGGGGAGTTTTCTCCTCTGAAGCACTTTGTTGTGGCAAAGAAGAAGATCAGTGAAGTGTTTGAACAAATTCTGGATTACGTGAAGGAGACTTCAGCATTTGTAGAAGGTGTGTGTGTGTGTGTGTGTGTGTCAGATCAAGTAGTACTTACTTTGTTCAACATGACTTATGCAACTGTGTTGACAGACACATGTGGGAGTAAGGCTCTGGAGAACATTGCCACTGAGGATCAGAAGTTGGAGATTCAGGCGTATGCTGACAAACTTGCTATCATCAGGGATGTTCTGGCACGCAGACACATGAAAGTGGCCTTTTTTGGCAGGTATTGCCATTTAAACGTCTGAAACCTATTTGTCTACAGTTTGTTTTGAAAGAACGCTTCTCCAATGTGATAATTAACTTTTTTAAGATGTAATGGTTGAAATTCAAACTTTCACTTTTAGTCTTCAATTCAACTTGTAGAAGTGACAATGGTCAGTGACCTCATTCATTGTCTAATTATTGAGTTTAACTTGATATTAGTTTATTCATAGTTGTGTTTTTGAAACTCAAAGAAAAAAAACACGAATGTTGTAACATCGTAATGGATTATTTCTTTCACTCTGTCTTTGTTCTTGGTATATGCAGTTTCCCCCTTGTTAATTCAGTTTACACATAATTCATACAACCAGTTTATTTGTTTAAAGCTGAAAGAGGAAAAATTTGGCTCCATATTTACGCAGTGACTGTTGTGTTTGTTTTTAGGACCAGTAATGGTAAAAGCACAGTGATCAATGCTATGCTGCGGGACCGTGTGCTGCCCAGTGGTATCGGCCACACCACTAACTGCTTCTTGAGTGTAGAGGGCACAGATGATGACAGAGCCTACCTCAAAACTGAGGGTTCAGAGGATGAGAAGAGCATAAAGGTACATTTGTTTTGCACTGTGGCTCTTCGTTCACACTTGTTGATAACTGAGAGTTGGTGTGGCATGCTTGCTCTCAGCTTCTGAAAGCTATTTAGAGCCTCTGCTTGAGTGGTTAAGGATAAGATTTAACCCAAACACACACGCACATACACAGTGTGCTGCTGTTGATGTTAATTTGACCATCTGTGGCCTTTAATCAATTGTCAGCCCAGATAAAGTTCTGCTGTTTGTTGGTGTTTATGTTGTACTTCTTCACAAACGTTTATCGATTAATTATTGAGAGAAAGAAATGCCTATTTAACCTTTACATATCTGCAACATTATAGATATAAAGAACAATAAAAGCATGTTAATTACAATTTAAAAAGAGAGGTTTACAGACAAATAGCACCTACTGTATTTAGTGGGGGCTTTTTCATAAAGAAAGTTTTTTTTAATTTTACGAGCTATAATGTTGTCATAGAAAAGATTATTGTTGCTTGATGTTTGTGTTTAGCTGAGTGGTGGTTTTTGAAACAGCACTGAGAACATTCTACATCCTGAAGGAAAGCGTGAACTGTAAGAGGAATGCTGGACGTTTACTGTAGTGTCAGATGTCTGAAATTAAAGCTTCATGTGGGTGTCTTGACCAGTAACTTTAACCCAGGCAAGGCAAAGAATCAACCACAACAACAAAGAATCTGCCTTTTTTCTTTTAATTTTTTTCTTATTGTCTTTTTGTTCAGAGGAGCCTTTGACTTGGATTGTCAGAGTGAAAAAGTTATAATTTGGCCTGGAAGAAAAATGATAATGTTCATCAGAAATTATACAACTTCCGGTAGATTAACATCTATAATATGTCTCTAGACTGTTAATCAGCTGGCTCATGCACTTCACATGGATGAGAGTCTGGATGCCGGCTGTCTTGTGCGTGTGTTTTGGCCGAAGACCAAGTGTGCTTTGCTTCGAGATGACCTGGTACTTGTAGACAGGTAACGAGTTATGTTAATCAGATCTTTATCATTTTCATTTTCAGTGACCATTGTAAGCATCCTTTTTATAGCTCTAGTCATATAACATATGTTCAGTCTTATAATGTCCTGAAAAAAGTAGTAACTGATGTATAATTAAACATGTTATTAGTCATTCATTTGACCTTTTGACCCTTCTTACACCCTGTAGCCCAGGGACAGACGTAACATCAGAACTGGACAGCTGGATCGACAAGTTTTGCTTGGACGCTGACGTTTTTGTGCTTGTGGCGAACTCTGAATCCACACTCATGAACACGGTAAATGAGTCTAAGCATCATATTGCCAGTATCTTGTTTACAGTGTCTTGATATTTAGGTTTCTCTGATTGATCCTCTGTCTAGTGAGTTAGAATAATTTTAAAAGCATTCACTATTTTATGTGTACAAATTTGGAGATTAAATAACTACTCCTGGCTTTTTTGCTTTATTTAAGTTATAAAATTGCATCGTATTCAAAATCAAGGCTAGAGGTCTTTAGCTGCTGCAGTTCTTATCACATGCATGTAATAAAATAGCTAGTGTGGATGTTTTCCCTCGCTGAGCTCCTAACAAAGCAGAGAATGGGGATGCCTGTGTTTGTATTCAGCAACACACAGGCCCCACTCTCGTTTTTATCTGCTCAGGCATTCATGCAACGTGAAGCGGGACACACACTTAATCAGACAGCTCCTTAATCTGGGGGCAGCTCAAAGCAAACACATTCTCTAGGCTGTACAATGTAAACAAACCTAGGCATTAGGTAAACCATTTAAAGTACACATGCAAAAAGAGATCCGGCCTGGTTCAAAAAACCTTTTTTGTCCCTTCTTCAATATTAACTTTGCTTCCTCCTTTTATGTTTTAGGAAAAACACTTTTTCCACAAAGTGAATGAACGCCTGTCAAAGCCAAACATCTTCATCCTCAACAATCGCTGGGACGCCTCAGCGAATGAACCAGAGTATATGCAGGATGTGAGTCGCCCCTCTGTATCTCTGATGTCAGAAACAACAAACATTTATATACGGGTATTTGTTGGAACCCCGGCCAGTATTAACACGAACAGTAGTGACTCCTACGTCTGTTTTCAGGTGAGAAAGCAGCACACAGACCGTTGTGTCAACTTCCTGGTTGAGGAGCTGAAAGTTGTGAACCGTGAGCAGGCACCAAATCACATATTCTTCATCTCTGCCAAAGAGGTGCTCAACTCACGCATGCAGCGTGCACAGGGCATGCCTGAAACAGGTGAAGGACCTGTACTTGTGCTCAGTATTTTTCAGTAACGATATTTTGTATTGAGTTATTAACATTCTGCAGTATAGATTTTCTTTTTATACAAAGATACAAAACCAACGAAATGATGACTGTTATGAAAAAAGCTGTTACAAGTGGTTTATGTAATGTCCTCATTTTATCCATCAGGTGGAGCTCTGGCTGAGGGTTTCCAGGAGAGGCTGAAAGAGTTCCAGAGCTTCGAGAGGAGGTTTGAGGTGTGTGTTTATCAGTGTGGTTTTCTTGTCGTTGAATCACTATAATCACAGAATCCAGCATGCTTTTCCAGCATGAATGAGGCAGACTTTAGAGTAAATTTAGGCATTTTTCAATTATCGTGGAATGCATTTAAATAACACAGATTTTGTATTTGCTCCCAGAAAGACATTGAAACAGCTGTTTACACAGAGGATCGGGGCCCTGCTGATAAACACTGCCGTTATTGTAATGGAAAGAGCCAAGAATAGTTTTGACATTAAGCTGCCACTCATGAGAATTTTGTTACTACATGGGAGTGTGTGTGTGTAGGGGGGTTGCCAAAGGACCCTGACAAACAATGGCTGCTTCATTAGACAATGAAATAGAGCTGACTTTCCTGTTTAGTTCCTTAAACCTATTTGGTATTTGAGAAACTATTTGCACTTTTGCTATCTTGCCTGAATAAAGATAAAGAGGCAGATAAATGGCGGTCTTCTAACAGTGCTGCTTAGCTCGAAGAGACCTCCAGACCAACTCCTGTGCCTTTCCCATCAACTTGCGTCTTCATTGCTGAAGTCTAGATTCACTTAGGCGAGGACATTCCTTTGTTTCTATTTTTATTAGATTTTATTGAGGTTTCTTTGGTTTGTGTTTTGTTGATTCTCTGCTGAGAATGTTTTTCATTAGGTCAAACTATATATATCATTCGGTACATAACAGCATACATAACATAATTCTTATACATGACTCATGGAAAGAATCTGTCTTGCAGCAGATTAGAACCGTTAATTTCCACATTCAACAGACCTTTTAAAAATGACACAATACACTTCATTCATTCAAAAATTACTTGGCACTCTACTGGTACATGTTTCATTACTTTTGTGTTTCTTTATGTGCATTCTTGGTTGTATTTGTGTTTAAGATTTTTTTCTGTGGCTTTACCAACGCATTACTGTGACTTCTAAATGTGGGCTGTGGGACACAAGACGCACACTCTGCTGCTGCCATTTGTTTCCATGTTTTTTTGAACCTTATGTTAAGTTAAAAGTAGCAGGTGTCTGTCTTGTCTGGTGCTTGTCCCTGGTAGCGGTGTGGGGGCACCCTACCCAGAAGCAGCCTCTAGAACTGTCACAGTAACTTGTGTGTTACGGCCTCGCAGGAGTGTATCTCGCAGTCAGCAGTGAAAACAAAGTTTGAGCAGCACACTATCAGGGCCAAGCAGATCACAGAAAAAGTCAAGAGCATCATGGATACCATCAACATTGAGGCAGCGGAGAAGAGGTGGGTACTCAAGACAGTTTAATTATTAAATGGTAGTGATCTTACACAGTAATAATATTGTCTCCATTAAAATGTAGAAGAAAATTATTAAACTCTTTACAACCTTGTATCTTGTAAGTAAATTGGTTGCTAAACTGAGCAATTAACATAATTCTCAGTGGATAATTAATCTCAAGTGTTAATCACAAAAGCTTTTTTCTTGTGTTGCACCTGCATTTGTGACATTGTTTCCCTTTTGGTGGGTCGGGGCCTCAGAGTAGCGGCACTGGAGGACAGAGAGAATCAGATGGACCGACTGGAGTTTGTCAAGAATCAACTCAACCTGCTGATTGATGACATCAAGATGAAGATTAAAGCAATCAGTGAGGACGTGGAGTCCAAG
Source organism: Betta splendens (assembly GCF_900634795.4). Lineage (NCBI taxonomy): Eukaryota > Metazoa > Chordata > Actinopteri > Anabantiformes > Osphronemidae > Betta > Betta splendens. Next base: position 8,238,066 of record NC_040884.2, on the reverse strand, counting down.
GTGTTGTAGATGATATTTACTGAAATGTCCCTAACTACGTCCCTGTAGCTGCACTACTGGGACTCATCTTGACTTGGTGATGTACAGATAATGAACCTTTGGTGAAAGTACAGTGTAATCGATGGAGCACTGTCACTTGTTAATCCAGCTGACTGATGGCCTTGGTTGTGTGTCTATTAGGTATCCAGCGCAATGGAGGAGGAGATCTGTCGTCTCCATGTTATTGTCGATGAGTTCCATGCTGACTTCCACCCCTCACCTAATGTCCTCAAGCTCTACAAGTCTGTAAGTAGAAGCATAGCATCTCATGGAAATATTCCCAGGTTTAACTTTTTTGCCTCATATCAGTGCAACACCTGAAGAGTGGTTAATTTACAGTTTCACTGGTGATTTATGTCAATGCATACATACATTAAAGTTTAGTGTGACATGGACTTTGGTCTGTTTCATTGACTGCTTTCTGTAGAACCTCTGACCCGTGTTGCTTTTGGCAGGCGTTACTGTCTCATGTGGAGGAGGGGATGGGAAAGAACCTGGCCTTCCGCTGCTCCAATGCTATTAACGCATCTGTTCAATCCTCACAGAGATACATGATAGGTAACTTAAATTCAGCAACAGATGGACAAGTAATTACATTACCTTGGTAATAGGTTACTAGGTTGATTGTCAGAGGTTAACAACAACACATCTGTTCAAATTCCGGACACATCACTGACCTAAATGACAAGGAATTAGCCTAAAAATATATAATAAATAGCAGCACAACTGCAGTGTGAGGTTGTAGAAGTCATTTTGAACTATGAAAACCTAGATTAAGAATAACTGTAAGGAATTATAGTGTTTTTCAGATATTTTAAATTAAATAGGGAGAAAAAATAAATAAAATGAACCATTGTATATCTCTCTTTAATCTTAACAATTAAGTCATATTTACAAAGGAATTGCCTCAGTCCTTATTTTTCAGTTATCAGTCCTTCAGAGTCCTGCTAAACTTAGACCCAACCCTTTAGGCATGCAGACTATGATCTGAAACCCACCCACTGCTATATTTGAGCTCACTGAATGCAATCATCCCTGTAATGCCAAAAATACATTGCTCAGTCAGATGAACATATAAAGTTAGGCTCATTTTACAGTAATGTTCTCTAAATAATATTGTGCTTTAGGTTCAAATTCAAATCTTTTAACTTGAATGCAATAGTAATATTTTTCCATTTTTGTTTTTTGTTCTTGTGTTTTTTTTAATTTCTCTTACTCTAGACAGCATGCATCCCCTGCTTCCCTCTGCGGCCCATAATCAGGTTCATATGCTGGCGCCTAGCAGGAAGTTCGACCTTAGTTATGACCTGAATTGTGCCACAATCTGCAGTGACTTTCAGGAGAACATAGAGTTTCAGTTTTCATTAGGCTGGACAGCATTAGTCCACCGCTTCCTGGGATCTGCCAACGCTCAACGGGCACTCAAACTGGTGGACCAGAAGTTCCAGGTACACACTGGAGTGGGATATATTGTTAAATCTATTGTAAATTACAGTGTGACTTTGTGTAAGTCAAGAGTGATTTGATGAGGCCTGTTTGACATAAATGCCCTTCAAACAGTTAAGTATTTGATCAATTGCGTGTTCCTCAGGCATCTCGCCCAGCGCTCCCCCTGGCTTGTACACCCTCCTCAGGACCTCCTTCTATTGCATCACAGCCCAACCAGGAAACAGCCCTCATGACGCAGGAGGACCTTATGGTAGCCATGGCAACCAATGTGGCTTCCCTCACCTCCCGCACTTCAATGAGCGTTGTCATTGTTGGAGGAGTGGTACGTTGTTAGCTTCACAAACTGACAGAAATGTTTAACTTCATATTGGAAGGATACCTAGAACGTGCAACGACCGGCCAACTAATGTAACCCAGTTACTTTGTCTCTATGGAAGGTGTGGAAAACTGTTGGCTGGAGGCTGATCGCCCTGTCAGCCTCGCTTTATGGCTTGTTGTACCTGTACGAGAGGCTCACCTGGACCACAAAGGCGAAGGAGCGCACTTTGAAGCGCCAGTTCGTGGACTATGCAACGGAGAAACTGCAGCTCATCGTCAGTTTTACAAGTAGTAACTGCAGCCACCAAGTTCAACAGTAAGTCCTAATATAACACATCATTGATGTCTTTTGACTAGAACCACACTGAGCAGTGTGTTTTTTTCATGACTGTAAAAAGGTGTTGAAAGTAATTACTCTTGGTATTTAACCTACTGACAAAGCCTGACTCCTCATTATGTTCCTAATTTACACATACAAAGCCCTGCCACACCCTCTGCTGTGCTCCACCCCGTCTTTCCCTCTGTAGCGGGGCTAAATAAATAAGCAGCGTGACGCTGTGCCCTCTGTGTTGCCAGGGAGATGGCTACGACCTTTGCGCAGCTCTGTCAGCAGGTGGACCAGACGCAGAAAGAGCTGGAGGAAGAAATTCACCAACTGACAGTCAAGATAGATCAGCTGGAGACTGTCCAGAGCCGCTCCAAGTGCCTGCGGTCAGTGCAGTTATTATATTGGGGGCATCAAGGAGGGTGGAGCGGTCAGGGCGTAGGAGATGTCTGTGAATATGAATGTTCAAGAGGATGTGAATGATTATTAAGGATCAGTGCAAACAAATGACACTTACTTTACTCCACTTTATAAGGAACACCGGTGCACCTTAATTAAATCCAGTACATCAACTCTGACATTTATTTCTACAATGTTATAACAAAAGGTGGTTCCAGTGTTTGAGCCCTCTCACTCCTTTTTAAATGTGGTAGCCAGTATGATTCCAGTGCCCATTGGGGCCTGAATAGACCTTCAACTTAAAACAGAGAGGTTGGAACCTTGTAGAAGTAGAAAGAAAGGCAAAGTTGCTGTGTATGATTTGAATCAAACTTTACAGGTGTACTTAATAAAGTGGCCAATGAGTGTATAGGTCAATATTTAGTCAGATTTACTAGATTTGTCTTTTGTTTTTCTCTTAGCTCAGGATTGCTACACATCTGTGTAATACATCTCCATATAATGAATTTTTATAGTATGATGATGTTCCAATCACAAGGTAGTTTGAAAATATCTAGTTTTCTAAAAAGTGCCTTAAAAGTTTGACCAGGTATAAATAAGGCAGGTGGTTGTAGGTCATTTTTCTGATGCAAAATTAACAGATTTGTTTAGTAAGTGGTTGCATCCAATCTGATAAACTGAATGTGTTTCCTCTGCAGACACAAAGCCACAGAGCTGGAGAGACACTTGGAAGCATTTACAAACCAGTACCTGCAGATTCAGCAATGATGAACCTTCTCTTCATTGCTCCAGTTTGGTTCATGTTGGGCCAAACATTCCTCAGCCCAGCACCACCTCACCACACCCGTTCCTCCCTATTGCCCAAACTACACCACAATTTTAATGTGGAGGGTAAAGGCAAACAGATTATGATTTTAGTATATCAACAGAATATAAATTTTGATAATCAGCAAATTATTGAGTTACTTATCAGGCATTAATTGTCTACAGCTTGGCAAATAAAAGTCCCGTTGCTTGATTGGAAAAAGTCAATTTGCAGGTGACTACAAAACAAACTGTTTGCCTCTAAGGGAAAAGGAGAGTAAAGGCCTAGACAGCAGTTTTCTCCTCCTCAGCCAGGTTGTTCAGGTGCTTGAGAGACAGCAGTGAAGCCACTGTTAGAACCTGCCTGTAACAGTGAAGTGTGCAGTGACGCAGACCATAAACTCTGTTGGCATGAAGCTACCTGTGCTTGGGTGCTATATTTTGACACTAACAGTGCTTGTAACTGTGAATATGCCTTTTTGGACTTTTCTGAAGAAAATGAAGTTTGTCTGTAAGATTGTCTGTCTGTTCAGGCACATGATCTATTGTATGTTAGCAGCAAAAATAAATTCATTTAATGAGTTTTTTCCTGAAGTATAAAGATCTAGTAGTTAGGCAGGGTCATGTCTTTAAAATACTGTGGACTCATGCTCCATTTTAAAAAGCTTTGTAAGTCATTTTATATTTTATTTCTATATTGGACTCAAAGGAGAATTACACCAGTCTGCACTTTATAATGTTGTCTCTTAAATGTGCAAAAGTACCTCTAGATTTGCCAGACTGTATTAAATCTGCCACAAGGTAAATCAATTGTATGATGTTGTTTTTTGTGTGCATTTAAATCTTTTAAAGCTACATTAAAATGTATCTAGTGAAGCTTTTCCATCCATCTTTGCATAGGTCTAGTTATTTTATTATTTTCTTTGCGCCAAAGTACATAAACAGTAACGAGTAATTATATAAAAGCAACTTCACCAGAATTTGGACTCTTGGTTAAAAGCTCTTTTATTGGTTACAATAACTCATGGCAACATATCAGTATCACCAAGCCACTGTACAAATACAAAAAAAAAAGATCTGGTGTGAAAAAGACTATAAAAATTATTCCATAACAAGTGATTATAATTTCACACAATAGCACTGTAAGAGAATTATCATGGCACCAAGTCCCTGGTCTTTACTGGCTTAAAAACAATAAATAAAACGAAACTAAAGTAGGTTGTAGAGTCAAAGGGCAGTGCTTTGTTGGTGATGGTGCTGTGGTCATGTGATGCAACCAGATTAATCTCCTCATACGATAACTGCTTATCAAAAACACAAAACTATTTGTCATAGTGAGGAATAAACGTGACTTGTTCAAATAATCTTCATATCACTGCCTGAACACCAAAATATGAACCGTTTATTTGTTGCGGCGTCGGACACGCACATCCAACGAGGAGATTTAACGTGTGAAGGTAAATGAAGTCAAGCACCTTTGGACTGAGCCTGCGCCACTAAGACGAGTGAACTGCGCAGGCGCACACAAGTGTTCAGGTACTGTCCAGGTTCCAGCTGCTAATACCGCTGAGTTACACACAAGCAAAATGGCTGCCTGCTAATTACCACCGTCAGTAACACGGACGACCCCCTTTTCAGCTGTTAGAGGCTATGGTGGCTTGTTTTTTTTAATCTTTATTTTAACACAGCTCATAATGGAATATGAACGTGAACATGGGTTGACTATAATACATTTGGAAAGGAAATCTGCCGACAACTCTTGGAACTGCTAGCTGCCAGTTAGCTTAGCCTAACAGAAAGCTCATCATGTATCAACAGCAAAGTGTCCTTTTTACAAGTACTCCAACGACCACTCATTACCAGGCAACATCTTGTTAAATATTGACCAACGTTTGCTAAAACAATCTAATGTAGTACATTTTTAGCTTTTGAGATGAAGAGTTAATTACTGTGCCTCAGATGTTTGCGGCCATATTGTTCATTCTCCCTGTGCTAAGCTAACTAGCAGCCACGTTGTTTATTTGATTGGGCAGGTTGTTACTTGTGGTTTGTGTCGTCAAGGCAGTTCAAGCTCAACGCACAGACATTTTCCCGATATTGATTATATTTAGTTTGAGCTAAGACTTGAACATAACATGTCCTGACTGACTCTTGGAAGGTTTTGCAAATGTTACGACAAGAGCACAAAGGTACAAGTGAACGTGTTTACCCTTTGTTCCAAGCGTTTAAAATATCGACACTTTAATGACAGTAGTCAACACTTCTAGTAGGCTAATAAGTCACTTATGGACTTCATCTAATTGGTATAAACATGTGGTGTTCACTGAATGGACCAGACAAAGTCCGAAAAAACCTGTCAAGCTAAAAAATAAAAACATTCAGATATGAGCAGTCCACTTTGATCAGACAGACAGCTTTAAAAAAAAAAATCAATCAGACAAAGATGTGACCGATGGAGGTGGAGAAGGCTGGCACTTGTGTAAAGTGAGATTACACGTTTTTTGTCACATTGATTAGTTTTCATTTCACAGCTCAGGGTCTGTGGATAACATTGGCACAAATAAGGAAGTAACACTTAGATTGATACGTTATCCACGTACATCTGCCCCACGCACGCACACACACACACACACACACACAGATATTCTCAGGCTGAAAACTATAACCGTTAAGTTTAACAATCGCTCAAAATGGATCCATTAATGCAAAGCCAGAAAGAAGCAGCGAGAAAAAAAGAAACAAGTCACTAGAATCACTGTATGTCAACGAGGGGTTTCATAGACAGCTGACTGAACCGTAATAACACTACAGACGGTACGGCAGTAGTAGAAAGCACAACTGTATAAAAGGCGATGTAAAACACCTGCTTTGAGAAGCAGTAGGGAGCTGCATGTGGTTGTGTTGGTTTCTTATAAGCATGCTTTTTAGTGTTCACTAGTATCAGAATGTGCTTCTATTTGGAAAAGAAAGAGAGCAACCCATTCGACTGATCACGGTGGAAAAGAAATAGGAGGAGGAAACATTACTGTAGTCGACGCTAGTATTACCTTATGGTTTGAATGGTATTGTAAGGCAGAATGGAGACACAGTAGTGCCACATCTCGCAGGAGGACTAACCCTCCCTTGAACCAGCCCATGTGGGTTACGTGTGTATACTGTATTTAGAGATAGGCACCTGAGACAGCAGATGGATAGGTCCAACTCACACACATACGTATTGATTTTAAAATATTAAACATTTAGAGGAACCAAAAGTAACAGTAGGGGTATGATGACAAAAAAGTAAATTAGAATTGCCACCTCTACAGGTAAATAGGTGTGTGCCTAATGGTTTACATTTGTACTACAGTTTGTGAATGCATCTCTAGCGCTCTACTACGTGTACATTTCTGTCAACCAAGTGAACTTTCTTCAGTAGCAATATTAACAGTTCATAACCTGTTTTTGGTGAGAAAGAACAATGAGTAGCTAAAAGGCATTAAAACATATAAAATCCTTTTGTGTTTTCTTTTACAGGCTTGTGGTGCACTGCTTTGATTTAGCGAGTTGCTCACATGATTCCAGTTCCATGTGGTCACTCAGTTCACACCAACAAAAAAGGACTCACTGATTCATTTTGTAAAAAGCAAAAGGACTCGGCAAGCTCTGACACACATCTTTCTCTCTTCAGCGTTTCTCCCGTCCTCAGAGGCTGCTCAAAAAAGTCCACCCCATCCTTTAGGCTCCATTACTACATCCTCACATTTGCCCATACATGCATCAGTGCCATTACAGGTAAAGAACAGCTTCTGCATGGGGAGAACATGTCTCTCTCTTCACAGTACACTTTTGCTCCATCAGTGTCATTCATATGGGCAACATGAGACACTTCCCAAGTATAGGGAAAGATGTAGATCTCACAGGTCCCAGGAGACAGGGATGTGACTCCAGGAAGAGTCATCGATCATTTTCCACAGCTGCTGATTTGCATGGAATGGCTGTGGTCTTCAGATATTAAGCATCCGATGATATGAACTCACAATCCACTTGAGTAGAGGCCAAAGTAGAGCCTCCAATAAAATAAAGTTTTCTATCATATCCTAGATTTACTGGTTTCCGCTTTGGAGCTAATAACTTAAACACAGCTTGTTGGTTGTGAAGCTCTACTGATACTGATCTATAATCATAGAAACTTCTAAGCACAGCAGTGTAACTCTCCTTCGGAACAAACAGAATGTGATAAGGAATACTGGGGCTTGTGTTAAAGAAAACCAAAACGACAACATATTCACACAAAAAAACACTCAAGAAGTTACACTATGCCCAGTATGAGTTATGCCTACTGCATGTAAGCACAATACACACACAAAAGTGCGTAAAGCGTGCTCAGTGGAGGCAAACGGTGTTTAAATTGTTTTACTAACTTGCAAAAGTCTGTTTTTGTTGCCTGATGAGTTTGACTAAGTTGAAAAATAAAAGAAAAAAAACAAATAATAAAAAGTCAATTTAGGTAAAAATAATATGGGGCTGTGTCCAATTTATCTATCAAATTTAACCCTCATAAAGTAAGTTTCTGCAATTATGTGATGTAGTAATGTGAATATGTGCACCTGAAATTAAACAAACCCCCCAAAATTATATATAAAAACTGTAGGGTGGGAAATAAACAACAAAAATATATACATACACATTATATATGCATATATGATGCATATATACACACATAATGCTATACATATATACTGTCTTTACATTTACATTTACATAATAAACACCGTCATTTTGCTTGTTAGTCATAGTAGCAATTGCTCTTTACTGCCCCCTAGCGGTGAACCGGTATATGGACTAAATCTTCTTTATTCCTGTAACTCCTAAATTAAATTCTGATTGAACAAATCTACTCAGAGCGTATTATTTTTGTTGCTGTCTAATGGCTGGGTGGAAAAAAAGTCATCTTGAAAGTTATAAAGAGTTGTTACTTTATCACAGGTGGGCTGACCGCCAGTGAAGAGCGAAGAACTGGGGGTGAGGATTTTGGCTGACACAGTGTGCACCCTCAGGTCCAGCCCAGCAGTTGAGGTGGGATATGGAGGGAGGGGCTGCAGGGGAAAGGTTGGCGGGCAGTGATTGAGTACAACGAGGAAGAGGTTTGCTTAGTTCCAGATCCGGAGGAAACTGTCCCAGGAGCCGGTGGCCACAGCCATGCCATCTTCTGTCACTCCCAAGCAGCTCACTCTGTTGTCGTGGCCTGCTAGTACACCTGCAGGAAGACAGTCATGAGTTGGCTTTAAACAGAGAGGTATGATTTTTTTAATCATCTATACAAATGTTCTAATTTAAAAGTAATCTTTCAATTTGCAAGTTGAACCAATGCATCAAATCACAACTGATGATTCAGTTGATCCCGATATGTCACTTACCTGCACGATCGCCTTTCAGAGTGTCCCAGACGTTGCAGTTGAAGTCATCATACCCAGCCAGGAGCAGGCGGCCACTCTTGGAGAAAGCCACGGAGGTGATGCCGCAGATGATGTTGTCGTGGCTGTACATCATCAGCTCCTGGTCAGCACGCAGGTCAAAAAGTCTGCATGTGGCATCATCCGAGCCAGTGCCAAAGGCATTCCCATTGGGGAAAAACTGTGGGAGAAGCACACTTCATCAAGCAAAGGTATGGTTTTATTAAACCTGGGCATCCAGTTTATGTGAGTTTCTGGCATGAGGACAATGTTGAAAGAGAATGATGAATTAATTAAAAATTACTATTTGTAATAGAACCTTAAAGCCATATTAGCTTGGGTTGCTAAGCAAAAAAAAAATAAGAATCCCAAAGACTAGATTTCTTCTGTCAAATGACTGGCTACAAGTTACAATAACTATGTCCAAGTAAAATGAAAACAGTTCAAACTAAAAGCTGGAAGAACATTTACATCTTCAATGCCATTTTTAACCATTCCTCCTCCCTAGTGTATTTGCAAGTACAGGTCCAGCACTCACGCTGACGGCGTTGATGTCAGACACATGTCCAGTGAAGGATTGTCTGCACATGCCATCGCGGATGTCCCACAGCTTGGAGGTGGCATCACAGGCTCCTGACACAAAGGTCTTGTAGTCTGGACTTAGAGACAAGCTCATGACATCACCCGTGTGGCCAGTGAAGACTGTAGCCTGCTGGCCCGTCTCTATGTCCCACAATGCACTGCAAAGAAGAAATAATGATCAGGGATGTGTGGTGAAACTATGTGTCAGAATATCGCCTAAATGTCTCACTGTACATGACCTGTTAGCTGCTGTATTAACAAAAACTGGATTCATGATAAGTAGTCCAGCGACTACTACACGTGGTAGAAGCAGGCTCCTTGCTCACCAGGTGGTGTCCCCAGAGCTCGTCAGGATTTGGTTGTCATCCAAAAAACGACAGCAAGACAAATATCCTGAAAATGAACAGACATTTAGTAACCGATAGTGACTAATTGGTCACACTGAAGACAGCAGCATTTCTACTGTGGTGTCCTCTTTTGACTAGCCTTGCACTTTACCTGTGTGTCCAGGCAACTCTCTGGTGACACGCACGTTCCCCTCACGGGTCTTTAAGCTGTATATGGAGCAAATGTTGTCCAGGCCTCCACAGGCCACGTAGTTCCCAGAAGGGGCATAGGCGCATGTCATCACCCAGGATGAGCGCAGAGGAATAGCATGCATCTGAGGAAGGGTTAGATTAATGGTTGTTAGAGCAGTCTAGAAGAGGGACAATAAGGTCCAATATTCAAAATGAGCTCTACGTTTAAATTGCTAAGAGAAGAATCCACTAATGTTTCCAATCCAAAATGTGGTCTTCTACTTTTATGTTATTGGTTGATAAAATCTGCATTTTTTTAGGCCATCATGGTACAGACTGTGAGTTTTATTTCTACCCTTATGATGTCACAATATTGGTACAGTGTATATCAGTACCTGAGACACTTCACATTTATTTTTAAACCAGCAGGTACATTTTGCTGACCAGAAATTGTTCAGGCAAACCAAGATAGTGAACAATTTTTAAGTTGTCACTGGAGCAGCAATAAAGTACAGTGAAGGTAGAGAACTGTGAAGCATCCGTGCCTGCTAGAACATATTATACATTCTACAGAGTTATTTTATTCATGAATAATCTCACCTTATTTGTTGTGTAGCTGTCCCAGATGATCAGCTTCCCATCTTGCGAGGCACTGACAAGTAACCTGGAAACATGATGAGGAGGTCGGCATGAGAGCAGGCTTACACGTTAAAAACAAAACTAAAATGTACAGTACACACACACTTGGTTCATTAAAAGCGATGGAAGTCAGCCGCCTTACAGACTACTGTGCCACACTGTCTGAATGTCTACAGGGTGCACTGTCACAAAGCATTTGCGAGAGCACCGTATGCCTCTCTGTCAGTACACATTTCACTCCACTTCCCCCCCATTCCTTTCCTTGTGGAAGTCTCCTCATCCAAGGAAGCCACATTTAATGTGCTACTGCATGTAATATTCATTACCCCAGTTATGTAAAAGCCCTGACTTGCAGGCTGAAGCCTGCGCAGCTGGGAAAGAACTAGAAAGAAGCTGAGGCGGGGCAGCGAGAGACTTGCAAGGAAATAAGATGATGAGTAGAAACAGAGAGGATGCATGAAACAGCTGGAACCCCACCCTCCCATTCTGCCTGGGTGTTTCCTCTGGGGACAGGAAATGGTTTGGTGTTAGAGTACAATCAAGAGGAGAGTCACCAAGCTCAAAGGTCAGTGGCTTTTACACAAAATAAACACTTGTCTCCAGCAAGATCCCTCAGTCAACACACATTCACTCACACACAGTCAATCACAAACGAGATTCACCAATTTATGCATCATAAGGTAGAGATTACACAAGTATTTTGTTTTGTAATAAAAGAGAAGTGTGACTCAAACACAGGTTTCTGTGGTGAAAAGGGGAAAACTAAATTATTTTAGACTTGACATAGGTGTATTCTAAAATGTCTATCCTGCAAGAATTTCTTTCCATCTGTCATCTTCCTATACAGTTACTATGGATAGAGTTTAGTCTATCGCATGCATACTAAAGATCCAGTCCAGCTCATAACTGCTCGTGCTCCTATTTGCAGCAAACAGTTAAAAAAGCAGTTTGTAAGTTTAGAATGGTAAAACACAGCTGCAGTCCAATCCAAACACGGAGGATACGTTTTATTTTAAATCACATAGAAATGGATTAGATCTTACAAACTGCATCTTTAAGACTATTAAATAAGTAGTGGTGGCTGCTTGTTTGTGCCTGGCAAATATCATTGCTGTGCTCACAGTGAGGATGTGAAACGGTGCTAGTGCAGATGTACGGTAGTAGTGACATGGCAGTAGTGGCAGTCATTCATGGTGGTATTAGTCATATTAGTAGAGTAGTAGTAGTTGTTGTAGGCACTAATAATAACAACAGTAGCAGTGGAACTGGCTGTAGTATAACCCCACACCTGGGACTCCCGTCACTGCCCCAGTGCATCGCATTGGGAGACAGATAGAGAGAAAAATAGAGTGACACAGACAGATTAAACACAGAACACATCAACACAAGTGGTGTACACTGAAGGAAATGAGCTTGGCTTGTAAAACCTGGCCACACCCACTGACGCTGACGGGACCGACTGAATTACACGCTTACATGGCATCGACCTTCTGCAGGGTTCATTTGGAAGGTTTTATTCACTCAATGTTACACAACACCACTTCCAAACCCCTGAATTATTTCTTCTTGCAGTTACTTTATTTTAGCCCATATGTAGCAGGGACTGTGACTGTGACTAAAGTGATGTGCAGCCAAGATACAGTCATAGTGGTAATATTTAGACTGGTGTAAATTATATACATTATATTCCTGAACTGTTGCTCAAGATGTTTCCATATTTGGTTGGAATGGAAACATGTGGACCGTCAGCCCCCCATGGCACTATAAGGCCTAACCCTGGCATACGTAGTTTGCTGTTAGCATTACTGTTAGCATGGTGACTTCAGACACTAGTAACTTGACATTACTGACTGTATCCAACCTAAAGCTGCAGAAAACAAAACCACGCTGCCAAAATGACCAACTATTACTTTAAAATACACCCACTAAATCTGTCTTTTTAATGCCATTTCCTTCTTAAGTTGATAACTGTGTTGCTTGTAGAATAACTACAATACCTGGAGTCACTTCCCCAGTGCATTGCATAGATCTTGGCCAGGTGGCCCCTGAGAGTGCGTCGCGTCCGCATCTGTATCCGGCCCACTGAGTCCAGACCAGCTGTGATCTGCCAAAACACAGGAAGAAGCATCAGCAGTGGCGGTGAAAAACAGGCCATAATCTCAGTGTTTTTATTCATGTCAACATTTACAAACCTGCACATGCGTTTACAGATCAGAGCATGTAAAGGACCAACTTCATCTTTGAAATATATTCATACAATAATAAGTAATCAAAAGTAACTATTAAAGCATGTACAATTATTTTTAGGACAAAAACATGGAGAGGAAGTGTCTCACCTGTGACAGAGTTGAGTCATGGCAGGCTTTCCTGGCATCCTGCAGAAACAAAGTAACAATTTACATCAACCAGGGAAAAATTTTATTCATTAACTACACAAGGCAAGCTAACAAAAAAGCAGTGTTAAAACCATGCATAATGGTTTTTAGAAACAGATGCTGGATGTAGGTGCTCAAAGAATAGTCACATAGCAGCAGCTGACATTTATAGATTGATTCCAGGAATTCAATTTTTGTATGAGAATGGAGGCTGATGACTGACAAGTTGTATACTGAGTGCGTCACCGTCTCAACTGTGAGTCACAGCTTGCAGTGAGCGGACAGCGGCACACACATGTGCCGTGTCCACATATGCACAACACACGTTAATGTAAACAGGCGGGCACGTGCACGGGCTCTTACCCGAATCTGACTGCGCAGTTGATCAGCTTCTTGCCGCAACTGTTCCAGCTCGCTCATTGTCCCTCTGTGATTTGTTCAGGCCGCACTCTGCTTCAAATAGTGACCGGGAAAGCACACTCACTCTCGCACACACTTTACCAGCGGACACCTGCAAGACAGAGCGAGAGCAAAGAAAGTGCTATAAGTTCGACAGGGAAACACATCGTGGAGGATGGGAACAGTTCCACCACACAGACGCAGGTGTACGGTTTTCACTCAGACCAGTGACGAGGGTGATCCAAAGGGGTGGAGCAGGGTGGGGGCCTGGAGGGTGGCCTGGCTATTCAAACACCCCCAGTCTGGATCAAAAGGCCATGTGAGCAAGGCGCTGACCTTTCCTGACTCAATCAGCTTTTGTGCTATGGTATTACGTCGTTACTTGGTCCACCCCAAAGAGCCCCCCACAGACGTGCATGTCTGTGGCTCTGGATGGTTCATTAGAAAATATTTTTGAGTGAGAACATGCGAGTGTGTCATCTGGGTGTGCATGCAATGCACTGTAATCAATTACATGTATGGGTCTGGGTTAAGGGTTTCAGATTCAGCATCTGTCTGTATGTGCATGTTAGGGAACAGTGTGTGTGAATATGCATGTGTGTACATCCGAGCTGGGGATTTTAAGTTGAAGAGTCCCAATATGGGTCACAAAGCACTCAGACACTCTCAGACTGCACCCCCGCTCATTTTACAGGCCGTTTCACACACTGCTGTCCAGAAGTCTATCCTTCCAAAATTAAATTTTCAGTTCCCGTCTCTATAATTCAACAACTTGACCAAGTCATGCCCTTTCTCAAAATAAGAAATAATGTTAATGTGAATAGGAAGATGTAGGTCCACTTATAAAAAGAGCTAATAACTAAGCCAATATGATGCTCATGTTCAAGAAACTTCACATTTATCTGCGTCTAAAGGTTCTCTTGTGTATTCACAACAGAGGCAGATGTCTTAGACTCATCACGGGCTCTTGTCTCAGCCAAGGAGGTCTTTGACAGTAACAAGGCATCAGGGACAACGGGCGTTGCAAAGCCTTCAGCTGCCTAGGAGTGACGTCACTCCCTCCTCCGGCTGATGCAACCCCCCTAAAGAGAGGCTCTCAGCGTCAGCACGCCTCTGATGTGGTGGTGCTGCTCGATGACTGCCATAGAGCCAGCCTACTGTGTGCTTATGAAACCCACCACGTCAAACAGGACAGCAGTAGCCCACCAAAAACGCTGGATTTGACTTTCTACACTCTGCTTAATATTTTAAATCAATGTTTGGAGCCTCAGGCTTGTATCATACAGTACAGTACAGCGACGAGAGATGGCGATAACGTAGGTGTGACGCTGAACAATGGGATGCTGGAAGGAAGCCAGTAGAGGCACCGATGAGTAGGAAGGATATATGAAGCGTTACATGTGAACACTACTCATTTACAGTTATAAAACCCAATGAGTGCATCTCTTCTCCAGGGTGACTTGAGTCACGCAGCCACTCTGGCCAACGCACACCCAAGCCTGGTATGGAACCAGCGGCAACAAAGCCAAAGCTGTGTGCTGGAGCGGCCCATTGTTTGGTATGTGGCTGACAGCTACAGTAGATAGTGCCGCTTGACACCAACACACCCAGGTCTGTGACACAGGCCAAGGGAAGCCGCTCTCGTCACCAAGCGGCCCAACTAGCACACACCTGCTAACCAGCCACTCGTCCGACCTGTTCCGTCCAGCAGAGAGAAAGAGGACCATCAGGTCTGGACGGGAAGCATAAGGCTCAGCATAGGCCGAAAGGACAAGATGCAGAGGCCTGTACCGCTGCCTATGGGAGGTGGAGTTTTTCCATTAACTGGTTGCCTTTTGGTTTTCAAAACTAACTTAACTTTGGGGATATAAAATCATCTGTTTCATATTTTACACCAAACAATAAACAACTTCGTCACAAAGAGGAAAAAACAACAACAACAACCATGTGAATGATTTTATTGAAAACAATCGTTTGTTGCAGTCCTCATCTGCACACAGGCCAAAATCATTTAAGGTGATATTTCAGCTGTTACATCATCAAGCTTGTATTCAGGTAACTAATAAACGAAGAAACAATCTGTTTTTTCTGAGTCACTCGTTTGGGCATACAGCACTTTCACTTTCATTTATATTCTAACCACAAGCTGAGAGAACTCAGTACTCTTTAAAGTCAGTCAAACCTTTACAGGTACAGGTTTTTAGGCCTGTACCTGATTGCATTGGAGTGAGGAAACACTGTGCCTTGGGTGACCCCTCCCCCCGACAGTTCATGTTTAGCAGGAACTACAGTCACATACAGTAAATGCTCAGAGGAAGTTGACAATTCAGTTTGTCAAAAACAGGAGTCGATTCACGCCAGACAACGCATGAATGAAACTGTAACCCTCCACATATTCCGCACTCAAGCTAAATTTATCTGTGACACTCTCTGGGTCACAGAAGAAAACCATACACATCTGCTTGTCACAAACAAACAGTGGCGTCCAGAGCAGCGGGATGTGCAGGCAATGCAGCTGCACCCGGAGCCACAGGGGCCCAACAACATGACATGTGCAGGAAGTTCAGGAATCAACATTAAGCAACACTGGGGTCTGGACAGATTCTGTAAGCACCAGTGTTCCCAGTAAAAATGGAATGTTCTTTCATGATCAAACTTTAATTATACTTTTATTTCTTATGGACCATGTTGATGTAATTTAGGCCTCACTGAGCAGAACTGTGGTAAACACCACAAGCAAAAAGTGTTTGGGATCATTTTTAAATTGGAGAACTCCTCCTGCCAAGTTTCCTGACATTGGAAGTTATTGTTTTGTTTCAGTGATTCAATATTTTGGTTTGCACATACTTAAACCATCAATAAATGTCACCTCTCCTGCACGTTCATGAATCACATGCCCACTTTCACGTTGCAGCCGTCGCTATGTGGTAAAGTTAGTGGCCCAGGCCACATCAACAACAACTGTGCTGGGAGTAATTACATGCAAACTAATTTATAGCCAAAGAACAAACCGCCAAGATTCATTAGGTTTCTTCTGAAATTATTTGGGAAAGATTAATAGTTTGTACGGTTTTCTGAGCTCTGGTTTTCTTCTTGGACGCCATCTGTGGAGACTGACTTCATGCAATGTTCTTCACGTGGTCTGATAGTTTCCACAGAAAATCCATACGCCAAGTCAGAAGAACTAACCCATCTGTTTCCTAAGCCATGTTGCATAAATAGTGAATTCTGTACTTATGTTCAGACTACCGAAGCTCGCGTACACCGTCTCATTTACGAAATCCCACAACGTTGTTTATAACTTGTTCAGACAATGCTGTACCCGGTGGAGTCATGCTGCATTAGACACAAGCCAGACCAACAATGACAAAGCTGTGATGTTCACAGCTGTTCATAAAACCATTCATGGAATCAACATTAACTGGAAATGATGGGAGGTCCTCACGTGCCTCAACCTAAGGCCTGTCTTTAAATGTATCTAGTCTGGCATGTTTATTGAAGAATATGTGTAACATAAAACACTGCAAATCCCATATTGAAAGGGTATTTTGTTTTACAGTCCTTTTTCCTGATTATCTCTTGAAAAGATGCTCAGATTTAAAGAAATGACGCGCCGGTGCTGCAGGGGCCCTGCTGAAGTCAATGTGAAACCTGGCTGCAGTGGACGGCTCCACCAGGTGTAAACATGCCGTGATAAAATGCCGCCTATTCCAAACATCCGGAGAATGGTGCGATTCCAGAAAGGTAAGAGAGCACTTCCTCGAAGACAGCTGAACCACATTCCCATCATGCCATACGCCTAATGAGTCATCAATTAATGCAACAGCAATAGCTGAATTATTGCAGATAATTAATAATTATGATGACATTTCCACTTAAAAGGGGTGTGTAACTATAGATTGGAAACTTACAGCAGGGAGGCGCAACATATGTTGTGTTTGTGTAGTTTAAAGCATCATCACAAGGTTAAAAGGAAGATATTGAGATCACAAGATACAATCAGCAATAGTCTTTTGAAACATGAAAAAACAGCAACTATTGGGAAATTTTGGGTCATCAAAATGTCCTGTGACTTATGTTAATCAGTGATCCGTACAATAAATTCATCTTCACATCATATCCACTGTATTCGAGCCTTGTGCCAGAGCACCGCTGTGTAAGCACCCTGACATTTCATAACGACCATCAGCCACACTAAAATAAATTAAACCTGCAGCCACAGACACACGATTACCTTTTATTAAGTGGAACTTCACTCTACACATCAACACACCGCTTGCATTCACACGGATGCCCCCCCCCCCCTCCTCCCTCCAGCCACAGATGAAATTACCAGCTCGCCGGAATGATCTCAGTCTAGAGAAATATCTGATACACGCACACTGGCTGAACCCTCGCTACCAGTTGCTGCTCAGATGAAGGCGGCCTGTCATGTATATTTAATGCCGAGGAAAAACCATCGTCGCGGGGTTTCGTGCAGCCACAAATGACAAAGATGATGTTCGAGACGGGGACGAGATGAACGTGCGCCCGCCGTGTAAAGGTGCAGCCCCCGTAGTTCCGCCTGGAGTCGATTGACAGCGAAAGGCCGCGTTCGGACACATTTTCACCAGTTTGGCTTTAGAGAGAGGGAGGAAAAACAGCGCCGAGGCGACAGAAGCCTGGAAAGAAATGTGTCAACAACTGCACTGTTTAAAGGTCGTGGACGGTTTTTGCATGTCCACAACACAATACACCCGCCTCGAAGCGAGAGCAGGAAATAGCCCAAAAGCCCCCAAAATATCAAGACGAGGCTACACGTCCTCACCTGAAACGGGCTTTCTGGCTGCGTCCGTGCTTCCAGTCGGAGTCACACCGGTCCGCTTTCACACAAGAACCATGGTCCCGGCTGGGAGAGGAATCACAAAGGCAGCCGTGTTAGTTTTAAGTCAATTTGAGCCGCTTGAAGCACCAGGAGCGAGCGACACTCAGGCTGGATTTGACTAAAATTTTCAGCAGGCAAGCTAATCACCACACCCATGAAAGTGGGAACATGGCAACAGCCTACGCTGAGGGGAGCGCGGCCCGGGAGACGTCGGCGTCATCTATTTTATAGCAAATATGTGTCATGAAAAATATTATTATTTCCCAAATCGCTGTGTATTTAAATGGTCTCTATAAAAAATCCGCCAATTGTTTTTTTTTCGTGTCGAGGGAAAATCTACAATTAGCCGTGTCACCTACGAAGAAATGGTATCGCCCGTCAGCCCCCTCAACAAAAAGGAACCGAATGGGATACAGGAAACAAATATTAGAGCTACAAAGCATGTAGTAGTAGGAGTAGTAGTAATAATAGTAATAATAGTAATAACAGTAATAATAGTAATAGTGATTCAAATGAAGTTCATCTCCAATTTGAATAGAACATCTTAGTTCAACTCCACTTTTTGCTTCCAAACACCAGTACAGCGAATAACCCTGAACAGTTAGAGAGGCGCACAAAGTACCGTGTGTTTTCTCTACTATGGGAATGTAATCTGTTGCCGTTGTGACGTCACTGGGCATGTTGAGCATAGCTGTGGCAGCAGTGGGATGCATGGATGAGAGGATTGTCAGACATTACCAGCGCAGCATAGCAATGGGACAAAACCACAAATAAATAAATATAGTGCGTTTCTCTAACATAATGTTCATTTTATGTTGCCATGACAACTTGTCTGAGAAAGCAAATTATTAAACTATGCTTATATTGATTAATTCATAAATAATGGTGTACTACAGCATGTACTACAACAAATATAAGCATTGCGGGCAGTATATTTTATACAGATTACTGTTAAATAGTGCTCTTTTTAAACTTGTGACAGGCACACTAGGCAGGTTTGGCTTCTTGCTGAATTGATACAAGAATCACTGATATTAGTCACAGCTGCAGGAAAGCTGTAATAAATAAATGTTAAATGTTAACTAAATATTTGTAAGGGCAACAAGACTGTGAAACTCAGTACAGAAATGCATTTACTCTTGTTATGCTTATGATAAAAGTATTAATGACAATAAAGAACGGTTAAGATAAGGGGTTAGTATCTATAAAGTACGTCAAATCCAAAGCGTTTAGATTGAGCCAGGAGACCGTTGTGCCAAGTCTCACCACAGTTGGCTCATTGAAAAGGATCTTTCTCCATTAGGACAGGATGAATTTTTAATGGGGCCAATGAAAGGGAGCAGTGGGATAGGCTTTTCCATATCTCTGCACGAGCCATAATCAATGGAGGGAAGATGAAAGTTGCCCAGCCCTTGGTTTCCTTTCGGAGTGGCATGTGGTCAGATTAAGTCTAATTGAATTCACACACACAGCAGTAGTTTAGGTGTGTCCGACCAATTCCCCCTTAAACACATTATGAGGATTAGGATTAAAATGACAGCAAAAACATGTTGTGGGTTGTTATATATTTCAATGCTCATTAACCTGGAACATATAGTCACAGATAAGAATCTGCATAACACAAAGTTATACCCACAGATAATCTTTGAATGTAAAGTTGTGCACCATCTCTGCAATCTATTTGACTTTATTTTGACTTTTTTGACTTGACAACTATAAGTTTGTAGGGTTTTTGGTTAATTTAAACATGAACATGTTTTTGCCTAGCTTTTTAAAATTATGCAACTCTGGCCAAACTCTAGTTTATTCTTGTAATATTTGTAACTTTTACAAAGAAATATATATTTGAAACAATATGGGAGGCGTGTTCTCTGTGCCTCCAGAGAGCAAAAATATAGAATTCATTAGCCAGCTGAGAATCAGTCAGGATGTCTAAAAGCACATCTTTGGCCAATAGGGTCCCTCAGCCCATTGCTTGGCAACCAAAGGGGAGGGAGGGAGCAAATTGACACTGTAAAAATAGCACATCAATAGCCTGGTGTCTGAGAAAAAAAAACGAAAGACACACATGTTGATAGATCTATAAATAGCTTCCCAGATCCTGGTAAAAGCTATCGTATACAGTAACTGTATTGTTGCTTTTGAACAAGATATTTTGCATCCATGCAAATTCAGACTGTGTAGCGCAGAAGTAACAGAGCACAAGTGCAGTAACTGTCAGGCAGCTAAAGGAAATAATTTGAATGAGACTGGCTTTAGAGCTAAGGACAAATAACTATATTATACAGTATTTATATGTCACCCTATACTTACCTAAAATTAACTTTGACACCTGATATTTTTCCAGATATTCTAATGCATTTCTTGACCTGCATGCTGTATGTCATTTTTACATTATTGCTTCGGTGCAGTGTCTCATTGGTAATTGGTAGTACACAGATCTCGCTCATTCAGTTCACTAGTCAAAAATTTGCCCAGTATGTGCGATTAAATCTGGTGGAGATAATGTAATGTCAATTTAAAGCAGCTTCTCATGGCCTATTTTTAGCCGAACTTTCCCCTTTCTCCTGGCCACATGTGGCGACGAGGCCCAACAACCTCCATGTAATACTTCCACTGCATCAAAGGCAATTAAAAGGTGGAGCAACAGTAGAACCTTAAAAGGCTTTATCAGGGCCGTCTTATCCACCAGATATCTCCCAGGGAGGCTGGCCGTTGCCAGGGTAACCCTCACAAATGGCAACTGACGTCAAGAAGGTAGGAGAAATACCAGGGAGAGCCAGGGCTGCTATGCATAATGGATTATTGAAAAAAGGGCCTTCTTGAAGAGTGCAAAGTGACTTAAAATATGCGTGCCTTACTGGGCTCACCACCACTTCTCTCTCCATCTCTCTCTCTCTATAATGAGGGAAATAACTGTTGACAGTTTCAGGGTTTTACTTGCTGACTGGCACAGCTAGGGCGTGACTGGCCCAGTTAAAATGATCCATCTTGTGTCCAATGCTGCTGATTTCCACATCGGGAAATTCGCTAACATTTTTGTTCTCTGTAAAATTAATTTAGTTTCTATGACTAGATGTGAACACATTCTAAATATATTAAGTCATTATGTGTCCCACAAGAATATAGCTTTTATTTAGTATTAATCTTTTAAATTGTGCGGCAGCTTCATCATGACATAATAAAAAAGAAAACTATGCCACAGCAGCTATAATCTGCAGATTCGTTGTCACATTGTAACATTCACATTGGTGATCACATGGTGGTGATTTCAGTCACTGAGGTGTTTACTCTGTCCCTGTGTCAGGTTCTTGTCTAATCGCAGGGCTATTGTTGGCCCATAAGAGACTGTCACAGCAGCAGGTTGGTGAAGAGCCCTCGTCGTTTCTGTGATAATGCCTCTCATGTTGTGTTGGAATCACACCATCGACAAACAAGACACTGTAGAGCCATGATTTGCTATCCAAATTAACGCAGGAGGACAGGGCACACACGCAGAAAGGAGCGCACGTGTGTGCTTTTAGGAGTAAAAATGCAACATACAGATGTCACAACGCAACCATCACAGTTTACTAGGCATAGCTCTCAAAATATTACCTGCCAAAACACCTGTATTAGATAATTCCTGAATAAAACTGACAGTGCAAAATGTAAACAAAGTCAATTAACTGCCTGGAACAAGCCTGATTCTTAACTTGTTTCAGGGAGAAGCTGTAGAGGAAATGTACAAAGAGAAGAAGTGAGAGTGTTTGAGTCCCGGGGAATCCCAGACACTTCCGTAAAACAGGGGTGCAACTAGTAACCCAAAGCGTGAAGTAACATGCTCACAAGTTTCCCGAGAACTGAATCACACCAGTGTGGAAAAAAATTTAAAGGAAGTGAGGAGCAACCCTGATGTGCTAATGCCAACCTTTCTGAACGTCTCCCTTTACAGCTGCACTGCTGACAGCAGACACCAGTGGCAATGTTAAAACAGGACAATTAATTTCTATGTTTTTAACAAAAACTCAATTTCAGTCCATTTTCAGCCCGGTAGCAGTGATCCTTCTTGTGGTGGTGCAACTGACAAATGAATCTAAGTGAAACACCGAACAACTTAGAAAAAACACTTAATGTAAGCTTTTCTACCTTTTTCCAGTGGCGATGGGTGGCAGAGGAAGTGGGCGTTTCCTGCATACGTCCTAAAAGACATGGATTGTGAGCTGTGCAGAGAGCTGTGGTTTCAGTTCTTCCTTTTAGCAGAGTGTAGATGCTGCGAGGAGGAGCAGTAAATGGAGAGAGCGAGAGGCTGGGCTGGAGTATGAGAGCTGCTGAGTGGGAGGGGAAGCATACGGTGGCACAGAGACAGGAGATGGAGTAGTATTTCTATTAAAGGGACAGGGTATCTTTCTTCAATAGGAAGCAAATGACAGAGCCATTTACACAAATGATGTATCACAAACATTCCTTTACTGTATCTTGTCTTAACCTGTACAGCACTTCGTTCAACCTAGTTTTTAAAAGGGCTCAACAAATAAAGTGTAGTTACTTTTAAAGGATGCATGGTTGAGTAATCATGTACATTTGTTTTCTACAAAACCAGCTCTCACCTAACACTTAAGGTAAAAAGTCCTTTTAACGCAGGGGTGTCCAATCCTGGTCCTCAAGAGCTACTGTCCTGTTGGTTTTCCACCTAACCCCAACCTTAACCCCTGTGGAAAATATTTGCTAATGTAACAAACTATTGCCTGGAGACAAAAGCCAAGTGTTGACGATTCATAATTTAATTTTAAAAGAAGTAGAAGGATTGTTTCATTTGTCATCAAAGTTTTGGTTAGTTGAAAAAATGTGAAAATATTCTATTAGACTTCACTTTCTTGTAATTACAATTGAAAACCTATAATCACTGATTAAGTTCTTCATCCTTTATTACTGCCACAAATTTTGATTATGTTAGTTCTACGTATTAAATGAGCCCAGGCAAGTTATTCAACAAAAATACATTTTATTTTTATTGTTAATGCAGGAACATCCATTTTTAAGTGCTTGTACAAAAGTGCACAACAACCCTAAGGAAACCGTTGACCTTTAACACATAACAGTTTTTAAGTAGTTTTTCAAATTTAGGGCTAAAGTCTAAAGTACACAGATGTCATATGTATACTGTACATCCAAACACACACATCCAAAGTTTATTTAAACCAAACTGACCTTTCTGAATGTAAGAAACCTGTTGCAAAATCATTTAGTGTTAGTCACTGAAAGCTTTACTTTCTATGTGATTCTATGTGAAGGCTTCACTCAAACTTGATTCCCTGGGCTAGAGGAAGATCTTTGCTGTAGTTGATTGTGCAGGTCGAACGCCTCATGTACTGCTTCCATGAATCACTGCCAGACTCTCTTCCACCTCCTGTGTGTTTCTCCCCACCAAAGGCTCCTCCGATCTCAGCACCACTCGTAGGGATGTTGACATTCACGATGCCGCAGTCGGAACCTTTGGGTCCGAGCCAGCGGAAAACACGGCCCATATCTTTTGTGAAGATGCTGCTGGATAAGCCTTGTTTGACCTCGTTGTTCCAGGCAAAGGCCTCCTCTTCTGTCTTGAATTTGAGAACATACAGAATGGGGACGAAGGTTTCTGTTTGGACAATAGGAGCATCGTGACCCAGCCCTGTGATTATGGTGGGCTCTACGTAGTTTCCAGGACGGTCCATCACCTTTCCTCCACAGACCACAGTACCACCCTGCTGCTTGGCCTGTTCAATGGCTGCCAGATACTGATCCACAGCTTGTTTGGTGTGGAGAGGCCCATACAGGGTGCTGGGGTCCCAGGGGTCACCGATGCGAACTTGTTTGTAGGCTTTGACAAGCCTCTCAACCACTGTGTCATGAACAGTCTCGTGCAGCATGAGCCTCCTGGTTGTTGTGCAGCGCTGGCCAGCAGTGCCCACAGAAGCAAAGACTGCAGAGGGCACCACAAGATTGAGGTCAGCATCCTCAAACACAATAATAGCATTGTTTCCGCCAAGCTCCAGCAGCTTGCGACCAAACCTTTCCTGGACCATCATGGCCACCAACTTGCCAACATGGGTACTCCCGGTGAAGGACAAAAGGTCCACACGCTCATCCTTCGCCATGGCTGTGCCAATATCGGCACCTCCGCAGGTCATAGAACAGATAGCACCAGGCAAGTTGTTCTGCTCCAGTACCTCAGCCACGATCTTTGTAACTGCAACACTTGTGAGGGGTGTGGTTGGAGCTCCTTTCCAGAGGCAAACATTACCGCAGGTCAGAGCAATGGCATTGTTCCAGCCATACACAGCTACAGGAAAATTGAAGGCAGTAATAATGCCTACGAGACCAACTGGGTTCCACTGTTCAATCAGAGCATGGCCTGGTCTTTCTGAAGGCAGGACAGGTCCGCCAATCATTCTAGACAGACCAACAGCATAATCACAGACATCAACATACTCCTGAACTTCCCCCACCCCCTCAACATAGATTTTGCCCATTTCTAGAGACACCAGGCTACCAAGAACTTTGATCTTCTTTCTAAGTGCATCTCCAATCTGCCTGACTATCTCCCCTCTTTTCGGCGCTGGAATATCTGCCCATGTCTTCCAGGCCTCCCTGGTCTTCTGGACAGTCTCTTCGTACTCTGCCAAAGTAGCCTGGGTAACTCTGGCAATCGGCTCATTGTTGGCAGGACAATAAGATGTAATGACTTCTCCGCTGCCTCCCCAGCTTCCGTTGTAAACACCGGGGTTGTCCTCAGACAGACCCAGCTCTTTCAGCCAGGAGTACTTGGGCTGGTTGATTAGAAGACTTGACATAGCTGCTGTTGGCTGGCACCGGACAGATGCCAATTTACTCCTCAAGATGAGTTTGCTGTGCTGGGCAAAAGTCAAGGTCAGGCAGCGGTGCATGGGTGCTGCAAGCAAACCAAGTCAAAATTTATTTTAAAAGTTAAGTCATTTAGAACATTAGTTTCCCACATGCAGTAATATAACTACTGTTAAACGAGTTTAAATAAACTTTCAATTTTAGGATTAATCAATAACTTTAGGGTTGCATCAGCTGTTACAGTCCACTGCTGATAAGTTGGAACTGTGCACATAGAGACTGGCAGCATAAAAACACAGGCTTTTAGCCACAACTTCTTCCTGCTTTAAGAATCTTATCTTCCATAAAATAAGTGGTACCAATGCATTTTATTTAAATAGTAAACTATTTCCATTATTGTCTTCTATCAAGTTGTAATTTAAATTGTATGTAAGCGTTACATCATCTCAGCTCTTGGCAAATCAATCACCCAACTATAGCCACCCTGTGCGCGTGCGCAAGTTATAGAGTACCTGAACCACGCGGTAGTGAAACTTGAACTTGGTTTAAAGTAAGGCAATAAACACTACCATATCAACGCATGTTAACCACTGTATTTGCATTAACGTGCGTGTCGCTACTGTTTCAGCACCAAGTGACATGGTCGTCGAGATTAGCCTCATACCTCCTTAAGCTAAACAATCCGAACGTCTGCAGTTAACAGTCAATAACAAAATCGCGCTGGTACGAAACCTGCACTTGCAAAATCTATACTTCGGGTTTAAAATATTTCAAAATGAGTATCGTAGTCTACGACAAACTTTCACTCACATTAGTATTAGGTCCACAGGGCCACGTCCACTCAGCATGCAAGAGTTTAATGTTTGCGTCATAGGCGCAGCTCAAACCGGAAGTACTACTGTGCTGTGCTGCATTGTGATTGGACAGCGATCTGGACGCGGTGTGGCGCCTGCTTTGTTAGATCGATCCATGCTAACATATTCTCTTTGTTGTGATTGCCGTTTAGCGGTTTTGTTTCTTCTTTAATACTTTGTATTGATAGAGTTGTTATTGTGATAATTTAAAGGATGAGTGGCGGAGTGTACGGAGGTGGTAAGTGAGACTGTATGATTAAAATAAAACTGTACTGTTCTCCACGTTGTCTCGTTTTGCAGTTCTAGCTAGCTTTATGTGTAGCTGGTTATGCTAGCTTTGCTAACGTTTATTTATGTGGTGTACTAAAGCTTTATTTATATTAGCTAAATTTTACCCGACTGCGAATCTGTACATTTATTATAATTGCTTATTCTTTGCATTGCGTGTCACGCGTAGTTTGATTTCTACACTAGACAACTGGTTCCAGTTCCGCTAGCTTGCTGACTAGCAAGGAAATGAATGAAAGTGGGCTCACCGAGTTCACGAGTCCTGTTTGTTTAACGTTGTTAGAAATAGTTTTCCTAGAAATAGAGAGTTGTTTTTAAGGATTGTACTATGTTAAAGGAAAATCAAACGTTAGGATTTACCTAGGGGCTTTGTGTACAGGTTTGCTGTAATTTGTCAATGAATATATCTATAATCTTTAGATACTAATAGGTACTTTAGTGGTGTATCAAAATTGCACAAGCCTGGCTATATGTAGGTTTATTAAAATATTGCAATATTTTGAGAATTGTTCAAAGCATAGCAAAGAAGAGTATTATGTTGGCAAATATTTTGGCAAATAGGAAAACACGTGAACCTCTGCATTGCATTCGTGTTTTTGGCAAATGTTCGAATCAGATGAGACTGATATACATTTTATATTTATAAAAAAATACAGTAAACAAACAGCTCAAGCTGAATATATGCTATGTTTACTGTAATTCCTATGCAAAAACAACCCTTTAAAACGGTTTTAGGTCGTTCTTTTTTCATTCATGTGTAATTAGATGTATGTAATAAACTGGGAACATCCAGTGACCTTCTGCTCTTAACTTTAATCTTTGACGAGCAAACTTTTACGAAAGCCCACAAAAAATATCTCTATGTGCTTTAAACTTTTCAAAACATAATAGTATTAATTGATTAATACCAGTAGGTATCACTCCTAATTAATGTTTTTTTATATACTTTTTTAAACCACGAGTGTAAATAAAGACTATACTATTGTATCTGGATGATAAAATGTTGATGTATTTTATTAAAATTACTGTACATGATTGTATGTTTAGGTGCAACCACTGTGTACATATAAAGTACAGCATTTAGAGTTAAATGGAATGGATTTCTGTCATTTTTGCAGATGAGGTGGGAGCTTTGGTGTTCGACATTGGCTCTTATTCTGTAAGAGCTGGTTATGCGGGAGAAGATTGTCCTAAGGTAAGTAGATCACTCTGATGACCTAATTAACAATGTGTCTTTTCTTCATTGGTTCGTCTTTATCTCCCCTCCAGGGGTGTGCTAATGTCAGTAAATGAGGTCTCTCACCCTGGAGACAGATGGAATTAATTGAGTTCATTCTATAGTAGATTTATCTGTCCACATTGAATATACCTGTGCTTTAGGCAGAGATCTTTTATAAGTTTCATGAATGCAATGTCAGAGATTGACACTGGCTCTACAAAAGCTGTACTCAAATTAGTGTATGTGATTCTGGTTTTACAAATGCATATATATATTGTAGGTATATGTATGTAGTTATTCCACTTTTACACACCTCCTGTCTCAACCTGAACTTGTTTGGTTTTGGCCAGGCGGACTTTCCCACCGTGATAGGTGTAAGTCTTGACCGTGAAGATGGCAGTACACCTATGGAGACAGATGCTGACAAGAGCAAGCAGAGTGGTACTACTTACTACATTGATACCAACCAGCTAAGGGTACCGAGAGAGAGCATGGAGGTCATGTCTCCACTTAAGAATGGCATGAGTAAGTGTCCACTTAATTAATATCCAAAGACCTTTATCTGTTTCTGTGCTTCTGTGCAAGTGAGTTGATGGTAAACTCATATCTATGCAAGTACAACTATATTAACTTGTTTTTATGATCGCTGCTGTTAAATCTAGCATTTAATATTCATAATCTTGTCTGTTTAATTTATGTTTAAGATTAGAGTGTTTTGCTCTCTACTGACTTCAGTCACTGAGATGAATGTTTGGCCATTTTTTTAATTGTGCAGCCATATGAGGTTCAGTACTTGTTCAGTACTTCAACTCATGTATTCATTCATCCATTATTTTCAGGATTTTTCTTCTGTCTGCAAATACAACTTAAGGTTTCATGAATAACTGTCTACATATCAGTTATATTTGTAAACCGTACAAATCGAACAATGTAATGATTTTGCTGTGTAGCATGTTTGCCAGCATTCCAGTTTATTGTAATGATAAAACTTGTGCTTGAGTAGTCCATGAACTCTTTCAGCATTCAAATAACAAAAACTAAACAACCTGATGTTCCTTCATGTTTATAGCCTCAGATGTCAGGTGTCTTTGATTTCTGTCAGAATCACTGCCCTAACCTTGCTGATGATGCTTATAATGTGGTCCAATATAGTTTGGCTGTGAGGCTATTTAGAAATGATTGTGACACCAATCTTAATTGCAGCAGAACATCACAGTGGGACCACAGGCTCCCTTAGAGGTCTGACCTGGAACATTGATGCATGGTGCTCAAATTATCTAAAAATGGTCATCAGGGAGCTTGTCGCTCCATCTTCTCCACTATCTGACCTAACAACTGTGTTGGAGGAGACACGTTTCACTTGATGATAATTTAGCTTCAAATACATGAAATGTACATTTAGACAAAAAACGCTGCAATGTGCTTAAGGTGTGTTTATGTATTTACCACAAACGTAGCTGTAGTAATAAATATTAGTAAGTTAAAGTATTCTGTGTCAAGCACCTGGTTTTCACCAGAGTAGAGCACAGGTTATAGTTTATATTTGTAATCAGCAGTAATTTAATGGTTTTGTTTTCTGTTGTTTACAGTTGAAGACTGGGACAGTTTTCAGGCCATTTTGGATCACACCTACAAGATGCACTTCAAGTCTGAACCCAGTCTGCATCCAGTGCTCATGTCAGAAGCATCAGTGAGTTAGCTGCTGTTTAAGTTAAACAACATATGTTACATATTCTGTGATCATATTACACTAAACTGAGCGCTTGACAGACTTTTATCCTGTGCTGGTTGTTGTCACTGGTTAAGAAACTTGTTTTGTTTTTGTTTTGTAGTGGAACACACGAGCGAAACGGGAGAAACTAACCGAGCTTATGTTTGAGCATTACAACATTCCTGCCTTCTTCCTCTGCAAGTCAGCTGTGCTGTCTGCGTATCCTTTTGATATTTTGCTTCATGGGTGAAAGATGGGTCGTGATAGCATGTATGGATTGTTGCTTTTGTTGTTTGATGATGGTTTTGGATCACTATAGTTGTGATTACTGACCTGTGTGTTAGTCATTGAACTATTTGATATTTCCTTTACACCGAGTCTATCAGCTTTGCAAATGGCCGGTCGACAGGCCTGGTCTTGGACAGTGGAGCCACACACACCACAGCCATTCCAGTACACGATGGCTATGTCCTGCAGCAAGGTAAATGATAATTACTTTATTATTATTACTCTGGCAGCATAATTGGAGATTTAACCTGATTTATACATGAAGAAGAAGAAGAATGTTAATAACGCCATCACTTATTTGTGTTTCTATTTCTGTGATTCCTGTTGCCATCTGGTGGATGGAGCAAGCATCTCCTACTAACTGTGTGTGTGTGTTATCTTTTTTTCTTCCCTCTGACAGGCATTGTCAAATCGCCCCTGGCTGGAGACTTCATGAGCATGCAGTGTAGGGAGCTGTTCCAAGAGTTAAATGTTGAAATAATTCCTCCTTATATGATTGCTTCAAAGGTGAGATTTGCTGAACCCAAACTAACAAGTTAGAAATCATCGAGGATCATTGTTGACAGTTGTCAGTTGACATAGTCGTATTATTTTTCCCCATAGTAATACTGCAGGTAAAAAACTGTGGGACAGAACATGTAACCAAACTTAATACCATGATTTTAGGATCCAGTGCGGGAGGGATCACCTGCTTGCTGGAAGAAGAAGGAGAAATTACCTCAAGTCACTCGATCGTGGCACAACTACATGTGTAATGTAAGAATCAGAGTGTGGGATTCTTCTTAATAACATTCAATATAATCATACTGATTAGAAAAAGCATGTTGTTGGAACAGTGTGTCTCATCTAGCTTGTTGTACCATTTGTAGTGTGTGATCCAGGACTTCCAGGCGTCTGTGCTTCAAGTGTCAGACTCGCCATATGATGAACAGTAAGATCATTTGCATTTTAATATAAGCAGGACTTATTTAGGTTTCTGCCCTTGTTTCATAGTTGCCCACGAATCTTAGTAAATAACAGATGACCCATTTCACTTGGAACAGGGTGGCTGCACAGATGCCCACAGTTCACTATGAACTGCCAAATGGCTACAACTGTGACTTTGGGGCAGAGAGGCTGAAGATCCCAGAGGGGCTGTTTGACCCCTCAAATGCTAAGGTATGTGCACTTAAAATGTTTTCTTTTAGTCCAATTTAAAGTGAACATAGAACAAGCAGCTCTGTCCTTAAAGGCTGATCGATGTGGTTGCTTTTTGTGTTTATGAATCACTTTGGTATGATCTTCAGGGCCTGTCTGGAAACACAATGTTGGGGGTTGGACATGTGGTGACGACCAGTGTGGGAATGTGTGACATCGACATCCGACCCGTGAGTATCTGAAAATCTTTGATACTTATTATTTATTAGGTACATTTGCCTTAAATGCATACTTACATTGTCAGCATGTGCCCTATTACTTTACACATTCTACTCTCTCACCGAAGATGAAAACATTTGTTTTGTAACATACTACACTGATGAATGTTGAGAGGTTCCTGTAATGAGTCATTTGTTGCACCTTTGCGCTTAAATCTTCTGCACTGATTTAAAAAAAAGAAATCATTTGTTTTAGGGTTTGTATGGCAGTGTTGTGGTGACAGGAGGAAACACTCTCATTCAGGGCTTCACTGACCGACTGAACAGAGAACTCTCCCAAAAAACCCCTCCTGTAAGTTCATGCTGATATGTCTTAGTACATACCTAATATATTACGATTAGGTTAAATCATTTTGTGATCTGTCTTTGAAACTGAACACTATTTTCCTGTCAGAGCCAATATGTACGTTTGTCTGTGACTTGCAGAGCATGAGGCTAAAGCTGATAGCCAACAACACTACAGTCGAGCGCCGGTTCAGTGCCTGGATAGGAGGCTCCATTCTGGCATCACTTGTAAGGATCAGACAAAAGCACATCTACCAACCTCATTTCTTCTTCTCTTTTTGTATCAGCAGTTAATTTCTCTCAATACTTTGCATCTAAAAATAAATGTACAGCATTAACTGTCTCTGTCACTCCTGTCTGCTACTACTACTACTTAGATTAGGCCATAGCCACCTGTAAACTGCCATTTTAATAAAAAAAAATATTTCTCCTCTGTCTTTTAGGGAACGTTCCAGCAGATGTGGATCTCCAAGCAGGAGTACGAAGAGGGTGGAAAGCAGTGCGTGGACAGGAAGTGCCCTTGATTTGATATGAAACCTTCTACCTTCATTGCCACTCACCCCAGACTCAGGCACCCCTGGATCATGGCTTGTTTTGTACAAATAGTTTTTAATCCTGGGTTTGTCCCTATGCTGTGTCTGGAATTTATGTCATAAAATAGACGCAAATCTAAAGTATGAGCTATGTCACTGAAGAAATTGGGTTTACCTTGTTACCTTGAGCTTACATCTTAACAGTTTGATGCCTTATCTTTAGGTGGTGTTTTTTGGAAGTCTTGCATCTACAAAAGGTTTTAGTAGCCATCGGTTTTTAGTCACATACTGTAGATGCCATGCCACAAGAAACAAGATTTGTTTGCAAGGTTTCTACTGAATAACGTAAAGTTATTGATGAGTTTGATTTTTGTTCATAACCTTTTTTTCTCTTGTGTAGTAACTCATCACCTCATCTATCGTTATTAAATCTGTATTTAATTTTCACTTTACCTGTCATTGTCTCTTTTTTTTGAATAACAAAAAGTTTAAGTGAGATTTTGATACAATTACCTACTACAAATAGCAGTATAAATACAGGAGTTCATCTAAAACTCTTTTTCCAACGTTTCATCTAATCGCATGAAAGAAACTTTCTTTATGGTGCTTTTTCTCTCTTTTTGTTTGTCCAATCTTTGTAATAATTTTGTTCCGTGAAGTCTTGTGAAAATACATTGTTAAATAAGATATGCTATGGTGGGAAAAAATGATCAATATCAGATGCGTAGTTTAATATGTAAGAAAACAGTTGGACAAAAACACTCAATCTTTAATTTCAGGTCATTATCAGTATCCATAATCAGGGGTGTAGGACAAATGGAGAGGTCAGGCTCACAGCGGTCAACATTTGAATTTTCATGTGGATGAAGACTTCATTTGAGGAAACCTCTCCTTTAGTTTGGCTTGTGTTTGCCTCCTCAAGTTTTCTTTCCTGGCCTTTTCCCGGAGGTACTTCTCTATACGCAACCTGTACGATAGAGAAGAAAAATGTGCTGAACTGGATTGCAACATAACTTAGACACTTAGGTTTTTGTCGTTTGGAGTGTATGACATTGTACCTTATATGAGGTTGAACAAACTTGGGAGTATAGAATCTCTTCCGCTTGTATCTTTTATTCATATACCAGGGAATGGCATATTCTTTGAACCGATACCTGATGGAAAGAAAAGGTTTCAGCTTATAAAAGCACCACTGTTTCAAGTTACAAGTGTTCGATTAGAGACAACATGTACTTGTCCAAACTCAACTGTGCCAACAAGAGATTTGCTTTAAGCCTGGTCCAGGTCTGATGTGTGACTCTGTGTATATGGACACTGTCCTTACCAGTAGACATATCCGAATACGTTCCTTCTCCAGGCTCCTGGTCGGCCTTTCTCTTCTCCTGTCTGCAGCAGACGCAGCGCTGTCTCTCTCTCTTTCACAACTGTCTCCAGTCTGGTCATGGAACGTTCAACCTGACAAAAAGAACATTGAGCAATTAACCCTAGCCACGTTTCCTACTAGACCACCACCAACACTTTGCATCCTTGATGGACGAGACAAAGTAAATGTGTTAAATGCGGTTGACTCCGTCAGTCGATACCAACCTTCCTTACTCTTTCTGGACTCGGCATCTGAACCCTTTGCCTTTTTGCTTCTTGTTGCAGTGTAAGCAGCATGTTCTTCTCTTTCAGGAGCACATACCTGAAGCAGAATGATCTTGGTTAAGCATAGTCAATAAACTTTCACACCAGCTTCGTCTCCACAGCTCTTACCATAGTTTGTGCAAATCCTCATTGCTCTTTGTTCTCAGTTGTTTGGCAGTCCACGGTGCACCTACAGCATCATAAAAAGTGTCAGTTGCGTTCTTTGCATTCCTTTTTTCACTTTCTCAAAACAGATGTAATGACCCACACATTTAGTAAATCATTGAATGCATCTATGAATCAGTGTTTTACCTGACTTCACAGTTGTTTCTCCCCAGTTATCAGACAAGTCAAAGAACTCGTCCAATCCTCTTCTACTGATGGTAGTGTGCAGAGCTCGACACTGTCCCACAGAGGTGAGGGGACTGCACCGAGATGGGGCAACAAATGGAGACGGTTCTCTGCTGGGTGCAAACTCATATAGTTAGACTTTTAGGCAGTTTCATTGTGTGAAACTGCAGATTACGGCCCATCGCTGCAACTAAGGTGTTAAAGTGTTATCTGTTTTACCTCGGATAATAACTTTACTGTACATAATCACTGGTGGATCCACACAACAGAACCATTCCTCCCTCTGAACACGTAGATTTTACATCACAATATGTTCTGTTTTCCCGGATGTCACAGATTCTTACCTGTAAAGCTGAAACTGGCATTTGGACAAACCAAGAGCAGCACTTTGAACATTTATGGTTGAAGATATCCGGAACGCATTTTGAAATTGCTTGCAAAGTGTCAAAACGCGTCCTGTCGTAGAGGACGCCGCCATCTTTACTAATCCACATTTCCCATCATGCACTTTCGTCATATTATTATTATTATTATTTGAGTAAAGTAAATATTTTTGGTAATTGTCGCTTATTTTGATTAACATATAGTGAAATAAGATGATGTAATTTGTTTTATTTAGGCATTATAACGATTTTTAACATGGTCCAACATGTAGATGAGCCAAAGTCGAATACATTACAATTGAGTGTTATGTACAAACAAAAAGAGGAACTTACAAGTTCAGGAAAAATATTCCATTATAATTTTATTCTTAAAACTTAATTTGACCCATAAACCAGAGATTTGAAGCTACCTTCGCTCACTCTGCCCTGACTAAACATGGTGGCTCCGGCTTCACTTATTATCACCCAATCATAGTCCGTGTTGTTGGGTCGTCTGCCCTCAGAAGCCATGGTGGGCATGAGTCTCCTCAGGTCGGCCGCTGCTTTAGCAGCCAGACTGAGCCCCCTGAAATCTGGAAACAACGCTGCAAATCTACTCACTCGCACAATCCCACGGACAGATAAAGGTAAGAGACTGTGAGGGCCGTAAAAGAATTCGGGGTTTGGCTCTAAATGTGTCCGTTTCTGCTCATGACCTTGCGACGGGGCTTGTTAGCCTGCTAACGTTAGTTAGCGGGTAACGCTAGTTCGTCCTGCTGTCAACAAAAGGTAGAACGCAGGAACCCAGTTGGTACTTCGCGTGTGACATTTACAGCATCTACAATTCAATTTAATCATACATTTAAACACATAAATAAACATAAACAAAATAACAATTCCCTTCCTGCTTTTATGTTCTTGGTCCTATTTATATAGATTTTTAAGCAGTCTTTTTCATATAAAATGAGAAACTGAATCGTTGTCCTGTATGTGTTACTTTGTTTTGCAGTGGCCGTTCGCTGGGGCCATGGAAAGAAAATGTTCGTCATTAACCCCTCTCAATACTACGACAAGAGGTTTCTGCGCTTGTTGGTCAGTACCGGAGCACATCTGCTGACATTAGAACAGCGAGCATGGGGTGTTTGTTGATGTTTCACTAGAACAGGCATTTATTTGGAAGTAATTCCCTAGCTCATTGTTTTTGGGACTGTTATTGCTGACACATGTTTGCTTTATTAGACCTCAAGATTTGATCACTACCTGTGCAGAGAAACATTTTCACATGTTTTATTTTTTTACAGCATTTTTACATCCTGCTGACTGGTATTCCCATGGCCATCTTAGTGACTTGCGTGAATGTCTTCATTGGTAAGTTTGTCTCTAACATTTTTATCTGTCACTGTCGTATTTTATTTGGATCATTCTGTGGATCTTTTGTGACTGTGAATGTTGTTGTTTAAGGTGAAGCAGAGCTGGTAGAAATACCCGAAGGTTATGAACCCGAGTACTGGGAGTACTATAAGGTATTTAAGTTGCCCTGTTCTGAGTCACTGCTCTGAACCCTTTTCTGATTCAGAGATGCAGACACACAATAATTATTTTCAATCATCATTTCAATTTGAATAATTTCAATTCATTTCATTTTTTTCAATTCATTTCACTTTTTGTTTAGAAAAAAATGTAAATATTTAATAAAATATAAAATAAAAAATATTACATTTTCAGCCTGTTCATGCCTTATGACATTTTTGATAAAGGGAAATCAGGGTGGCATTGGAATCACTGTGAGATCACTCATTTAAACTAATAAAGTTGTCCTTTACTTTGTATGATATACTTTGGCATTTAATGGTAGGTCTTTCTTTCCTGTAATGCAGCACCCAATCACCAGGTGGATTGCACGGAATCTCCTTGATTCCCCAGTGAAGGACTATGAAAAAATGATGGCTGCTATCCAGATAGAGAAAGAGAAGGCAGACATGAGGTGAGTGGTAGAGCCAACGTCTTGCCCTGTCATATTAATGCGTTAATGACTTCTTTCACTGTCCACTGTTTTTTTTTTTTTTTGTTTGCAACTTCATTTCTGAACCATGGTGCTTTTAAACTCACTAAATGTTTTGTCTTCTGTAGGCTAACTCAGCTGGAGGTGCGTCGACAGATGAGGCAGAAGGGAGATGGCCCCTGGTTCCAGGTGGAAACGCTGGACAAGGCACTAATTGATAACTCCCCCAAGGCATCACCTGACCACTAATCCAGATGTCAGATTAGTCTAAATGTTTGGACATTTGTTTTCCTTCTTGCGTGAATAAAGTATCTATATATACTCTGTTAATTTGGGTTTTATTAATTTTTTTTATTGGGTTCATGCACTCACATTCACATTGACTGGGATCAAATACTAGAAGTGTATTAATACTATACTTGCTGTTGTATTGCAAACTAAAACTGTCGGGGTCAGTAGTCGCTTAGCTGCTTGGTGAATGTTTCATGTGTTGTCACAGCAAGGAATATCATGGCTTCAACTCTGCTGCCTGGTTGGATCTTGATAAAAATAACTTGACTAATACTGCTAGAATTTCCTAATGCGTTTTTTATGAGCAGATCACTTCATGTTCATTCATCCAAACACTGAAGCTGTTGCTGGTTGCAATACAGAAAATCTGTAATTAAGTTTAGTTACAATGGCTGCAGTTTGGAAACATCAATTGCTGTAACCAGTGTGTGGTCTTTCAGTTTTGTCCACCGGGTGGCAGAGCTGCGCATGCATGATATTTATTATCTAAGGAGTCAATACGGACCGGAAGTTATTAAACCTTAACTGATTATTGACTTGAAAGCAAGACCCTAACCCTTTGTGTTGTTTCTTGTACTGAACTGTTATTTTGGATATACGCATTAGTCTATGAACATATGGTTGATTGCCCTTATAATAAAAAAACACTACAGATTAACTTAATGCAGAATGAGGAAAGGCTCTAATCAGCATCTATTGGAATTGAAATATGCATCACAGTTTTCTGAAAGCTGCAGGGGAAAACATGCTTGTTGTAGTAGGTGTGGGCGGCTTTATGAATCATCCTCAGAGGTGGGAGGGGCCCTGCTGGTAAAATATTCCTGTGAGAGCGGCGTCACCACAGTCAACAGTGGAATGTAATTTCTGCGCAGGTCAAAGCGTTTAGCAAAAAAAAAAAAAAAAAAGCCAAAACAAAAGGAGAACCTCCGCCTTGACGCCGTGAGCGGCAGCCAGCCTCCTCTGCGCTGTCCTTTTATTCGAGCGTCACATCCCGCTGGCCGGAGGAATGTAGAGACGGAGCGCTTTAAAAATAGCATCCTCTCCTCTGACAGCGCGGCTCCGGTGGCTCCGCGGCACTGTGCTGCGAGAAGCAGGAATGCGAAGATGGCTGCAGACCTAGGAGAGCTGCTGGTCCCGTACATGCCCACCATCCGCGTCCCCCGGACGGGAGACAGGGTCTTCAAGAGCGAGTGCGCCTTCTCCTTCGACTCCCCCGTAAGTGTCGGCTCGTTTCATGCCGCGCGCGGACGCGTTTGTTTTTGGGGAGGGAAGAGGCGCGAGGGCTGCTACGGTTTGTCCAACGGGGCACGTGAATCTGCTGGTGTGTGTGTGTGTGTGTGTGTGTGTGTGTGTGTGTGTGTGTGTGTGTGTGTGTGTGTGTGTGTGTGTGTGTGTGTGTCCATGGGCTGCTTCCCCCCGAACCCGATAGGAAATAAATAATTAAATGTTGTTTACATCTCGGGAGGGACCGGCGGGTGAAGGGGGTTTCCTCTCGTGCAGGCGCTCCGTTCGGGCCGCATCCCCCCGTTAACGGAGCCGGTAAACACACCTGTCCGAGGTTTGGGTTCATTTAAACGCATTTCCAGCAGCTTTTTCTGTGAGCAGAGCAACGCCTCATATACTCAAGTCACAGTGGCACTTGTGTGGAAGTTTGTCATATTGCTATAAAATTTCTGTTGTGTGCTTAAAAGAGGGAGTTTACATCTTTTTGTTTGTCATGTCTAGTAATTAGTTAGATGAAAGATTTAGTTAATGTTGTAATGTGGAGGTGTAGTTGTTGTGTAGTTGTTGCGTCTGGACACTTAAGTTTGGACCCTATTGTCAATTCTTTTTCCCTTATGTGTTTTGGACAAATGTGGTTCGGCACTGGACATTTGATTTACTTAAAATGTCTAAATCTCAAAATTTTTAGATTTAATTTAGAGTTAAGTCTCATTTTCTGAATTAAAACATTACATATATGAATATTTGTTTTTTTCCCCTTAATGTCATAGTATAAAACCTACTTTATGGACTAGAACCGTTTATAAAGGTGACTCAGCTGTCTGGAGTTCATCATGTTGGCCAGAGGACTGGTTTATTTTTATCCCTGCACTCCTGGAGCTCATATGTCACTTTGGGCCACTTAAAGGTTTATCACATGGGTCTATAAGACCGACACTGATTGTAGATTTAGGTTAATTTTAAAGGTGCAATCTTGATGTCAAAGGAATTAAAATGCCTGTAATGAGATGTTTCAGATACAGTGGGTCAGTGTAACATGTGGGATTTGGGACACAGTCACTCACCATAAGCTTTACAAGGAGCCGGATGCCGCTGAATCCATTAGTGTTACAGGATAAGGATGCAAAATGTCATGTGTAGACAGAACTGCTCTTCATTGTTGCTGTGTGTTTTGGGTGTGCAGGAGTCTGAGGGAGGCCTGTATGTGTGTATGAACACATTCCTGGGCTTTGGACGAGAACATGTGGAGAGACATTATCGCAAAACAGGCCAGAGTGTTTACATGCACCTCAAACGACACGTCAAAGAGGTGAGCTTCACACATGCCTTAAACTTTATATATATATGTACATACATATATATGTATACAGTGTGTGTGTGTGTGTGTGTGTGTGTGTGTGTATGTGTGTATATGTATATATGTATATATATGTGTGTATATATGTAAATATACATATGTGTGTGTGTGATTGTGTGTATGTATATGTGTGTGGTTTGTGTCTTCTAACTAGCAAGTTGGAGCCATTCCATAATTAAAGAACTGCTTGTTAGAAAGCTCGCTCGAACACTGAATGGCTGAAATAATCATCATCATCATCATCATCATCATCATCATCATGACATTATTATGAAGAAATTCATAATTCATAATAGTGAAATAAACCATTTGTAGCATGTCTGTTTTTTCATGGAAACATTTGTTTATCATTCTCATTGGACTGTTCTGATGTTTAGACTAAGGCTTTGATATGTTTTCTGCTTTTATCTCCCACACTTTCTTTTAGCCACAGACCGCTAAAACCTGATTTAGTAGATTTTTCACTTTCTACCTATTTTTCTTTTATGTAGTAAAAAAAGCCAGTTTGCATACGGAAGGCTGGTTATTTAATGAATGCTGATTACAGCCAGCCACTTTAATGTGAGCTGAACAAAGTGAGAGGAACACGCTGCGCTTCTGCTCACAAACAGATGTTTCCAAACATCCTGAGCCGTGGTTCATCTCTGCTGTGGCCTCTGAAGTTAGGTGGCCTTGCATATTTCCACTTTCTTTCTTCTTGGATTGAGTCGTTAATTTGTCAAAAAGCAACTCAACAAAGGTTTCTTTCTTTTTTGTCAAGCTCAGGGACACACAGAAACAGGCCTCTCGTCTTCATCAACAACAAAGGCCGAAGCTGCTGCTGTGTTTTCTCACTGTATCTCACTCACTTTAATTGCCCCCAAATAAGCTCTGCTTTGTAAAGAGCAGCTATTTCCATGCCTGGATATGGAAACAGCTGCTCACATTCTTCTGTTCCTGATTGTGTCAGCATTCTGTCTGTCCGTCCGTCCGTCCGTCCGTCCGTCCGTCCGTTGGTTGGTTGGCCGGTCCATCCGTCCGTCCGTCCGTCCGTCCGTCCGTCCGTCCGTCAGTCCGTCCGTCTGTCCGTCCGTCTGTCTGTCTGTCTGTCTGTCTGTCTGTCTGTCTGTCTGTCTGTCTGTCTGTCTGTCTGTCTGTCCATCCGTATGTCCGTCTGTCTGTCTGTCGGTCGGTCAGTCTGTTGCATCTTCATCTCAGCCAAGCAGACGTCGAGAAGCAGTCACCTGAACCCGAGCAGACTAGAAGGAAACAGTCGGTGACACTGGGTTGTTGTGGCTTATGTTGGCTGCTGCCTGAGGATTTATTGCCGAGATGAGGGAAATATAGTAAGGACAAAAAAGGCTGATGATGCATGGTACAAGAAAAGATAAGCCCCGTCTTCAAACCCAACACCGCAACATAGGCAGTTCAATTTGCCTTTGTAATTTTGCACTGGTCCTTTTTGAAGGGTTTTCCCCAAGTGTGGTAACCCGACCTGGCAACTCTCATCCATTTCAGCGAAATGACATCCCTCTGGGTCCTCTGACGAGGCAAAGCACAGACGCGGGTCTCGTCTTTTTGAAAATCGTCCAAGGTGCTGAAAGGTGTTTTTAATTCGATGAGCGCTCTTTAGTCACATTTAATCCCTCCTGTTTCCTACAGAAAGCCACAGGAGCTGCAGGAGGAGCCGTCCCCAGGCGAAGAAACGGAAAAGTGTTTCTAGGTAATCAAATTCTGTTGGCGTTGGTAATCAGATCATTCAGGCATCAGAATCTCAGACATGATTAGAAGAAAAAGAAGAATACATGAAAACGCACAAAAAGAACCCTAATCCTTAAACATCTCTGTGTATTTATTAATTTACGTCTAAATGCTGTATGTAAATGCTATATTCTGCGACTGATCGGAGGTTTTTAATATTCAACCCATTCTGTTGTTGTTTGTTACCCCCCCCCAGCTGCCCCAGCAGTCGGCATTTACTCGAAGTGTCACATATTTCCCATGATGCCACCTCTCTTCCTCCTCCTCCTCCTCCTGAGCTCTAAACATAGCTCATTTATTTGTATGTGTGCTTGGTAACTGACTCAGAGCCGGGTCTGCTCCTGCGCCGGGTCGGGTCAGGGAGGGGAGCGGGGGCGGGCGGGGCTCGGTTTACTGCGGGGCGGCCTCCTGTCAGTTGTCGTCCACTCAGCTGCCGCCTAACGTCAACCTCGTGTTTAGACCGACGCTCTTATGCTGCAGCTATGACGCTGCTGGGACGGGAGCAGGTGT
The DNA here is from genome assembly GCF_900634795.4 of Betta splendens. Lineage (NCBI taxonomy): Eukaryota > Metazoa > Chordata > Actinopteri > Anabantiformes > Osphronemidae > Betta > Betta splendens. Next base: position 8,197,042 of record NC_040884.2, on the reverse strand, counting down.
CTCTCATCTGTTCTTATCCCCCGTCCCTTCCATTCAGCTTCTCCTTGTTGTCCAGAGTTTATGGAGCTTTGCCTCTTCTAGAAATAATAATGATTTCTATATCTAATATTAATTTGTTAAATCCCTTATTAGATGTTCTTTTGTCGTCCTATTTGACATCTCTGCTGTGTTGAGGTGCGTGTATAAATCCTCCGTCATCTTCATACCAGGCCAGTGATCTAATGAAGCAGAATCAACGTCAGACGTTGCCATGAAACCAGCCGGCAACAACAATGTTGGGGATAACCTGTAATCCTGTGTCTGAGTCATAATGTGACTTTAGGCTGACAACAGAGCAGTTGATATGGAGAGTGAGTTGGGAGCAGAGGCTTTCTCTACAGAGGCGTATTCCACATTAATGACCTTTAAATGTGTCTCATAAATTCGTCAGCTGCTGTTTAAAGATGCTCCTGCTCATTTCTATCCTGCTACTGACTCCTCCAGCTGTCGCTGACCGAGTGTTTGCTTCCTCCCTCGAAGATTTAGAGCTAAACCGCGACTTTAACGGAGAGGACTATGAATATGAAGACGAGGCCAAGCTTGTCATTTTTCCAGATCACTTCGAGATTGCCTTACCAAATATTGAGGAGTTACCTGCTCTGGTCAGTGAGTTGGTGCTGCATGAGCTCTGTGCGTTTTTAATGCATGTGGAAAGGGGAAAGGTGCACACAGTGGTTCCCTCGCTGCCACCTGCATATTTTGATGATGACATGCTTTTGTAGAGTAGCATCATTTCCTTCCTGACGAAAATCAGACAAAAAGAAAAAAATCTAAACACATGAAGGGAACGACTTGGTGCACGTGCAGGTGCCTTTACAACTAAAACCATGTGTTTGCATGAGTTGCGGTGGGTTTTGTTTCTATTTAAATTGAATGCATGCATAATGGAATATTGGGTCAATATGAATGTTTGCATGCTGACGTTCACCTCTTTTAATAAACGACTAATAATCTGTTTGTCCTCTCTCATGCCCAGGTGACCATCGCCTGTGACGCAGTGCTCAATGCACCATCAGCCTACAAGAAGCAGGAGCCTGAATCGTGGGAGGAGGAGATCCAGGTGTCCAAACATGCCAGGAGCCTCAGACAGCTGGATAACGGCGTCCGAATCCCCCCTAGGTAGAAAGGCGGCTCCCAACAGGAATACACTGCAAATCTGATTACCACCATGTCTGCTGTTGGTCATAGGGCGCTTCCTTTCATGTCTACATGATGATGATGATGATGATGACCAGAACAAACAGCTGCTTCTCTGTTGTCAGTGGCTGGAAGTGTCAGAAGTGCGAGATGAGAGAGAACCTGTGGCTGAACCTGACTGATGGAGCGGTGCTCTGTGGGAAGTGGTTCTTTGATGGCAGCGGAGGCAACGGCCACGCTCTGGAGCACTACAGAGAGACCAGCTACCCGCTGGCCGTCAAGCTGGACAACATCACCCCGGATGGAGCAGGTCTGACGCACGGATGATTACTGTCCCATAAAGCCATCACTTATACACTGTGTTAATGGTCAGTACAGCAGAAAGTAGAACTTTGACACAATATTCATTTACTCCTTGGATTATGTACAGTATGTATGTAAATCTTGTATCTGGATAAAATTACTGCATTAGTCTCACTGTAAAATTCAACACCACATTTTATTGGTGGGCCGAAAGGTGTAAAGGTGTAAATGAAATAGTTCCGGGTCACAGCACTGACTGGAGTTTGGTTTCAGACGTCTACTCTTTCGAAGAGGAGGAGGCTGTGCTGGACCCCCACATATCCGATCACCTGTCACACTTCGGAATAGACATGCTACAGATGCAGAAAAGAGTAAGTTGCCTGCAGCGAAGCGCATCCGCGTGCAGCAACTGGAAGCTGGCGCTCGAGCCTTCACACCCGGCTCCCCTCTCTCCCGCTTCAGACGGAGAACGGGCACCACACGGACAACAGCGCCCGGCCGCGGGTCAGCGAGTGGGAGGTGATCCAGGAGTCGGGCATGAAGCTGAAGGTGGTGTACGGCTCGGGGTACACGGGCATCAAGAACCTGGGCAACAGCTGCTATCTCAGCACAGTGATGCAGGTCCTCTTCAGCATCCCAGACTTCCAGAGGATGTGAGTGCTGCATGCTGGGACTTTACTACAGTCCATCCAGTGTTTGTTAATCTGTCAGTATCTTGTATTGACTGCTGGCAGTGAACTCCTAGCAGACGGTGTCTGTGCCTGTGAGCGTGTGACATGTACTCTGATCCTCAGGTATGTGGGTAATCTGCAGAGGATATTTGACTATTCGCCCCTGGACCCCACGCAGGACTTCGCCACACAAATGTAAGTGACCCGGGTCTCGTTGTGGAGCTCCGCGCGCCACCTGGCTGCACGAGCAGTAGCTGCTTGACGCAGACACCGTCTGCATTGCAGGTTTGAGCTGTGAGACGGAGGCTGGCCCATGAAACCGGCCTCAGGTCTGATGTTTGTGCTGTCTCTGCGACAGGGCTAAACTGGGACACGGACTGCTCTCAGGCCAGTACTCCAAACCACCCATGAAATCTGAGCTCATTGAACAGGTGATGAAAGAAGAACACAAGGTATTAAACTGGGTATGTCCAGCTCCCAAACTGGCTCCATAACCGACCGTATGAGACGTTTACACCTTTAGAATTCACCTTTCATTGTTTGAACACACTTCTTGGGGCTTTTCAGAGCTGTGCTCATTTGTCGCGTTTTATTTCCCGTAACCTCCGCAGTTTGTATTTGCTTCCTACTGTGTGTGTTTCGCTTTATTGATTTAAATGTCCTTGATATGAAATCACTGCCTTCTAAAGCACGCACGGCTCTGTAGTGCACGGCTGCCGGGAAATGAGAAAGGGAAAAATCGTTAGAGCCTAATGAGAGCCAGCCTGACTTCTTTAAGCCCCTCTAAAGCCTCACCAGCCGTAGTAATTGATGGGCTGGAGCCGTGATCCCGCACTTCCTCCACATGTGTTGGTGGAGTCAGGTTGGACACATATTAACTGACGGCGAGAAAGATATGAGAGGCGGCGCTTGAGGAATGTGACCCAATACAATTACCTCCTTATCGCACTGGACGTGCTGTGTAACAGCCTGTGCACGGTCCTGTTCAGAGCAGGGGAAGTAATTGCGTGCTGTGCTGTAAAGGGGGAATCTGATCAGACAGACACTGTCATTGGACACATCCTCCTGTTCAGACCCTCACACGCCCCGGAGCAGCTGTTGTTGATTTTCCCGGTCGTTTCACGCACACTCGACGCGTGCATGTGTGTGTGTGTGTGTGTGTGACACCCAAACTGTTTTCATTGCAGCACCAGCAGAAAGGCATCTCTCCCAGGATGCTGAAGGCCCTGGTGAGCAGAGGACATCCAGAGTTCTCCTCCAGCAGGCAACAGGACGCCCACGAGTTCCTGCTGCACATGGTCAACCTGGTGGAGGTGAGTGCGTGACACACCTCACATCTACGCTGCGTGCTGCGTCATGTTTGACCTTTGACCCTTTGCTTTTGAGCGCTCTGTACTTGGTTGCTACAAACACCGGTTGCCCTGACGTGTGTTTCACTCAGGGTATATTTAGCTGGATGCTATCTGTGACACAGGGAGGCCAGATAATGCTGCCTATTGTGTCTGAGCTGCAGGAGATGACACGACTTGGTTGATCTTGGCACCGTGGGGCGATAAAGTCGTTGAGAACAACCCCGTTTTCCCTTGACCCCTCATCCATATAGAGGATATTGCGGATGTGTTCTCCTCCACACACCTACAGCCGTCGGTATCCAGCAGCACTGCTGGCTCGCATGCCTGACTGAAATTATAACTCGTGTATTTCTGTGTCTCCTCGGAATAGAAGGTCTGACTTGCACAGGGGCTGACATACAACTGTTGTGTTCAGTCGCCATCCTTCATCGCGGGCTTCAAATAAACCCAGTGCAAACTTAAATGACCCCAGCTGTTCATCTAATCAGTGTGAGGACACGGAGCGGCTCACCGGCCATGATTAATGTGTCTACAGCTCCGAGAAGCTGCACCTCCGTCAGCTCAGATTCACTTTAAAGAGCTCCATCTATATTATGACCAGCTGTGATTTAGGCCAAACACGAGCTGCAGTTCTGACGCCGATATTCAAACGTGTTCTACTCTTTTGCAGAGGAACAGTGCCGGCTCAGAGAATCCCAGTGACATCTTCCGTTTCCTGGTGGAGGAGCGAACTCAGTGCTGCCAGACGCGCCGGGTCCGCTACACTCAGCGGGTGGACTACTGCATCCAGCTGCCCGCCCCCATTGAGGCAGCCACCAATCGAGGTGAAGCCACAGCTCATGGCTGGAGCGGCACCAGCTGGAGGAAGAATCAGCAGGTTTCGGTCCAGGAGTGAAAGCCTTTGTTTTCGTGCCACCAGAGGAGCTGCTGGCGTACGAGGCCAAGAGGAAGGAGGCCGAGGAGAACACGCGGGCGCCTCCGGAACCGGTGAGGGCGCGGATCCCCTTCACCGCCTGCCTGCAGGCCTTCACGGAGCCGGAGAACGTCCCAGACTTCTGGAGCTCAGCGCTGCAGGCCAAGTCGGCTGGAGTCAAGTAAGGAGCCGTCGTCAACCTGAGCTGTTCATTTGCTACGTGTGCATTTCATCTGCACATGCTTGACTTGTCTCCTGTTTTCCTCTGCAGAACTTCCCGTTTCGCCTCCTTCCCAGAATATCTTATATTGCAGATAAAAAAATTCACGTTCGGGGTTGACTGGGTGCCAAAGAAACTAGGTAGGTTTCTGTGAGCTCCACAGATCAACTCTCCACCAGGGGTTTGCCTTTCACTATCCTGCAGTGGTACAAATGCCCAGCAGAGGGCAGCAGTGGACTGTGGCTTACAGGCCCATTTTAAATGACACTGCTGAACATTGATTTTTGTTGAATCAGTAATGTCTTCACCTGCACTGTTTGAAACATGCAACATTTAACTTCCTCATTACTCAACCTGAGCTTTGAAATGATGCAATAGTTTCCAATGAATAGATACTAATGCAGCTGCAGATTAACTTATTTGTGCACATACTGTAATGAGTGAACTTATATTTATTGTCTTCAATTGTGTGAAAGTGACAGATTTATCCATCTGCTAGTAGAGTAACTACTAGACACTTTGGATCTGTGAAAAGGCTGGAATGCGATTATTATTCATTCATTTTTGCTCTGTAACGTGAAAAGGACCATGAGACAATCCAAATGTCAACCTTCTCCTATGAAGTGTTTTTCTGTCTGCATCTGTGCAGACTTGACTATAGAGGTTCCAGACTTCCTGGATCTGAGCCGGCTGCGGGCCACAGGGAAGCAGGCAGGTGAAGAGGAGCTGCCCGACCTCATGCCTCCCATCGTGCTACCTGAGGACACCAGAGGTGTGTGTGTGTGTGTGTGTGTGTGTGTGTGTGTGTGTGTGTGTGTGTGTGTGTGTGTGTGTGTGTGTGTGTGTGTTTATTTTATTCATTTGCATTGAGTATTAGCTAGCAACCTGTGGTGCCAACATTTGGCTCTGTTTCATGGCTATTGTCTTGGATCCACTGGTTCATTTTTACCACTGAGAAGGATTCTACTGGTCACAGTCTCATTTGAATCACCCAGCGTGGCCCACAGGCACATTAACATTCATGTGTGAAAACTGGGAGGAAAACACTGGAGGCTTTTTCTGTCCCTTCATTTTTAACATTATTAATTTTAAAGGCCACTGTTTTCTCTGAGCACCCGGTGCTTTTTATCTTTTAGCTACGAGGCAAAGCACATTTCTTAATGTTTGTACACATGAAGCACGTCAGCCGTATCTGATCTTACCTAGCAGTCAGGTAAGTGAGCGTAACAATGAGGAATGACCAGGTGTGTCGGTCCAAAGCTGCTTTTTAGGAGCTATAGGTTATTTTTAACAGAGTCAGATGATCCATGAAATTGTCTCTGATATTCTGGTCATATATGCTTATGTTGTTTCTTGGGTGGAGTCTCATGGGAAAGCTGTGATCACAGTGCGACTAAGCCTCATAGGTTCTAATGCTTTTAAGACCCTTTTTAATGCACTTTACTGGACTGAGGAACTGGAAACTATGGACCTTGTTGTAGCATAAACGGTATTGTTGCTACTTTTCTGGAAACTTTGTAGCATTTGCCCATTTGCATAAAGGTTTTCCCGGAGTCTTATCATGTACTTCGACCTGACAGCCTCCCTCCTTTTGGTTCTTCATTCATCTGTCTCCTTTGTGATTGGATTGAATCCTCGTTCTCCGCCGCCTGCAACGTTCCCTTACGTCGCGTTATCTGCGTTCTCCTTAATATTTCAGCAGACGTGAAGCACAAAGCGTTCTGTACCGTCTCAAGCTGGAAACACAGAACGGAGCTTAGGAGCCGGGCTCCACATGTCGACGGGCCCGAGAGCTTCACAGAATCATTTAGCTGACTGCGTCTTCACGAACCCGGCGGACAGAAAGCACAAGTCTGAGGATGTTTGAGTGCGTCTAAGTAGTTCACTGCTGAGAAGCATGCGCTGCAGCTGCTACCTCCCAGCGAACGGCTCCTCTGACGAGCGCCTTACAGCAGCTCTTCTCTGAAGATGAAGCCGTCTTGCTTAGGCAGCGTTTCATGCCTTGTCTCTGACAGGAAGCGAGGCCGCTCTAAAATCAATGCGTCAGACTACTAAATGTTTGTGTACACACCGTCCTCAGCGCTTCTGTTTCTATGGGCTGAGCTGTTGGTTCAAATGCAAGCTGGAGCAGGTCAGGTGAAATAACGGCCTCGTTTCAATGCATTTGCTGATTTATTAACTTCACATTTGTGTGATGGATTTTGTCAGTTGTAAATTAACCGCGACTCCATTATCTCCCGCTTGCATCCTCTGTGAATAATCGTTAGTCACCTTTCCATCTCCAAAAGGCCTCGGTGCTGCTCGTACATTACACAGGACAGCGTTGTTTTCAGGCCTGTGCATCATTCTTCTTCCACACCATTTATAAAATTACATTCATGTTATTATCTTAAAGGAAAACTTCACCTATTTTCAATGGGGGTTGACCAAAACAATGTCAGATAATAAGAGACACTCAGATTGCTCCATAATTTCTATGCAGAGAAATTATCATTTTTTCCTACTGTACCGGGCCCAGCAAAGGCTGTGAGGGGGCGGAGCCATGATGAGAGGGGGCGGAGCCAGCCTGCTGGAGCACAACTGCTCAGTCTGCCATTGTTTTCCCTCACATAGCCTACAGCACTAATATTTAACGTCCGGAGGACCTGTTGTAGATTATTTAGTAGACAGCGAGTTCATCAGCACAGTCTGATATTCATGGTTCGTTGTATGAGCCAGAGTTCAGCGCCGACGGCCGTTGCTGGGGCAGGTCTGTGAGCCTGAGGCAAATAATTGGCCAGAGGATTGAATGATAATTTCTCTGCATAGATATTATGGAGGGTACGGAGTGTGGACGACGAATTATAACTTTCACAAGGTGTAGAACCTGATTTCTAGTTTTGGTTATATAATATGGGAGAAATGAAGGAAAGGGCCCCCCCTCAGACTCAAGAAAGTGGATCACAACATACTGCAGCTGACTTTAGTTGTTCAAAACTAAATTTCCAGCACATTAAAAAAACACCACATTTCTTTTTTCAGATAACTCCATGAGCTCCATAGACTGTGAGTACTTTGTTTCTCTTCTATTTACTCTTTACTGTTGTAGAATGTGTGATACTCGTTTATGAACATGTATTTTGGGCGCCAGGCTGTGGTGATGAATGCTATAGACGGTGTACGTACCCGAGCAGGTGCTGCAGCTGCTCCCCCCTTCCAGACTTTACTTTTCTGTGCTGCTCTGCCTCTTTTAGCCAAACTCATTTCTCTCCTTGATAAATCATCTCTCAATAATGAAACCTCTCCCAGGGCTGATTCTCCTCTGGTCTCTTTGTTTAATGAGGTCCAAAGAAAGAGAGAGGGAGAGAGAGAGAGAGACAGAGAGAGAGGGAGGGAGAGAGGGAGAGAGAGAGAGAGAGAGAGAGAGAGCTTTTCTTTAACCTGGAAAGTTGCTGCTGGTTGTTGAATCAGCAACTGTATATTTGTGCTCCTGATGCCCATTTGTCGTGTCCCCAGCTCCAGAAATAGATGAGGCGGCAGTGATGCAGCTGGCAGAGATGGGCTTTCCACTGGAGGCCTGCAGGAAGGCTGTGTACTACACGGGCAACATGGGCCCCGAAATGGCCTTCAACTGGATCATAGCCCACATGGAGGAGCCTGGTGAGGCCACGTCACTGCATTTGTAGCTGTAGTGGAAGCGGAAAGATCCACACAAAGCTGATCTCTGACTCATAAAGACAAGGCAGCGGCATTTGTATGGGAGCACATCACATCTCCGGTTCTCCGGATTACACGTGTGTGTGTTTCTGTGTGCGATGACATCAACAGAAACTTTGCCAGAGCTGACTTTGTCTCCTGCCAGGCTCTGTGAGCGCTGGAGGCGTCCCCCTGAGGCGTTAACCTGGGCCACTTCTATTTCCCTGCAAGCGCGTTAAGAGCCACTACAGTGGAGGGAAATTAGAGCGGCCGCCTGCCTGTTAGTTTTTAAACGGCCCTAATGCATTCAGGCTCATTGACATCAGTAAAACGCTCCTCAGGGGTTGCTTCCTCCTCCGCCTTCTCCACATTTCCTTAGTTTTCTTAGGTTCCCATCATCTTAAAATGAAATGCTTGTTGGTTCATAAGTGGATCTGAACACTGGTGGAAGCTGTCAGAGGTGATGTGAGATAATAACCAGTTTAACGTCCGTTTAACCGAGTGGACAAACATTATGTTCGGTTATGTCTTTTATGTCTCTGCCTGAAAGACCACTCACGCATCAGGCATTTAAAAGCAAGGAGGCTGAGATACAGACGATGGAGGGAGAGAGATAAGTGGAGCGTATTTTCCTTAATGTAAGGACCATAATGAAGGTTCTGTTTATGGCCCAACATGGACTTATTACAGTTGGAAAGTCCTTGTTCCAGGTTGAGGGTCGCTTCACTTCCATTAGAATCTGTGTGGAAATACCAGCAGTTCATTGTTGCAGTAATTATAGCTATAACCGTTTCGAAATAAAGGCCTTCATCAGTAGAAGCCTTGAATTGTTGGTTGTATTGATTTAAAACATATATTTTTATTTTTTTATTTACTTCCAGTCATCAAAATTTTATGAAAAAGTTTTATGACCAACAGATTTACAGTGTTTTAGACAGAAAAGGAAATCACTTATCTGTGTATTTCACAGAAGCAAGGGAGCAAATAGATGTTTAGGCTCCGGTCGACAAACGTCTTTCCTGACTGGGTTCAAAGATAGAGCGCAGCGTCTCATCCTGCAGCGTGCGCCCTCTCTCTTCCCAGACTTTGCCGAACCTCTGGCTCTGCCCTCCATGATGGATCCTGGGCCTTCCACCAGTGACGGTCCCGTGGGTGCCACGCCGCTCGACAACTCGCCCCCTGAGGAGAGCATCGCCATCCTCACCTCAATGGGCTTCCCCCGCGCTCACAGCATCCGGGCGCTCAAAGCCACGGTCAGTCTCCTCTACGCGCCACACACATACTGATGAATACACTATTTACCACTGGCTTTCCACTAAAACCTCTTTTACAGGCATTGTTTTCTATGAGTAATTATTACACCTGCAAACAGCTGGGGCCTAATACTTCTAAAGACCTCCGCCGTGCACAGAGTGATGTGTTGGTGAATGAGCGTTGGGAGCTGCCGGCGTGGGCGGACGGTCTTCTGTCTGATTAAAATGAACCGCCCACACATGGGATGGGTGAAGACCACTTGGTTGGTAGCACAGTATGTCGTGAGAAAATAATCCATAAGCTCCAAAACACACGCTTTGGGAGCCACGTAGCAGCGTCAGCAGTGTCCGCTGTGTTCACGGCGAAGCAGGTGGTGTTTGTAACGAGGCCGAGGAGAAGGTGGCGAAACCGAGCTGTGTTGATGATAAAAGGCCTTGGCCGATCCGTGTTGGCACTCGTTCTACATGTCGGAGTGATTAAAAGTCAGTCCATGTTCACAAACGGGCCCAGCAGCACATGGACGCCGCCTCAGATGCAGGTGGAACACGACCCACAGTGACGCGTCATCAGCACAAGGCAAATTGACGAGCCGATGGGGGGAAATTCGTCGAAGTAGCTGCTGTCTTTTCAAATGGCGCCCGATTCTCCCGTTTCATGCAAAAATAGCCCAGCAGACTGTTGGTAATAGACACCGGGCTTCCGTGTTTATCGTCCCTGCTGCCGTGCACCATGGAAAAGGGAAGGCGACGGGAGCGGAAGCGTGAAGCAGCGAGTGGGGTTCAAATCCAGTTAAATCAGGAGGAGGAAGCTTGTCTTTAAATGATTCTGGGCCTGACGGGAACCAAAACGCAGGCCGTGTGCTGCTCCTCAGAATCACATTCTCCAGGAATCACACCTCTATTTTGGATCAAGGCTTCATGGAGGGGAATTTAGCACAGATGGATGCTCGCTCACCATCTCCCTAATAAATGACTGCACATTTCATGCTGTTCAGCACGAGACCACTTTGGCTCCAAGTTTGTCTAAATTTAATTCAGTGTTTGCTTAAAGTTTATCCATCACATGCAAGCAAAGTAGTCCTCAGCCCTGATTACGTCACCGTTACGGATCCGATCTCACGCTGTTGTTCCGGCTGTTTGGTTCCAGAACAACAACCTCGAGCGAGCGCTCGACTGGATTTTCACGCACCCGGAGGAGGAGGAGCTGGACACGCTGTCGGACATGGCCGACACCGAACCCAACGACAACGCCTTCTCCAACGCCACCTCGCACAGCGACTCCACGCTGTCTCCGGACAGAGAAGCGTCAGGGCCGCGCGTCAAAGACGGACCGGGACGTGAGTGCCCCGGAGCCCACGCGTTATTCCTGCATTCATACATGCTTGTTATAATTTAAGATTCCCCTCCATACACGAATGGGATTCACATAAGGAAAAAAATATTAATTACACATTTTATTTGTGACCTTTTGTCCTTCAGGCTACGAGCTGTTCGCCTTCATCAGCCACATGGGCGCGTCCACCATGTCCGGCCATTATGTTTGTCACATCAAAAAGGAGGGACGGTGAGTCGGACGATGCTTTGAGTCCACGTGTTCTGTCTTTGTTGTGGTACAAAGGTGACAGATTATTGTTCGTCGAAACGAGGTGCGGAACGAAAGCGCGCTTTTAGTGCTCGCGCGTGTTTTCACATCGGTGATCTCTCATTTGCTTCCTACAAAAGAAATAGATTAGTTTTTATTATTAGAATATTATAGAATATATTGGAATTGACCCATTTTTGTGTGATTTTAAGAGTTCGGTGACGCACGCGCCACAGTAACGTGCACGCTCCTCCTCCTGCAGGTGGGTGATCTACAACGACCACAAAGTGTGTTTGTCAGAGAAGCCTCCCAAAGACTCGGGCTACATCTACTTCTACCACCGACTGTCGAGCAGTTAAAGTCCAGCTCCGCACCCCCGCCCCCTCCGACCCCGCCACAGCCCCCGCCCCCCCCCTCAGACTGGCAGACCTCTGTAACAACGGCCGGTGGAAACGATGGAAACAGCCTCTCAGACCAGCCGCGCGCCTTAACGTGAGGCCGGGAGCTCCAGGAGGACGGCTCACGAGGGGAAAGCGCAGCAGGTTTAGTGCATTTGTGTCATGCTACGCTTTTAAACGCGGACTCAGTGTTAATGCTACGGACCGTGTGGGTGCAGAGGGATGTGTGCAGTTAGTACGTCTGGACTGTTCTGCACGCACAACAATGCCACATATCAAACCCATCGTTGCTTCTCAACGCCTTCGGCTCCTGCGCCGGTGTTTTCAAAACCAGTACATTTTATAAATGTATTTTAAAAATGGCGACGCGTCACTGCCAGCGCTGCTCTGGAAATGACTGTGCAAGCAATGTTTTTTGTTTTTTTTTAATCTCGAGGGTAATATTTTGGGTTATTAAGAGAAATCACAGACACGGTGTGCAGGTTTCAGAATGAAGGAGAGCAGGTGGCTAAACTACCAGGACCGGATCCCATTAGCTCAGATCGAACGACTGAAGTTCGTAGACGTGGACTTTTTAATTCACCAGCAACAAGCAATTGAATGTGGAATTCAACATATTTTCCGCTACAATTTCGCTGAACGGAACACTTAAGTGAGAAAATCTTAAATTCATCAGTATATCAAATCCTGAGTTGTACCACAAATTTCTTTTTTATTAATAATTTTTTGCCTCAATTGCAAAATATTTGCATAGTAGGCACCAGAACGGCGTCTCTGCTGCAGCTGGTCCACTCGGGTCCCTTCATCACTCTGACAGATTCAGACTGCGACCCAGAAGGTAAAATGAATGTTCCCCTCGACCTGTTACCAATTTTTACAGGTCACTTAATTCACTTATGCATCTGAACTTTGTTTTCTAAAGCAATATGCACTTCAACCAAACCTACTGTGCGACGGAAGCTGAACGACGCCTCGTCTCCTCCGCGCCGTTCAGTCTTATGCGGTGATGAATGTACGACCTCCCTGGTGCTCGCTGCAAACACAACCTCGACCCGAACACACAGCTGGTTTAAGACTTGTGCTGTGTAGTAACTGTTAGCTGATGCTGGAATGGACCTTTTTTCTCTTTCTCAACATCTCACTGTTTCTATATTGTATAGTGGTATTATTTTAATGCTCGGTGGGACTGGATTTACATCAAAACTGGAAGTTAGTGGCAGGAGTATGACTGCCCTTAAGAATGTTAAATTAAAAGTGTGTCTCTCCTCGAGGCCACTGCCCTCAAAGACAAGAGAAGCGTCACCATCCGAGAGCACAGATAATAATCTTTATTTCGCCGGTGCTCCCCTTCACCAACGCTGCGTCTAGACTCCCCTGAGCAGAGCTTCCCTTTATTAAATCCCGACCTCTCGTCCTCACCAGACACTACTTGACAAACTGCAGTGGTCCTCGTCTACGCAGCTCTCTATGCAAGTCTCGCTTCTCCGCCGTTCTTCCTGTAAATGAGTCTCAGAAACCAAACTGCACCTTGTGTCGTCGGTGGACAGGTGATAACGCCCCGGCTCGGCAGTCGTAAATGTCCTCAGAAACTTTGTGCAATTAATTTCCCGGCACCTTCTTTGTTCCCTCGTCGTCCTCCTCTTTGTTGCGGCTCCGTCTCTGCCGTTCCTTCTAGGCTGTTAAAACGTGATGTTCAGTTTGCCACCAAAAGGGTTTTTCACTGTCTGCATGTGCTCTAGACGTCGACATTTAGTCATTTGGATTGTACAATTGTACTTTTGCGAGCTTTGTTCATTTAACTAAATGTCAAAGGTTCTTGACCTGGTTTTACTCTGTTGCCTTGTTGCAGACATGTTGGCGCTGGTTCTGAACTAATTACTTTAAGTTGACTTTTGTAACTTAAGTATTTATCCAAATCTGACTTAAGTGTATGTGAATAGTCACAACCGTACCGTGTATCTAATGGCACTGTTAACTTACAATGTTTGGATAATTTAATAAACTACACCTTTGTTGAGACTGAGCTTCTTTAAGAGTGTTACAAAGAAGAATACAACACAAGCTCCTAGCATAAATAAGAACAGTTTATTTTAAAAGATCACTTTCATGTCGTTTTAAAGGTGCTAATGCTTTTCTTGTGGTTATACAGGAGGAGTAATATGCATTACAGTAGGTGTCAATAAATGAGTTACTGTTTATAAAGTATATCATTTCTACGTTCATTCATCAAAATATGACTTTGATGCGTTGATGAATAAAGCAGCACAAACTGTGTTTGTATAGGTGAATTAAAGGAGTTCAGAAAGAAAAGGACACGCTGAGAACTTTACTGAACCCCAACCGACCAAGCCACCGTTAAGATTCTATAAATGCCTTAATCACCTCAGGAAAAATGGAAACCCAAAGTGTTGCTCATGGGGCATATCATCCGATAAGGCATAAAGCATAGAAAACATGTACAGTATATGATATTTAATTCCAGCTGTTTTTTTAAAAATATGCCTTTACATTTCTTTATCACATTGTTTCATAATGCAAACTGACTGAAATGACCTATAACAGCTGTTTTGATTACTGGGTATGTTGTTGAACGCTTTGGGTCCCCATGTTTAAAGCTTGGTGTGAAGTCCTGTGACTTGCAAAATCTGCTGTACAGCAGGTTAACAGGCAGCTTTATAGGTTGGGGCTAATGCAGCGGCTATTATTATGTTTATAAGTTCTAGACGTTACAATAAATGTTCTACAGAATTGAACTATGATGAGCCAGTTGAAGCAACGTACCAGTGTTAAGCTCAAATATGTTTGGAAGAGATTAATTGCGTCAAGATGTTTGCTTATTTCTATTCGTACGCTCGCTTGATCTATGCGAGAAAAAGCCTTTTGTGTTGGATATATACAGTTTCTGTAAGGTATGAGACTTTGAAAGTGCATTGTATAAATATTGCAAGGAAATCATTTTTATATTTAATTTTTTAGACTTTAGTGGGAGAGGGGAAAAAAGCACTTTCATGTATTTCATGCATACAAATTAAAATAAGATTAAAAAAAAAGTAGAAGCATGCGATCGAGCTCGGCGGGGTTCCTCAGGAACATGCGTTATGCAGGGTGAGGTCACCTGAGCAGGTACAGTAGTAGTTTCTACAGAGGAAAATGCTCACCAGGCATCCTATTGGTTACACAGCAGTTTTAAGCCAGGACGTTGAGGTGTCTTTAAAAAAATAATTTCATTTTTAACACTACGGTATTCTGAAATGCAAAACTACGAAGGCCTACAGCCTCGTAAGAAAACTAGAGCTTATCAGAAACCCCTGTTTCGAGTTTCTTCAGTTCAATGTTAACACAAAAAAAATGTGGGAAAAATGTTTTCATAAAAACAGAGGAATACTGGCCTTAAGAGTAACTCTCAACAATCCCTCAGAACACCAATGTGTTGGTTGGTTTTACGGTTGATGGAAGTGAAGGACAGCGGGTGTTGTAGCCAGCAGCATTGGTTTATTCACCAGAAGTGATGTCAGTGGGAAGGTTCTGCTAACACAGACGTGCAGCCATTCTGGCTCTTCGCGGTTCTGTCTTGGCACAGTGGTGCTAATGGACTTAGCATGCTAACAAAGCGTGTGGCTACGAATGTGCGCGGGGTCGCCTGACGCATCCGTGTTAAAGATGGAGATTGAAATGTTAAGCGTTATTTCAGTTGAGCCGAGAAGAGCATATTTTAACGAACGAGAATCGCGCGTGTGACTTTTGTCGTTCGTCCCCCATAGACCACAGGATCAGGGGGGTCACGGTCCAGGAGGGCAGCTGTCACGCCCGGTCCAGGTCATTTCATGTACGTGAGTTTGCTAAAAATAAAAAAACACCTGCCTCCGTTACAGATGCTGAACGATGCAAACAGCTTGAATAAACGTGCACCCCCCCCCCAAAAAAGCTCAACTATTCATTTCACCACAAAGCTAAACTCCGCTTTCATCGAATCCACTTTGGCCTCGCTGCGTTCGCCGTTGCGCCGTCCACACAGAGCCCAGCTCTGATGCTAATTGTTAGTGGCATGCACACATGTGCCGCGTCTCGCCGGGCTCCTCGGCCTCCTTGATCTATTAAACATCACGGCCAGAAAGACAGACTGACTGCGGCAGCTACATGTCGGCTTCGACCTGAAATGTCCTCTCAGTGGTTCTGTTGACGTTCTAGTAGAACAGGATAAGACGTTACTGTCATTGGTTTGACAGCTAAATAGGAAGGTTTTCTCCTCAAAGTGCGTTCAAGGTGAATTTGCGCGACAACATAACCATGTTTAAGTTTGGCAGTGAAATCAGATCAGACGTATTTCTTTTAAAACGTAAAGGCTTCACTTGAGGTGAATGCTCTTCCTGTATCTGGCAGCGCTGACTCTTCCATCACCCCTACGTTTCCCCCACACAGGCATCAGAGCGGCTCTGCTCCAGAGATGAATGGCTCTGGTACCGGCCTCTGGTTCTCCCTGATAGCATTTAGTTGCCGCTCTTGGGACGAGCCCAACCGCTCAGAACGGCAACATAGAAACGTGACCTTTTGCATAGGATTGGAGGATAAAAACACCGGGTTGCTGCGCCGCACGGCCGATGATCCATCATTTTCTCCGCCGGGCGCCGAGGAACGCGCACCCACCTCACAGAGTCACTTTCAAACTCGCAACGTCGACGCAAGTGAGCGTGTCAGCAAAAAGTAAAAACAAAGAAACCTAAAAAACCACAAATCACCTCTTTTTTAAGGGAAAGCTCTGCTGAGTTACTGCAGCAGAGGATTTATGTGGAATCGGAGGCTGGCCGCTTTTCTGCTGATGCAGGATGAGCTGATGTTGAGGGTTATCATGACGTGAGCAGACATTTGTGAGCAGCGCTGCGCCCACGCTAACATCAGTGCTTAATGCGAACTGACTTCATTAAACGCACGCGCTCCTCCGTCTCTGCGGGGCTGCGGCGAAATTCAAGACGACTGGATTAGGAAACACCCCGAACGTTATTATGACGTACAGCATTGATATTAATGTGATCAGGGGAAATCATCACCATCAATAACCCTCAGAGCTCCTAAAGGTCTATTTTTAGAAGAATGTTTTCACCGCTAATGATCAGTGTGTTTGTACGTGTCTGACCAGTCAGCATAAAGGGAACAAAGAGAAGCTACAGGAGCCGAGACCAAAGAATAGACAACAAAACACAAATGAACGCCTCGGTCAGCTTTCAAGTTCAGAAGACGGCGGGTTTGAAAAGAAAACCAAATGGCTTTGTGTTTCTGTGCCGTAAAAAACAGTATAAATAAATATTGTTGCTCGCATGCATCTCAGTAAGGCTTTACAACCCGCCTTGCACATTCCACTTAGGTTGAGGAAGTCATCTGTTGGTCGGAAGTGCAAAGGGAAAACTTCTAAAAGTATGTCAGTTTCCAAGAAGAATCCATTTATGAAAATGCTTATTCATGCAGTATCGTTACTCTCCGCTGACAGACGATCAAATCGCGCCAGGAGCGGAACGTCGGGAGTTCCGGGTCACGTGGTGCCGTCTGTGCCGTGTGTTTGCTAAATCCACCCTTTGGGAGCGCGGGCCGCGATAACGAAGCCGTCGCTGCCAGCTCCAAACCTGATCTGTTCCCAGCGAGCAGCATGCGGGGGATCCTCCGCCGGCGCGAGGCGGTCCGTGGGCCCGTCTCTCCTGGCGCTGCTCCACCAGTCGAGTCCGCTTTGAATTGGTGCGTTCGCTAAGGCATTGCTCGTACAATCGCTGCCTGTCCTTGTGCTCTTCGGGGTAATCGCAAATTGCAGTGCAAATCCGTCAGAAAGCAGTCGACTCAAGCACTTCGTAGAACCTGTCCACGCGCCCGATTCGAGGTGCCGGGGCAAAAAATATAACATCTTTGACGACTGGAGATCATTCTTACATGCATTAAAAATCACATCACCGTCTCTAACGTCAGATCGCGTCCGTTCTGACGTGTGCACTTTGGGCTTTTGGCTGTTGGGTATAAAAAAGGACGGAGGCGGGAGACGCCGTCATCGCCGCCTCCCCCTCCTCAAATGTCCAAGTTGAAGGCCCGCATGAGAAGATCCAGGTCGCCAATGTTGGCGGCCTGGAAGAGTTCTGGCTGGTCCATCATAGATAAAGCTATCCTCAGAGCGGCCCAGATGTTCCCAGACATCACCTGGTGCGACTGCTGGCGGCTCCGGCTCTTCCTCTGAAGGCTTAAGGCAGTCAGGAAGTTACTGGCCGCCTCTCTGGGGAAACAACAACGAAGGAAAAAGACGTGAATGATAGATCAGAGTCAGGCTCGTTGTGATACAAAGCACCTGTAATCTACTGTGAGCTAACTAATGTCAGCTGAGCCTCAGTCCTCACTTCCACCCTGCAGATGTTGCCTCTTGTTGCTCCAGCTGTTTCCTGGTCCGACTGATTAACCTCCTCATCCTGAAACGCTGCCGCTCGTCCTCATCGGCCTGTAAGTAGCGTCCCTCTGTTGTGCTAAACATGCTGAATGATACTTCCAGTTCGATGTGCAGCTCCTAGCTGGGTCTTGATAACTCTAAGTAGCTGCTTAACGAACGCCCGCTACCAGAGTGTAGCATTAGCCCTAATGTGAACGGTGCCTTGAGTGGTTACACATTTTCGCTTGGATTCTGTGAAGCGGGAACACTTTTGGCTGGTTGCATGGTTCCTATTGGTAACTCACAGCTGTGGACTTTGGACTGTGACACCCGTTAAGTGTCGGTCTGAGCTGTTCTCAGACCAGGTGTGATCATATCTAAGTTAGCTGACCGGCAGCGCTGCCTCGCTCACCTGTGTGCCCCCAGGTTGATGCAGCTGATGCCCAGGTTGTACCGGGACCGGATGAAGCCCGGCTGCAGCTCCAGCGCCCTGGTGTAGGCCTCCACCGCCTCCTCGCTCCGGTCTCCGTTTGCCAGCGTGGCCCCCAGGCGGTTCCACAGCAGGTAGTCCTGGGCGGAGGGCGAGCGGTGGGTTAGATGAGACGTGAGAGGAGTCACAGGGTGAAGGTGACTCCTCCTTTCTAACTAGTTCACGCTGTGGCTGCTCAGTGTATTCTAGCACGTGTTTGATTTACGAAAACACTGCAGGAACAAAGTTGTCAAACTTTTCTTACCTTGTTTACTGTGTTTTAAAGACCTGATCAAGTGTCCGACAGAAGCGTGCGTGAAGTAGAGCTGAATAATTGGGGCGACTACCCAGCACTCAGCCTTTTATCTGCAGTGACAGCACTGGGGAGCAGTGGCGGCGCGCGAAGCTATAATTCGCTTCATTTTGTCGTAGCACAACAACAGGAAATTGCTGTGGAGCGGTCTGCAGCTCCTTCCAAGCGGAGCTTAAGGTGAGCTGAGTCACGCCGCGCGCGCGCCCTCGCCGTCGCTCACCCGCAGGTAGACGGGAACGCACAGAGGTCGCGCTCCGCTACAGTACAGGCCTCCTTCATCTCTGGCTAAGCCTAGCAGCGGGATATAATTATCTCCCCTTTGTGTTCAGAGCCATTTCTCCAGCAGGGGAGCAGCTATTACCAAGTCAAATGTGGGAGGTTGGATTTAACAGTGAGTAATGTTCGTGCCAGCCGGGGACAGAGCTGAGAGGACAGACACTGATTTGCGTGAAGGAGATGGGGGATAAGTTTGTGTGTGTGTGTTTGTGTGTGTGTGCGCGTGCGTGCGTGCTCATCTCGCTCTACTTCTGCGAGGAATCGCTGGGGAGAGCGTATGTGTGACAGTCAAGAGTTCACGTGAATAGATTTGGCGGCTCCTCGCTGCACATGTCGGTGCGACAATTAGACGTGCGTCAGCGCTTTGGTTCGCATGAGCTCCCCCTTCGCTTTGGTGCCTCTGTTTATCTGTACCTCATGCTTGTGAAGTACACAAGCATGGGGTGCGTGATCTGTCTTGGCTTTTAAAGTGCGTATGTCAGTGTCGGATTTGTTCATCTGCATTTTACTGTATGAGAAAACGTTTGGTTCTCCCATCAGTCACATTAGCAATTAGCATGTTTTTAATTAAAAAGTTACTAGGCTCTCTTAAGTCATTTGTTTCACTAATTATTGAGATTATGTTATTCAGCTTATTAAGAGACACCTTCGTTGACGGAAACATCTGCTCCCAGTAAGACCCATCAGTCGGCGTCGTCAGCTTCACTGGCCCATGAGGCACAAACAGACTAAGTGTTGTGAGATTGCTGCATATTTTATCTGCGTCTGTCTGAGCAAACCTCCCATCGGCCAGAACCTCTACTTCACACTGGGCGCGGGGGTTGCGTCCCTGGCTCCGCGCGCTGCCAGCTGGAGCCACCCAGCTGTCAGACACGCTGCCTCTGCAGCGAAAGCCCTGATTAGCACCTGTTCACCAACTGCAGCCCACAGTGGTGTGGCTGCCACCACAGAACATGACGTAATGTAATGGTCACGCGTGCGAGGACGTGTGTCTCCGTGCGGGTGCTCCTACCTCGGGTCGCACAGACAGGGCCGTGTTGAACGCCTCCACCGCCTTGTTAAATTCCCCGCTGAGGTTGTAGAGCACCCCGAGGCCCGTCTGCAGATCTGGGTCGACGCTGTCAGAGTTGTGCTGAACCGCTTCCAGGAAGAGCTCCTTGACCTCGGGAAGCAGCGAGCTGTGGACACACGCACGCCCAGATGAGGATTAGCGCAATTTAAGGCCGCCAACTGGGCATGCGAGAGGGATGGAGGAGGGAAGGAAGGAAGGAAGGAAGGAAGGAAGGAAGGAAGGAAGGAAGGAAGGAAGGAAGGAAGGAAGGAAGGAAGGAAGGAAGGAAGGAAGGAAGGAAGGAAGGAAGGAGGAGAGGGCTGGGAACAGCCAGCAGCAGCAGAGACAGCGTGCTCTGCTTTTCATCTGAAGGTCCCATCTCCACAGGCCTCAGTGGGTGCAGGCACAGAATGAAACAAGTGACAGCTCAGCTTTGGGCAACGGCTTTAAGTTATGGTTCAGTTTCTGCTAGACTGAGCATAACAGTGAAGATAGAGGAGGACGAGGAGGCAGAAGCAGATATGAAGAGGGGGCGACGCAGTCATTTGGATGGAGCTGTATTCCTTCAGAGACCAGACGATTAATGGTTTGATAAAGCGCCGCTCTACCTTGGAAACACAATGGGCCCTTTTCCATCTGATACACCTGGTGTAACCAGCTCATTCTTCGGGCTGGTGATAGAGCTGAAGGAGCTGTTTCACAAGACGGCTACCGAGACCCTGGTGGTTTTTGAAGGTCTAACCCACAGAAACGGTTACATTCTCCCCGAACGAGCCCGAGCGCTGTACCTTTCGTGCCTGCTGATGCTGAGCGCGTGCGACATCCTGCGCTGGGAGCCGGGCGATCCCATCAGGTGGCTCTTGCCCTTCAGCAGCTGCTTGTACCGCGGGTTGTGGCGCAGCCAGTGCAGCAGGGCCTCGCCGGCGTCGTGGCGCATGCCCGTGTTGGTGAGGCTCACGGCCAGCGCCATGAGGGCGGGGAGGTTGTTTGGGTGCAGCTCCAAGCACCTGGACCGGGCCGAGCGGGAGGGAGAGAGAGAGAGAGAGAGACGGCGTGAGGCGT
The DNA here is from genome assembly GCF_900634795.4 of Betta splendens. Classification (NCBI taxonomy): domain Eukaryota; kingdom Metazoa; phylum Chordata; class Actinopteri; order Anabantiformes; family Osphronemidae; genus Betta; species Betta splendens. Next base: position 8,175,934 of record NC_040884.2, on the reverse strand, counting down.
GCACTTCAAAGGGACACCGCGCTTTAATTGGGACACGCTGGAAGTGGAGGAACATCAGGCAGACACTAATGATTTGTGGGTCAGGGTGGACGAGCTGCACCGCTCCTGCTCCGTCAGCGTGCATGCAGGCTGCAGGGTTTGCATCAGTTTTGCATTTAAGGGAAATGCAGAAATGGTTACGTCACCGGTTTTGCAATTGAAAATGGAGACGGGGCGGCTCGGCGCCGGGCGACCGTCGCTCAGAGAGGACAGAGGCCAAACCAAGATTTGGCTTTTATCAAGACAATCTGTGCGCCAGAGCTGCTACAGCTGATGCGCTAGCTGCTTTTAAAGCCGCCTGCGATCTGAGACCAGCACAGGCATTTTAGTGGTTATATAAACTTTGGTTCACTCTGGAACATGCGAGCTTTGTGTCGACCACGGTGGCAATAAACGAACAGAACGCTGCGGCATGAAAAGGTGCCAGTGTACTGTAGCAACAGGACTTCTGCCAGATAAACATCTAATCTCACTTCATACCCAGACGCTGCTCTCGCAGATGGAGCTATTATATAATAAACAAAGGAGAAGCGGAGCATTTGTGGGAATGTGCAGTCAGTCAAAGTGAGACGCTCGAGACCACGGGGTCCGGTCCCTGCTCGAACGCAGCCTCGTGTTTTCAGTCCTCGGCGCTCACACAAACAGGGAGGTGCACTTTCCGGCTTCGGCGGTGTTATGAATGAAAGTGGGCCGCCTCCCATTGAGGACCGCAATCACCGTCCCCGTGAAGTGGCTCTATTTTGGGAGGAATCACAGCATCCTTCCTTCCAGTGGCAGCTCTAAGAACTTTGCCAGCAGTGAAGTGACGCTGTTCTTCCCCCCGGGTTTAAATGTAGCACAAACCTAACGACAGAACTTAGCGTCGCACCGGGTTTTTTTTTTTGTTCTCGCCAGATGCAGTGCTGTCGAGAAGATCACTGCAGCCTCTCGGGCGGCTCTCGTACGCGGGGCTTCATCTTTTTAGGCTCGTCTGACAGCGGTTGGAGGCCGCGGCCCGCTTTGATGCGCTTGTTTCTCCTTACCTCTGGAGGGAGACAATCGCTGCCTGCTCGTTCTCGTTTTCAGCCTGGGTGGTCCCCAGCACCTGCCACGCCTGCGGGGAAGCAAGACACAGGTAGCGGTGAGCGGCGGGGCGGAACCCTGGAGCCCGTGGCCGCTGCTCTGGGATCGGGCGCACGGGCAGCGATGGCGGGGTTTTTCAGGCGGACGCCGTGAATCCGAGCTCCACACAGTGTGAAACGTTCACGAGGTCAAACAAGGCCATGTGCAATTATGATGGCAGTGTTTGGCCGGGATCCCCTTGAGCCTCTGCAATAAATCAGCCCAGCTTTGGAGGCCATTTAATAAACTAGCAGACAGGACAGATGATATGCTATATTTCCTTAACGTGCCTTCATTTTTCACAACACAAATCACATTTATGATTTTCTAAGTGAATATTGACGTTTTGCTGGTAAACCTGGAATGTGACAGTGTGAGGTCATGGTACTTGAGGGCTGTGCCAGTGTTGGCCCACACCAGGGACACACAACGCACTCTTCAGCACAAGAGGCTAGAAAATGATGTAACTAATCCTGAATCCAAAATGTGAGATTATGAGATTACTTCTTTTTATTTTGTGGCTGTGAGGGCACACTAAATAACCTGCCCCGAAGTGAAATTTCCCAGATGCTTTTTTTTTTTTGTTCCACTCTGTGAAACGAGGGACGAAATTATTCCTGATTGATACCGAGGTCCTCGCAGTGGGGCAATAAGCCACTAAGCGCCCTAGGAAGAATTTTGGAATCGTATTAGTTCCATACACCGTGGGATAATCCTCTCCTCGGAATAACTGGCACATTTCTGTATTCCAGGGGATTCCAAAAGTACTTTGTACGGAGGCTTTGCTCTTTCAGCCTGCAAAGAGGTCACTTCCTTTTGAAGCGGGGGTGAGTACAAACAGGGAGGAAAACCTGCAGAATGAGCTATTATTCAGCTCGCTGGGCAAATTCTCTTCAGGAGCGTGAGCAACTTTTTTTTTTTTTTGCCACAGTAAACAACTCTTTCAACAGACAAAAAGAAAAAAGACGCTTCCTCTGCCCTCAGCAGGCAATCAGCATCCGGCTTGCGGCTTCGTCCTATTAAATCTGCTTCTCTGTGTTTTCGTCTGGAGCTTCTCTCAGCGTGAGGTAGAGTGAGGCTGGATTTAGCGCCCGGACCCAACGGCTCCAGTCGGGTTGACCGGCGCGGGGCTGCAGCTTTATTAGCCATCTGTGCTGGTGTGTGTGTGTGTGTGTGTGTGTGTGTGTGTGTGTGTCTGTGTGTGTGTGTGAGAAACAACCTCACCTCTGAGTCATGAGGGTCCTGCAAGACGGCTGCTTCTAGCAAAAGTACAGCGTTTGGCAAGTCTCCCTCTCGAGACTTCTTCAGTCCCTCTTCAAATGCGTTGGGCACGTCCTTGTAAGGGTTATCTGTGTGGAAGTAGTAACCCTGTCACCAAAGAAGCAACAGAGGCAAAGTCAGTTTTCCTCTCCGCCGCTCAGACGGAGGCTGCGGCCTTGGCTGCGGTTGTGTGTCTAAGCAGAGCTCCAGCTGCAGGAATCGATCTCTCTCTGCTACATCAAACCTGGACTCTGCTCCCCAGGGTTTGTCTCTTCTCTTTAAATGTTAAGCTTTGCATTTTCCAAGTGTAATTACCCTTGTGTGTTGTTGCCCACTCCTGACTGTGATGACGACTTTGAAGGAGCTTCTATAAGAGCCAGCGCTACGCTGGGATGCGTCAGCCCAGGTCTCAACCTGTCAGTCTATAGGAGGATGAGAAGCATCCAAAGACCAACATTGCTCTGAAAGTTGTCTAATTCATGTAATTAAATGAAAAAGGAGAGGAAACCCTGAACCTCATTCAACTCCTGTAATAAAAGCTTTGGGTTGACGTTTGAGAAGTATCAAGCAGAAAATTGAACTGGAAAATTAAAAAAAAAAACTCATTTGAAACTTACTATTGAGACCCATGATTGGCAGAGCTGCATGCGTCTATATAATTACACTACCAACCTGTTCTTCATATGAGGAAAGGTTGAACCTCTACAGTATTTTGATCAAGGCAAATGCTGACGGTGACATTTTAATTGCGTGGACCTTCTCGTGAGGGGAGACCGTGGAGGGGATCTGCGCCTGCTCGTTCTCCGTCAGCCAGTTCCGCCTCGCGAGCTCTTCCCACTCAGCCTGCATCTTATCCCAGAACTCCGTGTCCGACTGCAGACATCACAGAGAGACAGAGAGAGAGAGTGAGAGACAGCGGCAGGGCCGACAGGAAAGATGGAGACTGGGGGGAATGAGAAATTAGTTCACAGTAGAACAACAGCTTTTGTAATTTCCCATCAATCTGCGGAGGGAAATGTCACATCTGTCAGACTGCGTCTGGCTGTGGTGGATGGACTGTGCACTTCTGATGACTCATCACATTTGCAAGTTGAGGCAGAGCTTTAAGGAACAATCCACACTTGAAATGCAAACAAACAAGTAGAAGGTGAGCCCCGGACTCCACTTTTGTCTGAGTACTGCTTCTGCGTAGTAACGCTTCAGAGGCATCGGCTTTCAGTTCCATTAATAGAGAATCCATGAAGGTTTGTTGACGGATGTCTATGGAAACCCGGTGACTGTGAAAGCTGCTCATTAAAAGGGAACTACAGTCTGCAGTGCTGCTGTGTTAGACAGAAGCCCCTATCGGTTGTGTTAAGAGCCTTTTATTTACCTTCATTGTAATGTACAAAACACAATGTACTGTAAGAAACTGCTAGAAAATAAGAATTTCGGGCCTCATTAGCAAAACTGAATAAAAATGTGGTCGTAACGACAGACAGATGGAAAACCGGAGGAACGGTCACAGCCAGTAAGCTCGCAGCTCAACGCAGAGACGCCAACGTACTGTACGAGATTAATGCGTCCCCAAAGTGCGCCTGTTCCAACGGCTGCCAGAAAGAACACTTTGCTGCTCGGCCTCAAATCCAGCGCTCAATTAATTTTAAGCGAGCGTTGCCGTCGACGGTTCCTGAAACTAGTTGGGCTGGAAGGATGTGAGAGCCCAGAAACAACCACGGCGAAATGACAGCAGGGACACGCGAACGCGGACATACAGTAAACATGGTCCTCAAGCTGTTTCTGTGAAGTCTGCTGGTGTTTTCTATGCGCTGGATCACTGCTAAACTTACATCCACCTTGGGTTTTAGTGGTGCTGAGGCAGCTACTTGTGCCTTGTTACCTCTGCTCCCGTTGTTTAGCTGCTAGACTTGAACTCAGGCCTCCAGGCCTGTCACTGTGAAACCTGCAAACACCTTTTCTAGCTACGTTACATTCAGAGCAGGGTCTCAAAGGTCTTTTGTGAATCGAGTGCCGTCGCAGCGGCTGCACTACAGATGCGCTTCACGTCACGTCTGTTGTTCGTGTAGAGCTCGCGCTGATGCAGTTGCCACGGTGAAGTGTTTGTTCCCAGCCGGCTGCCTCCATGATTCCTGGCTGTCTTCTTGTCAGAGCCGGAGCAAAGTGGGAGGAATAATGCCGAACCGTCAACGGCCTCCTGTGACTCGCTGAGTTCTTTATAGCCGGGAGCTCATCAGCGCGTGACCGCGTCGCGCCCAGCAAGTGTGTGTCTGGTGACAGCGCGGGGGGGAGTGGGGTCAGGTCTACTGTAAATGTGCGTTTGTTGGTGTCAAAGGTCGTGTAGTCGGCGCCTGACGGACGCTGGGCCGCGTGCGGCTCCTGACGGTGAGAGATTTGCGGGTAATTGCAGGCTGCTGACTCGCAGCGAACTGCCTGAAGGTGTGTCTTCAGCTCAGGCTCTGTAGGGAAGTGAAAGCCAGCGCTATAAGTCATAGATATTATAAGAAGGGAGTCTGACAAGGTTCAGCTGATGTAGGTTGTGCTGCTCATGCATTATACAGATACCTGCAGGTATTTCTGTTCTTCTGTTCTTTAGCCGAGATTCTTTTAAATAAACGTGGGCAAAATGGGAGCAGCCTTTAAAATGCCATGCAGTTTAAACGGCGTATATACAGAAATGACTAAAGGACAGTTAGTTGCATTTATTTGAATGGTGCTAAAACTAGCAATTATACAGAACAAGGCGAAGGTGTAGGGATGTGATTTATATCCTGTGTATTACTGATGCACGTGTAGCTGGGACTCTGATAATGTGCTTCGTGAATTGGATTGAATCCGCGGCGCCTCCTGCCGCCAAACATGTCACTCTTGCTTGGAAGGAAACCAGGGCCGAGATGAAAATTCATTAGTTTCCTCATGAATACATTATTGACAGACTTGATAAGGATTTCAGCACCTAGCAAGGCGCCGGTCATCTATAAAGGAGGCTTATTTAAACATTGCCTCAAGAATCTAATTAGCTCATCTGTCGAATGAGCTGTGATTATTAATATACTGTACTGGAAATAAATGTAGACAGCCGTGGAGGTCAGCTGTAGAACTTCATGAACTGGAAGTGATTCTAAAAATACACAGGATACAGTATGTTTAAGGTTTAAGAGTAGCTCCTGGGAACCGTGGGGTAAAAGGCAATAAAAGTTATTGTGAGAAGCATCCATCCGTTATCTTTATCACCTTTGTAGGCTGTGAAGGGTCGCTCCAGTCTGACTCCAGCTCCCACTGTGACCTCAGTAATAACAAATGGTTCTATGATTCAATCATTTCCTTCCTGGCAGCTTCGCTTAAAATTTATAAGCGTGTGAAAACAGACCTCAGTGCAGTGTTACATAATAAAGTGGCGGGAGAGTCTACAGTATGTTTGGGCTGAAGTTCCGATTACATCAATGTCTAAATGTGAACTAATAAAATGCCATGATGCTGTGTAGCTTCAGCAGGTTGTTCCTGATCTGCTTACTCAGCATTTGAAGCGCTGGTGTGAACATTAATTAACTCCTTTGCAATTTAAGGCAGCTCACTTTGCTTGAATTGCTGAATCAACAAAAGGATGTTTGAGTTTGCAGCAATTTGTTGCATTAGAAAGGTTTAATGAGCGTTTGAACTCTATAAATATCAACTTGACTGAGTATCACAGTTACAGCAGGTTCCCCTTTCGAAAGGTTTTAGAAGCCGCTCTCTTAAAATCTAACATTTGGTGAATTGCGTTATCTTGAAACACGGCCTCTAGAAGATGCTACAAGTAGCTATGAATGAGCTTTACTTATGCAGAGTCTCATTATTTAGCCATGACACAGAGCAGGAGCTGTGCTCAGAGCTGGCCTTTTAATGTTAATGAGCCACCAACTGCTCAGCGAGACTCCCGATAATGTCACTCACAGAAGAATACAACATAACTTCCAGTGGCCAGAGTGCTATGAATAGTTACTCACTACATGGGTGAATGTGATAACACATGAAGAGCAGGCGGTCCTGTATCCTGGCTTCAATGAACCTGGACATGAAGGCTCTGTATTCATGCAGGTCCGATCATGTCTGCTCGCTCTCGTCCAGTAAGTGGTGCTGGAGTCAGTCCCAGCTGGGACTGGGGCGGAGGTCACCAGTCCATCACTGGGCTGATGTAGAAGCAGCAGGGACAGACAAGCAGTCCCACCTGCAGCCAATTCAAAGTCTGCGTGAGAGGACGTGAAGGCTCCAGGTTTCTGTCGGTGTCTGAGGGCAGTTGCTACTTTGTATCCATTATGTACAGTACAGTATGTTAATACCTGTTAATTTTGATTGTAATGTAAAAAAATGATTAAAAAAGAAAAAGTTTGCTAGTCACGGCCTTGTATAGAAGCGGGTTGTTGTGCAGGAATTAATTTGCCTGGAAACGCTTGGTGTTAAACCGTCTGCTCGAGGACACGCTGATGGAAGTTGCTGAGGGAGTAACTCGTTTACTTTTTCCCAGCAGACCTCTGGAATAAGAGCGCTGGCCTTTGGATCAGAAGCCTGCGTCTCCGCTCGACTCGCTCAACCGGGCCGCTCTCCTGCAGGACGGAACAAACCCGTCTTCCTGCAATTTAAATCCAAACGAGAGTCACCTTCATCTCGGCTTCATCGCCGCCGTGGGGGAGCTTTCTGATCATAATTTCCCCTGCAGCTGTTCCAGTGGTTAATAATAATAAAAAATTATCACACTGTCATCAGCTCGGAGAAATTGACAGTGTCCTCACGCGACTTGAACAGTGACTCTACTCAGAAATGATCTCTCCGTCGGCCTGATGAATTCACGGCTGCGCCTCCTCTCCTGAACCGCAGCGGTTTCCCTTCTTGCAGGAACACCTACAGTTTCTCACCGCTGACAGCTTTGTGAGATGGATCATATTCGGGAGCCTAATTTCTTGTCTGCTCTCTCCTAATTTTCCAACGTTTGGCTGCTTGGTCTAATTGAATGAATTGGCAGGAGGGCGGCGTGCTGATTTAATGTTCTCTCTGCCATCTGAGCTGTGTCCACCTCCGTGCCTTTAAGTGTGAAAGAGGATGCATACGCACAGCTTGGGGAAATGGAGGTTATCTGATTGTGGGCCTCGGTATTGGCTCTCCAAGCTAAAATGGCTGACCACTTGCATGGGAGCTCCTCCAAGGCGGAGGCCAGCACTCAGGCTGCTCGATCACAGCTGCGAGATACTGTTACCGATCGATGCTCCGTGTTAGGATGTTTGTACAGAATCTCATCCCTCACCTGCCGCCTCCAGCACGGACTGCGCTCTTTTTAAGAGAAGCCGAAGCTCATGGCTTAAGCTGAATGTGACATCATGACTGAGTTTGGGCCGGGACTCCCAGGCGAGTCTGCTCGCTCCCACGCAGCTGTTGCTCTCACTTTCTCGCCGTATTCCTGTCTATGGTAAATTATTTATTGACCATTACCCTTAGCCCAGTGTGTAACAGTCTGCTGTAGACCTCAGCAAAGCCGAGAGAAGTCAATAGTGCAGGCTTCCATTTACTGCGAAAGAAGATGTAGATTAAGTAGTAGAATGGTTTTACTGCAAGTAAACCAAACTTTCTCATCTGTGTCTGTTGCCTAAACCCATGTCCTGTATAAAACGGGAACTCAGTAGGTGGACAGAGTTGTGTAATTTTACTAACACTAAACTAAAAGAGGGTCTAGACCCATTGCAAAAAAGGATGATGCACTAAAGTTTTGAATGGAAACGCTCTTTTCATCTCGTCTTATCAGTGGATCAGATGAATCCAGTGTGAAAAGTAAAGGTGGGTACGTCCTCTGAGCTCCTTCTCCTGCTGCCGTGTCCTGTAGGAGGTTTACTGCACGTACAGCGCGTCCGTACACACTCCCATGACGAATCAAGCTATATCTAATTACTGTAGCGTCTCCATCCACCATGATATCTGATACGTCTGACCATACAATGACTGACCTATTTACCTCCCTGTTGTTGAGCCATTGGAGATTAGTTCTTTTTTTTCTGGGTCAAACGTCACATGAACTTGTGTGTGTCATCTGTGTGTGTGTGTGTGTGTGTGTGTGTGTGTGTGTGTGTGTGTGTGTGTGTGTGTGTGTGTTTGTGTGTGTGTGTGTGTGTGTGCGTCTGTGTGTGTGCGTGTGTGTGTGTGCGTGTGTGTGTGTGTGTGTGTGCAAATTCAACACAGACTTTTAAACTGTCAGCAAGCGCCATGGGGCACGGGGAACACACACACAAGGAGCACAACAGATGAAAGGGCAGGAGGAGTCGCATGGAAATCGGCTCCGCGGGGCTTCAGGTACAAATTTAAATTGCAGGAGCGATGATGAGGCTACTGGGGCAGTGACAGTGGAAGTGTGATATGAGGGAGTCCTGTTGGGGGTCTTTTACTACTTTACTTTACTCTTTTATCTGGCGTTAATTACAGGTACAGTGAGGTTGGAGTTAATGTATATAGTTAATAAATCCTGGAGAAGATTCTGAAACTTAACGATCCACTGAAGCTTCTGCTCCACAGTAGAGACAGAAACTCCAGATCTGCGCGGGACGATGAGGAGACGAGCAGTTTTCTGCCTCGAGCGTTTTAATGGGCAGTTTAATTATGTGATGTGGTGACACCGTTTTCTTTTGAAGTTGTTTAACGGCACCCGACTGATCCTCCCACACGTTTCACTCAAGGACGTGGACTCGCAACAGCTGACGCTGACATCAGGTTTGCTAAGCCGCTCTCCGCTCACCTCAACAGCGGCCTTGGCCCGTTCGAACTCCTCCTCCAGGGACTGGTGTCTGGACAGGAGGGTGCTGCCCCACCGCTGATCCTTCGTCAGGCGAGCCTGTCGCACACACAAGGGCGTTTCACAATACACACAGCAAGGCACGAGCAGAACGCATTCACGCGCCACATCACAACACAATCACCCACAGAGGGGGTTCGGCCGTCTCTGCTTTGTCCCTGCCTCCTCAAGGCCTCTGACATGCTGAGGGAGGCCGGCAGAATCCCCGCTGTCAGCATCCCACCTCCCCCGTTCCAGCCTCGGTTCTACCTTCCAACTCGCCCCGGCCTAATCTGGTGCAGCTGCACATGCACTATGAATCTCAGCCTTCATGCAACCCCTCCGTTTGTGATATCGCTTTGAAAATGACAACTCAACCGCTACACGTGTGCTGCTTTGCATTACACAGGACACCTAGCCTGCACCTACAGTAGCTTCAAGGGAGAGGATGATTCTCACATTCCCTTTCATGCCCTGATCTGACTTGGACCTGTATTTACTGCACACGGCAAAGGAAGCACAGTACGTATCCGAGGGGGGGAGCGAGTGCACGACAGAGGCCGAGGTTTGAGCTGCTTCGTGGCTTCGCCCAGTGATGGCTGGCAGCGCTAACAGCTCCCATCTCCTCAGGCTGCCATTATCGAAGATTAATTAAGGTTACTCAATCTCAGCATTAATAGGCTGAGAAAAAAACACCCTTATCTGTTTGTCATAGATCACCACACTTCTTTGAACCAATTGCATGCAGAAACTATATTCTGCAACTGGGTGGCTGAAGGAGAAATCCACCCAAAAAAGTGTTATTTCCACAAATATTAAAATTTCTTTAAATCTATCACTGACAGGGAACGTACCATGGATTGGAGGGTTGATGGAACAGACATTGGATGCAGCTTGAGGTTTTGTTTTTGTATAACACACTGTTCACAAAGCCAGAAAGGATGATTCATGATCAAGTTTGAAATTGCACAGTAATGAGCGGGCGGATTTTTCCCTAGAATCGATTGACTTTGTGTGAAAACGTCTCATGCAAGACATCCGCCTCCTTTCCATGCAGTTTCCTGTTTGTGTGTTAACAGAAAACTAAAGCCACTCCTCGCTGTAATTCTCTCTAACACCTGAGCAAAACAAATATGGAGCGCGTGTTTGCCAATAACAACCCCCCCCCCATCCCCCTGCATCTCGGACAGCTATCTTTAATCCCAAATCTATTATTCATCAAAGGGCTGAAAAGGTGATGTGTGCTTAGCTTAGCTTGGTGAGATCAACACTAATGGGCTCAGAGGAAGAGCACTGAATAATTGACAGGCTATTAACCTCATAATGGCGTCTGGAAACAAGAGCCTTTACGCAGACCTGCACAGAGACACCAACGCGGTAGGAAAGCGCTTGACATTTGGACCTGGTACAGTAGCACCACACAGAAACAATGGTCGGCTTCAATACAGTTGCCTCCTTTTGGCTCTTAGGTCAAATTGAAGGAGATGGAGTGATGCTGCTTTCCCGGTGCAAATGTAAAAGTCTTTCAGTAAGATATGAAAAGATGCATAGGGAGTCTTACATGTCTTCCACTAATATACTGCCTGTTGAGCTGAAATGGAAGAATTGTAGGAGTTAGGACAAACCAATGGGTAAAACAAAATCACACAACAGGGTGAATTAGTAGAAATACTGTATCTCTGTACTGTTATTAGTGCTCATACATCAACATGCAGCTTAAAAACACATGTGATGTGTCTGATTAACAGACTATAGTGAAGACGTAATTAGTTTCAACAATATTTTAAGGACACGTGGGACTTTTAGGAGTGTCCCTACTTACTTGGCTCGCCAGGGCCGACTCTGGCTCCACTTTGGTATTGGCTTCGAAGGAGTTCCTGTTGAGTGGCTCCAGTTGGGTTTTACAGTCTGCGGACCTACGGGAGAAAATGGGTCTCCTCTGAAGCTGTTTGGCGGATTGTGCAAATATCTGGGCCCAAATCCTGACACGACTAATTAAATCCCGAGGCCTGAGGGGAAGCGCATACCACAGGAACTCGTTGGACGCGTTCTTCGATGACCGTCTTCTCTCCAACTTCCATTTCCTGTTGCCGTTTCTGTCGGAGCTCGGGTTCAGTTCCTCCCACTTATCCAGCGGTGAACCAATGGTCACTGGTGAGAGGAAAAGACCAAACACATCATCTTTGCTGCGGTCGCTGTCCTATAGCCTGCATGTGACAAGCTGGCATTTCTAACAGGACAAGACGTTTGTCTTGTAAACGACACCGAGGTTATAATCACCCTCATCGCTAAGAGTTTCTCACTCTACTGTAGGTTGAGTCACTTGGTATAATTAGTTCTCACTAAAGCCTTTAACCTTTTCCAGTAGCAGCGACAACCACATCGCATCACACATCGGCTCCATGCTTTTTAATATAATCTGAGAGGGCTGATAATATATTTAAATGACATAATAGCGTTGTTACAGTGCAGTCATGGCTGTGGCTGCTCCAGATGCCTGTAGGAAGCTACCTGAGTCCAGCGACGCCCTCTCCGGCGTTCTCATGCTCTGTCCTGTGTGTTCGACGTCCACCTGGATCAGCTCCGTCTCATCCGTCTTCTTCCTCTGGTTCTTGCTCCTCTGGCTGTTGCCCCGGGACGACAGGGGACTCTTCCGCTCCTTGCTGTTCCTCCTCTCGCCAGGTTCACTGAGGTCCAGCAGGTCCAGTGTTGAAGACAGGACTTGGAGGGGGAGAAATACCGTGTTAGTGTATGTTTAGTAGGGTGCCCATTCAGGGCTCAACAGGAGAACGTCTTACACATGCTAGATTTTTAGTTCTATGTTTATAATTGAAGTCACAATGGAATAATTCAGGCTTTCCTCATAAACATGGATCAGAGTAAAACACTCTGAAACGAACACAAGTTACTTAAAATGCTAATTCCTGCACAACCGGGTCATAACCCCACAAACTGCCTATTTACGCATCGGTTATTTGGGGAGTTTTGTGTTTATTGCCGAGGACCCTGACTGTGATTTTTGTTTTTTCCCAGCGTGCACTCAGAACGGCAGACACATGACTGGGTAATTGGCGTGCTGCTGTTTTGTGACAGCCAACTGAGCGAATATGTTGACTGAAACCTCTGCATAATTACAGAGTATGCTTGTCTTTCATGCCTCGCGCTCTTTTAGATGACAAGCACAATTACAAATCAAGGGAGACACGCTGGTGGGGAAGGTTGCCTGAAGAGTCTTCAGCATCGAAAACAGGCGCAAGCTGTTCATGGAAAAAGGCGGTGATGTCAGAGCTGTTATGGCATCGTTGAATCAACTTCAGATGATGAGATCGGGAGAATAATTGTGATGATATAGCTGTGTCCTATACTGTTTATGTATTTATTCCAAACTGCACCGGATTGATATTCACTAAACTGTAAATGTGACCACACATTATGAGCTGAGCTCTACACTATAGTGATGAGTGACAGAAAACCCTCGGTAGTGGCAGGAGAAACAGAGTGTATACAGTACATACTGATTAATCTGAGAGTCAAGGGTTAGAACTATTATGGAGTCACCACTGATGCGAAGGAATTAAAACTGGGTCTGAATTTTAATTGATTGTTCACTAAGCCGTTTGCTCCAGTCCTGCACGACACAAAGGTCGCTGACTTTCAGGCTTTTTCAGGCGTCAGTGAGCCGCTAGCGACAGACGTCAGAATCGCGACGGAGCAAGTTTAGCTAAGTTCAGGCTTGTTCTCATTTCCTCTTTAAAAAATTCAACAGACATTTATTTGACTGGTGTGGTTCTAAACCACAGATTCCCATGAAACCTCTCCATAATTTACAATGGAGATTTTAAAACTCCATCAACGGGCAAAAATAGTCCTCAACCTCAAAATCTGACTAATGTAAAACTGCGTGCAGGAGAGAGCCCAACATGCTGGAAGCCTCATGTGGCTCAACATGATGGAGCTACTTATAAGAAGTCATCATTAGGCTTTTTAGTTCCAGTGGTGAAAACAGACTGACAGCTAAATAAATCCACAGCATGAACACAGTATGTGTTCAGACAAAAAAACAGAGCGTGTGAAACTGCATTTAAAGAGCACACGTGTCCTATGACACAAATTCAATTCGACCAGATTGGGAGCTTAGACATTCATTATATCTTATATTAGGCGCAGCGGGGAAGCTTTGGGGAGACAGAAGGTTGAGAATTTTCCACAAACATTATTTCGTTCTCCGCTCGGCTAAATGAGCGCAGTCGGTGGTCGCTTTGGAGACGACACATGTCAGCTGTGCAGATCATGGCTCCAAACGTGGTTCAGCTCAGTGAGCGAGGTCCCATCCATGTGGAAATCAAGATGGCATTTGGCATCTGTTGGAACCAGAACCTTCAATTTCTCCACATCTAGTTTGGCCTCGTTGATTATGTACCGAATGTAGAGGATAATATAAAGGGATTGTACAGCAAACGTCTATTATACATCACATGTGTTGGTACAGTGTGTGTGAAGCGTAAATACCTAATGCTGAGGAATGAGATATTCTATGACTTGAATAATGCACAGCCAATTACACCACAGTGTGTCACCACATGCAGCTGCATGATTATAACTCAGCTACCTTTTTTTCATTCTTAATTCTTGCATGAAAAAGTTGAAAAATGAAGCAATAGAAAAATGTAGTCGGCTGAAGAAACGTCTTTAAATGAGATGAAATTATCCAAAGAGTGATGTAAATGAGGAAATAAATGATGACGTGCACGAAGCGCTGGATTTATTTCTATTACTTTGTTTATGGTTGCTCTAGCTTCACTCAACAGATGAAAATTAGTTGGAGATGAAAACATCATGTCATCACATCATCTGACGGCCAGATTGTTTTCAACCTTCCCCAGAATGTTTTTTTCAACTGTGTGAAATCTGACTGGTGCTCATTTAATTTTATCAGCTGCGTGTTTCCTACTACTTTAAAAATATGGATAGAAACACAAATGTCAAACTTAAACAGCTTCATTTTTCTTGCTCAAGCAGTTGAAGCAGGTCATTTTTATCCGATTGACGTTTTAGGTCTATTAATGTAGTTTTAAACTAAAGTTTCAAACTCAGTCTAATAAACAGATCTTTCATCCGCGCTTCACCTGCACTTCTTGTCATTTTTAGGAGCACGTGTTGTTTGATGGTGTCATTTGGGACGTGAATGATTAGCTTCTTCCTGTGCTGTAGCAGTGATAATAGGTAGGATGTTGATTTAATTGAGACACGAGGCGGCCAAATAAAACGCACCGCGCTCTCTGCTTCTGCTGCCGTGGCTGGTTAAAAACACGTCGTTAACGCGAGGCCGCGTCTAATGTGTCACCTAATGGCACCCTCGCACGTTTACGGCAACGCACTCGAGCTTTAACCACGTCCGGTGCGCTCTGGTGATGCATTATGTACGTCGCCGGTTAGAGTTGCAGGCTGAAAGGTCGCTGTGCAGTACCAGCCGTGTTGGAGGTCACTGGCCGGGAAACCCCATCGCACTTGGTCTCGCACAGGAAGTCGTCGATGGAGGGGCTGAGAAGGGGACGGCTCTCTTGTTGCTCGCTCACCAGCTGTGAAGGCAAACAGAACACAGTTCGTCATCCTCAGCTGACAGGTAATAGTGATGCTTGCGGTTCTGTGTTTAAACATCACCATGTTTCCTGATAACACCGCCAGTAGGATTTCAGATATGGGAAACATTGGCCTTTGTCCCACTGAATGAGAACGAGTCACCATTGAGGAAAACCACAGACGTGACAGAAGCCCAGCGGCCACGTCCCAAAGAATAATAGCTCAACCATCGCTGCTTATCTCAGCGTCCGCCCCACGGAAATGTTAATCACCTCGCCCGCGACTCGCCGGCAGCTGCACAACGGCCACGTTCAATTCATTATGGGTCGCCTGGAGCGGCCGTACTCCAGGTTGCAGCTGGCCGCGATTTGTCAAGCGGCGCCTCATCATTAGGAGGTGAAATACGGCCTTGTCCCGTAGAACGGGCGAGCCCGCGTACGATGCGCCCGCGAGGCCGGCGAACGTGACATTTGCTGTTGTTGCTTTTTGGGGACGTGCTCCCGAGCAGCGTTTTGAATGAAGGTGCTCGAAGTTTAATTACACAGCACAGAATGGGCTGCACACAACGCGACGCACGCTTGATGTAAAAGGTGCTGAATGGAGGTTTTCATAGCGTGTCTACAATAGCCCTACAATTACGGATATTATAGCTCCCCTCAATTACTCTGTGGCTTTTTATAGCAAATTCATCTTTGGGCTGTCGTCACAATGGTTTTAGGCTGACATCATTTATGAATCCCACTGATTTGTGTTTAAAACAAAGGACCTTTTTATTGCCTGAAATATCCTATGTTTGAGTTTCTGAAACTGATAAAAAAAGCTACATGAAAAACTGGAATTTCACTCTGGATTTTGTTTGTAAGCTACAATAGGAGATTCTGTATGTAATTACTGTTATTTATATTTCAGTGGACAGAAACGATAAACAACATAAACAATATCCAGAGACAGAGATTGATTTTCAGTGGGTGCTCGTCCAGGAAAAGCGTAAGTGACAAAGTGTGAAGGTACTTTACTATACAGTATGTCACATTGTACACACACATCTGGACAATTTGAATAACAATATAAAAACTGATTGGTTACATTAGCAGAAAACTGACCTGACATTTTGATAAATGAATCACTACGCTCCATCCCTGAACTAACTACACACAACTGTTCCCCACAGTCTACTCCAGTCTTAAGTAAGTACAATACTAAATCACTGAAGTCTGATAATGGTTTTAGAACCATCAATAATGTATGCTTCTGTGGCTTATATCTCAATATCATCCAGTAGGACACACTTAAAATAACCCCTGTGCAGTTTTTTGCTACATACATGATGATATGAAGCTGTTTGAGGTAGAAAATGTTCTTTTTAGCTTAGACAAACTTAAGTAGAGTATAAAAAGAAAATGTAAGTGGCCTGTTGGAAGTAGGGATGAAAACATCAGTAGTTGTGGGGTGGGGCTGTACCATTATGTCAGCACCTACAGTAGTGAAGATGGTTGGGGAAAGGGCAACATGTAAGGTAGTGATCCTCCATCACATGGACAGGTAGGTGCAGGAGGAGACGGAACTGTGGGAGGCTGCTGGCATCTCACACAACGTCGAAGCTAGGCTGCTGAAAAGTGGGATAAAGGTTTTAATATTGTGGCTGATACTCGTTCATGTACTCTTCAATTCTTCCTTTGGCCTTAGATTGGGTTTATTGGTCGTTTCTATTTTCCTCCACGCCATGAAACACTGAGCTGAGTCCATCCAACAGGCTTTTTAGATGACTGATCCACTCAGCGTGAATGCCAGCTCGGCTGTATAAATGTGGGCTCTAACAACTCAGTGGAGACACAGGGCCCGAGGACTGACGACGGAGAATCTCTTCACAATGTAAATGATATTCATAAATGCACATGCCTGCAGTGGCTGAGTGCATGATAACCGGACTAACATCTGTTTGTGAATGCCAATGTTTGTGATGCTTCCACATCATCTATTGGGGATATCAGAGACTCGCCGTGCACATAAAACACAGGTGGATTGTAAAAATCCCCGCAGGCTGTGTGAAAATCCCACCGGCGTCAGATAACCTCGCATTTACCTACCGCCTATTTTTGGAAGCAGCACAAGTAAGATGTGGATTCAGACTGAGGCGTCAGCGACAGAGTCCTGCTTTGTGGAGTTGTGGCTTATTGATTGAAGGTCGGCCCTGTCTAAAAAGCTGAAGAGCGACATTTTGCAAGCTTCAAGTAATAGATTTAATGCATTCAATCGCCGTGGGCTTTGAGGGGGAATAATGAGAGATGTTGACAGAACTGTGAACTAAAGCTCTGCTGAGTCATGTCTGCTGTGATGCCAGTGATGGCATATTCACAGAAAAACGGTCTGAACGAGCTCAACCACTGCTTAGCTGAGTTTAAGGCAAAGTTTTAGTCCTTTATTTGCCACAGACGAACATTAAAAAAAAAAAACAAGACCGCCCCTGTGTCCGATTTTCAGTCGAGCAGGAAATGGGGACAGGAGCCCGACCGCAATTACCTGGAGAGCTGCGTCAGGGTCTTTGAAGCAGGTACGTCGCATACAAACACCAATTATAGGTTCCCTCTTAACCTGAGTGAGCAGCTTCCACAGCTGTTTGGCCATTAGTCTCAGAGCAGAAGACGGAGGCTGACCCCCCCTCCCCTCCCCTCCTGATGTACAGTCAGTCCTCCTCTTCTACACAAAACGTTTTGTTTACAAGTGCACTAAAGAGTAATCTAGAAAATGATGTAATGGAAAGTTTGGGCTAATTGTGCCGCTTGGGCCCGGCTCCAGCGCGTCTCTCAGATGTTGCTGTCAGGGGAGCTGTGTACCAGTTAAACTTGTCAGGGCCTTGAAGGCGCCGAGGTTGAGGTGAGGACGGGGGGAGGCGGCGCAGATGGAAAACAGCGCATGAAGGGAAAGCGTGGATGCGGAAATATCAAAGCCGAAGAATTTCCATCAGTTGTTAGATGAAACCTGGAGGCTGTGCGCAGCGATGGGTGTCTGGGAAAACAATTACAGCCGAAGAGCAGCGCCGTCCACGGGACGAGGCGCCTCGAACGCGCCACGTTCAGCCTCGTTGGCGTTTTATGATCAAAAGCTTCTTTATTATGCGTCAGGTTGTTTACTCATTACAGTTGTTATTGTAGGTGGCAGTGAGCTGTTGCTCCCGTGGACCCGCCCACTGGAGTTTGGTTACAGCATGAGTCACCAGAACAAACGATAAAATCGCCTTGGCATCTGAAAGTAAAAGCCCTTCAACACCCTTATTTTGAAGGCGCTTGCCCTTGTTGATGTTTTCTGCTCCACTAATCCCCCCCCCCACTCCCCCACCACCCGATTGTGCGAAGCCCACAGAGACACTGTGTGTAATAATGGGCTTTGGAAATCTATCAGACTCGACTTGACGCGTGGCGCGAGGCGCCGCGACCTGTCACTTGGCCTCTGCCACTCGCTAAGTGACATGGGAGCGGGACACGGCGCCCCCTCAAAGCGCAGCCTCCGCCGCAGGGGAGCGACTCCAGCCACGAGGTGCGTCCGGCCGACTGGAAGCGACGCGCCGGCCGTGACATCGAAGTCATTTCGTTTTTTGTGTTTATTTTTTCCAACCTCGAAACGGGTTGTTGTGTAAACCAACACGCGAACTCGCGGACTAGAAAATCGAGACGGTAATATGAAATATTTATACGAGAGGATTCAAAAGAAGCCTAATTTCATGCTTGTTGTAGTCGGGTCAGGCATCAAATATTAAGCAAGGGCTCTAAGCAAAACAATGCTGACTTGCACCAGCTGTGTCTGTGCCTGCGCAGGAGAGGAGAGCTGGTGTAATGTGGCGCTTACAACAAGTAGGTCTGAACAGTCTAGTCATTTTAAAGGCTGCCTTTCTGGCAACACGCTCGGCTTTTGCAGCTTTGAGCTCTTACGTGACGGAGATGTGCTTGAATTGTGTCTGGACTGGTTACAGCGGTTCTCTGCAGCTCCTCTCTCCTTCCTGGCTCAAAGCTGCTTCAAATGAGGAGCTCTGAAGTGATGTCCACTCCATAACCTCGATCCTTACAGCAAGTACAGTACGACTGAAGGCCGGGCTGACCCACATCAGCTGGTGCTGCGTGTGAAATGCACACTGACGAGGTTTCAGCGTTTGAGTAAATGTAAACTTTGTTTTTCTTGTGATTTTTGTATTCGGATTGAATGTTTGGGTCGAATTTGGTGAATCCTGGTGCTTTTCTGACTTTTTCAATTTGCAAACCCCTTTTTTTGTTTTTCTCTTCATATGCATAAAACCAGAAAACAGCAAATCTTATAATAATATAATAATAAAATATGATAACAATATAATATCAGATATAATATATAACATATATTGCTACGTACATAGTTTCCTGTAAAAGGTATTATTATCAAGAAGGCGTCAGGTGTAAGTGCAAACAGCAGCTCTAGTGCAGCCAAATGCCAACGCGAGTTAAGCATAATTGTTTGTTTCACCATTTGACTTTTCCTCAAGAAGTAATTTAAATCCTGACAAACTGTGATTTACTGTACAAATTAGAACATAATGAAGTACTTTTGTGCGCTTTTCTTTATCTCGCCGGCGTGAACAGCCGTCAGTCAGCGGAAACGCCGCTGAGCCATTATTAAATCCCTTCCACTTGACTGGAAGCCGTATCTTGGTTGTCTGACAGCTTATCAAACCAGACGTTGTATTAGGAAATCAAAACCTGTATAAAGCATGCTACAGGTTATTAAAAAGCAGGCGGATACACAGGCAGACACGCACAGCCGCGCACACTGTACACAAGCAATTAAGCACAGAGCGGCAGAACTGGCGCTGGCTCCAACACGCAGACAAAGCTCAGCGGCGGCGCCAGTCATTTGCTGCAGCAGGTGCATGTTTGTGCTGCGGCTTAGCTGCTTATGAGGTGTAGAAAGTTCCTAATGAAGTCTGTCTGACCTGATTAGGTCTGGGAGTGGAAGTCTGTGTTAATCCCCCCAATACAGTGTTAACCATACAATCTATGTCTTACAGTAGCTGGGAGCACTATGAGTCTTTCTGCTTCTCCAGATCACAGGATCTTCATGGACTATTCAAGTGCACGGCGTAATGAAGTGGGCCTGTTTTTTATTCCATGGAGCGGCTGGACATGAAGTAGTGGCTGCTGTTTTGCTACAGTCATAAGGGTTAAGTTATGAGTTATTAGAGTTATTAGACACTCAGAGCGAAGCTGCTGTCTACGGTTTAACCAGCACTAATACCAGACGTTCCACTCGGAGCCAGAGAGGGAAGACGGGGGGGTTCTGAAATGGTTCTGCCCACCTTGGTAGTCACTGTGAGGAGGGGCTTCCCTTCTGATGACGCCTTACTTGGTATCTCCTTCAGGACCATGGCAACAGTCTTATCTGCAGCCCTAGAGTCTTTCCCCTACAACAGTGAAATCAACAACGACTTGTGTCAGGACAGTTGGAGAACTCAGTGCTTTTTGCCCACGACTCGGGCATCTTACAAAAAAGACTTTAGCTTATATGTGTGTGTGTGTGTGTGTGTGTGTGTGTGTGTGTGTGTGTGTGTGTGTGTGTGTGTGTGTGTGTGTGTGTGTGTGTGTGTGTGTGAGGCTGTCTAACAACAAAACAGACATTTCCACAAGACTATGGCAATGAACAGAGAGATACTGCACAATGTGGAGGTTTGACTATAGACAGGGATGAGCTGTTTACTATGATAAGTGATGCCAAACGGGCCTGTAGCTTAATTGTAGCCTAATTGAATGGCTGAATGTAATTCATATGTTATAACAGCAAAGTACAAATTAGTTGACATCTTAAGCAAAAAACACAAAGGCTCCTTAAACGTTTATCACTCTTCCTCTAATATTATAATTCAGGCCACATTATTTGTGGTCGGTTGTGAGAGGCTGACAGATCGACTCCAGAAGAATGACACAAACGAAACTCAAATTGTTTTGTAAATCCACTATTATCAACGGATGTGCTATAATCTTGTTTTAAACCTTAATGTGACCTTCGCTGCATCGACACTTCCCCTCCGAGCGGGAACCGTCCTGACCTCCGTCCACCGCCCACAGACCCTTCAAGGAGGGCGACTGTGTGGAGCTTGTCCAACGCTGTCCAGGGCCAAATTACACAACAGTGAGGATTGATTGCGTAAGAGGTCGAATCGATTCTGCCGGCCTATTGTCAACCTCACCCCCACTTTGTGGCAGTAACCGGGAGGCACAAACCGTCGGCTTTCCCTGAGACGTCCATTCAATTCACGATTTACCCACAGCCTGAGGAAAGATTACCCAGTGGACCACAGGGTCGCATGAGCACCGGCCTCGCAGGAGCGCCCGCGTCTCCACCATCAACCAGAGAGAGAAGCGCCACCGCCGCCTGCTACGACGCAGGAGGCGCTCCCCCTGGGTTTTATTAGGGCTCCGCTTCATAAAGAAAAAGAATTACACATTTCCTCCACCGATTTTCTCAACTCATCATGTCACAAAATGCATGTGAGGGAGCGCTCCCTTGAAAGCCTAATGTCCCTAATAAAGTCCCTGCAGCCACCTGCGCCCACGGCTCATCCAGTACAAATGAACAGCATCCGTCCCTGAGCAGCGCCGAGCACAGACATGAGTCAGGGAAGCTCCCGGCCGCTCACGCGTTCGCTTCCTCCTGTTATTTTCTGAATGGCACGTGATGCAGTCTGAAAAGTGCTGAATGTTCCCGCGGCGCCGTTGTGCAGGTAGTGGATGGCGTGAGCCAACCGTGGCGAGCGCCTCTTCCAGCAGGCACGCAGTCAGTTTGTGTTGGCCGCCGTTCCTGGACGGCCTTCAGCCTGGGTTTGTGTCAACTTTTGCAAAACTGGCACTGGGTGTTTTTCTCTTTTTTGGTGGTTATTATTATACAGTGATTCTGGCAGCGCGCACGGCGGAGAAACGTTGTCTTTCTGACCAGCACAGCTGTTTGAAAGCTTCACAATACGAGTTTAGTGCTGAAGCGTGAGAAACGTGGGGCGGCCAATGAGGACAATAATCAACAATATTCAATGCAGAAAGTGGAATATTTACGCTTAAGAAGTGTTTACTGCGGCTCCAGATTAGAAAATGTTGTCACAGCGGGACTCTTATGAAAGATAAAATCAGAAAAAGTAATTATCTCCAGCAGATGAGATCGACTGGCGGCCTTAAGCTAACTGTTCATTTGAATCACTGGCTGCTGGAGGACTCAGATGCTTCTGTTTATCTGCAAGCTCAGAAAATCAATTTACAGTGTGGTCACTGTGGCGAACTTCTACATTCACTGCACAGTCAGTGTTATAAAGTTGAGGTCTGACATCATTCCAGATGTTTTCTGATGAAGGTAGCTCTATAATTCTCCACAGGCTACAGAGTAACAGAGTACCAGTGACGTCGGTGCCTTCATTCATCTGATCTGCTTCATGATCATGACAGGCCGTACCAAACCACGACCTTCACATGGTTAATCATCCTTCATCTCAATCATTCATCTCAAAATGAAATCATCTCTATACATTGCCAGGTAATACATTTCACACGACAAAGTCACTGTGGCTTTGACTAATGATGAGTAAAATTGCATTTTTAATGGAGCCCTGCTCTCACAGGACAGTAATGGAAATATCCATACTGAATTTCACATGTCATTGCTTCTACACAAGGCGGCCGGCGTTCCTAGAGATGGAACTCAGCAGATGATTGCTCAAGTTGAGACATAGAGTGTTTGACCTTTTTACACGTGCGAACCTGACGCGGTGGAGGGAGGCTGAGGGGCACATTTCCACTGTAGTTTGATTATGAGGTTTTAAGAACGCGATAAATGTGTAAGGAATAAAGGGGTGACAGGGATCCGCTGTCAACGCGGCCGCTGCCTGTGATGATCCCCAGGTCGAATCTGGAGCGCGGCGAAGGTGCTTGAGACGTGCTGGTGCGCTTCAGATTGGAAATCAGGCTGAACAAAGGCCATCATGCCTCCGAGGCTGTTCAGAGACATCTAATAAGTCCCGTGGTGCCGAGTCAGGCATTTTAAACAACAATAGTTCCAGTTCCGAGGCTTCGCGGGCTCCAGGATCCTGAACGCTCCGCACATAAAAGCTGTTTATCGGCCTCCACGTGTTTTATGGGCCGTTGGCCGTTGCTTGTGACGAACGGCCAACGGCAGCAGCCACACGTAATGTCACAGAGAACCCAAAAACAATTTGGACGTTTTATGTCCTCGCTGCTGCTGTAAATCACCGTCCGGGACCGCTGGCCGGTGCCGTGGAAGTCGTGGTGGAGAGATGTTGTTTTGTAGATGATGACTAAAGCAAATCACGTTGAGAATTACGGCGTGCGGCTGGGAGAATTTACAGTCCGGCGCCGACCGCCCTCCACGCAAGGACTCGTCTCCTGAGGATACAGTTAGAGCTCAGTCGCTCCCGGGGCGCTTTCAAGTGTGTGACATTAAGCCGGTGCTGGGCTAATAAACACGTCTCAGCACCGGACACGATCTAAGTCTCTAACTGTTTGAAGGCTCATTCAGTTTAAATGTTTGTGGAGCTTTGTGCTTGAATTTAAATGATTCTGATTATAATCCTGAAACATGCTGGATTTATTTCTCATCTGAATCACTTTCTGACTCCTTGCTGGCAGTGAAGGGAAGGACATATATGAAAGTATGTTGTTGGAAAAGGTGCGCGTAGATTTCCCTTTGTGAGACTACATGTGAAATGGCTGATCTTCTCCAACGTGGGATTATGTGACACGGTAGATTATTTGGAAATAATCTAAACGCGAGGAATCAATTTGACATAAAGCTCACTAATCACTTCAGCCTTTTCTTTGTGTCACTCGTCTAATTCCATTTGCACAGCTTCGCAGCCGCAGATCGCTCAGATGGCAGCGCTTAGGTGAACTGCGTGGAAAAGTGTCTGCCCGTCAGAAGCGGCTGCCGCGGTCCCGTGACAGACGCTGGTGTGTAGATTTAAGCTTGGGTGACACTTTAAATCCCTCAGTCAACAAAAGAGGTTTCAGATGATTTGCTGAAAGCCATTTGGTGGCTGCGTCTCTGCAGCTCCTGCGATCACACGCCAGGCAAACGCTTTTCCAAATTTCCCTCAAAGTTTCCCAGGTGTGACATTAATGGGATTTTACCTCGTGGAGCAGAAATAAAAAATGAAAAATTAAAATTAAATTAATCATGTTGTCACCGGTTGAATGAATGGTGACATTTCTGCAGCAGCTTGAACATGAAAACTATGCTACAATAACATATTCTACTGTAAATGTCAGGAGAATGTTCACAAGAAGAAAGGCAAACTAAAATATGATCTAGATTCAAATGATCTTTTATCATTTATGGCATCATTGAGGCACCTTGTGCACACTCTGAATTTCATTAACCAATATTTAATTGAATACAGTTTCATCCAACTCTCAAACTATAACTGCCCCTTATTAGATTTATCTACAGGAAAATCACTGATTACCAGTAAACCTAATTCCAGTGCAGCGCAACTTCATGTAATTCATTACAGGGAGGATGTGCCACAAAATGAAGTAACACCAAGCGAAGGCAGGCGACCGTAATGCCTTATAATGGGGATAGATGGCGGAGAAACGTCTCTGAGGATTTACAGGCCGCTGCTCACAGGACAGCTGAGCAAATACGGCTTAAACAGAAATGATTGCAACGGCGTGGAGCCACCCACTATGTGCCACACTGTTATGGTCCAAACATCCATGAAGCTGCTGCAGAGATCACGCCATTATTAATCACCTCGTCCACGCGGGCGCCGTGGCAACGCCCCGGATGGAAAACGCTGTTTATCTCCACGACGCGTTCCACCGGCTGTCACTGCCCTGATGCTGAGCAGCTGACTGATTAAAAGCATTGCACAGAAGAAGCCGCTAAAGTGAAAGTAAAACACAATGATGCATGGCATCAATGATTAAACATTATTACTCTCTGAAATTATTAATGAGCCAATTAAGTAAATTAAAAACAGGCTATGATGATGGATGTAAAAGGATTCCTCGTACTGAACCTTCCAACATGGAGGCAGGTGAAGTACTGTTTGTGGACTAATAAGTCGAGCACACGCCTCTGGGGGGTCTCTATGGAGTTTCCTGCATCAGAGGACGCCCACCGGACTCGCTGACGCCGCGTCCACGCGGCTCAATGCGCAAAAAGATCGCAAAACGCCTGAAATGCGTCCTGTGATATTCAGGACCGGCCGCTTTGGGCTGCTCCCAGCTCGAGCCCTCGCAGAAGTGGCTTCTGGCCGATGAACATTTCATTAATTGGAACTTGGATTTGGAACACACAACAAAAGACGAGAATTTGCTGAGTTTTGGGCTTCGCACAGCTGAGCACCGTGATTAACAGATAATGCATTCCCATTTCTCATTAGACCTGCATATATTAGCATTCTCACACTGTGGGACTCGTGTTGGAAATATGTATGTATAGCAAGTAATGGTCCGGCTGGAGCTATGTGTTATGGAGAAGCTAATCACACCGCTGTGAGTCAAAGTGCGTTCGTCCTGTGTGATGACAACACATGAGAAGCACTGTCGCATCAGCTGAATCCAGTCAGCGGCGTCAGCAGCTTCTGCGGCGTCGTCCTTATGCTTTCATTGCTGCGAGTTGAGCTTCTGCATCTCGCTAATGCAAAAGTTGCCCAACTGTGTTAACTGCAGCCTGTGTTTACATGGCGCCCTGCTCTCCTCGCCGTCCCTGAAGCTGTTTGCGTCCTCCGGGGACCACGCCACTATCAGATACCACGGCGCCAAATAATAAGGCTTTGTTCTGACTTCCATTCTTCTTAGCAGGAAGAGATTGATTTTTTTTTTACCCTCGGCTTCCTTAAATCACTTCTCGCGTCCGCTGATTCGGGAGCGAGATTGAATGGTAAAGCTTTGCCGTGAAGAGTTCATTCGCAGCCGCAAGGACAGGGAGCAGCCCTTCACTCACACATGACGCGCTGACAAATCAGCCTCATAAACGCTGCATCACACTATAGGAGCTTTAAAGATCCTGAACTTGCAATTATGCTTCGTACTCTAGGTGTTTATTGTGTCACTCACACCCTCCCGCTGTTCTGTTATCACAAATATTCGACTCTTTTCCCTGCTGTCGTCAGTGAGTTTTCAGCAGCTGCATCTTTCAAGGCAGCGTCTGCTTCCAAACATGTCCTGCCGTTCCTTTTGACTCGCAGCATCCATAGGTTTGGACTGAGGAGAACAGGTGGTGACCATGTGATGACACGAGTCGCAGTAGCAGAAAGGTCACACCCTTGAATCAACTCAGATCCTTGAGGAATCCTCCGCTTTGCCCTGATTCAAGGAGCTGTGAGACGAGCAAAGCTTGACTACATCCTGTCGCCTGGACCCTTCTCTCTAATGCTCCTCCATGTGACCTCGCCGGCACCCTCATATCCTGTAACGTGGTGCGCATCAGTCTTCTACATGTTCATGGTTGAGTTCAAGGCCAAACATTTTCCCGTGGTGTTATTTGTAAGACGAGCATATGTTTTGAATCCTAATGAGAAGGATTTGAATGAAGCTTTTTCAGTGAAGGCAGGAGACACAGTATCATTAATAAGGCCTCTGCTAGTTTGAAATACAGACTAACCACTTTACCCCAACTTTTGTGGGGTACAAATGTGTTTTAGTACAGACATACACAAATATACATATATGTTTGTTACCCTGAAAGTAACAAAGATACAAGATCAAAGAAGCAACAATGTCTTTATGCTCTTACTGTGTATTAAAAGCCAGTTTCTTCCGCTGCATAGTGATAGTGATAAATTAAACCCTGTATTGAGCACACAGCCTTATACTGTACAATGTTATTATATTATTGAGTTTATTGTTCATATCTCAGGAGTCCAAATGACCGGGCAGCAAGGCCTGACACGCCCGTAAATGAAACAGTGTTTGAGCGGTGAAACAAATAACAGAGGGTCAGTTCTTTCCTTAATCATTCCTTCTTATACAGATCCCATCATAAGCTACTACAGGAAGTGCTGAAATTCCAGCAATTCAGCAACTCTTCATGAAAATCTGCTCCTCAACACACTGTGTTGGTCAGTGTTTCAGTTTCAGTGTTTAATCAGACACTCTAAAGGCCTCACGGTGCATAGGTGCATTTCTTTAATGAAGTATTGGCAGTAATTGAATTAGTATTGATGCTTTTGAGCTTTTATCAAGTAAAGATCTGGTGAAAGTGCTTTTTTTTCAGTAAGTTTCCAAATTAATGTCTGTGCTGTCTCACAGTAAAAGCAATAAGCCTTTTTGATTTTGTCCCTGCGATAAGATCTCGAACAGAACACAGACCTGCATCATTTTGATAGTCATTTAGAATTGTGTCTCTATTTCCCTGAGGACTTATGAACTAATACATAAAGGTCATGTTCACATTACCATAGAAACCAGAAACTAGCGCGCATCTCCCTTACAATGCCCCAAACTGAACAGCAACACATTAACCTCATTGAGAGCAGACAGACGAGCAACACGACGGTTTGGCAAAGTATCAGCATCCCGATCAACCAAAGAGACAGAAAGTAGCTTTTGTTTTAATGCCGTTTTGTGAAGAGTCTTTCTCTGTCTCCAGCAGAGAACCTGCCTTTGCACAATCAGCGCTCAAAAATGAAAAAAACTCATCAGAAGACAGATAGACAGAAGTAAAGGAAATGAATTCAGGTGCAGATGAAACTACCTTTCACCCGACTCATTGTCGTTTCCTCTAATGTCTTTCTCCTGCTTTGAATGAAGGATCTAATCTGCCATGAGTCAGAAATCACAAAAGAATCTCATCTTTCTGATCGCGAAGGGCCAGAAATGACCTGAAATGAAATCACACACGAATGAAAACATTCAAAGCCTCTGACATTAGACTCTGCCCATTCGCAACTAATAAAAGCGAGACATTTCCCCACTAAATGACCATGTTCAATTTAAGCAGAGCCACTTGACCCCCGCTTCCATTACATGACCCAAACCCCTCTGCTTCCCTCACCGGGCTCAATAGGACCTGCAGGTTTCGTGCCTGTGCTGACTTCGGGTTTGTAATTTCTCCAGCAGCAGCAGGGAGATGCAAGAAGCTGACGCTACAGTCTGGTAGAAGTGCCTCATCTTATACACTGCTCCACATCCCCCGCTATAATTAACCGAGGGAAAAGGGGAGAAGAGAGAGAGAGAGAGAGCATCACTGAAGGATGAAAAAAACACGGGACAGTTTCATCTATAAGTCACGGGAGGCGTCGTCGCATCCATAGCATTTTTAGCTAAATGTCTCATAGTCCAGTAGATGCAGAGGAGGAGGCTAGCGTGATTGTGTCATCTGTATCTGTTCCCCGGCGCATGCAGGCAGGCCTTCCCTTGATAACCTGCACAAAAGCCTCCTTCTTCCTCCATTACCTGCCCATTAGGACAAGCTGCGGCGGGCGAGGACGCTGAGCTCCTCTCGCAGGCCCCGTCTGAGTCATTACTTACACTACAGCGGTGTCGCAAACTTGCAGCTTGGCCTGCAGCTGCTAATGATGAGGGATGACAGTAGGAGGAGGAGGATGCCTTCTGCGCTTTGAGCAGCAGGGTACAGTAACCTGATTACCAGCGACTGCCTGAAACACGGCATTGCATTCCCGCGAGCCTCCGTCCCAGACCCGATGGGCCCCGTTCACGTTTTGCTTCGTACGGAGCCTGTTGTCGGCTCTCGAGGGCTTTGATCGCGAAATGTGTCTATCTGTCGTCCCCGTGCATTATTATCCCAGTCCATCAAGGTGTGTTTTGATTTAATTACCCGCCTACATCAAAGGATGCGGGTCCGGCTGCCTTTCAATTACATTACCAAGCCGTGGAGTAGAGTAGAGCACGACACTACGAGTTACAGCTGAGACGAAATAATGGCCAAGACATGTTGCATGTTAAAAGCTGCTCAGAGAGACAATTTAATGAGTCGACTTAAATCAGAAAATAGTTTTTTATTATTAAATCCAGGCCCGGTCATTTGTCTGTTCCATCTCAACGAGCAGCCGCACAGGAACAGACAGAGGGCTATTTATGGTGCGATGGGGAGCGATAGAGGGAGCGAAGCGAGAGCCGTGGACGTCCACTAAAACCAGGAGCGTGACCCCTCAGCAGAGCTCGGATGCTACGAGCGCTGCTCATGACGCCTCTGCTTCTCTTGGAATTCTTATATTAATATTGGAATGTTTCGTGACCAATGTGTTGGCTGCCATGCAACTTTTTAGGCCTTGTGTGTTTCTAATTCTCAGCAACAAAGCCCTGGTTTATTTAAGCCACTTCATGACCAACCAATTACACCCTTGTCATCCTTGTTGGCCTCCGCGTCCCTGTGGTGGCTTAAACCCGCAGCCACACACGCGTGCGGACTCACACAGTAATCAGGTTGCTCAGGCACAGACCCATGAGGCCTTTGTTACCTTGAGTGACTTTGGCCAATTAAAGGCTTTGAAAACAGCCGCTGCAGGAAGAGAAAATTGTAGAGGAGGAAGGGACGGAACAATAACCTTCGGAGCACAACCAATCATTAATCCCAGTCTTCCTTTTAGAGGTCCACAGTTCTGACCGATCTGCTTTTGTCTTAGTATCGGAAACGTTCCCCCTGAAGCTCTACGTGGAGCAGCTGCAGGCCCGCGGTCGCACCTACGCCTGGGTTCCATCCGTACGACGAGCAGACGAGAAACCAAGGTGACGAGTTAAAGTAAGTTTGCTCATCTCCGCCCCGGCGCGTTTGGCGCGAGACGGCCTCTAACTGCCTCACCTCCCCGCTGTCACCCCGGCTGCCTCTCATCCACCGGTCCTTCAGCGGAGAAGATGGAGGGTCCTGCTGCGTAAACAAGATAGGCTGCCAGTAATGGCTTATTGTTTCAGGATGCTCAGCCGTGCTGAGAGAGGAAATGAATGCAGCCATTTACATATAATAAACCCATCTGAATATGTAACGATGTGACGGCGACTGTAGTGCTCTCTGGTCCTTCACAGAGTTCTTCCTCCCTAATGTGACTGGTTATTAGCAGAGGATTAATACGTGCTGCATGAGATGTGACAAAAAGTAATTCTTAAAACTGAACAACTGGATAATCATAAATCCACTCAGCACCACCAAGACTTTTTCTCCTATGCTTTTACTTTTTGTTTTTCTGGTGACAATCACATGGTTCACTGTTTTAGACAGGCTTGATATAAAAGAACTATTAATAAATACACCGGCTCACAATAAGTGACTAATTACAGCTTGCTGAACCTTGTCTTGTAGTGCACATTTAGTGCATTAACTTTTATTAGGATCCGAGCAGAAGCTGAATCTACTGAAGCTAAAAGACAGTGTAAATGCAGGTTTATCCAAAGGAATCGGACAACGTGCGCTCACAGTTTGTGGTTGCCTACGTCTAAAAAGCGCTCTCTGGACCAGAAGTCTGGTCATTGTGAGCTGTGACGCGTGTGACCGCTTCAAAATCTCACCTTTTCACTGCCAGGAGGAGGGAAGTGAATGAATTTGTGGGCTGTCGTGCAGTGGCAGTGACCTGCTAGGCATGCAAAGCCATTTCATTTTGATAAAGGACGCAGTGGACCATCTAATGGCTGCATTGTGACGGCCACAGTGGTACAGTACATATCTATTAACCGAAGAACGACCTATAGAGAGACGGCTGCCTTAAATAGGAAGCGCCAGCTGTTACAGATGAGGTTCCCCACAGTTAGAACGCCTGACAGTGGAAAGGAACAGTGTGTGTGTGTGTGTGTGTGTGTGTGTGTGTGTGTGTGTGTGTGTGTGTGTGTGTGTGTGTGTGTATGTGTGTGTTTCCCCTCAGGTGAGCGACGTGCTGGTGGTGCAGATTAGTGCTCGTCCAGCTGTCTGTGAATCCGCGCGTGTGTGTGAGTCGGCAGGAAAATCGCGACAAAGACCAAAAGCCCCGGAGACGCCCACAGGCAGTTCATTACCCGTCCGACGCCATCGCGCGGAATTCGTTAGAAGATAAATACTCTCTCACGCTGCCATTGATCTCAGCGAAGGCAGGATGCCATCTCCCCAACATGGTAAAACCTCGGTGACTAACACACTGAGCAACAGGAGCCATGAATCTGTCTGTATTTTACTGTTTTATGGCTATTTACGTCTTTACACTCGTGTCAGGACATAAAACTCTGATCAGTGTGGCTTAATCACATTGATTCCAGGGAGGCCGGTGCTGCGCCTTCAGTCTTTCTGGCCAAATTCATGCAGCTGGATTTTCCTCCTGAGCCCCTTATCAGACGGAGGCCGATATGTCCCGATAAGCCTCGATCCGGGCGTCGGGCATTGAGAAAACGCGAAGGTGAGCCGCTGGCTCAGACTTTATTCGCCACTCTGCATTCTGGCTCGCTGGCTTTTCTCTTTGCCGTTGTCCTGATGGCTTTTTAAGCCGGTTTAGACGCCACCATTTTATCTTCCTCCCTCAGGGACCTCTCTCTTTGACGCTTTCTCCTGTTAAAAATAAACAGAAGTCGCACGCTAGCAAAACCAAGACGTGCGAACAGCGGCTCCGCACCCTACATCACCGAGACCGTGGCAGGAGATTCATTACTTCAATTCAAAGATGTCCTTTCCCCACATAGACGGTGATCTGTAAGGATTACGATAGGTTTCTGCATGGAAGCAGATATTCACTGAGGAGGAAAAACCCAGGGACTCCTCTGCGTCTGCAGGCTCGGGACACTTTGGCTCTGTGCCTGACCATCGATCGGGAGAGCTGCGATTTCACAACAGCTTCCAGGTGCGGGCTAGTTGAGGTTTCTATTATTAAAGCTGCAGACAGCTGTTAGGAACGTAAGAGTCCACGGTCATGGGAGTCGAGCTCAGTCTGACTTAGATCCTTAATCATCCGCCAAACACTTTAATAAGACAGGAAACATATGACCGACCAATCAGTGCTGAGACCTGCCCTCATCAGCGCAGAGAGGAATTCTACTATGATTTCCCCATGTTGGGCCACTTAAGTAGACTCAAGCTGTTTTTCCTGATGAGTGATGAATGCCGCTGGTCCTCGTGTAAATGTCAGACTTCCACCTTGGCGAGGAGTTCATCATCAGAGGACGGTTTCATCGCCAGTCATTCAGACTGGGCTGAATGTAGCTCGTCGCGGAGGGAGGGGTGGTGGGGGGGGGGGCTCTTCACATAAGATTAGATGTGGGCAGCGATGCTGATTACACAAGGGGCTGTGAGGCGCACGTAATCACGTCGCGAAGCTTAGGCTGGAGAGTCTCCATCTCCGCTCTGGTGACTGTTTTTTAACCCCTTTGTGCAGCGATTGACTGCGGGGAGGACAGTGAACACGCCGCCGGGGTGCGTCCGCCTTGTCTCCGGCGATCGCCCGCCTCTCGGCGGCGGGAGGACGCCAGCGGTACGTTGTTGCGCTCCGAGCGCGTCTCCTGCTGAGCACGGAGCCTGACGTGGAGAAGATGAGGCTGTACGTGCGGTAACGCTCTAACAGGATTGATGGAGCTGCAGCCTGCTGGCATCTGTGTTACGCAGGATTACGCATGTTGTTCTGTGATGTGAATATTCAGTATACATTGTATCAAACATTGAGACGCCCCTATAATCCTGCACAGGATCACACATGCCAGCAAATATATGCATTTACATGCGAATTGTTATAAAGACTGGAGGATTTGTCTTCTCAACAACCAAGATACTATTTCGGTCAAATGCTGTAATAGTGTTAAATATCACAGTGTATGTTCAGTATGAGCGTGTCCGTTCCCAATGCTACAATTACCTGGATCATCAAGGCATCACCAAGACATTGAGTTTCAAGCCATTGACTGACTTTGTCTTTCCCATCTCCACCCTCACCTGACGTGATACAGTTCAGCCCCTGGTTGGCTGAGCTGCCCCAATTAAGGTAATTATCTTTGGACAGAAGAACTTGAGAACAAGCGGGGTGTGAAGTCCCAACCTCACAGCTGAGAGAAATACCTGCTAGTGTGTATTTAAAGGTGCCATCACATGTAAAATCCACTTTTTGGGTTATACTGCATTTCTATGACTCTCTGCTTCATGTTAGACGTGCACTCTTTACCTATTTTACATACTGTAATTCACTACTCTAGTCAATCCGTCTAAGCAAGATTTGTGCTGTTGTCCACTTACTGCCTACGTCGGCGGTAAACAGGCCACTCACAGAACCACCTGCGGTCCGGCCCAGACGAACTCAGAATACCAAAACAGTAGATCCGACACACAGTTGGACAGAGTGGAGCTGCAGCACCGCCGTCTATCACAGACGGGAATCTGCTCCAGCGACACAGAGCTAAGCAGCTACTGCCTGTTACAAGGTGCCGTGTGGGCTCAGGTCGTCTACAGCGTCACACTCTCCAGCCAGAACCATGAGGTCCATCCACACCGCCGCCCGCTGATGTTTTGGCTTTGAGACGAGCAGTGTGGATGATCTACAGGGCTTCATGGCATGAAAACCTAAGGACAGCAAGTCAATCAAGGTCCAGTTCTTTAGCATTATTTGCCATGAAACAGTGCATGTGCAGGAGGTTTTAGAAATGATAATTAACTGAATTAACTAAACTGAAATATTTTATATACAGTACTGTTACTTCAACTAATCTGCTCTAAGTCCATTCCACAACAGGGAACTTGTTTCTCTCTGCACCATTGTTTAGGCTGTGACCGACCTCTGCCGTGGTCGTCTTATTACCTTGTGTTACAGTATGATGGCTGCAGGGCTGGTTTTAATTGACGTGATGCCATTCTTGAGGCGGAGCAGAGCGATGTTTACAGGAGAAAAGGTTACACTCTGGACCGGTTTCTGTTCAAGGTGGAAAACGCCTCTTCAGATGCTGCCGATCGTGATGCGGTGGGAGACTGACGCATGGCTGTGATTGTGTGTTGTGGCCATTGTTATCACTTTAAAATAAGCTCGCAGATGACATTTAGTGAAAGCAGCTCCTAGTAAGATGTTCTGTCTGAGGCTAAGGACTAGGGCCAAGTGGAATTTCTGTAGCAGAGGTATGTTTCACTGCCTGACTGCATCCAATTCAGCCTAAATGGTTTTCATGACCTTTTCGTCGGCCTGTGCACATTTCTCTCTGCTTGAGCAGAAAACAGAGCGACGGTGCCACGCGAGCCGCTGGAACACTTAAAGTCCTGTACCGCGGACGTGCAGCAGCAACTTAAGAGCCTGAAAAAACTAAAAACGCTTCTAATAAAAGTGCATAACGTGGCTCGTGATTCATTATCTAGTGAATATTTGCCTCCATCCATTCTCCCGTCCGTCCGCCCTTCAGATTCTTCCCCCGATGTGCGTTTGTGTGTTGACGTGTACAAATGCACCACATCACTCTCCTGTGCTGCAGGGCATTAATGTGAGCTGAAGCAGCGAGCGGCTACGTTCGGTCTACTACCATACTGTGTGTGGTATTGCACAGCTGTAATCATTGGAACTCGAAATAAACAAAAATATTTAACTTTTCCAGACCAGTTCATTTTTATTAATCATCATTAATCATTAAATCATTTTTATTGTAGTCTTATTAATGTACTGTGTTTAATTTTTTATCATTTGCTGCAAAAATACTGCATCAGAAACATGCATAACATATGCAGTACATCCTGCTGAAATAATTTTAGAAAGCCTTTGCAAGCCACATTCTGTAAATAACTCAAATCAAATTATAAATTGCAAACATTCTAATTAATTCACAGCATAAATGTTGTAATTAATGACCATGTTTTATTTTAAGACTTTATATTCAGTCCCCCACACAGTCCATTCATTTATTAGTTACCATATACAGCTTTATTGATTAATTCTGTTTTATGTATGTATGTATCTTTAGCTATAAATATAATTGTGCGCTCTGCAGCTCAGTTTGGCTTTTCAGGGACTCCTTTTAATGCAACAATCTCCGTCACAGCGAGAGAGCGTTTGCAGTGGATTCATCAAAAAAGGTTGCACGGTGCACTATGATTAAAGGAAGCAGGGCATTAAGTCGAAGCATCATGGCTCCGCAAACGAGCAGGGCTCAGTGAGATTTAGTTCAGCGGTCTGTAACTCCTTGTGTTCCTACAAAGTGACACAGAATGGCATTCAGGCCGGTGGAAGTGCATTGCCAAAATAAAACTCTGCAAATGTTATAAAACATAAACACTGCATGTCTATTGTATATTTCTCAGGTTCATGTCCTTGTTTACAGGAAATACAGTAGAAGTTATTACTTTCTGTAATACTGTGTGCTGATCTGATGCAAACATCCTGTAGTCGCTGCTCAAACCGCTAAAAATAGAGGCTCTCGTATCTATATTAGTCAAAGTTGACATCCCCATAACCAACAAGGCCCAACTGACACACAGGCCTTTTACCTAATATATAGACATTGTGGCAGAGTGGTAGAAAAGCCTGCACCTTCCTCGCCCGTCTCAGTGATGGATTGCACTGAGAGAGGAATGAATTGGAAATGAAAAAGAACAATGTCTTGCCAAAAGGGATGAGCGTCGCAGGAACGAACGGGCACCTTGTGAGCGGGGACGAACAGCGAGCTGCTCCTTTGTCTGGCTCTCAGGTCTCAGGCCCCACGCAACCGAAACACAAACATCACCTTCTAACGTAATATTTTTATTCCTCCAGAAATTCAATCCTGGTGTTTTTCTCATTCTCTCTCCCCCCCTTAATGTTCTGCAGGTGTAAAAACTATTATCTGCGAAGCCCAGAAGCTAATTCCAAGTTTTAGGTCACTAATGAGTCTTCATTTTTTAAATTTAATGGCTGTATTATAACTTCTATATCAGAGAAATTAAATACCCATCTTGGAATTTTAAAGAGCTACGTACATGACCAGGTTCGGTGCGTTTCTCAGCCACCCGTCACATCTGCAGTAATAGCCACTGTGACCTCAGGAGATCACCTCTGCCAGATGTGACCTTGCATCATCACAGGGACTCGTATTCATGTTGGCAGCGCTTGGCTGCAGAGCGCTATTGTTTGCCCCCTGCATGTGTGGGGAGCAGCCAGGGGAGCAGGGCCTTCGACCTTTTCCCTGGCACGTGAAGGGAGACGAATCAAGCATCCATGCCTTGCCTTTATTTACACATGCGTTCACATGCCTGCATGCTCCGGGGGGGGAACATATGCCACGTTATGTCACACCGGTCCTCAGCATCAGATGATCCAAGCGCGTGCCCTCCCACCTTCCATGCCCACGCGATGGGATGCACACGCAGCTGGATCCAGACCCCCACCACCCCCACCCCCACCCCCGGGTGAGGAGTCAGCCCTGCTCTGCTCACGCGCCCCTCCTGGCTCCGGACCTCTCGCTTGTGTACCCTTGAACTGTGCATACATCCCATCTGTACACTCGGCTCCTGCCTGAGCGCCGCTCCGCAGCCGGGCCCTCGACTCCTGCCAGGGAATTCATTAACTGCGTGTCTGGTGGGTATTTATAGAAACGCAAGGCGATTCCTGCTCACCTGCTTCCAACAGACAAACCCATGCTGAAAGTTACAGAGTGCGGACACCGAAGTACTCGGAGGAACTTTCATCCTGCCTCCACCTCCTTCACTCGGACGCACACAGTGAATCTATCCCCCCACAAAAGGCTAAACAAGTTCACATTCGCAGCTTTTCACTCGGCCTCTGTTAAATTTCAAACCCATCATTAATTATCACAAATTAATCATCACAAATTATCGGTTTGTGCCGCATCAAGCCTTGAAATTAATTTAAAGGAAATGAGAGCAGCTTCGGTTACGTTTCATTATTTCGACTCCTCTGCGCGCGGCTCGCCCGTCCCTGCAGCAAACTGCTGCGTTGGAGGCGCGGGGCCGTCGGAGAGGCTGTCATCAGCGCTGATCATGAGGCGGATGTAATTAGTATTTGTGGGTACACACTAATTGCTGTGGTAATACGCAGAACTTGATTTTTGACACACATTCTTCTGCAACTATCTGACAAGATCCGTCGAAGCCGCTGTGAGGCTGGAGACAGAGCTGCCGCTGTAGGTTTCGAATCCAGAGGCAGGATGTCAGGAGTCGGCAAATCAAACGATGTGTATCTCCTGCTTAAGGCGCGAAAAACGGATTCTCTCAGCAAAGGCGGACAGAAGCAGCGTTTCATGAGTCAACGGCCTTTGGTCATATCTCAGTAATGTGTGAGTCTGTTATTACTATCTGTTACTGTCTCATTTCAGAGCGCGGAGCCGAGCGGAACGTGGCCCAGAACGTCCCCAGCGCTTCGGTGGCGTCAGCAGGATTCATCCTCTGGAAATCATGACATTAGGGAAAATCCAGTCGATGGCGCTGATGAACAGACCCTGTGTGAACTCATCACCGGCCGGTCCTGTACACGTCTAGCCGCGCATCCCGCTCACATCTGCTGCGCTAAAATGCATATTTGTTTATCAACAGCTCTCGTCCATGATGGCTCACATCTCCCCGGAGGACCGAACACATGCTCCCTCCACTCTGGCGCTGAGACGCCTGGTTTCTGGAGCAAATTAATTCCCAGTTGGAGCGCGACTGTTATGAATGGGCCGGGCCACAGTAGATGGATGGGCTGCCCGCGCCTCTGCACAGCCCTCTGCTCCCAGTAACAAAGATGCCGGGGCTTGTCCTACTTTCATAGCAGGAGAAATGTGGCTTTGTACAGTAGCTCAGGGGACTTTCCATGTGGGGCTGGGGGGGCGGGGGGGCGTCGTGCTAACAGACTTGGAGCTCAAAGACACCCAGAGGAAATCTACCAAAAGGGGAGAATGATGTCGAGCTGCGAAGCTGCGAATTCGGGTGCTTCACATTGATTACGTTGCTTCTCAGATACAGGCGCCTCGTTGGAGGAAGCCTGCAATGCTGTGTTGACATTTGGTGTGTGTGTGTGTGTGTGTGTGTGTGTGTGTGTGTGTGTGTGTGTGTGTGTGTGTGTGTGTGTGTGTGTGTGTGTGTGTGTGTGTGTGTGTGTGTGTGTGTGACATGCAGTCAGATGCTCCTAATGGTGGAAATGCTGCTTCCGTGACGTCTCCATGACCGTGCACTTTTTCTTAACATTAACCCTTCACCTGATGATACAGCTGCCACTTTAATCACTGCGTTTGAGGAAGAAAATTTTCCAGTTTTAAATTGCTTTTCCTGTGCAAATATAACTGTATGGTTCTTTCTAATTCTATGCATCAGCACCTTTGGCACAGTGTCTGTACTGTAATTAGCCAATAACTGGACAGCTGAACTATGACTTTAACCTCTGCACAACGAGAGCCCTGTCTTTCATTAAGTCGCACTATGACTGAGAGACTGCTTAAAACACATCCTCTCTCTCTCCTCTTTCCACTCGTTGCTCTCTCATATCTGCTCGCATCGCTCACACCCACATCTGTTCATAATGCTCACATTGTTTCATTTTTAATTGCTTTGTGGGATGAATGGGTGGGCGTTGATAGTGATGGTTCCCGTTCTCACGCTACGTTCGCGCGAACAACAACCTCTGTCTCCTCAATCAGCTTACGGGGC
The DNA here is from genome assembly GCF_900634795.4 of Betta splendens. NCBI lineage: Eukaryota > Metazoa > Chordata > Actinopteri > Anabantiformes > Osphronemidae > Betta > Betta splendens. Next base: position 8,137,653 of record NC_040884.2, on the reverse strand, counting down.
GAGTGCTGCTGATCTGCGCTGGAATCCCTCTCGGTCGCCCTCTCGCCTGCTTTGTGAGCTCCACAAGCGGCTAAGGACCTCTACACAGTCTTAGCTACCGAGAAAGCCAGATTCCCATTATGTCCTCCATTGTCGCTGCTGACGGAGGACGGGATGTCGACCTCTCCAACACAATGACACAATACAAATCCAGCCGGCACATTTAAAATGTGTTTTAAACCTTAGTGTCTTAATGAGCTGAGAGAATTAAACATTCAAAAAGAGATTCTACAGTTCTTGCGATTGTCTGGCTGGATAATGAAAAAAGCCATGTAAAATGGAGAAGAACGAGACAAAGCAACACTAAAGATTAGGCTTTAATGGAAAAGGAGACAAAAAGCTGGAGCCCCGCTGGAGGCCACGGCACAAAGTGGAAGTGGCTGCACACACACACACACAAAACTGTTTTACATATGCAAACATGACAAGAGGGAGAGGCTCAAATCCTGGCTCATCAGGCGCAGCCGTCGATGGGTGGGAAAGAGGTGAGGAGGTCCCTGCAGCCGTCGGGCTGCACAGCAGACAGCTCTGACAGAGTCTGAGACAAACGTCTGTCCTCCATCTTCATTAAAGTAAGACTTATTTACCTCCACTACACCACCGCCACAGTGAAAGCAGCTTCACATTAGTCTCTAGGAGCACACGCCCTCCTCATTTTCAGGTTCCAGCTTCCACATCTGGACTCAGAGCTGTGCTTCTGTGCCCTCCTGCACGTCTCCGACAAAGGGAGAGCAGCGCTGTCTGTGGAGCTTTCGTTCCAGCCGGATACCACCTGATTTCACTCATTATCCCGGCTCCTGAAATAGTCAAGCCTATTAAATCACTCTTAATCAAGACCATGGTTCATTAAATCAAGGGCACTTTAAAGGGTCTCTGTGGGAATGGGGCTTTCAGGACCCCTTTGTCATGCCTGAAGCTGACCATCACAGCTGTGGGAGAAGTTGCGACCAAAGACCAATATAACACAAAATAAAACTATATTTCCATTAACTGTGCAGCTCGTATTGTTCCGTGAGCTGTGTGAGCTTGTGGAGTCCTGCTCTGCATTTGTGTGGAGGTTGATTATTCCCTAACAAGAAGTTGTTCTTCATTACACGCTACTTACTTTGTATTTAACATTGATTGGAATATTTTAAACTACTGGGAATAGTGACGTTCTGTTTTGCATTTAATAAAACTGATTATGTGATTCTGCTTAATAGGTTGCATTTTAATGTGTCACGATCTACAGTAGCATGTCTCACAGCAGGTTCCCCCCAAAATACAGTCACCAAAAAACCAAACCACCAAAACCTCAAACTAGTTATTCTACTTTTCTATCAGTGAGGCCTAAAAACATCATGTTTCACCCAACATACAAAAATGTACAAACTATTTACGAGATTAATGCAAGAGGCTGTAAATGAATGAGATCTTGAGAGACTTGAGCTGCTTCTGATCAATGATGAGATCCATCCAAGATCTCCCTGGAGGGACATGATCATCAGATTACGCAATAATGTTGTGCTTAACGGAGCAAATATCCAGAGGCCTCCGAGCATCCGTTTCATTAAAGCTGGGGTGTCTTTTTATATGCACAGTGAAAGCACTCGCATAATTAGATTCACTGTAAACATGAATGCGAAAGTGGGGGAACCACCGCACTAATTATGTCGCTGTTTCTGCCAAAAATGTCACCTGGAGGAGCAAATCGAAAGAAAAAGTCTCATAAGCTCTGCACCGAATCAAAAATGTACTGAGTGAAACTGGAGCTCTTGCAGGGCTTTCCTTTGATGAGAGACGAAGCCGTGCTGAATCAGCTCACCTCGCATCATCTCCAGTTGCACCTTTGCAGAAAATGAAGCTGACGTCTGCATCTCTCAATTGCTTTTCTCCACCTGCATCACTCATTTTCCCAACGCGCCAAACAGTAAGTGGATGCTCTCCTTGTAGAGGTTTGAGCAAAACAGTACGATTAAGGTGATTATGATTCACTAAAGACAAAACCTGGAAATACAGCAGATATGTGTTTATGTGTTTGTATTTGAGCCATGCAGTAAGAAGCCCAGTCAGCACCAGCCAACCAGAACCAGAGCTGGCGTCCTAAACGAGGCCCGGTTGGTGCCAGGATATCTGATCCACCCAGTACATTATCATTGTGGCTCCGCAGCAATGATGCAAACAAGTTACTGTCGTACAGCAAATGCCTTGAATTACACAGAGTTCTACTGAATTATATAAACATGCCCATCACAGAGAAGCATCAGCGTCAGCAGACAAAATACTACAGAGGTCCCGTTAGTACAGAGTCAGCAGGACTTCTTTTGGGAACTTTTGGATTGCTCACCTATCAACGAACGTGTGCCGCATGTGCCGCAGACAAAAGTGAAGTTAGATTGGATTTCACAGATCTAAACGGAGGATAACGCTAAAACCAGGATGTCCTGTCACCCTCGACCCCGCCCGTTCCACTCACGAACCCTGCTGCACATTATCTCCGACTTCTAGACAAGGATCTGGCTGCGTCACTCGCAAGTCCAGTTACAGTGGCTCCCATTTCACACGCATACACACACACACACACACACACACACACACACACACACACACACACACACACACACACACACACACACACACACACACACACACACACACACACGCGGACCTGACTTCAAGGGGAATCTGTTGTTTTTAACATCGAGATAAATGCATCAGTTACGCAAGTGAACATCGCAGCGAAAGAGCCATTACCAGCGTGCGGAGCGCCTGCTCTGCATTCGAAGGACATTTGCTGCTAAATTAGCTTCTTCCCATGTCTGCGAGCGAGCAGCGTCCAGTTACAGTTACTGTTTGATCTATTCAAGACGAAGCGTAATGACTTGCATGCTAGTGATGAGAAACAGATAAAGTGTCAAGATAAATGGAACACTATGGGATGAAACATTGAAATCTGTGCCTGGACTGAAAGTTAATATACTGTACATACTGTACATACTGTACATGCAGTATAAGTATCTAAACACTGACTTATAAATAAAATCAGCTCCAGACAGGAACCTTTGACTCTCTTGCATTTCCAGTGACTATTACTGTACAGTATGGCTATGAAATATTAAATTTGGCTATTTAATGTCCTGGAACATGCTGATTTAATTACATAATCAGTTGTCTGGGAGCCGAAGTATACGCTTATCTAGCAGTGGTATAAATTTCAGTCCATGCATCCATGTCCGTGGACAGAGAACGTGTGATTGCGCTGCACATCAAACATGCACGGCCGAAGCTCTGGGGAGATGTCATGTCCTGCAGGGCTCCGGTTTCTGGAGACGGGGAAATAGCTGAGGCATCAACCTCGTCCTCATGCAGCGGCCGCGTCTGTTAAGACTAATTCTGTAGCTGCACTTCCTCATGTTTGGCTTGGTGTATGAAAAGTGACGTCAGGTAGCATGACGTCACGTGCCCATAAGCGTGCACTGTTGGGGAAACTAGTGGTTTGTTGCAGCGTCAGGGCTCCTCACTCACCCCCTGCTGGTGCGTGACACGCACGTGGAGCGGGCGCGCTACGGCGTCGCTCGGTGCCGTCGCTGTGACTTCAGGCTGGAGCTGAGTCAGAGCGTGCGCATCTCTAGTTATCATTTAGTTGAAGCTGTGTCTCTGTCGGCACACGGGTCAAATCCCCACGGACTGACCGTGGTTACCTCACGTCCCCGTTGGGTAAATGTTGTCGGCATGCTCGGGCTGCACGCAGATGGTTTTCCATCACAATGGACAGTTTGTGTTTTTTTATGGCCCGTGAACGAGGACGGTCGGCTGGCGTCTTACCTGTAAATGCCCCTGGTACATATTGAGCGCACAGTCAACCGCGGATCTCTCTGCCAGCGGGTCGTCACACTTTTCCTAGCGGTGCCGTGCCAGAGTTCGGGGACGGGAGGTCCGGAGCGGCCGCGGCGGAGCGGAGCGGAGCGGAGCGGAGCGGAGCTGTCCTCTCCGTGGGTGCTGAAGCAGACACTCGCTCATCCAGGATGTCTGTGCGCGGTGACAGCGAGGCGCGCCGCGCGCAGGGACGGAGCGGCGTTGGACTTTTCCTCACCCCTGCGCCGAAGCCGTTCTGGCTTCAAACCTCTCAACAAAGTCGCGTTTTTAAAAAAAAAAAATAAAAAGGCAGCCGTGCGGCGCTTGTTACAGTAGGAATCTATCCTCGCGTTTCAGGTCTCCATCCTGAACGCACCGCGGGGGTTTCCGCGTCTTTCTGCGCCTCACCTTGTTTCGGTGTGTCGCTCTGCCTCGCTCCTCCTCTCTCGGCTGTGCTTTAAATGTTTTGACGTTCCTCCGGGTTCATTCTCTACTTATAGTGCGCACTTCGTCCCTGTTTGCCAACTACTCGCTCTAACCCAGCCCACTGGTGCCTCCCCCCAGTGCTGACGTCCTCAGCAGGCACAGAAGAACGTAAGGGAACATATATAAGACATATATAGAAAACCATGAAAGAAATCAACCTATGACCTAAATGTGCCATGGACGTGTACTGTATTGCTCAGCAACATACTAGGTAATAGTACTAGTCCTATGTTGTTCATTTGATTAATTTAACATCTTCATTTTCACAAGCATCCTTCTGGTGCTGAAAAGTGCATTTACTACAGTAAATAAATATAATTTCTATATTCTTTTAACTTAACTACTCAAGTTCTAACTAAGTGATGTTTGTCTCGACCTTCTGGTCCTGCAACGTTAGTTCCATTTGCACACTGCATTAATTATTCAAACCTATGATTAGACAATATGACAACGTAATACTGGCAGGTGACTGGACAGCTTTTAACACAAACGCAAATGGAGACGAGCGGCAATATGAGACCTCAAGAATGAACTTCCTTCACGCAGGCCTGAGTAATGGGCTGTGTGGTGTTTTATGCAGGTACACATGGCCACACAGCATTGTGTATGTACAATATGTTCTAAATAAAGAAAACGCACTATGGCACAAGTTGACCATATGTTTTGCATGCAGCTGCTCATTAGACAGAGCCACGTAACAAAGGGTCACGACAAGCGGGAAATCATGGCAACTGATGCAACGTGTCCCAGCATCTGGAGAGCTACCAGTATCCTGCACACTGCACTCAGGTCAGATGTTGTAGCAGTAAACAGCGTGACTTAAAGCTGCACCAGTGTGTTTCACTGGCAGGTCCAGATGGCAGCGTGACATCAGCAGACTGCACATTTTAGTACCTGTTGCTCATCGAGAGGCAAAAGTTACTGAAAGGTTGAATTCAGAGAATAACACAAATTGTACTAATTGTCGAACTGTTGCATTCTGGGAAATAGAAAACCTCAAGTCGTCCATAGTTATAACGCGACTGCTGAATTATTGGAATCTGTTCCTACGCAGCAGCTACAGCCTGATGCTGAACACAGCAGTCGTTTCCATCTGCAGCGGATTCATCGTCTTCATTTCCCATCATATGAAAACAAGTCCAGGCCTCAGGCTCAGGAATCAGCAGGCGCTTATATTATTGCGCCCCATGTGTCCCCATGAATTGTTCATCACAAGTACACAGGCGTACTGTACATTTGCCGGCCGGCGCATCCATAGATTCCCAGCCTCTCTTATCTCCTCCACATTTTATCAGTGAATAATGATTAGACATTTATGCAAGATTTGAGACAACAGAGGTGCGCGCGTTGGTCTCAGAATCTATTTTTAGGATGGCGGTCGTGCGTTCCTGCCCCCGAGCCATCAATCTTCTAGTATTGACACACACAGGTAGAGCATACACGTAATTAACATTAGGATAAGAGGAATTACTCCTCCCTGCATGAGACCAGACAGTCTCCGCTCCCTGAAATGTTCTGTCAGGTTTAATGAAGGCTGCAGGAAATTGAGCGAAAATATAAATAAATAAGTGGCTCTATGTGCTCTAGGACTCTATGCTGAGTAATGAAATGACATCAGAGGTTATAGAGCACTAACAGGAAAATAAAACCTTCACATGAGATGACTTATTGTTGTTTGTGCTATTCATGCACAAACTAGAATGACTAGAATGTTCCTGTAAATGCAAAACCTGAAATCATCAGTAACAAATGCAAACGGTCCCTAAGGATTAGAGGAGCAGGTGTGCAGTAAGAGGAAGAACTGAAGCGTCTGTACAGAATGAAAGCATCCCTCAGCGTGGAAGGGGTTAAAGCACAGAAGCGGCGTATGGTTCTTTTCCTGCTCCATTTTTGAGCTCTTTCACAGCTCATTACAAAAGGGCATGCTGTCTGTCAACGTGTCTGGAAACATTAGCATCACCGAACCCGAGGCTGCGAGGTTTCCTCCAACAGTAATGACACATGCAGTGCAAAGACATGGTTGGTCCATAAGACAAAGAAGTCCCATTTTATCAAAGTAGTCATTTGATTAAATGTTTGTAATGATGAAATTCAACATTTACAGCTACCTGTTGTTTGGAGGACAACGAATGGCAACAACATAATAGTGAGTGAACTACTTCAGATGGTCTGAGGTTGTAAAGTGCAAAGGTCACTTCACCTCTGAGGAAAACAGATGCTGTTGTTGATAAATGCATAGCTGGATAATGTTGTTATTACACAGGATAATATATCGAGTCTTAGGTGCGGTTCAATTCAGTACAAGGTCTCACAGTTTCTCCTTTAATGCTGCTCGTGTTTTATTACTGCTATAACGTTCACAAAGTCACACAGAACAACAACAAGTTTAATGTATTGTTCATACAGAGTCCACAGAAAACAAAAGACGCTCACCAAATACCTGCAGCAAAGGTCAAAGGTAAGACCCGTCATCCTGTGGGTGAGTCTGACAGAACCCGCCTACAGCCTGTTCACATGCTCACATGCCTTTTTAGTGTTTGGAGGACAGTCAGGACCTTTCAGACACTGTTTATTTACTGTAGATTAAATTTGGTCAGCGCTGATGTAGGGGAGGATTAAGCCCCCTGTGTCGGCCTTGATCTCTCCTGTGGTAAGTTTGGGCCTGATTCATGTCTGAAGCCTGTTATCGCACATACAGTGAGATAAAGATCAAAGTGAGGGCAACGCTGCAGAGAAACCAGTTGCTGTCAATGCCTCGTTGCATCATAGATGCTGCTGTTCAAGTTCAGAGCAATTAACAATCCCACCATGAAACAACCCTCGCTGCAACTCTGCAAAATTCAAAGACAAAAAAGGCAAACTCTCAATGTTTGGAAGCAAACTGCTCTAACCTTTGGGTTTGGTTTGTTTCAAACACCTGACAGTTTGTGCATTTTGCCACATCGGCTCTCGTTTGCGATGGGGGTTGAATAATTTCACGTGGAACTGTTGCTGCTCCTGTGAATATCAGTTGACTCCGCCCTTTGCAGTGTATTATGGGTGCAATAAAGCTCTGAGCGTCGTCCTGGCGTCTCAGCCGTACCGCGGCCACGCTGGTTTCTGGGACGCATCACACCCTTATTGCTGACCACATACATACAGTAAGGCTCCCGTCTCCTCCACACAGCCCTGTCACAACATCTGAATCTTTAATGCCTAAATGACAAGCCCACAAAGGAAGTAGCCTTATGAAATCTGTGATCTTCCAGTTGTTCAGCTGGCTTCATTACCACGGTTATCCATGCACGGCCTGGGATTCATAATTCATGGTTTTCAAATATTCCCTCAGATAAGCTGAGGCGTACACAGAAATCCCATTCATCTCAAATGCAAACACATACTTCATCAGCTGAGCTGCTCCACATTAATCCAAGCAGGAATATTCATACGCAGTGGGATTTATCCATAAATGTAGGATTTTCTCGTTGAATACAAAAGTAGATCAAGGGGTCTGCAGTGCTTTGAAATCCCTGCCCGTCGATTGTCTTTAGAATGGAATCGCAGCTGCCTAATTTTGCTGCATTTAGTTGTTCGGGGGCCGATAAAAGCCGGTCGCATTCACAGGCCTGCGGAGCTGCAGGCGCCTTCAAACAGCGCTGACCCTCACTGGCTCTCCTTTCATCTGCACTTTAGCGTTCGTGGCGGGGTCAGTTACTGCAGCACCGCATCCAGTTCCTGCTTCACTGAAGACGCAGCGTCGCGACACTGTCGAGCCGTTCCTGCAGTTCGGCGTCCGGCACATTCGTCTGATTGTGCGCTCGCTTTGATGAGGTGGGACGCGACGCCTTCACAACAAAGGGACGTACAGTGTCGTAATCAGATGAGATCTGAAACAGATGGAGGAACCCAGAATGTGTAGCTCACGGGTGGCTAATTGTCACAGGAGCCTGATAACTACCTGCTGTATGCTTCACACAGATGCTGATTAGAGTTTGTGTTAGCTGAGAGTCCCACACGGTGCTGCGTTTACGTGGGCATGAATATCTGAAGAAAGTAAATCGCGTCATTTCCCAGCAACACCAACCATTAGTTCAAGCAAAAGGATTTTTAGAATGATGCCATGTTTAATAACTCCAGGTTTTAATTCTCCAAATACCCTCATTGCATGCAGTTTTTATTGTTAAATCTAATTTGCCAGTTTGAATCTACTGTAGGTGGAATTCAGCTTTTCAGGGTGACTGTGGGTCTAACTCTTGCTTATTGACCCTCATCAGTCTTTTTTCTTAATGAAACCCCGCTGCGCTGAGGTGACAGCAGGAGGAGCAGGGACTCCTTGCCCTGTGAGGTGCAGCTCGGAGCTGGGAAGACGTTACTAAATTGGTTTGACTGGGATCTGGTCAGAGCACCAGAGCAGAGGGGAGGAGGATACGTCCCTGGATGAGCAAACGTTGCTCCTAAGGCTCAAAAAGCAGACGAGGAGGAGCAGAGTGATGTGGAATGAACTGGTTAACCTGCTTAGAAATGTGGAGAATGACACCGATTTGTGTGGCGGAGTAAAATTAGTCCACATCAAACCATTTCAGAGTGAATTAACATGCCGTTATATTAGGCAGGGCTTTATGTTCTTCACTAGATTTAAACCTGAACATAAAGCACTTGTGTGACAGATATATTTTTACATTCGGCCTCCATAACAAAAAGCATTAGGCGCCATGTTTTCTCCCCGTTGTGTAAATCCCATGGGGGCTGGCTGCATGCCCGCGTGTGTTTTGACAGTGTACAGCAGCTTTCACGCTGCCACTGAGATGGTGTGATCATCACTCAGCGGCGACAGCTAACGACACATCTGACCTAACAACACACAATTACCCGTGCAGCGCAGCTCACAACTGCAGTGGTTTCAGGATGGATTCCTTTGGAGAGGGGACGCCTGAGCTTCGCTCTTCCTTTACAGCAGGTCAGCGAATAATCAACTTCCAGTGGCCTGAAGGGATCCAACGCAAACAAACTCCGGTACGTGTCACAGTTTCTCTCTCCGTCTCTGCTGTTGTGTGGTCAAAGTGGGTTTCTTCACGAACTGCTGCTACTGTACATTTGTTTGAAATGAGTTCTGCTAGGTGGCAGACAGCAGCCCAGTCTCCCTGGATTAACAACACAAGGCCTGTACAGTATGTAACCTACAAACAGCAAATACAGTAATGTTCAGTGGTGATTCACTCTCACTGGAACTTACTTTGGTGATGAGCCTTATAATTCTGGCTCCATTAATCATCATTTGTCCCATGAAATGGATGTTCAGAGGTCAGGACCTACTGTAATGGTCTGATCTTCACTTTCACTAAGCGCCTTTCACTCTATGAAGTTTCAATTCACAAACAGCGCTGTCAGCCTTTAACTGCTACTTACAGGTTTGCAAATAGTTTTTACATCTTAATGTGGGAAATTTATATAGAAGAGAAAATTACATTTATTAATTTGAACACAGGATCTCAGTGCAAAGTATGAGTCACTAATTAAAATAAAAAAACAAACATTTGTTTAAATAAATCAGCAGCCAGTCATTAAAATAAATCAAGCAGAAAGCAACATACTGGGTCGTACTGACTCATGAGGGTGTATTATAATGAATTTGCATAGTAAAAAGCACAAACATACACCAAGCCAGCAAATAGGAAATTAAAAACTAAAATAAATACATAAAACACAGAAGCTGTACAGGTCACATCAATGCTTCTGTTCAGTGGCCCTTTTCCACAACCACACTTATAAATATCCTCTCATCTGGGGACTGCACAACACTCTGCATCCGTCCCAGCAGGTCAGCTGGGAAATTCATTTAGTCTCAAGGGCGTGGTGACATTACAGTCACTGACGGACCCCGCATCCCGACTGGGTGAGTTTGTCGCCCATCGGAGACTCTTTGGCAGCTGCGTGGCGTCATATGGAGCCATGACAGTCCTGAGCCGACTCCTTGTGCCACAGCAGCTGGATGCAGTTCTGACACATTCACACTGGGGACTCGAACGTGCATCACTCAATGTTACTGTATCTTTAAAGGCAGACGTCAGGAAGTACAGTTCTCTGTTCCTGGCCGTGCATTCTTTGCAGCCGACATGCGTCTGTTGCCTGTATTTTTAAAATGCAGCTGCATTGATGCTTCTCAGAATGACTTAATGCCACCAGCACCGACATTAGCACCTGTACCTGTGTATCCACAGCATAAGCAGTCACTGCTAATGGATAGATGGACGAATGCCATGAAGCTGACAACGTGGGTCATATCTGAAACATTGCATTACCTCGCGCCTCCTTAAGCTGCAAGTGAACTCTGGCTTTGGCAAAAGCGGATGCTGTTTGTCAGGTTATTTGTTTAATGAGCTAGCGGAGCTTTTTGGAACGGCTGCACCTCCCATGCGGTTCCACAGACACATCCCACCAGAATGAGTGACAAGGTGAGCATAATCGCTACCAAGGTTGGACGCTTCTGCCAGGCTGTATCTGATAAATTAAATGAGATGGAGAAATGATGGAGTGCAAAAACCCAGTAATGCAATGAATAACCTCTCGTTCCCCCTCCGTTCGCCTCGCTCTCTGGCTGTCTGCACTTTCTCCCCCAGCTCGGTCTTGTCAGTGTCGTGACAGCTGAGCGGTGGAGAAGGCAGGAGGCGTACAGGTCTAGAAATGTGTGCTTCTCTCAGGACAGCTGCGCATCACCCCGTTCAGAGGGACACAACAGACTTTCCAGTTCTTCTGTGCCTACGATTACTTCATGTAAAAGTTGTTGTTTGACTCAACTCCAATTCCAACAGAGCTAATACTGTACAACTGCGCCGTACCAGATGCAAATGTTTATAGTTGGCCTTTACTAAAATCCCTCAATAGCGTGACAGTATGTGACTGCGTTTTGAGCAGAGCATTATTTCCACACCAGGTGACTCAGAATTGCAGGTGCTAATTTATATTCCACCACGTCGGATGCAGCGTCTGATCCCACTACTGCAAAGTCAGTGTGAAGACGACGAGCCTGCGTTACTTGTGCACGAGCACGTGTTTTAAATGTTGATTAGCTGTGTCTGCGCCCATCAGGAAACACCTCATTCATCAGTGGCCAATTATCGGTGACCTTTGACCTCTGAACTCAGCACAAGACGGCCCTTTGGTGGGTGGAGTGTTCGTGTACTGAAGAAGATCACACGGAGGTCACACACAGAAAATGGTTCATTTCTGGGGCTTCATTAAGTGAACTGAGTCATTACGTATTAAACTGCACCTCATCATTGTGTTGAGTCATGGTATGGGGTTGAAGCGTGTGATAAATCTTGCCATGTTTGTTTCTCTTTCCATATTCATAATTTCTATTATCAGAACAAACTGCAATGAACTTTTTTGTCTTCTTTTTATAAAATGTTGCAATTGTCAGTAATAGTTGGCGACTACATATGTTTCTTTTTAGCATTTTACTTATTAAATTTCACATTTTACAAGCATGCTAATGTAATAGTGTCATTTGAAAGTGCTGTTAGCTTTATAACAATGACCCTTTTTTTCCCTCCTCCCACCATTTAGACTCATGCAGCCAGTTTCTTTGGTGCCTCGGATCGGCCAGGGGTGCGAATACAAGTGCGGATTCTTGTCGGCCTCTGTGTGACAGAGTGGGACCCTGTCCTGGGTGAACCCTGCCTCTCGCCCAGTGGTGGTTTGGACTTGCTCCAGCTCCCCCGTGACCCCTGCAAGGACAAGCGGTGGGTGATGATGGATGGATATTACAGATCCGGAGCTGAACTAATGAACAGAACAAGTGTCCGGTTCAAGATGGGACGAAGTTACATCTCGTTAGGATGAAAGTTGACTTACAGTTTGCTCTTCCAAACTATTTTTAAATAAAGGCTTTCAGGATGTTGCGGTAGTAAATCCACAACTTGTGTTTTTAGGGATTATAAACATTATTTCCTCTCACAGTTGGGTAGATAAGCCTCTTAGAGATTGAAAGCAAATTTCCTTTCTGTGAGAGCTAAGAAAAATCTGTGATGAAAATGGCTCAATAACTGTGATTGTTTTACTCATGGCAGCTAAAATACTAAAATACTGACATTTCAGCATGTAATAGATCCAGTTGGTGCCATTTAAGGAAAAAATTTGAGTCAGGCATTGAAAAAAAAAAGGTGCCAGCGTCTTTAAACAGAAGCAATCACAGTCTTATGTAACACCGGCAAGTCGGCTTTACCGCCTCAGAGGGAGTTCACAGTTCTTTCCTTTTTATTGTGAACGAGTGTCGTGTTTCAGCAGCAACAGACGTCTACTAACACTGGCATGAAGCTAGTTTATGTAGACCGAAATAAGTCCGATTCATCTACGGATGAATATGAAATACATGTATGAATATGAAGCAGCATTATCATAATGACTGCGAGCTTGGACGAGAGCACCTGAGCTGCAGATGATGAGGATTTAAAACTGAATTTCAGTATAATCGCGCTGTTCTGTCGGGTCTGTGTGCTCTGCATCTGTATTCAACTAGTCCTCATCCAAACACTTACAGTAAGTTTCCCTGTCATGCTGGTGTCGACCCCCCCGCGGCTGTGCGGCTCCTATGTCAGCGAGCTGATGATTACTTTCTGCTAATCATCTGAAGTAATTAGTCTCACTGGGGAGTAGCTGAGATGAAAATATAAGCGGAGTGAACGCAACGCTGGCATGTGGCTGCCGTCTTAAAAGTGCTTCTTTTTGCTCGCTTCACTCCAAACAGAAGCAGAAAGGGCCGCTGCTCCCGAGGGGCGCGTGCGTAGACGTGTACCTCTAAAGGAAGATTATTCGGAAAAGCTTAATTGGAGTTTTTCATTTGCCTTTTTTTTGGTACATTTTCAAGTGGCTGCACATTTGAACATGAAGCTGGCAACAGAAGGAATAAAAGAGAAGTGCCCAGCAGGGGGTCTCACCTACTGCTGGTCTATTTATTAGTGGCTCCTTTACTGGTCATATATTGTTTTCACCTATGGGATCTGCTCACGCTTAAACCACCTCCAGATGTTTGCTCCTGATTCTGGTGGCAGAGAATGATTTGCATAATACTGCAGCAGCATCAACTTGATTTCTTCCACAGACCTGTCAAATGCGCACCATTTTGGCGCGAGGAGGTGCACGACCCCGGCGTGACAAACAAACGTCAAACGGAAAGCGTCGGGTCCGACGGAGCTGAGACGCGAGATTGTTAAGTGACGTTTGAGAGCTCTGTTTGCCTCTAACACGCCAGTCCCAGTCCCAACGGTTGACCGCTGAGTCATGCTCCCTCTCCGCACAAACAACATCAAACATCCATCCATCCGTTTACCACGGCCGACGGCTGATCCCCAGCAGGGTCACCGAGCGCTGGGGCTGAGAGGCAGCTCTCAACCTTCAGAGGTCGACCGCCTACCGCAGGACTCCCAAACACGCAGTTTAAAGGCAGTTACGGGCTTAATTGTGTTGCAGTACTATTACATTTTCAGTGTTTTATATTGTTGCTGCCAGCTACTGTGGTAGCAAGTCATAAGAACAGGGATATTTATTGTAGAGGTTTCTGCATTTGTCATTTAGACATTTAACAAGAGAGTAGAAAAAGGGTTTTATTTCTAAATAGGGTCGTGTGGCTAGAAGCGTAAATCATTCAGGTAAAATTACCTTAAGCATCAAATTCTGTAGATGTTTAGTGAAATTACGACGGAGAGCAGACAATCACGTGACCAGCAACACAGGCAACACAAGGAGGTCCTCACACAAACCAAGTCATTTTCAAGGCATCTTCATCATACTGTATTTTCTGGAAGCATATTGTTTGTCTTCGCCTCCTTGGCCTGATTTCCATTTAAATTGCTACTTACTCAGGTGCCTGTACAGTGGTTGGCTCAGGGAGACCCCTGCCACAGCACTCACGCCGAGATAAGCCCCCGTGGGTCACCTGCACGTCAGTATAAAGCGAGACGATAACAGGTGGGAGGAGGAGGATGAAAAAGCTGCTGATCTTTATAACAAGAGCCGTGTTTAAACATACAGTACGTACAGTGGTGATGCAAACTCAGAGTCTCCCATCGCCTGTAGTCACAGCAGGGAGTTGTCAGCCGTCACCCTGGCGTCTGCCTGCGTGGAGCAGCACTGTGGCAGCAGACAGCCATCAGTTTGTGGCTGAGGTGACACTTTGCCACAGCTACTGTACTCAGGTGCATTCACACAGACCCAGGGTCTGTCTGTGAGTCTGTGTGTGAGTCTGTGTGTGAGTCTGTGTGTGAGTCTGTCTGTGAAAGCTACTTTACAAAAAATTCACTAAAAGTACTTTAATCTATTTCAAAGCCACGTGACCTATTTTGTTAAATACAGTAGTAATAGTATAAAGTGTAATTTTTGATTTTCTGAGTTAAAATCATCCCAGACGTTCGTCTTTAGAACTTAACGCAAAGGTCTTTGATCAGTGTAAAACAACTGCACTTCTCCTTCCGGAGGAGCTTTGCTCTGAAGTTGTTAGCGAGATTTCATCGGCCGCATCGTAATAGCTGAGTGTAATTTGACAGAATGGTGATGCTGTTCTCTAAAAATATCCAGCTTCCAGTTTCAACGCAAAACGCTTCAGACAGGGACAAACAAAATCACTTTAAGAGCCTCTGGTCAACGTTTGTGCACTTGTGCAAAGTTCTGAATAGAGTGTGAAAGTCAGAATAAGTTTATGTTTGGCACAAAAATGTGTGCATGAATAATGTAAACGGTAGCGGCTATATGTATTGTGTCTTTTAAATAATTATCTGGAAATAATAAACAATAACAACAACAAACAACAGCCTGCGTCCAGAGCTTCATTGCACTGACCAGATGTAAATCCTGTTTGATCTTTACTAACTCTTCAAAAACAAACAAATCTATTATTATAACTTAGCTGAAGTCACTGTGGGCAGGAGGGAAAGGGCAGCAGCTCAGATTCAAGTAAATAGCAAATATTTTGGCCAATAAACAAAAGCAAACATACTGCAAAGAGGCCCAAAATCTGTGGAGTTGGGAGCCGATTCTTCCTGAAGGTCAATGTAAGCTTTAATAACATGAAGGGAGAAATATTTCCACTTTAGCCGTACATAAACATTGTGAATATTAATTATTATTATCAGTCACAGGTTATTCAGTTTTCTTGTGATTAAATCTCCAACCTTCCTCTGTTTTCTGACCCTTTTCTGTCCTTTGGGGCACGAGAAGAGAAAATGAAGAACTGCTTTAATTGCAAATTGCCAATTAAGATCTGAAAGCGTTGCCTGTGAACGTGGGAGTTGAACGGCAGCGTGTTCTCTGGTGTCCTGCGCTGGGCTGATGCTTCGCCATCTACTGCGGTGGGGGGTGCAGCCAAGGTGAAACATCTCATTAAGTCAATGACAAATCGCCACCTTCGTCCCTCGTGTATTTCGCCATGACGTCGTCGTCCCCCGCGCACCAGAAATACGCTCACTCAGAACCTGTGAATGAACTGTGAGCGAGTTTAAAATACGACAAAAGGCATTTTTATCATTCCTCCCGTTGATCCTTCAATGTTTGCACGCGCTTGGCAGACGGCTGAGGCCTCCTCCTGGGCAGCCAAGAGTCATTTTGAAACTAAAATTAGACAAAGGAGAAGAGGACAGGGTAAAAATAGACACATCTCTATTTTTTCCAAACTGGGCTATTTCTGTCGCTTTTGCTCACACGATTCCTGACAAGTCATTATTTGAAGCCATTATTTCTTCTTGTTTTGACAGCCGGGTCGCTGGCATCGTTATTTAAAGGATCATCCAAGATTCATCTTCTCATCGTTTCGGGCACTTTCACGTTTCTCACTTCCTTCGTTTTTCTAGCTTTTGTCCGCATCTGGGAGACGAAGCTTCATAGTTTTATTAAATGTACGTGTTTTTGTTTTCTTTAGTGGTTGTGTGTTGTGAGATTTTCACCATTTGTGTGGATTTCACAGAAGCAATATTTATTCTGTTCCGTGTCCACAATGACACGTTTCAGTACCTGACAGGTTCCATTTTTAGTAGCGAGCGGGAAGGTGTCGCCGTGACCCCGGTTTCACGCCGCCGTAGCCCGGGGGGGGCAGCTGGCAGGCAGAGATTGGACTCAGCTGGCACGGCTGGAGACTCCTCTGGTGGAGGGCAGGTTGCAGGGGAGCAAATGTGTGGGACACCGGAGCCAGGGCAGCGCCGGAGGGCAGGGCTGTGACACTGGTGTGTGTGTGTGTGTGTGTGTGTGTGTGTGTGTGTGTGTGTGTGTGTGTGTGTGTGTGTGTGTGTGTGTGTGTGTGCGCTCTCAGACTCAGACCTGAACAAGGTTGAGGAAGCGTCTCTGCTAATGGCAGCGATGTGCCATTCCTCACTCAATTAGATGTTATTGAAGTGGAAGAGAAGGTGAAGGTTAAAGCTACTGTGGGAACAAAAACAGTCACTTGTGTGTTAAGGGTTGTGTGGTAGCACAGTAAAGACAGTTGTGCCATTGTTAGGGTTGCAGCAGGGCCCTAGAGAGTTTCCAGGAGAATAGAACACACAACACAACATAAAAAGCAACACAGAGACATTAGCCAATGCTTCCGTTGATCCCATATGAAAAATGTCTAATGAAGCTCACGGTTACAGTTTGCTACAAACAAGGCATTTAAATCTGGGCAGTTTAACTGTAGTACTGTAGACTGACGATAACACAGTAGCACTTCACTACAGCAGATAGCTCGGCCTTCATAATGAGGGTGGTGGAGGCTGGGGGGGGGGTGTTGGCAGCTGCAGGACCGAGTCCACTGAGCCAAAAGGAGACATCTGTCAGCCTGTGTCAGACACCAGCATCACCAGCTGAGGAGCAACACGGCCGCTGCCTGAGCCTCAAGGCAAGAGCTCTGTCCTCGCAGCTCTAAACACCTATATTATATTACATAAGTGATGGAATAGTTAAACTGGTGCTTTAACAAGCAAACACACATCAACAGAGCAATCTGAGTTCTCACAGCCTTTTAAATGTAAATCTGGTCCTTCCTCCCCTGGCGCCCAGGGAAACGCAGGAGGCAGAGTGCCCAGAAACCATTCAGCCAAATGTCTATTGTATGTTCCATAAATTCTCTGGATGGGACCTCTGTTGGTCATTAACCTCAGGTAATCAGCTACATCATCCCAGCTGAAAGCCTTCCTGCTTCCTGTGAACTATTTTCCAGTTGAAATGTCTTAAGTTGGCCGTAATGGGCTCCTCCTCATTTTCCGGCTTCTTATGTTCTTCAGCACATTGCCCTTTTCACACGCAATTACTTCCTCAGCTCCATTTCAGGCTCATTAGCAGGACCTGCAGGCTCACCCACCCCTAAAAGCAGAGGCTTCAAGGGATATGACAGGTTCCTCTGCTTGTGGAACAGCATCATTTAGCTCCTCTAAAACTGTGGAGTGGCTCGAATTAATGGCATGTTTTCTTGCACAAGATCTGTGAGGCAGAAACATCACTTAGGGCAGATGAACGCAGGTTTGTGGCTGTTGTGTGACCTTACAGTTGAGGCCGAGCTTGGCTCTTACTGGTAGGAACATATCTCCGCTGCACATAGCTTATAAAATCATCTCAGGCAGAGGCACCTCGTTAAGCGGATGTAACAATCGAATTGATTTTAAAAATACAAATTAAACAAAACTGCAGGAGACAGGTGCTGTTGCCTGTGGTGCTGTGCATGTTGTAGGGTCAGCTGCGTTTCATCAGACAACCTTCAGCGCAAAATAAAAAACTGCACAGTCAGCAGGTCCCCTTCAGCTAGTCCTGATGGTGGCGTTGCCTCAAAGCAAGGTCAGCTCTGACCTTCAATGTGCAGTAACTAACCTTCAACAAGCCCATCAGTCACAGGTCATGTTGCTCCATGTACTAACACTACTTCTACTCTATAAACATTATTATTTGCATATGTCATGTGTCATTTCTGTGGAGTCTTTCATCTACTCCTTCTCCCTGCCTCAGTCGAGTCACTAACTCAAACAAATAAATAAATCTCATCCATAAAAACCCTGGGATGAGATGATTCCAATATTATCCTGTTCTGTGTGTTGGAATGTGTTTCAAATAGAGGTTTGATCATCTCCCCGTACATAGTCTTATTTCTAGGAGTAGCGTTTAACAGTTTCTTTTTCTTGGGCCCATTCAGACCATCACAAAATCCCAGTGCCGCTGCCTCATCTATAATCACAGAGACACAGACAAGCTAGTACAGAGTGGACTAAAATACAGCCGCCGCTCAGACCTGGATGAATAATGAAGACGGGCTCCTTACTTCATGTGCAGACAAGAATAACTTTGTGATGCAACATCACAGGATAGGACCGAACAAAGGCCAACAGTGCATTACACCATTCACAGAGATGAAATATTTAGCAACTCTTGGTGTCTTGTCATGTTGCAGTGAGATGTGTGTATGTTTTTTTTCCATGGTTATAAAGCAGTTTTAGGAGGACAGGATTTAGGTTTTTTTTCTTACCTGTTGTGGTCAAAATTTGTTAACTTCAATCAGTGTAATGGTTCACTGTCCTTAGAGAGGTCTCCTCCAGAGGGATTTACGTAATGTTCTATGTCTGAAATAGTCTCAGTCTAGAACCTATGATTAGATAAAGTACAAACATATTTCTAATATGACTTTAAACTGTTCTTCTTCACCTAATATGAAACCTTTAACAATCAACATTTCAAGAAGTGAAATAAGATAAGTCTTTCTACAACTGCCATGTTTGCAAGATGCTGTTTTAGCCAAAGCAAATGCGCCCTCTAGTGGAAAACATGGGACACAACACACCCACCACAGAACAGATTTTATTTACTATTCCATTAGTTTTACAATAAAAAAATCAAGTTCATCTAGAGTAAAGTGGGCTGATTTAAAAAAAAAAACATGTCATTTTAACAATGTCCATCTTTAATATTGCAAGTTGCAACTTCATCGTTCATCATTGTTAAAAAATTAAAAAATATTAAAAAATATTTCTCATTCAGTAAAATTAGCATAATATAGCGGGTGTATTAAAGACTTGAACAAGGTTCTAGTTGCAATCCAACTGTCATTGTGCTGCTTTCCAGTAACACCTCAGGAACAGAAAGCAGGCAGTGATGAAGTTACTGTCGCTCTCACTGGGTTAGCTTGGGTTAATGAATCTGGCCTCGTGCTCCCTGATACTGCATAATTAATGTTTTTAACCTTTAGCTGTCAGGCCAACAACTCTAACACAAATCCTCATTCCAGACCCATGCTCAATTTTTTATTAAACTATAATTTTATGACATCTGGGATTCATTCAAATTTTGTACAAATGTATATTTTAATAGAAGAATAATATATACTCAGCATTTTAAACAAATTTTATAGACATGTAAATTCAAGTCCAATATACAGAAAGCCCTGAGCATTTCTAGGGTGCCCCAACAGGTTGCATGATCCACTTCCTTTAGTTCAACAGGAAACAATCTTTCAACCTTTGTTCTAAAGCCTTCGGGTTTCTGCCTGTTGTAAAGGCCTCAGGATGACCTCTCTCTTGTAGGAGAAGTGAATTAGTTTCACACTGTGCAGCATCTCTCTGTGCCGCACGAGGGAGTATAGTGAAAAAGTATACTTAGCCAGCACCAGCGTGTAGGCGATCTCCAACACCAGCAGAGCAGTGTAAATCACCATCCGGGATTTGCACTGGTGAAATTTGCTTCTGTGCTGATGCATGATGACACGTGACCGCTCCTGAAAGACTGGCTCCAGTGGACACGTTAAATTCAAAATGGCTGTTGGAGGTGTTGCTACTTGGGGTGTGGATGTGGTGAATGTAGCTACTGTTGAAAATGCTGTGGGATTAATAGGTATTGTTGCAATAGTGGTGATAGCTGCAGTGGTTGTTGCCATATTGGTGATGAGTTCTGTTGTTGCTTTAGTGGTGATTGGTGCGGTGGTTGCTATGGGGGTGGTAGTTGCAGTGGTTGCTATAGTGGTGATGGGATCAGTTGTTGCTATAGGGGCGGTGGGTGCAGCGGTTGTTGCTAAAGTGGTGATGGGTGCAGTGGTTGCTATAGGGGTAGTAGGTACAGCGGTTGTTGCTATAGTGGTGATGGGTGCAGTGGTTGCTATAGGGGTAGTAAGTACAGTGGTTGTTGCTATGGTGGTGATGGGTGCAGTGGTTGCTATAGGGGTAGTAGGTACAGTGGTTGTTGCTATGGTGGTGATGGGTGCAGTGGTTGCTATAGGAGTGGTGGGTGCAGCGGTTGTTGCTATAGTGGTGATGGGTGCAGTGGTTGCTATAGGAGTGGTGGGTGCAGCGGTTGTTGCTATAGTGGTGATGGGTGCAGTGGTTGCTATAGGAGTGGTGGGTGCAGCGGTTGTTGCTATAGTGGTGATGGGTGCAGTGGTTGCTATAGGAGTGGTGGGTGCAGCGGTTGTTGCTATAGTGGTGATGGGTGCAGTGGTTGCTATAGGGGTGGTAGGTACAGTGGTTGTTGCTATGGTGGTGATGGGTGCAGTGGTTGCTATAGGAGTGGTGGGTGCAGTGGTTGTTGCCATAGTGGTGATGGGTGCAGTGGTTGCTATAGGGGTAGTAGGTACAGTGGTTGTTGCTATGGTGGTGATGGGTGCAGTGGTTGCTATAGGAGTGGTGGGTGCAGCGGTTGTTGCCATAGTGGTGATTGGTGCAGTGGTTGCTATAGGGGTGGTAGGTGCAGCAGTGGTTGCTATAGTGGTGATGGGTGCAGTGGTTGCTATAGGGGTGGTAGTTGTAGTGGTTGCTACAGTGGTTATGGGTGCAGTAGTCGGTGGAACTGTAGTGGGAGTCGTTGTTAGGAAAGTAGTCGTAGGGTAAGAGGTGGGGCAAACAAGTTGACTCTCACTTAGTGATTTGATGTCCTGCCCCTTTAGATGTTCTGGATACTCACAAACCACAGTAGAAACAATCTTGTCATTGTTCAACGTCATCCAGAGGTGAAAAGGAACCAGGTTACAGTCACACTGCCAAGGGTTGTTACTGAGGTAGAGTTTTCTGAGTTTGGTTAAAGGTTCGAAAACATCACCAGGAAGTGTGTGGAGGTTGTTGTGAGCCAGTCTGAGTGTGATCAGGGACTGTAGATGTTTAAACACATCTGCATCCAATGACTCTATCCTATTGTTCTGGAGATTCAGCTCAGTCAGCTTCTCCGGACCTTCAAAGTACTCAGGCAACAATGTGACAAAGCTGTTCTTGGACAAATCGAGCTTCTTCACCTTCTTCAGGGGGATGAGAAGCCCTGTAGGAAGAGTGTGGAGACTGTTTGCACTGAGGCTCAGCTCAGTTAACTTTGGCATTTCTCCAAAGAGTCCCGGTGGTAGACTGGTGAACCTGTTGTGGTGCAGGGTCAGTGCTTTGAGCTGATGGAAGCCCACAAAGAATTGTTCAGGTAAAGTTGTCAGAAGATTACTGTCCAACGTGATCTTGTTTAATTTATCTTTGTGCGGAAACAGATTGGGCGGCAATTCTGCTATCATGTTTCCGTGCAGGCCAATTTCCTTTATTTGTGATAAATTCCTAAAAGTGTCTTCAGGAATGGAAGTCAGCTGATTCTCGTAAAGACGGAGTGTGTGCAGTTTGTTTAACTTGGAGAACCAGTCGGGAGAGATGGCGGAGAGATTGTTTTTAGCCAAATGAAGCGTTAAAAGATTATTAAGGTCATCAAACACCCCGTCCTCTATTGTTTCTATCTCATTCCCATGGAGCTGGATGTCTCTTACTTTGTTAAGGCCCTGGAACAGGCCTCTCTCCAGACTGCGGATCTTGTTGAATTTCAGTATAATCTTCTCCAGGTTGTGCAGATCTTTGAAGACTCCCACTGGGATCAATGTCAGTAGAGTGCTGGAGATCTCAACCTGTGTGAGCTGGACCAAACCCTCAAAAGCTCCAGGCTCAATGGAGGTTGTTGGGGTGTTGAGGAATTCCACCTTCTCCAGCTGTGGGTTTGTGACGAAGGCGTCTTTTGGGATAGTTTCAAGATGGCTGTCTACAAAGAAAACCTCGGTGGCGCCGGGTTTTAGGACTTTTGGGATTTCTGTTGTGGAAGAAGAGTAGACATCCTGGTTCTCCTTGGGGCAGTCCGTCTCCTTTTGGCATCGGTCGATTTGAGGCAATGAAGACTCAAACAGTAAAGACAGGAACAGAACGACAAACTCTCCTCCCTTCATGACTGTTCCCTATAAAAAGAGCAACACTTCTTTGGTGTAAACTGAAAAACAAAACATGAAGATACTGTACTTCAATCAATAAGTCAAATGAGTCACAAGAAGTGTACAGAAAAACACATGTTGTATTTTAAAAGAACAGCTTGTTTTTCAGACATCCAATTAAAACTCACCTACCTGGTTATTTCTTTTAGGATGACCTTTGTTAGAGTTGTCAGACTGAGGAGACTTAACTAGTGTGAAACTGGGTGTTAAATGAGTTATCTTATGCTGATGTGACGTCCAATGAGGCGTGGTGTAGCACGCGTCTGCAGTTTGAGATAACAGCAGACAGGAGGTTTGACATTTCACAATCTAACCTACACTTACACAAAGTTTAGTTGGCCTCCCTGGCCTGTCTGAATATGTCATGCTGTGGGGAGGTGTCATTCAGTATGCAAATGCATGCAGTATGCAAATTTTTGTTGTCCTGGTATAACGACAATACATTTGCCCAACCTAGTCCCTTGTCTTTTTCACACAGATTCTGAATTTGAGCACAGTTGGTCTATGTCCATTCATGTCCATTCACTCAGTGTGACAACAGACTCTAGTCTACAACTACGACAAATTAGAAATGTGTGGAAAATTCTGAAAGGAGCATTTGTGTGGCCTCAGAGTAGTTGGAGGAGTGAGATCCCAGGGACGAAAGCTTCCATGTCAGATGTGTTTCTAAAAATATTCTTGGTTTTAACACCCAGAGGATGAATTCTAGCCAGTCCCCAAGCCACTAGGTCCTCAGGGGGAGTGAGTGTCCAGGGACAGGCAGGAATATATCATTTCTAATATTGAATATTGAAGGAAAAATCTGGGTTATTTGGATTTTGAATGTGTTGAATGTTTGTGTAAAAAGGTTTTTAATGGAAGAAAGGTAAATATATTGTAGTTTAATGCTGTTGTCATCACTCTGTGTCCTTGTCACTGTGTTCTTACAAGTTGGAGTAAGAATTTAATAAGTATTTAAAAAACAACAATGCGTTTCTTCATTTATTGTGACACTTTCAACACTTGATTTCATGTGAGTACATCTATTTAAAGCCAGACTCATTCTTTAAACTAATGATGTTCACAGAAGGTAACTGTCCAACAGCAGGCCAGGGGAATAATCCAGGGGGTGTGCAACCTCATCTAACTAACAAAAACACACAACTGCAGTGCATTTGACTTTACATTCATCAAAGGTCTCTGCTCTCCACAGACGAAAAACGTGTTTTTTACAGCTAGTGTGTAGAAGTAAATACTGGCTGTTAAATTTTAACAAACAAAAACCAGAAGCTCATTCATTACAAACCTGTCTACTTGTTGATTCTACTCTAGCAACTGAAGAAGAAGTAACTAAAGTACCAGTCAGTCCCCGGAACCTGTTCGGTTGCCCAGATCACAGTTATTGCACCTTCACACATTTCCTCTTGGCTTCTAAAGCTCCTGGCTCGCCTCTGTTGGCTGGATCCCCCTTAGAGCACGGAGTTCTTATTCCTGCTGCCTATATTTCCCCTGCCCCTCCTGCTCTTCCTCCAGCACATGCAGCCAGTAATGACAGTGCTAATTATAACGGTGGACACTACCGCGGCAATGATGAGAATCATCAAAGTATGATCCGATGCACTTCCTGTTGGCCCCGGTCCCATGTCAGTGACGTCCCGGGGCATCGTGATGGCGGTGGTCCAGTCAGAGAGGAATGTGCTTTCTCTGGTTGGAAAAGTGTTTGCGTTCCCTCTGCGCCGCGTCGAGCTCACCGCAGGTTCCCCAGTCGTCAGCTGTTCGTCTTCCAGCAGAGCGATTGGCTCGTCACCCAGCCACAGAGGCGTGTGACACACCACCAGGCTGTGGTTGGCTTTGGAGGGGTACCTCCTCAGCCAGTCCCTTAGCGGCACAATGTCCCTGTTGCACCTCCAGGGGTTCTGCTGCAGGAGAACTTCCTGCACCTGCGTGAGATCATCCAGACTTTCCTGCGGCAGGTTGACTAAAGAATTGTTTCGCAGGTCTATCTGTCCCAGGTGGGTGATATCCTGGAGGAACCCCGAAGGAAGGGATCTGATGAAGTTGTGCTCCAGGGAAATGTTGACCAGGCTCGGCAGACCTTGGAAAGTCCCAGCTTGCAGGCTCGTGATCAGATTGGAGTGAAGCGATATCTCGCCCACCTGCTCCAACCCTTTAAAAGCTCTGGTGGAAACGTAATTGATCTTGTTGCGACTCAGCACCAGCAGACGCAGGCTGGTCAGATTTATGAAGGTGTCGTCCTCCAAGCGGCTCAGCCTGTTGTCGTACAGCCATAACTCCCGCAGCTCCATGGGCCCAAACACACCTGGACTCAGATTCTCCAGCTGGTTTTCATACAGGGACATCTGGGAAAGGAGGGGCAGGTTCAGGAAGATTCCTTGTGGGAGAGACGTGAGCCTGTTGTGGGAGAGGAATAGTTTCTGGAGTTTCTGATTCTTGGAAAAGAGGTCTTGGTGGAGGTGAGTGATTATGTTGTCCTGTAGAGACAGCTCTGTCAGGTTTTCAAGGTCATCCAGGCAGCCGGCCGGAAGTTCCTGCAGAGCATTCTTGTTAAGGCGTAAGACTTTAAGGTTAGTGAGACCTTTGAACGTGTCTTTCAAAAGCTGGCTGATATTGTTTGCAGAAAGGAACAACTGTGTGAGCTCAGGGACAGGACGAAACGTTTCCTCAGGCACAGACGTCAGCATGTTTTTACTGAGGTCAAGCCTTTTTAGGCTTGTCAGAGAGGAGAACCAGCTTGGGCGGAGAGCCACCAGTCTGCTGCTTCTTAAGGCCAGAGACTCTAGCTTCTGAAGGCTCTGGAACAAGTCCTCGTGGAGATCCTGGAGTTCAGTGCCGCTAAACGACATGTGTCTCACGTTCAGGCTGGAACCAAACGTTCCAGGTTGAATTTCCCTCAGAGGGGAGTCTTGAATGATGAAGGCCCCAAGGCTATCGGCAACACCAGTGAAGTCCTCGGGTTTGATAGAAGAGATGCTGCAGTCTCTCAAGGTGAGGAAGGCGGTAGACATGGGTAGAGCTGTGGGGAAGGCCGCGAGCCCACTGCATTCGATTTTAGATCCTTGACACTGACATCCATTGGGACACGCCAACACGAAGGTTTTAAGTGAACAGAGAAGCAGAAGAGCATGAAGAGCCAGGGGCAGGTCCATGTTCAGTCCTAGAACAGAGGAAACAGTTGCAGTCAGCTTCGGGTTTTATGACTATCTTACTTTCTCACAGTGTTCTGTTTCTCTTCTCCTTCCTCATGCATTGCGTCACCGCCGGTTCCACTAAATGCTTCTCTAATCGCTAACACTGCCTACATGCTGCAGTATCAGCATAAACGCATCCAGTGTTGACTTTTTGTTTTGTGGTGCTAAGATTGTTGCCAGCCAACACTTCGCGGCCTTCAAACCATTTTACTGAGCTCTGGTCAGCACATGTGAAGTTAAAGGCCTGTTTTTAGAAAAAAAACTGTGTTTGTGTTTTCATCTCACAAAGTGATGCGGCAGCTTTGGAGAAAACACAGCTCACAGCCAGCTTCAGAACATGAAGCTCTGCCAGTGTGGCGATGTGCTGCTCACTTGCCAGCTGAAGGTTGGCAAGAATGGCTTGTTGTTCTGAGGCGTATTGAGGTGCAGGAGGTAGGTCTATAAAGAGGCCAGCATATCCCTGAATGCTAATTCCTGTTTAATTCTAATAATTCCCCTTTTCAGCTGTAAACAACAATTAAAGGTTCACATACTGTATATTGTACGAGGAGCGTGTATCTAAGTGTAACACTATCAGAACTATCGGAAAACAACCATTTTTTCTGGTGTAGTAGTGTCCCCAGTGTAAGTGGGCTCTGTCAGTAGCCTGTAGACACTTCTAGTGTGTATCAAACTCATGCTTTTATTAAGTAAAACCTTAAAGCTAGGCATGATTTCCTCTGAGGCATAAACTGTACTGTAGCTGAGCTGAGCTGAGTCACTGAGTCCAGTCCAAACCAGCGTGTGCTCCACAGAGCAGTAAATGCCCAAAGAATTTCCAGTTCACCCCTAATTGCTTTGATTTTTTTTCCCCATTGATGTCAGAGCAGAACGGATCAGAAGGTTTGCTCCGAGTGAAAAACTTACAGTAACTAGCAACAAAAAGGAGAAACCAGCAGTTTTAGAACTTGTAATTTTAAGTTTCCTTATCTGTTTAGACCTCACATTCCTGAGAATGAACCAGCTTTTACAAAGTGTTTTTGCTATTGATAACTCAAATTGTTGCTTCCCTAACTTTTCTAAGTCAAATGCATTGAAAGGCTATGTTTCTCAGAAGCAGCACATGCAGGACGTACCTCTAGCAGCAGCCGACAGATGAGTGGACTCAGCCTCGGGGTCTCTGTGCTTCCTTTTATATGTCCCGTCTCCCTCCTTCTGCTTCGCAAATCTATTGACGAGACTTTCCAGCAACTTCACATTTTCCTGCTCCGTTCCCTCAGGAAATCAGCAGGTTCTGTCTGCAGCCCCCCCTTGGTTGTGCCGCTCTCCTTTCCTCCCTCACACTCACCCTAGCGGTGTATTTTTTTTGTGTGTGGCGCGAGGGGCTCGGGCGGTGGGGAGCCCCACCCGCCTTGTGTTGTGTGCGGCTCTTTGAATGTTGGGGGATGTGTGACTCTCCATCATTCGGTAATGTGCAGTAACTGCATGTTTTTGCTCCCGGAGGAAGGGCGAGGACTTGTTTTACTTTGAAACAATAGAGTTGGTTTTGTTTGTGTGTTGTGCATCTGTGAGCGTGTCCTTGTTTAGCTGCTCAGAGCTGAGTATCAGCTGCACATACTTTTGCCATGACTTCCATGCTATGCTTTTAACAAGAGCTTTTACGGTCTGGCATTTGGCAGACTCCAACATTACTGGTAGGGGATTTACAGATTGCAATTGAAAACCAACCAACACTGCAAAATGACAACAAAAAGGGGGTTGAGATAAAAAAAAACAGCACCGATAATCAAAATGACATATGAACAGCTTTGATTAGTACATAAATTACATGATTACATATCTGTTAGAATGATTCAGTTCTCTACAAACTCAAACTCAAAATGTTCAATTGGTGGTGAAAAAAGTTCCCGAACCTGTGGTGCTTAAATGTGGACTTTTCTGTAACTCAAATTAACTCCAGCAGATAGTGAGGGTGGGGCCCACAGGGAGCTGCACATTCCCTGATACTACTGTTACAAGACGCTGCACAACATGCAACCCCAGTTTTACTGCACACGTACAAGAAATCTCTGTGCCATACTATTGCGGCCGGAGTCTGCAATAGTAACAAAAACAGTATCACCCCTCCTGCATGTGTGCGTGTGTGTGAGCTCAGCGTCCTGGAAAAGCCTAATCACCCGTTGTCATAGCGATGAACTTGGGTGCTCCTCACCAGCTCAGATCCCTTTTGTTTGCTGTTTGTTCCAACATCCAATAACCTTCCCCTGGAATTCCAGGCATCCGCTGTCATTTTGAGGAGATTTATCAGCTCTTTGACCCATTTATTTGTACCAGGTCCGTAACGCTGACCGCTGGCCGTGAGTCTTGTGTAGTTTTGGTACATCCCCTTACGTACATGAAAAGTAATCATCGCTCCAAATAGAAGCTGATGAAGGTGTGTTTCACAACAGCGGCTGGTGAAATGGCAGCAGAAAGGTTTTGCAAAAGAATGAGTTATCTTTAAAGTGATGATGAGTTGTGAAAGACATTTCCTACTTCCTGAGGCCTTCCAGGATCCACACTATGATTCAGCGTGGGAAATTACAGTGTGCATTTTCTTCCCTTTTACGGGAAAAAAGGAGTGTCGAGAACATATGATGAACCTTTACAGAAATTAAAAAAAGAAGACTGTGAAACTACACATTTCAGCAGACGAGGGTTCATTTGTTCATGTGTTTGGTTGGTTGCGTAATATAAAAGTAAAAATACATACTAAAATATTTACTGTACTGTAAATGACTAAATAGCTAAGCTCATATCATCAAATGTATGGAGAAATAAAGAATTACCAGTTGCTTGACTGAGTGACTGTATAACCTGTGTCTATTGTAACATCAACATATACATGTACAAACAAATTAATAACTTACTGTACTTACAACTTTTACTACTAATATGCTCCATTTTTATACTTTCACAGTATTTTAAAGCCCATGTTTTAAGCCTGGTTGTTCCTAAGTAAAACTTGAAGAGTCAACAACACAAGAGAAAGAAGAGCCGGATACAGTACTGCTACACAAGCAGTATCTCTGTGGAGCAGGTCTGATAACACATCCTGTTACCCGGGAGCATTTCCTCTGTCAGTCTTTAGGTTGGCTGTGCTCTTGTAGAGGCGAAACATGCCGAACATGGCAGCCGGAACGAGAAGAAAGCCCGCAGCGATGAGGAGGATGTGACAGATGAGGAAGCCAGCCGAGGTTGAGTTTGACGGCAGGAACCACACGTACACCCAGCCGTTCAGGTGGTGGTGGTGAACAAACTCCAGGTTCTGCTCCAAGACCACCACGTCATAAAAAGGCAGGGAGGGAGGCCCAAAAGGGAGCTCAGCGGCTGAGGAATCTGAGGTGGTTGGTGGGTGGGGGGGAGACGTTGTTGGGGTGGGGACCTTTACGGTGGTTGGTGGGTTAGGGGGAAAGGTTGGTAGAATGGGGACTGTTACGGTGGTCGAGGGCTCGGGGGGAGACGTTGGTAGAATGGGGACCGTTACAGTAGTTGGTGGCTCAGGGGTAGACGTTGTTGGGGTGGGGACCGTTACGGTGGTCGATGGCTCGGGGGGAGACGTTGGTAGAATGGGGACCGTTACAGTGGTCGGTGGCTCGGGGGGAGACGTTGTTGGGGTGGGGACCTTTACGGTGGTTGGTGGATCAGAGGGAAAGGTTGGTAGAATGGGGACCGTTACGGTGGTCGGTGGCTCAGGGGTAGACGTTGTTGGGGTGGGGACCTTTGCGGTGGTCGATGGCTCGGGGGGAAACGTTAGTAGGATGGGAACCTGTTGAGTAGCCCCTAAAACAGTGGTGACATAGTAGGTTTTAAACCTGTGCTCACAAAAGTCAAACTCGTCGTTGCGCAATGATCCAACAGTACGGAGCATTTGGAACGGTGGACTGTGACACATCACGTCGTCTTTGTCGGTGACCAGACGCCCGTTTTCTCGTATCCATCTTGCGATGGCTCTGATGCCACAAGAACAGTTCCAAAGGTTGTCTCCCAGACTAAGCTCTTTCAGTTGTGTGTTTGACAAGAAAATGTTCCCTGGAAGAGTCTGGAGGTGGTTTTTCTTCAAATCAACCTTTGAGACCTGCTCAAGCCGCTGAAAGATGTCCTCTGGTAGGCTCTGCAGTTTATTATCATTGAGGAGCAGCGTCCTCAGTGCGGTGAGTCTGGAGAACAGCTGAGGGTGCAGATAATGGAGATTGTTGGACCTTAACGAGAGCTTATTGAGACGGGGAACACAGCAGAAAACGTCCGGGGGCAAGTCGGCCAGCTTGTTGTTCAGATGCAGATTGAGGTCCACAAGCCCGGACATGTTGGCAAACAGATTAGCAGGAACAGTAGTGAGATTGGTGCCATATAGATAGAACAGGCTTATCTCTGGCATGTGGCCCATCAGCTGATCTGGTAGAGTCAACAGGGGGTTGTTGTAAAGAGTCAGCTGGCTCAGCTTGGGCATGTTGTAGAAGCTTCTCTCTGGGACACCCTGAAGTCGGTTGGAGGATAAGGTGAGAACGCTCAGGTTCCCCAGGGACCAGAACAGCCGAGGTGGGAGACTGGCGATGTGGTTATAATGCAGCTTCAGCTCCTGGAGGTGGACAAGCCGGTCAAACATCCCGGCCTCCAGCACCTCGATCTCGTTGTTGTACATCGCGAGCTTGCGGAGCTTGGTCAGCGAGCTGAAGACGTCGGCAGGAAGCTTCTGTATGAAATTCCTGCCCAGGTTCAGAAAGGTCAGGCTGCTCAGCCGGTCGAAGACGCCCGGAGTCGGACTGCTCAGCTTGTTCCGGCTCAGGTCCAGCTCCTGCAGCGCCACCAGCCCTTCAAACGTCCCCGCTGTAACGGCCTCCAGCTGGTTCCCGTCCAGGTGCAGCTCCTCCAGACTGGCCAGTGGGCTGAGCACCCCGGCGGGGAGGCTGGACAGGCGGTTGGAAGACAGTTTGAGGGACTTGAGCTGTGGAGCGGCGTAGAAGGCCTGAGGGTGCACTGTGTCCAAGAGGCTGTTGGTCAGACTGAAGCGCAGGAGCAGGTCCTTGTTTGCCAGACTGTGGCTGTCTATGGCCTTGATGTTCGTGTTTATGAGCTGCAGCAGGTACGTGTGGACGGGCAGCTCGTGGGGAATAGCCGTGAATGCTGAGCCAACACACCTCATAGCACCTTCTAGGGTGCACAGGCAGCCGCCGGGGCACACGCTGGTGCAGGCGCGGTGCGGGAGTGCCAAGAGAATGAGGAACAACCACCAGCCTGCACAGAGACAGTGAAGCTACATTCAAATATCACACATTGAACCATTAATGTGAGTGTCTTTCATAAAAACAGCCTATCCTTTAGCTCCACAAGTCAGATTCACTCATAAATAATAAGAAAAGATATTCAACCTTCGAAGTGAGACTCCATCGTTGTCTGTCTGGGCTGGAGCTGTCGGGAGGAGCTGGGTGCTCCCCATCCTTTAAGTAACCCCACTTCCTGCTCAGCCGAGACGCCCACACACACACTGCACAGTCTGACCAGCGCCTGTCAGGTCGGTTCCTGCTGCGGAACCTGGAGCCCAGCAAACATTCAAGATGCGAGAGAAGAGTAATGCACGAGGAAGGACGCGTTTCTTTGTTACGACTGCTGTCAGTGATGATGTGATATAAGTTAATGACATACTGTGAGCATTGAATATAATATAGCCAAGCTAGTAAATTCAGCTAAATGTAAGTGTTGTCTCACGACACAGAGGATGCTGGTTAGTTTCCTGTGCCGCTATCAGGACTGGATGGACGCCTCGTTCCGTTTGTCTTCAGGGGCTGAACTGAAAAGATAAAGTTTATTTCTGTAGCACGTCAGTCAGGGAGTTTTATGGTGTGATGTGTGTAATGTAACAGATGAGCTCCTGCTCATCAGGCTCCAGCTCTTTTTATTTGTCGAGAAGGTCTTGAAGTCATTTCTGCTGAGAGTTGAGGGAATACAGGGCTAAACCGAGCTGTGACTCATTGCCAGCCTGGTGAAGTGCTGAGTAGAAACTCGGGTTGTTCAATACTTTCCTCTATTAATAATGGCTAACATGTGGTTCGATCATTGCAGGTTACAAGGTTTTTAAATATGTCATTACACAGTTTTTCCAGACTGAGCCAAAAATGTGTGAGGTAAGGGAACACCCGCAGTTTTGTGAAGTTTGTTCAAGCTGGACTTAAAAAAATCACACACAGTTTAAAAGCTTTAAAGGATTTTAGAAAAAATATTATTTGAATGTTCCATTTTCCAGAATTAGATAAAGAATGTAAATTAAGTCTAATCGAGCATTAAACATAGTTCAGCCATTCACTGACCATGAGGTGTTAAATTTACCTATCGCCTGTTTGTCAGTTTATCAATTCCCAAGAACTGAAAATATTTGCCATTTGTTCTGAACAATTGTTGCTTCTCGTTGATGCTGTTGTTTCAGGCTTTGAACGCTCCACTCTGGTTTCCCTGAAATCTCTTTTTTTCCCTATCATCCTTGTGATTCAGGTCTTTTCATGTCAGGTTTTTCTTCCTTACATAGACTGGGACCCATCATTGTGACCCTCTTCTAGTAAATTCAAGGAAAGGCAGTGCAGCAAATCACCTGTCGCTGCCTCCATGTGCTACAAAAACTTCAGATCTCCACTGCTCAAAATAGCAGAGGTAATTAAGTGATCTAACTCAGTGATCAGTTAGTATGTGTATAAAGCATATTGAAAATCAGGTCATGATATAATTTTATTTACACAGTAAAATGACAGTAGAGGGACAAATTAAATGTTGGTAGGCTGTGGTACAAAATGTGTTGTTCCTGGTTTGGCCACAAGCGGGAGACATAAGCTGAAAAAAATACTTGCAGTCATACAGTACATGTATGTGACCCTCAATGAATTCCAGTGAGTAAAGTAGCTGGTTATTTACAGATGAAGTTTTAAAAGCCAAAGTCTTCACTCTACAGCACCTCAGTGCAATGGTTATGATGATGATGGCACTAAATATGGTACAATTCTATATTGCTGAGATAAATGCAGTGAGATTATTCTACTGGTGTTGTGAGTCTTAAGGCTATGTCGGGCTTCGCAGCAAGATTTTCACAGTGGTCGTCCTCTTGCGTCCGTCTCAGACGCAGTACTTCCAGAAACAAGCTGCACACAAAAGGAGGAAGACTTGTAGAATAACTTTTGACATAATTACAGGTTGTAGGCAAGTCATGATATTTAGCAGTTTGTGTGATGCAAAGGTCCTAAAATGCTTAAGCATCACTCACGTTCGCCTCTCTTCTGGGTTAAGGATTTGCCTTCTGCCAACTTAGCAGCGAGCTCCTTCTCCAGTTCCAAGTCCTCCGTCAGCACCCGGAGCTTCAAGCAAACATAAGTGATTAAACAGTGAAACGTCCACTCATTTACACTGTACAGTGTTTGGAACCATTAAAACCTGATGCTGAGGCATTCATCCTCACCTCCTCCATTTCAGCAAATTTGTTGGCCAGCTCAAGCGCTGTGGATGAGAAAAGCAGTTAGCATGCAGGAAGAATGTTGCTATTTACGTAAGTTTGATGCTTTTGATTGTTGTCTCACCGAGAGGATCGTCTTTTTCATCGGGAACTAAGCTTTTGTGCAGCAGCAGCAGGATCTTGCTTTGGGCGTCTGTGTCTTCTTTTGGATTGAAAACATTGTTTCCTGCATATGAAAAACCATCATGCAACATGTCACATCACTTCCCCAGAAATCTGCAGCGGAACCTTTAAGCATTTAGCACACTTACCTGGGTTAAATATGCTCCTTCCGTCAACGCTGAGCACCCCCTGCAGCAGTAACAAGCCCAGGAGCGCTAGACAGTAGTTCTCCATCGTAACCCTGTCCATGGTACGGTCAGTGTACGGTCTCAAACCTGGAACGCTGCGCAAACGGGACAAGCAGCCCAGTGCCTAGGGTCCATTCTAACGGTACTTTTATCCTTCGAGGGGCCGGGAGGAGGGGCCACGTGGGCCCTTTCGTACGCAATCAATAGCAAATCGTGATGGCTTTCGTCAACAGGCCACCTTTTCACGCGGCCCACGAACCATGTGAGTGAAATATGGGGACGTGACGTAGGTGAGGCCAGTAACCCTACATCACTCTGACATGGGCATCAAACTGACAGAGGGAGCTATCAATCAGCCCGGTGTTCTTGTGTTCACACAATCAGCTGTTTTTGACGTTTGCGGGTATTTTACTTAGAAGATTACTTGGGAGTATGTTGGTCTGGGGACAGAGAGGGGATCAAATTAATTCTGTGTCATAGGCTGACACCTGCTGAGTTTGGCTGGCAAGCAATTTCTTAAAGCCTTAACTAAGGACGAACCTTATGGCTCAACAAAGAGACTATCATGAAACAATAAAAAGAGTCAATTAAGTGGCTGAGTGGAAATAAAGTAATTGTTTAGACGCCACATTTAAAATAGTTATATAACTAATATAAAGTGTGATAATATCCATGTGTTCAAGGAAATAATACATAAATGCCTTTTACTCTTTATATTAGTACAATGTGCAGAATCTTAAGAAATGTGTGTGAAGCAAAGGGCCAACGTTCAGGGTCACTCTGACCCCATAGATCGCTACTGAAAAACATTAATTCACTTAGAACTAAGAATAGACACAGAAGGAGGTAAGTGGACTATCAGCTGACCAGTAAATGGATCGCTAATCCCAATCCATTGTAGAAGATGTGCTTCATTAAGGCAGACAGTTTAGAAAATGAAGAGCGCAGTTACGTGACCCCAATCAAATTAGATCACGTGACAGGTGCATTTGTGTAAATGAGAGAAAGACACAGACAGAACGTGCACCAAAACGTAAAAAAAAGTTTTTAATATTGTAGCTGAGTATATGCAAATCCTCAGAGCATCATCATTCACAGACACCACAGGTTCAGTTTTTGTCACTGCAGCTGCAGATGTCTACGATCACTGAAGCCCGCAAAGAGGCTGCGTCAAGTTACCCACGTGTAGCTATAATTACACCGGAAAACTAAAAAAAATCCGCCTTCAAAATTAAACTTGACGTAAGATTCCGAAGCAGCTGGTATGTTATTTCGTCTATTATTATAAAGTCACGCACTGCTACTAAATACAGTAATCACAAATTAGGAATAGGACTATATATGTAAAGGTACTAATGAGTCCTGAATTGCCAAATATATTACAGAATATATTACTAGTCTGACTATTAATACATAATATAAATGTAGTTCTCGAATGTGTCTAAAACAATGTGCTCTTTAAATCTCATGGTAGTGTTTTGTAATTATATATGCAATCGGGAAACGTGATTGGCTCAGTTTTACACTGCAGGTTCTTATCCTTATCATTATTAACAATTAGAATTAAATCCAATACTTAAAGCGTTAGGCTGAAGCGTGGGAAGTCGTCGTCTGTTTTATTTTGAAATTCCTACCCGGGAACGTGATGTAATTGTTTCCTTCTTGACGGACCGGTGGCAAAGGGTCGGGGAGGGACGGACGCTCGTAGAAGAGCTGACTAGCTTCAGTGACGTACCGAGACAGGGTGGCTACCGAAACTAATCAAAAGGGCCGTCCAGTACCTGAACCATCCATCGGCTTTATGTGCAGGGCCGATCAATCAGACTCCCGTTAACCTCCGGAAGACGCGCGGACGTGTGATTCATCGTCTACGGGTTTTGTGACTGATGATCGGCGACAACATGGCTGAATGTAACGTTAGCATCGACCAGGACAAACTACCTGGAGTGAAAGAGGGTAACGTCCGTCACGTATTTACTGGCTGAATGCGAGGCGTGCTAACGGGTTAGCATCACACACGTTAAGGCGGCGCGACTGACGCCAGCGGAGCGCGCGCGCGCGGCTGCGGCTTTATAACAGCTGCTAGCGCCGCTTGCTAGCAGATGCTAGCGCCGTGTCTGGGCAGGTGGTTAGACGCCTCAGCCCGGGTGCAGGTGTCGCGTCGGACGACGCTGGCGCCGCCGTCGCAACCCGCTCCGCGTTCAACGTACACAGGGCGCCGTTCTAACGGGGACGAAGCAGGTGGTCGCGCGTATTCAATGCGCCTTGATTTCGGGGAAGGCAATTGATAAAAGATAAGCGCGTGTGGCTCGGCGCCAGCGTGGGTGAGAGCCAAGTATCGGCTCTCAGGTGATGTGTTGGGCTGATCACGTGGAGGTGTTTACCTGTGAAGGTGTGCTCTTCAGCCAGAGCTCAACTCTACTTCAACGTGTGACCAAAAGCTTCTGCGTTTCATAGAAACACTAGTTTAGTGTGGTACAATGAATAACAGACACTCAAACCTAGAACGTGTCCCTTTATAATTAAATAACTTAGAGTCTGCGCTGAAGATTTGTTGTGACCAGACACGGATTATGAAACAACAGCTGGCCTTCACACACCGCTGTTGCCCTTTGCGCTGCTCAGCAGGTTGTTCCAGGCTCCTCGTCACAGGACATCTGTGCGCGTCGGCCGTCCCTCTGTTTAATCCCAGGCTGAGTCCAGGACGTCGAGGTTTTGCGGCGGGCCGCGCCATCTGTTGCGTCCGAGTGCCTCGCTGTTGCCCATTAAAAGGGAACCGCAGCGGAAAGCGCCCCGTCCGCCCGGCGCCCACCGCTTTCTGGGCCCAAGGAGTCGGCGAGGAGCCCGAGCACCGGGGTGGACGTAGGACGGGCTGCTGCGCGGGGAGAGAGGAGCCGTCCTGTCGGTGTGAAACGGCTGCTGGCCAGGACGCTTGTTATTCTGGTCAGAGGCAGAGTTAGCATTGGTTTCCACTGCTTGGCTCGTCCGCAGAGGCATCGCTTGGGAAAGCGGCTGGAAAGGTTTCGGCGTAATCGCGTGCCATGTTGTAAAGACAGTGAATATTGAAAGGTGTCAAGTTCTACTGTACTTTACTGTAACTAAGAGAGTTTCCTATTTCCTGGCTTTCCTCTAAACACAGTTTTAGTTTTGCGTCATGGTGCCACGAGGCTTCGTTTTCATTTAAAGAGGATCAAATGCTGGTGTGAGAGTTTAAACCAAAGCTTGCAATTAAACTTGCCTTCTGTGACTTGTTGCTCAGTGTTGTTGCAGAGCCAGTTACATTCCTAAGTGTTGTGCTTTCCAGGCTCTAAATCACACATCTGGGGCCAAAGTGACTAGCGTGTAGCGCTACACGCTACAAGCCTTAATAAATCTCAAGTTTCTTGGCTAAGAGGCTTAAGCATATGGTCGGAAAACCCTCTGTTAATCAAATCCCATACTGATCTGAAGCAGCAGCAGAAGGATTGGTGGAGGCCTTGCCCTCCGCTTTCCACCGTCTGTTCTATTTCAGCCTCCCATCCACCGTCCTGCTACAACCAGACAATCTGGACAACTCATCAGAGTGTAGTTTCAGTCCCAGGCCTCTCGGTGCTGCCTGTAAAACACCTAATGTATTTTTAAGTGTCGTCTGTAATAGATGGTAACACACAAGCAACGTAGTTATGTGTGTGTTTTGCGGGTTATTAATTTTTAATATGGATGAAGTCATCTGAGTGGAGTTGATGGGATGTGGGCTGGCAGGTTATTGACTGTGGCTCAGCGCTGCCATGAAAGTATGCATACAGTGTATTTGTACTGTAATTATACAGTTGCAGTTTTTTCATCCAAGTTCAGATGAGGCGGCTGTTGTCGTAAATGTTTCCTTAGCGTCTTCTGCTTCCTACGCAGGAAACATGGGTCGATTCTAAGTTGGTGATAAACGAACTGTGATCTTTAGGTGATTTCTGTTTGTGAGTAAAACTCCCCTCCTTCAACAGTCTCCTCTGTTGTTTTCAGAATGAATCGGCGCATTTACATGTACGTGTGTAACAACATTCTGAGTACTTCTCTGCTGCATGTACTGTACACACAGATTTCCATTCATTCCCTATATCCATAGAGGGATTCTTTAAATCCCCTGCTGTCTTTTGGTTATACGCCAGAGCTGTTAAGCCTATTTATTGTGTCTCATTGTGTATTTCTGCGCGTTTGATGCACACACAGACCAGTGCAGGAAGCGCGTTCGCCTGCTGAGCTACAAGCAGCTGTGTCACATCCAAGTCGTCACCTCCAAAATAGATGCCACAGCATCTTTTCAAGCATTTCTACTTTGCAAGGGTCAAAACGTGTTTCCGTATTTGCAGTTTCACTTCATGTGCTATATTTGCAGGCAGAAAGCACCAAACCACAAGCCATGAGCTGTAACACCAAACTGAAAACTATACGTG
Organism: Betta splendens; assembly: GCF_900634795.4. NCBI lineage: Eukaryota > Metazoa > Chordata > Actinopteri > Anabantiformes > Osphronemidae > Betta > Betta splendens. Next base: position 8,099,689 of record NC_040884.2, on the reverse strand, counting down.
TGATACACATGTTAAATGTATCATGAAGAGCCACACAGTGTTTGCACCTAAGTCACCGTGTATTACAATCATCACGTATCTGGCTCACTTTCCTTCTGTTCCTTTTCATCAGATTCCTAACATCTTTAGCAACTTATGCCGACGACTACTTCTCATTTGTGTGTGTTTTTTCCCCCCAGTGTGCCGAGACTTTGCTGTGCTGGAGGACCACTGTCTGGCCTACAATCTACAAGAACAAGAAAGTAAGGCAACGTGAATTTTGTGCATTTCTTTAATAAAAAAAACAAGCGTTAAACTAGGTTTCAAAGCCATGACCCACTAAGAGGGTGCTCTCATCTCTGATGGCTGCGGACGTGGCTGGAGAAGCTGCAGAGAGCAGCACGACGGGTCCTTGATGAAATAATTCATAAAACTCACCATGAAGTCATTACTTCAACGTTGTAGCTGTCATCTCAGGCGCACCCCCGTCCTGCTGGTGGTCCACAGACTCACAGACTCTGACATTTAGCCAGCAAACGCTTATCAAAAAGGCCTGATCAAAAGCAAATATTTAATAAACATCAATATTACTCTATGTTCCTTTTTAATATTTACGTAGGTTACAAGAAATATAGAAATAGAAATTTAGTGGTTAGTGATGTACTGTAACAACATAATCTTGGGGGAATTTCTGAAGTTTTTTAACACAGTGTTTTATGTTTTCAAAGACATTAACTGATGAGTAACTGCCATATTTCAAACAGGAGTGTTTTCTTTAGTCAGCTGTGAGGATTTGCAGCCTTTGCTGGGTCTTTATTAAGATGTTAAACTTGATGCAGTCGCCCTTTCCTGGGAGTCTCTCTGGAATCTTGTTGTCCATCTGCTCTGCAGCATTCCTCAACGCTCACTCAATGCAAATATTTTAAAAACTAGGAAAGATGTTTTACGGGATAATGTTCAGAGCGCCTTTAAATGGAACTTGCAGTGGATGTTGAAGCAAGTTACAGGAGGTATTATACTGTAGAAACCACACTGAGATGTTATCATCGCTCTCCTTGCTTAGGTAGGATCGCTGTGCATGTGTGCACACTTTGAGTCTCTGCTGGTGCATCTTGAGAGCTGCTGTGTTGGTTTCTGTTAGCTGTGTATTTGTCCCTGCTTGCCTCATTAGATTAGCCGCTGCTTTGATGTGAACTCACATGTGTGTAATTACTGTAACTGCCTTCTCTCTCATGTGATTTTCATACAGGCTTTGTGCTAATGCTTTTGTGCAGTGGTTGTTTTTGTCTGTAAGTGCACGTTAAACCGATAAAATATCATGAGACTAAACCTTACTCTACATTTTGTTATTGAAACAAGGGCTTCTGTTGCTCTGTTGAATACTTCATGTTCAGTTAGGTTGATCTGATTGTCCCCGACAGACGGACTTAGACCAAACAAGTCCTGAACTGTCACCAAACCTTCCTATGTCTTTCCCCTGCACTGGTTCACAAAGCGATAACAGGAAACAAGAGGGAGGATGTCTCTTGTCTATGTGCTAGAAATTAGTCAGGGATTGTTCCCATGTCTGAGCTCTTGCTTTGAAAGGATGAATCTGTTTAGAACGTTGACAGTGGAAACATAGAGTAAATGCTGCTTCTCTGTACCGACTTGTTTTTCCATTTCCAGAAACATGTCACTCCATAACCATAAAAGGCTAAATTATGCACCAGACTCTGCGAGCACGAAGGCCAGATGTCACCGGTCGTACCCCGGGAGCAGGCAAGCCTCTGCTTTGGATGCGATGGTCTGCTCTGGCCTGTTCTTGTATCATCCTTAACCTTGTAGTGCTCCATTAACGAGGCTCGTCTCCTTTTGCTCTCTTTGCTGCGACACTCGTGAGCCGATCTGGTTTGAAAAAATAAAGGACGTTTCACCTTTGACCCCGAAGGTCCACAGTGAATTGCTAGCAGTTCCCTAACTTAGTGTTCCTTCAGTGCAGCCGTAGCTGTTTCTTACTCCCGCTCAAAATGTCGAGTACGCAAAACAGCGAGGGATCACGATTCCACATGGGAAGCGTTTCTGAAGGGCTGCGTCAGCACCCATCGTTGTTACTGGAATGTGTTCTCCCATGGTCCAGCTTCCCCATCCCCACGCCTCCTTTTCCTGAATGACATGAGACGTTTATTGAATGAACACTTGACAGCGTCTGGCCGGGTTGATCGACATTCTTCTGCTGCTGCTCTGAAAGAGTCTATTGTCCCACTGAAAAACTTGGTCATGGATAAATAATGGCCTCAACGTAAGTTGTTATTTTATAAGGTGTCAAACTTAAACAATTGATTGGCATCATTTAAAAAGGGGGGAAAAAAATCAATGTCACCCCCTTGACTTTTTATCACCGTGCCACAGCTGGGTAAATTGCCAAACGTAATTTGGTCCTTTTCACATAAAAGCTGGGAACCGATCGATAACCAGGTGAAACAGAGCTTAGCGAGTGAGTGATTCTCTCCATGCTTACGACGCGCTCGGACTGCGTCAGCCAGCAGGATTTATCATCTGTTATGGCCCACAACGTGCCATCACGCAACCTTGAAATGACGCCTCAGCTGTGAACATTCATTTCTCAGTGACTAAGCGCACTCTCAGTTTATTGCCACCGGCTGAAAGCGTCTGTGTCCTCGGCGTTCATCTTGTTCACCGCGGACCGTGTAAACAACACTCGCTGCCTTCCAGCGAGCAAAACGCAGAAGGTGTGGATCTGTTAAAAAGAAAAAAAAACTGCTGTTGATTTAACGCCGTAGAAGTTCACCTGACTGACCCGTACTGGTTTGTGCATGCACTATTTTAAAGTGCTTATGTGTTTGTGTCCACAGTTGAGAGCCACTTGGCGTCCAACGTCCATAAGAGCCGCCTGGTGCAGAAGGACCTGCAGGTGGCAAAGAAGCTGCAGGAGGAAGAGGATCAGAGGGCCAAGGTCCATATCCGGAAGCAGCGTGACGACATGTGGGTGACACACGCACACACAAAAGATGACTTCATCATGAATAAAGAGATGAGAAGAATGTTTAATTAACTGTAGATTTGTGATCTAGCAAAGGCTTAATTTGTCTTTTGCTTAAAACATTTACTTCACTATCTTCGTATTTCGTGTGTACGAGCAGTGCAGGCACTTGGTTCAGTGCCTGTGGTCTCTCTGTGGTGTCATTTGTGGCCCTGATGTATAATTATACTTCTATGGGGGTTTTGTTTAGCTCCAGCTGCATGTTTCAAGCTGCAGCTACTTAGACGCAGCTAAATGTTCTGTTTTGCTTCAGCCCAGACCCGGAGCTGTGACAGACGCCTGTATGTGCCCACAGCAAGTCACGTCGCTTTGCATTTCTTATTAAAGTGAGGATGTGGATCCGCTATGGGAAGGGTGCTCTACCCGTACTGGGGGCGCTCCATCGTGGATACAGGCAGCGCAGCGCTGCTCACGATGCTGCAGGCTCACACTGTGCAGCTTCCTGCTCCTCTGTGACGAATGCTTCACATTAATGCAGCGCTGCGCATGCAAACAGAGAAGTGTTTGCTTGATCTTCGGATGCCCCCCCCCCCATGATGTCAGAATCACGCTTTTCAGAAAACACAGTGAACCAAAACAGACTGTTTAAACAGGCGAGGAAGATGCTGCTCTGCCTGAGGCTTCTCTCACGACACACTGTGCTCACAGCGCCTATGAAAGCGATTATTCAATTATGGATAACATTAACGCTGATTAATGCACCAACAGTTTGTTGTTTATTTTCTTTTAAGGCAAGAGTTCATTATATCTATTGTATATCACACTGTAAATGAATTAGATACAGGCCTGTTTTGGCGAAACAGCATGAGATACAGTACGTCACATGAACTACAGTATGATAAGAGAACTTGTTTACTGGAGAAGAAAATGTGCTTAACAAGTCTCATTACTACCACATTCCTGCATTAATAAGTCATATGTCTGGTATTAATGTTGTCCAACCGTCTCCATTTTTACACGTACCTTCACGCTGACCCTTCGGAAACTTAGAGAGCGACAAGATACTGAGATTGCGCAGGAGATTCAGGACCGACTGGTTCGACAGGCAGAACAACAGCGAAAGCAGGAAGAGAAGGATGCCGTGAGTATCGGACACACACACACACACACACACACACACACACACACACACACACACACACACACACACACACACACACACACACACTGCATGCAAATGCAATTAGCCATTTCTGGCCATCCAAGCGCAGTGTTGATTCCTTCCCACATCAGGGACCTGACTCCTCGTATCGACTATTGACGGAACCGCTGGGTCATTTGGTCCAGTGACCTTGCCTGCATTTGTTCTTAATCACTCACCGCTCGCCCGCTGTTGCACGTCTACAACAGTGCATTCATAAAAATTTTTTTCCTCATGTTGTGGATGAATAAGTAGCCTGAGTGGGGCATGAGGCACCTGAATAACTCACCATTGCATCCTGACGCGTTTGAAAATGCACTGACTGGACGAATTGGTATACTGTGACCGTTTGTTGTTATTCATGCGTTACTACCTGTGTTCTTGTGGCCTCATCCGTTTGCAGGCCATCGCCCGTAAGATCCATGAAAGGGAGATGAAGGATGAAAGGAGGAGGCAGAAGCAGCTGGAAGCCAACTTTGAGGAGGAGTACTTTGAGGATCACGGAGGTGAGGAGCGCCACGCAGCCTTTTGTTAACCAGTGCTGTTCCTACACAGTATGTTAGTTGTTCACATCAGCTTGTTGTGTGTTTATTATTTATATAAAAGAAATTTGCTTGAGTGAAGGACGGATTATTTTTCTCTCGCTGTGGATGTGCGAGGGTGTGCTTCGCCCCACACAGCACAGGATAATGATGCTTTGTTTCAAGGCAGAGGTTATGAGTGCATTTAATGAAGCCTAAGGGAGGCTCACACCCTGAAGCCACGAGGAACAATAATCTTGTAAACCCCACTGTAAAATCAATGCTTCTACAACATGTGCGTCCCATCATGTTCAGGTCCTTCCATGCATACATCCCCTCCCTGTTTGATTCATCTCACTGGTCCATTCTAAGAGAACAGAGTCATCTTAGTCTTGCCATTGTCTTTTTTTTTTTTTTTTTTTGCATCACTGTCGAATAACCTGCTCAGGTGATTCACATCTCGGGCTTAAAAAAACAGTTTTGAATATGTCAGCATCTCAGAATAGCCTGTCTGGACAAACTTGAGCCGCAGGTGTGGATCTGGGTGTAAGAGGGAAGCATATTTCGCACGGTTCTCCCTAATATTCCCTCCTGACTCATAAAAGCTAAGCAGCTGCTCACTCTAATCTTATCCTGCCTGAAACCTTGGCGGCGTTCTGTTTGGATTTGGTCGTCTCCTGAGGCTGCCTTTAGAACCTATCACTTAAGACGCTGACTGCCTGCTCTGCTCCTTTGTGTTCCACAGACTTGTTGGCCTCTGATTGCTGTTGTGGGGATCCTTTGTGTTTGTCATTTATCTGCTGACAGTGTTGTGTGAAGTGAGTCATGCGTCCTGGCTTACACCCACCTGTGGATGTTGCTGTAATCTATTAAACCAGTATAGGACAGAGGGAGCTGCTGGTTATGAACAGAGGCAATGAGTAGTTTTCAAGGGCAGGATTTGAAACGTGGTTCGTTGATGCAGACGCTGTCTTTCTTGTTTATGTAGCAAATATCTGTCTGTCCTGTTGTGTGGATGGATTATGAGTCACCTCAGTGCTTTTACTTGTTTCTACCTGAGCAGGTTGCTGTGTTTGTAACCCTGCTGAGTTTGTGTGTCCGATCACAGAACAAATATTCAGCTCCTTCGTTCTCTCTGCGCCTGATGTAATTGTGTAAGCGAACAAAGTCACTGAGTAAAAAGAAAACATTTATACCCACTGCTAGATTTCCTGCTCTCAGTGTCACGTTTTGGGACCACCATTATCTCAGGCTTTATGTGAATCATTCACTGCTTTACATTTTTAATCTGCGTTTTACGCACACATGCATTGTGTTATATCACTCAGCCGCTTATCTGGCAGACAATAAGCTGTGTCGCACAGGAAGCGAGCAGCTGCGAGCTCCCGTGGGTTACTGTGGGTGGGGGTGGGGTGCATTATTTGCCTCCACCCTACTTATACTGTAGACGCAGGGCAAACAAAAACTGGAAGGAGGAAGTGTGCAGGGTCCCTAGGAGTTACACCGGACGGACGGACAGCGAGCGCCTAAACTGTGTGATTTACCACCAGCAAGTGCAGTCACAGTCAGCTGGCTTTGTTTACATTCAAAAGCAAGCGCTAAGTTGAGGAGACGTACATGTAAAGCTGCCGGTTAGATAACCAGAATTCCATTGAGCTGACGCTCGGCACACAGACGACCGTGTGTATTGTTTTCGCTGGCCAACTCCCAGCAGGAATCAGCGCTTTGAGATCAACTTCAGCAGCCTTTCAGTCAGTCACACTCTGGTTGTAATAGGGTTTATACTGGTGCATTGATATTCAGTTATGTCCAACCCACTGTACATTCTGGGATGTTGCAGCACATACGGTCTGTCTACAAACACTTGGTGCCAGCTGACATCACCTTATTTCAGCTTTCACATGTCTGTTTATCAACACATCTTCACAGGCGCTGCATCTCGCTCCATGCTAACGTACCACCTTAGCTCGTATCATACTGTACCTGTCTGTGTTTTTCACCCTTCCATGCCTTCATCAACCACCATCAGCTAAAAGGAGACCTCTTGACTTGGACAAAGACACCCGTCGCACTACTCCAACAAGCTACCACCGTGAATACTCTCCAAATTATAACTCGATAGAAGCTAAAAGGAGCCGGCACCCAAAACAAGACCCAGCATCACCTCGCGGCCGTTCCAAGTATGCTGACAACTGTCTTGGGGTGGAGGAAGTACGCAGCAGGCATGCAGATCCAAGCCCAAATAATCTGCATCATTCCAGAAGCAGGCACGGGGACAGGTACCCAGAGTATGAACCCACAGAGCTTGGCAGAGCCAGGAGCCCTAGAGGGGAGGATGAAGACAGTGTAGTAAAGCGAAGGGAGAGACCAGCCAGACCACCTCCACCGGCACAGTTCGCTACGGAGAGAGGCAGGGACACCCACCGGGACCGAGATAGAGGCAGGGACAGGGAACGGGAGAGTCACACAGGAGAAGACCAGAGGAGAGAGGGGGAGGCAGGAAGAGGAAGATACAGGGAAAGATCTCAAGATAAAGCCCTGAGTCAGGACAGACTCCAAGAGAGAGACCGACAAAGACAGAAAGACAGACAACGTGCAAGAACGAGAAGCAGCGAGAGGGATCTTGAGGAGAATTATTTGGAGCTAGGACACAGGAAGAATGGGAAAGTGGCCATGACTTCCTGGGATGGGGAAGAGGATGATGGTGAGCGAGAGAAGAGTGCCAGAGGGAGGCAGCGAGTCCACTCTGGCCCGGATGAAGTGTTTGAAGAGCACAGGAGCTCCAAAGGCAGAGCAGACACCAGGGACTACCTGCAGCCTCAGCAGGAGGAGGATCAGGAGACAGGTACCACCCTGAGCCCCCATCTGGGCCTCCTGGGGTGTTTGTGTGGTGTGCGGGGCTGCTCTTTCACTGTAGTAGGCTGATCACAAACAAAATGCATTGAGCTCCAATGTTCTGATCATAATTTGGGTTTTGATGCTTTGATTTGATTGACTTGGGTGCTGCTTGTTTTTTCTCCTTCTTGCATTCTGTGCTGGTTGTGACAATAATTATGCTGTGCTGAAACTGAAATGTGCCATAGAATATTAGCATTGTTTTGAGCTAACATTTGGAGTTAACAAAGGGCTTCAGGGCTCATGGTCTGTTTTTTTTTTTTTTTCTCACTCCAAAGCCGTCAAAGGCATTGAACATGCCAGTGGAGATGCACTGCAGCCCTTTAAGCTCCTCTAGGCTCTAATGCAAATTTGGCTCACTTTAATATAATTGCCATAGTAAACTAACAATAAATCATGGATGCAACTAACAATTAATGTTGTGTGGTGGCATTCACAGGCCATATTGTGCACAAAGCGAGCGGGGCATTGGTAGCAGAAACCGAGTCCAAACTGAGCGAAGCCACTAAAGGGATGAAGAAGCTGGACCTCCGTGAACAAGAGCTGAAGGACATGGAGGTGGCCAGACGGCTTCAGGAGGAGGAACTCAAGGTGAGGAGGCGCGGTATCAGACGGAATATAGAATAAAAGTTCAGTGTTGTTATGAATATATTTGTCACAAGCTGGAAAATATTTTGATTTTCTTCTGGTTTTAGGCAAGCAAGCTGATGGAGGTCCGCGCGGCCCAAGTGGCGCAGGACGAGGTACGTGGGCAAGAAGTCTGGACTCTTCTTAAGCTGCCTGCTTCTCGGCCTCTTGCCTCTTTTTATATGCCTTCATTTCCTGAGTGCACCCAGCTGATTCAGCTTTATATATATATATATATATACACCCAACTATATAAAGCCCTGCCCAAAACCAGACATTATGTAACAAGGAATATTTCAGTTTTGTAGAAATGACATTTTTATTTAATGGCCAACTGGGAACGGGCTAGTTACTGAACCGTGCACTTGTGTATAATATCCAGTTGATGTGTCTGGCTGTGGCAGGAAATCGCCCGACTGCTGATGGAAAAAGAGAAAAAAGAATATAGAAAGAATCGAGAACGGGAGAAAGAGAAGGAAAGAGAGAGGATGGCCATGGATCGGAGGTGGCAAGACGGAGACAACAGGGTAATTTTCCATAACGTGCGCTTTTAAGGCTGGAACATAATTTTTTTTTTCCTACTGCGGTTCTAGAACCACAATTTAAAGAAACACAATAATTATCATTTGTTTCCAGCCAAATCCGGAGGACGTCGTCCGGCCAAGGACGCGAGAGGAGGCCGAATACCACAGGCAGAAGAACCAAGTCAAGCCTGCCAGGTACGAGGCGCGCTGCTTCACCACACCCAGCATTTCCACACAGTCGAGCCCCAGAACCTGAACCCATCCGCTCGTTTTCTGCTCCAGGCCTCCGCAGCCGCGTGCACACGACTACGAGAATGTGAGCTCTGTCTACAGCTACCCGGACCAGCCTGCTCCTGCCCGCCCTCCCACCAGACCCGAGGCTGCTTACAAAGGTGGGGCCATGATGAAACCGGGGTCACTTGAAGCTGGCACAAGATAATATTTGATTTTTCTACAGAAACCAGAGGGCAGTAATAAAAAAAGCTGCTGTATCATGTACTGTAACCTGCTAACAGATCTGTGTCTTGTTTTTTTTCCAGGTGCCTATTACAAGCGGTGACTCTGGCTCTCCAGCGTTCTGACATACTGTCATCCTATCGTCTGTATTTTTTTTTTTCTTCTTTCTTGGTAATTTAATCTTTTTATTTGCGGCCATTCACACTCGTTTGACCAAAAATCTTGGGACAATCTGATGAGTTGTCAGTGGGACTTGAATCTCCAGCGTTGACAAAGAGCCTCTGAAGTTCTGGAACAAGACTTGTTGTTTATTTTTTATTATTATTATTATTATAATTTGACTGTTTCGATAACTTACTGACTTAAAATCAGCCAGAGTAGCAGCCTTGTGACAAAACTCCCATGATTCCTAGCTGTCAGAAGAGAAACTGGCCCGTGTCTCTCGCTCTAGTCGTCATGTGCTGATGTTGTCCCACCTGTGGACCGTGCCATCACAAGGGCTCCAAGCCTCTGCTGGATTTAACCATGTGATCTTCATGGGATGTGCCTGTTCGCTCCAACGTGGCTGCTGCAGTGTCTTAGCTAACAATGCAGCTGCTTTACTACACCTCTGCTGCAGCTCTGTCCCCTGTCCCGCCGTGCCACGACGGTACACAGGCCCTGTCCACGTGCCACACAACAACTCTGTCGCTGTATTCAAACTTATCACAGTATATAAGCCTTTATATGCTCCAAAATGCTGGTACAGTAGATTGCCACCTACTTCCGGTGCTGAAGACATGGAGCTTTGTGATGCATGGACGTTGAAACTGGCTGTAGGCTGTCTCCGTTTTGTGTATGTGCTTGTGAGGGGCACCTTCGGGACCCCGTCACCCTTAAAGCGAAAGCAGATGAAGGATATTCTCTGTGTGGCTCATAGTTTATATGTGCATGCTTACTGAAAATGTACAACTCTGTACATGCATTTCATCTCCAGATAAAATCCCCCCTTTACCGTCGAAGGGCTAAAGACACAACAAGCCAATAATCTCTTGTCGAATGAACAATAGTGTGCTGTACAATACTGAACAATACTGTACATTACTCTCACACTCTATCTATTTCATATCACTCGTCTTACGAACCAGAACTGGCCCGTCCAAGTCCCAAGATGAAATGCATGTACACTGCTTGGCTCAGACCCTTGTGCTTATGGTGCAGACATGCAACTGAGTATTTACTATGAATCAATCTTAAATTTTTGATTATTCTTGTGTTCATTCAGATGCTTTTGAGTATATATTTTTTTTTACTTCTGCACCATGTGGATGTTTAGGTTTTACACTTGCGTCGCCATCCCGGGCTTTTGCAGTATTGTGTATCCTTCGAGACTCTCCCACCTTTCTGCACCTGTCTCTCTGCGCCGCCATACAAAGCTGAGACAACAGAGCAGGCTGGCTATCAGCTGTTCGCAGCAATACAGCACAAGCGCTTCCACCATTCAGTAGAAGTAGAAAATTCTTTGCTAATTGCACATGTTGCCATAATTCAGTTTTAATATATGTTTTCGGCTTGTGCTGCTAAGTCGTGTCCCCCCCTTTGTTGACAACATTCCTATTGTCTGTGTGGCAGTATCTGTTCTCCTGATTTAAGTTTCCTGACGTTGCCTCCAGTCTTTTTCGTGCTGTTTTAATCTGAAAGGCAGGTTCCACATCCTGCCTGCAGAAAAAGCAAACAAGCCAACAATGGCAGTGCATCTGGATGGCGGAAAATCAACCACTGGGTCAGCTGATAAAATAAATATGTTGTTATTCAAAGGGACCTATTCTAGTATTTGTGCTACTCTCTGATCCATTATTTTTGTTCATATTGAATATGGATAATCAAGAAGAGCCAGTTCAAATGTTTTTTTTAGTTTGTTTTTGAGTCAACTGATGTAGTAAATGTTACTGAAGGTATAAATCAGGTCCTTCCATGTTGAGAGGAAACGTGTTTCTTTCTTTTCTTTTTGTGTGTGTTTCCGAGGATGTTTTTAAAACGGATGCGTGCTGATCCAGTCTGCAGACTGAGCTTTGTGCCATGCTTGTACTTTTCTTTTCAGGGATGACAATGTGGGAAACAATGTTATTGAGGATGTAGCAGAGCCTCGAGCACACCCACCAGGGAGGGGCACCTCGTTCATTCTGCGATGAGGGCGCCACCTTGTGGACATGTTGAGAATGATGGGTGTGACATGGATCTGATCGGGATGTGTCTTTGTGGATGTTGTGCATCAGACATTACTCTGCTTTCTAGTGTACTTCAAATGTTAAATGTTCGATATATTGTTTTGTTTTGTTTTTTAATTCAGGGCTTGTATGCAATCGACCAGTCATGATTCAACATGTTTTGGCCCTTACTGTGACATGTTTTTTTTAAGTTGCTTTTAGTTTAAACATCTGGAATTGTATTAAACGGTATAAGCCTCACTCGTCATGTATAAGACTCAGTCATTCAGTGTCGGTGCTGTTGCTGGTTATGGACACTAAACCTGTACTTCAGGTACCACATCACCTTTAAAGCTCATATCCCCTTTTGTCAAGGTGGTTTATGCACCATACTGTATCTGCTGTCTTTCCCCAAGTCAGGAACCTGCAGGCACCTTTGGCCGAGAGGGGCTCAAGCGTAAGGCATTTACATTTTAAGCTGTGTTATTGACTTGCATCCAGATTTAATTGATTTGGTGAGCAGTTAAAAAGGCAAAGAATCCAGATCCGGTCTCTGAATGGGACTTTATTATCACACATACAGTATACTGTAACTCTGTAACTGGTTTGTTTTTGGAGTCTACAGATTATTATGCTCCTTCTGTTCACTCAACCACAATTGTCTTGTGATCATCAGCCTTGCACAGTTTTTAATTAATCATGCCACTCTGAAAGGAAAGTGCAGCTACGCCCATCGTCGACTGTTGGAGCTGGTTCGCCAGCATACCTGACATAGTGATGCTCCATTTACATGTGGCAACACCACTGCCATGCCCTCAGTAGTACTGGAGGCCACATCTCCATAACCAAAAAAGCGGCTGCTGCTGCTAGAAGCAGCTACAGGACACTTGTGAATCCACCTTCACTTATAAAACCATAAATAAAAACAGGATTTATTGAAAGGAGCATTATACAGCGCTACCAGTATTTGGCAGGAAGCTTGAGGTTTCCACTGCTGCTTCAACAGATGTTTTCAGATTCTCTGTGACCTTGTGATGTTTCTGACTGGACGCCTCTTTTTGCAGCTTAGCTTGAGAACAATCCACCAGCTCAGATCCACCCAAAGGTGTCCACGGTGGCCTTGTCTCGGATGCACACGACACACACGACCAGAAACAATGACTGAAATTTTTGAGCACAGAAATTCCCAGGCAAAGTTTCCAGCTGCGCGGGTAATGGAACTGCTGCAGATCTGACCTGTGGAGAGACGCAGGAGTTGCTGTTTAGTGTATCAACACGGCCACGGCTGCTGTGTGCTGGTGGAAATACCGCACATGTCATTAGAACCTGTTTGATCGCGTCCTTCGCCCCCGCCGCACCACAAAACGCACAAAAAACACAAGTATAGGTAAATATTTAATCATGCTCCGGAAAAGCGTGACTCATCGCCTGTGTGCCACATTTCAGGCGGCGGCGACAGTTGATACCGGAGAGAACACGGTGACATGCATCACAGGCAGGAGGCCCGTGTGTTCACGTATGGGCCGTGTATTCACAGAAAGCCATACTCACCCGACACCGGCGGCGCGAAGAGGCCTGAGAGAGAGGGACGGCCGAGCTGCAGAGAACGGAGCCTCGCTGCGTGTTTCACCTGGCAGGTAAAAGAGGTGAGTGCAGCTGTCTGTCAACCGGAGCATGCCGTGTTGAGACACGAAGACACACCCACCCGTGAGAGTGAGAGAGCGATAGAGACAGAGAGAGAGAGAGAGAGAGAGTCCTGCACACAAATGTGTCTCTATCCAGGCTTAGAGTTTCTATTATAATGCAAATCCTGATGAACAAGCATAATAAGAATTCTCCAGACTGTTTGATAAGTAGTTAAAAAAGAGAAAGTGTTATGTCTAATCCAATGGGCTGCATGGGTTGTCTCTCTCTCTCTCTCTCTCTCTCTCTCTCTCTCTCTCGCTCTCAGGCTGACACCGCCTGGGGCGCATCTTCAGGAAAAACCGGTAGAGGTAGTCAGAGAACTATTTTGTTAGAGGCTAAACTGACCCACCTCTTAACAAGAACAAAGGCCAGGCTCAGTCCGCTTTCCAATGGCAGCTTCAGTAAAGGGCCGTATGGACGAATGCCCGGTGAAGTCAATCCAGCCACCGTTTGACCCGCATGTTCGTCTCCCTGGTCCCTTTGCGTCGAACAGAGCGTCGGCACATTTCACTCACCCGTCGCGGTCACTGTCAGCAGCATGTGGGGCGAACGTGGGTGACCTCCAGACGGGCCCAGTGCACGGCGGTCCTGTCAGACCCTCCCTCTCCCCCGCGTTCAGGCCGAGCTTGAGCTCGTCCGCGGACACAGCGAGAGGCGGCTGCTCCTCAGCGCTGGCACGTGGACAAAAGCGAACGCTCTGAAAGCGAAGCGGGCCGTTGGGCCCCGGGCGCCCTGAGCTCTCACGCAGGAATGACATCGGACTGGTTTGGGGCAGAACCTGGGCCTGCGTGTAGGGAGGCACCCCTGCACACACGCAGAGGCATTTGTTTAAGCTTGCACCCGCGGACGGCGAAGTGCGCTGCTGAATTTATTTTGATTATTAATGAGCCGGTTCCTGAAAAGCATCGAAGAGCTTCAGGACAGAGAGACAGGAAGCTAGAACTGTGCGTAGCGACGCAAAGTGTGTCACACACTCACAAAACCAGAGACGTGGTGCTTGAACGGTACTCACGCCTGAAACACAGGTAGAGCAGAGATGCACTGGGTTTTTATAAAGCAGCATCATTATAAAATGGACATGACGCATCAAGTCGGCAGGAAAAGTGCAGGTGTGCATAAAAACCATGAACAGCTGCTTCAGTTTCAGGGTGTTGACTCACTGTGAAACAGGGGAAATGAGGCAGCGTCAAAATAAAAGCCTTGATTGATTGACTCCCTTGTTTAGAAGAGTGTCCGTCTGTGTGTGTCTGTTACACATTTGTTTTTAAAGCATCTTTCATTAATCTTTACGCTGATGCTCTCTCATACACCTCGCATCTTTTCTTTTTCCAAAGGATGAGGCGCACTGCGGCACCCTGGCTCACACACAGGCCTCCTGCTGCTCCACTCAGAGCGTGGGCAGCTGTTTACGCTACGCTTAACACAATAGGCGAGAGTGTAAGTGAAAATCACGCAGAACAGAGATGGAAAGTGAACCTCAGGTCAAAGCGGCTCTGTTCTGTCTTTGTTTAATTCATTCATTCTGAATATTAATTGAAAAATAGACACAAATAAATATTTCAGAGACAACCTAGAAATTAGTTTTGTTCTCACAGCAACTCAGTCATGCTGGAAAATAACACGTGCCTCTAATAAGGCAATGATGATGAGCCTGTTTGCACAGTGTGGTACTGAAAGCGATGGCACCGACACACCTGGAGGAATGGAGGCCTCCACTACACATACAGTACGTTTGAGGAGAATGAAAGTCTGCAGACGCCTCAGCTTCTGAACGGTAAAATGAGACCCATGGAAAACTACTACATCAACTCCGGCCACTGCTGCCGTGTGTGGGTCTCTTCTATCCACTAGATGGCGTCTTCACACGCCTAATGCATCGTGGGAAAGAGGGTCTGGCCCCCGCCGGTCTGAGTGGCCCGATCACCTGATATCTGGGAAGGACCGTCCACGGACTCTTCTCATGAACGTCTCGTGAAACCTACGCACCGGTCTCGCCTCTTCTTTTCCAGAAGTGAGATTGCACTAATGTTCCTCCCCAATATGCGTTTCCTCCCTTTGTGCGATGATGACACTGGGCAGTACTTGCAGGAAGCCAAGCGGCTCAAGCTGCTGGAACTGCGAGCAGCGAGCCGGCGGCGAGGACCATTCTCTCACGCTAACGGAAAAGCATTTTAGCAGCAGGTCCGTAATATGCAGCATTTAATACACGCAGGCTGATGATCAGAGCGAGGTAGTTCTGAAGAGGAGCGTTGAGATGTGTGTGTTTGTGATGAAATCAAAAGTTAAACCTGCTTTGGCCTCCAATGTTGCAGACGACACACAATCACACACACACACACGCTGTTACCCCCACGCAGCACCAGCTCAATGACTGCATGATGCCGCATGAACGCAGTACTGGCAGTAAGTAAAGGGCATGATTTACTTTCCACCACCGTAAAGTTAAGCAGATGAAGCGCTTGTTGTGTGGTGTGTTAGCGTTGCTCCCTGGTTCCTGCTATTTTTACTTTCACTGGGTTGTAGATTGTGGCTCCTTTTCCTGCCCGTCTTTTCTAAAGGATGATTTCAGACGTCAGAATCCTAATCTTGTCACTCAACCTTCCCATAATTGGCGCTGTCACACACGGTGACCCATCCCCTGTTCTGAATCATATCGAAGCCAGTCATCTTTAATGACTAATGTTGTACAAGCACATGGGCTCAGTGACCCTTTTACCTTTTGACTGTGATGTTTCAGTCGCGTCAGCCTCTCAGACGGCGACGGTGTGATGGCGATAAAAACACAAAGACATCAACACACATGCACGCGTGTTGGACATTAGAAACATGTCCCGCGTGGACGTGCGCTGGACTCGGGCCGCATTAAGCTCACATACTGTGGAACCAGTCCAGAGAAGGCCACGGGTCCTCGTGGGTCCGACGCAGCCTCTTTGTGTGACGTTTGTGCGTTCTTCCTGTCTTCCTGCCCATTACAGACCCAAGACAGGAAATAGCCTGGTAGTGGAAGCAGCTGTGGGACCGAAAACAGGACTTGACAACAAAGTCAGTGATTCCTAAACTAAAAATATAGAGTCCATAAACACAAACCGAACCTAAGGGCGTTAGGACAGAGGACGCTGGTGAAAAGGCGGCGAGAGCAACGGCTCAGAGTTTAGTTCAGTCTGACTCCCAGCAACGATCTGGTACAGTGGCTGAATGGCACAGTGACATTATTCTGCAGCTCGTGCGTCCACGCGTGTGAGAACGAGCTCTGTGGGGC